>NC_057862.1:189525311-190205936 GCF_019393635.1 Dromiciops gliroides
CTATGATCCTACAAAATGGACTTAGTTTTATATTGAGTAACAAGAATAATTGACCAATAGACATTCATTCATTCAACAAATTCATTCATTTGGCACCTATCTGCAGAGCAGTATACTAGCTGCTAGAGGAAACATGAAGTTTAGATTATACGTAATCCCTGCTCTTGTGGAGCTTACAAATGGTGGCATAATGCACAAAGTTAATCATACATAATACATAATATTACATGACACAATATATCAGAGATATGCAAATAAGGTATTATGTACAATCTAATAGAAAATGTTGTGGGCAGCTAGGTGGCACCATGGATAAAGCACTGGCCTTGGATTCAGGAGTACCTGAATTCAAATCTGGTCTCAGACACTTGACACTTACTAGCTGTGTGATCCTGGACAAGTCACTTAACTCCAATTGCCTCTTCCCCCCCCCCACCAAAAAAAAAAGAAAGAAAGAAAAAGGAAAATATTGTTACTGACTTAAATGAAGAAGTTTTAGGGGGGTTCTTTTATGTGAAACACATGATGCTAGATACTGTGGAAGATGCAAAGAAGCCCCAAAGTAACTCCCAAGGAGCCAACAATCTACTTTGATTCTCTGGGATGACTCAGAGACCACTATGTAGTCCACAGAAAAACAAGTCTCCTGCAGAGACTTAAAAGTTTTCTTGATTTAGGAATATATCCCTGTGTGAGATCAGACCATAGGACACAGCAGGCATAACATCTTCCTGTGATGTCAGGCAGATCACAAGGCAAAGGAGCTTCCAGGTAAACCAAATTTGTGAAAGGTAAGAAGGGAGTTGCCCATTTTGGTGTTCCAAATTGAGACTTATGGAATTAATGTTCTTTTAATTATAAGATCAAGCACCAGGAATTGCTGCTATTCATCCTTCAGGTTTTTTTGGTTTTTTGGTTGGTTGGTTTGGTTTGGTTTGGTTTTTTGGTGAGGCAATTGGGGTTAAGTGACTTGCCCAGGGTCACACAGCTAGTAAGTGTTAAGTGTCTAAGGCCGGATTTGAACTCAGGTCCTCCTGACTCCGGGGTCAGTGCTCTATCCACTGTGCCACCTAGCTGCTCCCATCCTTCATTTTTGAAGAGAGCCAGTGGCATCATGGGGTGATATTTAAGCTAACATTTGAATTGCAGTTAAGTAAGGCAGGGTTGCACAAAGTCATCAGCTTCACTGTCTATTCCAGAGCTATAAAAGTCCAGTGGGAAGACCTTGGCTTCCTCCATATCTGACCCAACTCTAAGCCCTCCACAGCATCTGCTTCAGCCTCCTTCATGGCCATTGGAACAAATTGTTTTCATCCAACCATTCTACCAGGGAAAGTTTTCATGTGCTTGGAGTAGACATCCCCATAACTCGCCAATGGGTTTGAAGCCTATCAGTTACCTTCAACCTGGTCTAACCTGTCTGCTGAGATAGTTCTACTGAGGTGTGACCACTGTTACATGTTACAGCTTCTTGGAGCCACAGGTGAGAGTTGGATGACAGGTAGACAGCAAAGGTGAATAAGCAACCCTGGAAAGACTCAGCAAGCCCTCACAACAGAAGTGCTAGTCCTCCCTGAACATCCCATACATTCCTGCACCAGGAATAGCCAACAATTATAAAAAGGGCAGACCATTGTTATTAGGTGCCATACATATACTTACCCTTCTTGCTTTTCTGAAATTGTAGCTTATAATGAGGTTGATGTATGTATTGCCCAAGCTAGCTCAGCATTTGGGAGGCCCCAAAAGAAGGTGTGGGAGAGAAGTGGTATTTGACTGACCACCAAACTGAAGGTCTACAGAGCCATTGTGCTGACCTCAATGTTGTATGCCTGTGAAGTGTGAAATGTGTACCAATGCCATGTCAGGAAACTGAATCGATTCCATTTAAATTATTTTAAGAAGATTCTGAAAATCACCTGGCAGCATAAGATACCAGACACTGAGGTCCTCTCTCAAGCTAAACTGCCAATCATTCAAACTCTACTGCAGTGTGCAAATCCGATGGGCTGACCACTTTGTTCAAATGCCAAACATACACTTACCTAAAAGACTATTTTATGGAGAACTCCCAAAAAGCAAGCATTCACATGGTGGTCAGAAAAAGTGATATAAGGACACTTTCAAGGTCTCTCTTAAGAACTTTGGAATTGATTGTATGAAATAGGAGACACTGTCTCGAGACCACCCAGCATGGTGTGCCCTCATCAAAAGTGCTGTGTGCTCTATGAGCAAAGGAAAATTGAAGTAGCTCAAAAGAAACTTGATATGCACAAATTTAAAGAATCCAACCCAAATGTTCACATGCATTATTAAAGCATTCCAAGCTCATATTGGTCTGATCAGACACAATACAACTGAACTCTAACATAGTGATGTCATTTTGGTCTTCTTCAAAAACGAAGGACAAGAACCAGAGAACCAACCAGCTCAGCCTTGAGCAATCTAATCAAAGAATCTATCTCCACCAAAACCTGTGTAGAGTACTGTGGTAAAAAATATGAAAGTTTTTTAACAGTCGGTTAGGATAACTGAAAGACGCCAGTTTTTGAAGGACCACCCTTTTGGGGAGGAGACCAACAGTCCGCCTGCTGAGCACGTCAGACATCAGACTGCCTGCTACGCACTTGACTTCCGGGGTGGGGAGAACGGAAGTGGGGCTTTTTCCTGCTCGGCTGGGCTCCTGACGGCGATGCACAGACGGTCTCTCTCCAAAGGTGGCCTTTCGGTTTGGGTGAGTTTTTATAAGGAATATAGACTAAGCTTAGACTTAAGACGATTTGTATTGTGTTTCTAATTTCCTATCCTTCTAATCAACATCACCTTGTGACTACCATAACAATAAAAGGTCTATCTAGAAAACCAAAAGCTTCTTCCATTTACTAGTCTGGGAGATAAATTAAGGGAAAGGTTAAGTAGGGGAGATTTATGATCTAATATCCAATTTTAAATCTCACAGTACAATGAGATTCCCCACCTGGGTGGGGTCTGAACAAGATTGAGGAGAAATATCAGCAATGTCCTTCAACTACTGAACAATCCACATGCTTCTGAAAAAAATCCTGGTCCTAATTTAATAATTGGTAATTAATATAAGGGAGAAATAATTTTTTTCTCTCAAAGCTTCAAACCTATGAGTCTAAGATGATCCTGTGTTCTTAATTTCCTGACATATAAAATGAAGGGGTTGTTGAAATGACCATTCATTCTCAAGGCAGCCTGGACCTGTTAGCTCCCAGATGCACTCCAATGGAAAGTTCATGTAGGAAAGTGGATATTCCCATTTGTCAACAAGCACTGGAGGAATAATTCCAAATACTAACGTCTTCATGCTGGGAGTTTGGCCTGTGTGAGAGGAGCAGGGGCATGCAATCCCTTGGGATTTCACCACCTCCCAACTAGCCTGATGAATTTGGAAGAATTCTTGTAACAGACAACTAGCCTCAGTGTCATCCAAAAATATGACTTCAAAGGGGCTGATGCTCCTTCTGTGAAATTCCACTTTCCCAATCAGCTCATGCTCTATGGAGGATGCTTCCAAATCAAGGCTTATGGAATTAATATACTTCTAATAATAAGATCATTCACTGAACCACTGCCAGGGGTCTTACTGGAAGGAAGATAGTCATCCGGGGCAAAAGTCATATCTTAACCTGGTTGGTTTAGAAACCACAGTGCCCTGTGATAACCCTCATAATGAATGGGACTCCCCGACATGCAATTCCAGTCCAACTAGAATATTTCACCGATGGAGCACATTCCTTTCCTTGCATAGCCAAGAATGCTGCTCATTTCCCTCAGGAGAACATCCCCATAGGCTTTTGCCATGTGTGGATCTGCTCCAGTGGTCCACACATGTGCCTTGGTGTTCTAATGTGCAGCTTGATGATACGATTTAATGAACGTATTTTTGGTAATGCCAAAAAGGGTTGAAAAGGAATGAACTGACACATCTTAGCAATGACATTTAGAAGTCAAAATAGACTTGGGTGGGTGGAGAAGGCTCTGTGAAGTAGCTGGCTGTGTTGCAGTAGTTTTCATTAGTTACCCATCACAACATCTAGAGCTGTAACTAGGGCAAGTCAACTGGGTTTTTCCCCCAGGACGCCAACATATGAGAGAAGGGTTTTATCCTCTTTATGGTCCTCTGACCTACCAATCCTTGCCCCTATGTTACTCTGACATCCCTGTGCCAAACAGTGCCACAAGGTCCTTGCTCCTCTCCTGGGCTCTACCTTCAGACACAAAAGTCCCACTCCTGTCCAACCCCATTGAACTCCTGTCTATGGCCTCCCCAGTCCTGCCACCTCCTAGGGTCATTTATTATACCTAGGCTCTAAACCCTGCTCACCCAACCCATGCTTAATTGAATTTCCCCCAGGAGCCAAAATTCCCAGTCGTGACTGATGATCTTATGGAAGGAGGTGATTATCTCTTTACTCATCCTTCAGATGAAAAGAGCAACAATGAAAAAAAGAAAAGCATGCTTGCATGTGGGTTGTTGTTATTGTTCAGTTATTCCAGTCTTGTCTGACCCTTCATAACCTCATTTGGGGTTTTCTTGGCAAATATACTGGAGTGTTTTACCATTTCCTTCTCCAGTGGCTCCAGTGGCTCCATTTTGTCAAGCAAACAGAGGTAAAGTGATCTTGCCCAGGGTCACACACCTAGAAAGTGTCTGAGGCTGGATTTAAACTCAGATCTTCCTGATTTCAAGCCCAGTGCTTTATCTACTGAGCCATCTGCTGTGTTTGGGACTACATCTCAAGTTATCTGCTAGTCAGAATGGGAGAAGAAGGTAAATAGGACAAGAGGAAGGAAGGTAAACAGAATAGCTGTTGATTTTACACTGGAAATACCAGCTGTAGAAACAAGCCAACAGGCTGGTCTGTAGGCAGTCTTCAAGAAATATATGTAGAGTGGGTGATGGAATAGCAGGGGAGGCAATACACCTAAAATTGCTAAACAGCCTGCAAAAGTAGAATTGTACTACATTTTATTAAACTGTTTTTCTCCCCCTCTCCACTGCACACACAGTTTTAAGCACTTATGGACACATGACTATCCTACATTTGAGTTTGGAACCAAGAAGTGGAATCATCTTGATTCCTGGAAAATCAATCAGTCTACTTTGAGTGTCCATTCAGGTATTGTTCATACCATATTTTTATGGAGAACTTGCAGCATTAGGTATTCCAGGAATACTTGTGTCATGGTAATTACTCCCCCTCTCATGATTAACTGGAAGATAAGACATAAAAAGTCCCTCTTTTTGCCCCTAGGATCCTATCTCACTCAGTTCCTAACCTGCGTGATCAAGAGCAAGGGAAAAAGAAGCTGTCTACGTAAGTCTATTGTAAAAATTTCCAGAATAGTGTTTAAGCAATCCTATTGTCACAGAGATCTTCAAAAAGTTGCCAGCTCAGAGTAGAAACATCCAAAATAATCGACAAACACCAGGAAAGATGAGTCAGACTAACAGATGAGGAGGCAAACCTGTAAAAATTGCTGAGTAATATTCAATTGCCAGAACAACAGCTACAAGGATAGCATACAATGTGACAGTGACTCTAAATGCAGAAAAAAAAAACACCCCAGTTCAATGCAAGTCAGACAGAAGTGAAAGAGAAGAAAAAATTTTCCTATGCAAGAAATCCAGACCACAGCAAACAAGCAAACAACCAAGAATGGGCTACTGTCAATATCTTGTAACCTTTTATATAGATATGCCCAAGTTCATAGGAAATGGCTCAGAAAGTGAAGTTAAGGGCACAGCTATAACCACCACAGAAACAATGCAGATTTATCACCACCAAACTTTTAGAATGTATTCCCTCTTTTCAAGACTGCATGTAGTTCATGGAACAGAACAACATTTAAGACTTCCCCAGAGTCACAAGTCACACATGAAGGGGCATAAACAAAGACAGTCAGGGACAAGCACACAGGAATGCTAGAACCCTGTAGTCATATTGTCCACTGAAAAATAGTCTTGTCAATCAATCAACATTTTTTTTTGTTAAATGCCTTCTTTGAGACAGCATTTGGAGCATTAGAGGTATAAAAACAAAATTGAGGTAATTCCTGCACTTAATGAGTTTATACTCTGTGGGTAGGAGTGGTGAGATATGAACATTCACAGACAAATAAATACAGCTGAGTGGAGGATACTAACAACTGGAGAAATCAGGAAAAGTATTGAAGGATTGGAGCTGGAGCTGAGTCTTGAAGGGAGAAAGGATTCCAAGCCTTAAGGGAATGGAGGAAAGCCAGTCTAAAGGCAAGAGGTGAAAGATGGAATGTCCTAATGGAGAACAGCAAGGAAGCCATTTTAAAGGGAGTGTAGAATGTGAGAAGGAAAGCCGTGTGTAATCAGCCTACAAAGATAAATTAGAGGCAGATTGGAAAGACCTTGAAATGCCAAACAAAGGAGTTTGTATTTTATTATAGAGGATTTAAGAAGCCACAGATGCTTCTTTAGCAAGGGACTTACATGAACAGATCTGTTTTAGGAAAATCAGTTTGTCAGCTCCCATTCCTTCAATTTTACTTTTTGCTTTCAGTCCACATGCCATAATTCTCCCCACTAACACCTAGACTTTTAATCATTGTCTTTAGAATTTCTTCATGAGGGATACATATGGAAAGACCACTGACCCAGGAGTTGGAGGACCTAGGTTCAAACTCTGCCTCTTACACATCCTGCCTGCGTCATCTTGGGCAAGTCACTCTGCCTCCCTGAGGCAGAGTTTCCTCATCTTTAAAATGAAAATTTGAATTAAATAGCCTCTGAGGTCCCTTTACTCTCTAGCTAAGATCTTTTCACTTGAGCTCAACAGGGACGACTGCCAAAATTGTCTGGCATAAGAACCCAGCATGGTGATACAAGCTTGTAGTACCTGCTACTGAGAAGGCTGAGGCTAGTAGAGATCATGGGCTGGCAGATTTCTTGAGCTCCTGAATTCTGAGATGCAGTGGGTTATGCCATTAGGGAATCTATACTAAGTTCAGCATTAATGTGCTGAACCTTTGGCCCAGGTCAGAATGAGAACAGGTCAAAGTTCTCAGGCCAATTGGAGTGGGATATGGCCCTTGAGTGGTTCTTTAACTTTCAGTCTGGGAAAGATGGAAGGAAGGAAGGAAGGAAGGAAGGAAGGAAGGAAGGAAGGAAGGAAGGAAGGAAGGAAGGAAAGAAAGAAAGAACAAAAGAAAGGAAGAAAGAAAGAAAATAATTGTTTCACATGTGGTGCTTCTCTTTCTCCTGAATCTGTACCTCTTTCTTAAAGTTCCTCCTAAGATAATGAGTTCTAGGCCATCCTTTAACACTAGCAAAGAATCATTGCTTCACCTAACTTATTTGGTCTGACTTCAGATAATCCAGGAGATGTGGAGGCTTCACTAGAGCTATCCACAGAAGCTATTGCCTTTTCTTCCCACCTTAGCCACCCTGTCTTCTTGATAATAGTAATAGAGACTCTAAAATGGCAAATGGGGGGAGGGGACAAAATTTGACTCCCCCCACCCCAGGATACAGTGTCTTAATTTCCATTCCTTAGTCTATGATGTTAATAAAATTTGAATGCAAATCCTGAACACACACACACACACACACACACACAGATGGCTAAATTTCAAACACACTCATAATGGTGACAATACATTGAATTAATTTTGGTGACAGGACATTAATCAGCTTTTATTTCTTCCACAATCCTGACTGTAAATGTATTGATCAATAAGACACCTTATTTGGGTTATCGCCCTCAAAGTCCTTCTTTGTTTTAGGTGCCAATTCCTCCTGACTCAGTCCTTCTCCCTTCTCTTCCCTACTCTAGCATGGGCAATCTGTCACTAGCTTCCAAAGGGCGCCTGCCATTTGACAATAGATAGGTTCTTGGAACTGGCCTGCTAATTAGTGAACTCAGGGACCACCCCTTGAACCATATGGAGATGCATTCTTGGTGAGGTAAGAGTCCCAACAAAGCATGGAGTAATTTCTAAGCATTGAACAATGCCTGAGATACCTTCATGCTCAGTCACAATCTGTTATGATGGCAAAGAACTTGTATGTTCTGAGAGAAATTCCAACCATATGTTTTCCTGACTCACTGATGTTAATTTTATAAAGAGGGTTGTGCAAGAGGTTCTAGTCATCCAAGAAACTTCAGCTTCCTAGACAGGGATTCTGGGCTTTCCTCACATAGAAAAAGAAATGTAAATCTCTGCTTTTAGGACCCTGATCTTGAACCAAGAACCTAAGAAACATGAATGGCTCTATATTGAGCCCCTATATGGTCTCTTCAAATTGCTAGGTGGGGTGGGGGTGGAGGGTTAGACAATCTAGGTTCAAGTCTCAGACCTCTCATTAAATCACTTTGTAGCTGTCTCAGGGAAGGTGGTATTATGGAGTGTGCTGGACTTGGAAGTCAACAAGACCTGAGTTCAAATCCTGCCCCAGATACTTGTTAGCTGTGGAACCCTCAACAAGTTATTTAATCAGTGTTGGCCTCCATTTCCTTATCTGTAAAATGGGGATAATAATAGTTCCTGACTCCTGGGGTTGTTGTGAGGATTGATAATATATAACATGGAAAGCACTATATAAATATTAGCAAGCTTAATTGTAACCTTGAGAAAATCACATCACCTCTATGACTCAGTTTTCTCATCTGTACAATTATGGTATTGGACTGGATAATTTCAAAGGCTCCTTTGGACTCTGAATTTAGGATTCACTGAGAAATACCTTAGCAATTTTAGTTATTCTTTCACTGATAATACCACAATCCCTTCCAACTCATATACCGGAGAAAATGAAAAGAAAATCTGTTCATCTTTAAAAAAAAAAAAAAGAAAGACAAACACAGCTTCTAGTCCCCATGACACTTCTAACCTGTGTCTTTGTGGACCCCGGCCCGGGGAGCATGTCCAAGGGCATGATGGGAAAAGAAGTGAGCAGAACAGAGCTCCAATAGAGAATCCAATTAATTACCTAAGACCTCACCTGAGACTACAGACCTTGCAGCAATCAAGAGTGTTGGAGCTGTTTTTGCACTAGAATACTGTTGATCAATCTCCTGGCCTTCAGGTACTTAGGGATTTCAAGATATCTAATTAATTAATTAATTAATTAATTAATTAATTAATTAAACAACCAACAAATCTTCACTGAACATCTATTCTGTGCCAGGCACTAGGGCAGGTTTGCAAAATACTTTAAACACACATTAACTCATTTGATCCTCAAAACAACCCTGTGAGGTAGGTGTTAATATTATTCCATTTTACAGATAAGAAAACTGAGGTTGAGGGAGGTTAAGTGACTTGCCCAGGGTCACACAGTAATAGTAAGTTTCTGACATCAGATTTTGAACTCTGGCCTTCTTGACTCTAAACCCACTATTTTCTCTACTGTGACATCTAATTATCCCCTGTAAAAATGAGTTAAGTAGACACATGATCTTTAAGGCCTCATTCTGCTATATATCCTTTGCATTCTGCTTCAGAACACACACACACACACACACACACACATACATACACATATACATGCACACATACACCCTGAGACTAAGGCATGAGTATAACTCCCCCCCCACCCCCGCCACCAAAAAAAAATCTATGATTATAGACAAAGTTCTAAAGTTTACGGAAGAAGGGGAAACAGAATAGGGAGGGCAAGGCTGAGAAATCTTTCTTTCTTTTTTTGCTTTACATTTTTTGTGGGTTTTTTTTTTGGTGAGGCAATTGGGGTTAAGTGACTTGCCCAGGGTCACACAACTAGTAAGTGTTAAGTGTCTGAGGCCGGATTTGAACTCAGGTACTCCTGACTCCAGGGCCAGTGCTCTATCCACTGTGCCACCTAGCTGCCCCTCTTTCTTTTTTTGTGGGGCAATGAGGGTTAAGAGACTTTCCTAGGGTCACACAGCTAGTAAGTATCAAGTGTCTGAAGCCAGATTTGAACTCAGGTCTTCCTGAATCCAGGGCCAGTGTTTTATCCATTTCACTGCCTCGCTGCCCCCTGAGAAATCTTTCAAACATATCTAAGGATTTATTCTGAACTTCAGCAACTCATTTGTAAGTATTTTCAATTCCACCCCAGCATTAGGGTTGGTAACAATGCCAGGAAAGGAGGGGAATATCTAAGAATTTGAAGAGCAAGACAGAAAGGAATGCAGTTCCTGCAGCCCCATTTACAAACCACAGGACTTCTTTCCATATGCCTTCTTCCCCTTTTATTCCAATTGCATGAATTGAATTCAGTTCCACAAATATTTATTAATGGCCGACTATGTTAGAGACACTGTGCTAAGGGGAAAAGGAAATTAGTTGCTGCCCTTGGATAGTACCAAACTTGTACCTGGTTTCAAATCCTTCCTCAGACACTAGCTATGGGACTCCAGGTAATTCACTTGACCTTTCTATGCCTCACTTTCTTAATTTGTAAAAATGAGGGAATTGGACTTCATGGCCTTGGAATGGCTGTTCCGATGTCTATAGACATTCCACACCTATTTGGAATGTCTATAAATTTGACCCTATAACCGATCTTAAGAAGCTTATATTCTATTAGGGTTGTGTCCTCCAACATATGAGGATGACATTAAGGCTCTCATAAGTAAGGACTCTGAGAGACTCTGGGGTATCTAGGGCACAATGGATAGAGTGCTTGGTCTGGAGTCAAGAAGACTCATCATCTTGAGTTCAAATCCTCAGACAATTCCTTTCTTTGTGACCCTGGGCAAGTCACTTAACCCTGTTTGCCTCGGTTTCCTCATCTGTAAAATGATCTAGAGAAGGAAATGGCAAGCCACTCTAGTATCTTTGCCAAGAAAAGCCCAAATGGGGTCACAAAGAGTCAGATATGACTGAAAACAACTGAACAACAAGAAGTAAAGATTCAGAGAATCTCAATATCTAGCTGCATGCTATACTAACTCCCATATCACCAGAGAAAGGACATCAGATGGCAATAAATCACTGTTCCAATGCCCCTACTGTCTAAAAAATGAAAGGTTATCATGGACTGCCACAGTCGAGTGGACTTCCTTTGTACTATTTTGGGCTTTAGAAAATGGATTTCTAAGTATTCAAATGAGTTTAACCTAGGAAAAGAGAGGTTCCCCATAACCCTTCCTTGAAAAGGAAGGAACTACTGAAGACAAATTGAAATTTTGTTTGTATTACTTATGAATGGGGAAGAAAGAAATGCTTTATAAAATGCTATCATAATACTCATTATCAATATTGTTCATTTAACAATGAAGATAAATATCACCTAGACTAAAACAGGATGCCTTGACCATGTCTGGGTAAAAGCAAAAGCTCAGGAGGAGGCACCATGATTGAGTCCTGTAACCTCTGATGCAGACACTTTTATAACCTCCAGGAAGGCCCTTTCTTTCCTTGTCTTCTTCATGCCTTAGCATGGGCTGTCTCCATTGCTGGAAAGGTAATTAATCCCTTCTGATTTCTACCTCTTAGAATCTCTAGTTTCCTTTAAAGTTTAGCTTTCATCTTCCCTCCCCCATCTACAAGTGTCTCTTCCCCTCTCCAAAATGATGATGATAACCTTGGATTTACCTTATAAATATGTTGTATATGTTTATATCTATATATGTTGTCTTCCCTGACAGAACATAAGTTCCTAGAAGACAGGGATTGTTCCTTTGTTTTTCTTTCTATTTCTAGCACCTCGTACAATGGCTGACCCCTGGTATTCATTTAATAAATTCTTGTGGATTATTTGGTTAAAGGAAGGACAATTGATTTGTAGAGTGGAATGCTGGTAGTCATTGGCAGCCACTCTAACAAAAGTAGGAACCTCTTCCTTCTGAATTTAGCAGATAAAATCAAGGATATAGCCCAGTATATACTCTCAGTAAAGCTATGTGCTTTAGAATGATGAAGAACAAAAAAATCCAGGTGAAGCCTCTTGACGATAATAATAATGATTAATATTAATTATGTTAACTTTTGTTGATATAATTAATTATTATTGATGTAATTGTTAATAATAATTGATGCAATTATTATATCTAACATTTATATAGTACCTACTAAATGCCACCATTTGAGCTAAATCCTATTATCTCATTTGATCTTCACGACAACCCTGTGAGGTAGGTGCCATTATTTTCCCCATTTTGCAGATAAGGCCAAGGTTAAGTGACTTGCCCAGGGTCACACAGCTAGCAAGTGTATGAGGGTGAATTTGAATTTGGGTCATTCTGACTCCAGGCCCAGCACCACTTAGATGGCAGAATATGTCTGCTTGCCTGAATGGCTATTCCTGTGTACCTAAATCTGTACTACTATCCCCTATTTTGTGGGGAAGTCTTATACATTGAGCTGTGCAATAATCTGCTTGAAATCTTAGTCATAGATTACTTCAAAAGGTTGGACAGTGATGACTGGGTTATAAATTCAGAAGTAATGGTGTTCTTGTCAAAACCTAAGCCCTTCTCTAGTTTCCCAGACAAATCTATATCAGAGGTCATGGGATCCTGACCACATGACAGTCTGATAGCAATAATTCATTCACAGGCTGAGCAAATACAGTAACACAAGCAATGGATGTTATACTTGTAGCGTAGCAGAAGCTCTACAAGCACCCCCAAGGTACCAGTACTTCTCTTGAACCCACCGTTGTTTCCTGACCCATATCCCAGTAGTCATGGGAATGGCTTTGGACCTCCCTAGGACAGTGTGAATTAGTCTTTGTTTTTTAAAACTTATCCATGTTTTTTTTTTTTAACTTCTCAATAGATCTGTCAAGGGTGACCTTTACTAGACACAGATTGATTGAGGTGGGTAAAGAGAGCAACCTGGATTAGGACATTTCTTTGATAGATAAGAGGAACCCCCTTCTTTGGAAGTATCTGCTGTTAAGGAGAAGTTGCTGGCCAGTTAAGTGGTACCATCATTGAAAAGAAGGATATAGCTACTAACAGGCTGGGACTCTTGAAGGGATGACACTTTCAGCTTATGTAAATTAATTCTACCAGTTAAAAGTCCTTGGTGACTTGGAGGAGCTGGTACTGATGAAAATACTTAGAACCATTAAGTAGTGGATTTGTTAGTGGGGCATCTTCTACCTGGACAGCTGGCAACCTTACTTCATAAGACAATTCAATTGAATGAACATTTAGAAGATAGGAAAAAGGTGTGGGTTGTGGACCAGGAAAAGCTGACAGAACCATTGAAGTGGTTGCTGATTCCTGAGTCCTGACAGATACCTCTTTTGTAAAGGAGTGACTCATAGAAAGTGTTTTATTGATTATACTCATTGCTTTTCTTCATACCCCAAGTCATAGAAGAAAATGTGCCTGGTTTCCAGGCAGCAAGCAGTACAGCCACAAATTAACAAAATTGCCCAGGGACATACATATCACCACTGCCCTGGCAGCCAATCCCAAGGGGAGAGTGACCAGCAGAGTCCACAAATACACACATAGGAACATACCTGAGGCTCCTAGTCATTGCAAACATACTGTTACATCATGCCCACAGACTTCTCCTGGACTCTGTCCTTGCTTTGTCATCCCATGTAATGATCTCTCAGCAAACTCAGAACTGTAATGGCCAACTTCCTCCATAGAAGGGAGAGAAACTATGTCCTGCCTCTCTTAGTCCTTTTTATACCACCTGCAG
Source organism: Dromiciops gliroides (assembly GCF_019393635.1). Classification (NCBI taxonomy): domain Eukaryota; kingdom Metazoa; phylum Chordata; class Mammalia; order Microbiotheria; family Microbiotheriidae; genus Dromiciops; species Dromiciops gliroides. The sequence continues at coordinate 189,538,965 of NC_057862.1, forward strand.
CATAGGGGAGAGGCTTACCCTCTCATAGCTTGTCAAGTCTTTTTGAGTCCTCCTCCACAACTTGTCTCCTGGTTGACCCCTTCCTTTCACTCACAAGGTCAATACCTTAACAAGAGGTCAAGTTCAGGCTCTCACTACCTCTTGTCTGGACTTTCCAACTGGTACCCCATATTTCATTCTCTTCCCTTCTCCACTGTGTGGACAGTGGCTACAATATTATTGCTAAAACAAAAATCTGACCATGTCATTTCCCTACTCAAACATATTTGGCATCTACCCATTACCCCTACATTGAAAAACAAAATCCTTATCTTGTCATTTAAAGACACTTTCAATCTGATTCCTACCTACCTACCTTTCCTAACTTACTTAATAATTAGTTATAGCTTTCACATATTCTCTTTTCCAGCCAAAATTATCTAATTTAGGTTCCTCAAACTTGACATTCAGCCTCCCATCATCATGCCTTTGCACGAGATGTCCCCCATGCATAGAACACACTCTCTCCCCCTCTTTTCTCTTAGTCCTTTTCTTTTATGGTTCAATTCAAGTGTGCCTTTCTATATAAACCTGTTCTGTTTCCCTCAATTATTCATTATCTCTTCCTTCTCAAATTATCTCGTATTTGTATCTGTGAATGTGTGTTCCCCAGCTCCTCCCCATCCCCAACCTCAGTACAATGTAAATCCCATGAGGGCAAGGACTATATTGGTTTTGTCTTGGTATCCCAGTACCTAACAGTGCCTTTTTATAGTTAATTCTTGACAGGTCTTTGTGGAGTTTAATTCAATTGAAGTTATTGATAGCTGGTGTTACTTTCCTACCCCATAGCTCAACTTTAGAGGTTAGGTCAGAGCAAAGTTAACTGTTCAGGATCCAAATTGCCACACATTTCTCAATCTATTCTATAAACTATTTTTTGTCGTGGAATTACTGTGAGCTTCCTATTTCACAGATGAGCAAACTGGAATGGAGAGAGGTTGGGAGGAATTTCCTGAATTACATGATAAAATAGATGTAAATATGAGAGAAACCAGGCACTGTAGTGTCATGTCAGGGTGGGGCACGTATTGGAGAGGAACAAAGGTCACTACTCTTTTCCATCTTCTCCCAACAGCTCAGTCCTTACCATTTGCACAGAACAGAAAAACATGATGTAGAAGTAACAAACAATTTCTTCACTACTGTATACTCATCTTTTGTGATTGAAGAAGAGCTCTGGTGATAGTTGTCTAAGCCACAGGATATGATAAAGACTAAAATAGGTTTCTGACCACAAGTCTTTTGAAAGGGATACAGAAGAGGCAGTAAGTGACTGAGTAAAAGGAGATTCAGAAAAAAATAGAAGAGTTCAAAGAATAAACATATGGGCATCTATTATTGTCCATAAGCAACCTTACCAATAAGAAGAGCTTCTCCATCAGTTGAGAGAACTGACTGAAGAGAGATGTAGGCTTATTTGAAAAGAGAAGATTCATAAATACAGTAACACCTAGGAGATACAGTATAGTGTGGCAGATGGCCCTGAACATAACAGCACAATATCTGAGACTCAATTAAAGACTCAATAAATAATCAGTCCAAAAATCTATACTTTTCCTCAGCAAGGGAGAAGCTTACTAACTATAGTACTCCCCCCCCCTTGTACTCCAAGAGAATGGTAGAGATGACTGACACATCTAAAGAGAGGCTTACTAATTATGGCATCCCTTATTGTCTGGTTAGGATATTAGGTGACCCTAAACAATTTTAAATAGATGAAGACCAGCTATAATGAATATGTGGAAGCCAGCAAAGAATATCAGAAAGCAATACTTTGTGGAAAACAGGACCATCAGGTAGAGCAAATACAAATATCAATAGCTCTGAAGCATCAAAGAAGTGAGTTGTTCTTCCATATATGTGCCCTACTACATACTTGTGTGTTTTTTGTCCTGCACAAATGCACTAACATCGCTTCTTCCCTATGTGCTCATGACTAATGGATCAACCCTATGAAGATTAACTCTTATTACTAAGTTTGTGTAGATTTATCTGAAAGTAAGCTTATTGTTTGAAGGGAAATGGAGTAGGGTTCTGCTATTGTTTTATTACTATGTCATTTCATTAAAAAGCATATTTCCCTCTGAATTAAATGTGCCTTCTGGCTGACTAGTAAAAGTAAACACATTGGTAGGGACCTGTGAGATATGTCCTGCACAATGTCCTCTACTAAAGGATTTTTTTTTCAAAAGATAAAGGAGATCTGCACATGTTTGTAGGCAGCAGAAATAATCCAGTAGATAGTAGATCCTCACTATAACTTCTTTCCTTCTTAGATATGGTGGTTAATTTTGAAGTAAAGGAGTTGAACTTTAAAATCCATTCCAGCTCTAATAATGACTTTGTTAACCCACCACTTCCCTTCTCACTCATTAAGTGATTTTAGTTCTTCTCAAGTTTTTTGACTCACTTCATGTCTCTACTCCTTAATTTATTTCAACACTTTCCTCTTCCTACTACACTCAAAAGTGAAAAAGCTACTTAGAACTTGGGGGTAGCTTTCTAGGGATCTACAAGTTCATGGCCCTGATCACTGCAAAGACAAAGAGAAAAAATATTCTTGGAGTCTTAGTTTCTCCCACATTTATCGAAGGTCCCCTTGATCACCCTAAGAATTTACAAGAGAATAAGTCTTCTTTATATGGATTGCATGATAAGAGACTGATTTCTCCTATTATTCAGCAAAACTAACCTGATCCTTGGAAGTGAATTTTGGAAGTGGGGAAAAGGAAAGTGATAAAAAACAGAGAATAATCCAGGAAGTGAAATCACCTTCTCTCTGGCTACCCTAAAGTACAAAGAGAACATGTCTAAGGCCAACATGCCTCAGGAAACTCCAGGAAGAGAGTAAGTCCTTTCTTCACTCTTGCCTTTGGGGCTTTTTGGTTGAGATGCCGTCCATAAGCCTTATCTTCACATTTCTTGGCTCTAGATTTGGTTGAGTCAGACGTAGAGGACTGTTTTTTTTACAAAGATGAACCAACTTTGTGTCTAGACATGCATGTATATATTCCAGAAAATGTTCTAATGACCAAGGTCAAAGAGGAACCAGGGGCAGAGTGCCAGATACAGCATATGGGATCCTTCACTTAACTTCGTGTCAGAAAGGAAAATTGTACAAAGAAAGCAAATGGATGTTTGCAATTGTCCTAACCTAAAGAATCTTGGCATTTGAAGAGTTAACTATCTTAATAAGATAATGTAGAGGAAAGGGTAGATGGCAACAGAGAGCTATAAGTTAATGGCCCTACTTATGAGGTAAGACCTTCTACTTTTGAGTTCAGTCCACAAGGGAAAGTGTTGATTACTAGAAGTAGATGTGGGCCAGAGACCTAAAGAAAATCAGAAAATTAGGACAGCACCTAGGTCAAACAGTGCAAGAGGAGGGGGAAGCAATGGGGTACTAAAGTCAGAGGATCATAGAATGAAACCTGGAATTGATTTTGAAGGCTATTTAGTCAACCCCTTACTCATAAAGCTTAGGACTAAATCCAAACAAGGAAGAAATCAGTATTAAGATCTACTTTCTACTAGCACATTTTCATCTGCCCCAAAACATATAACTATCTCTGCATTTGTAGAAGGAGTTTTCTCACCTGAGAATTCCAAATGTCAATGATAACACCTGTCCAGTCCCTATTCTATCCTCATCCCACTTCTCCCTACCATCTTCTCAAGTTATCTTTTATATATCCTCCTTTTTATAGTCAAACTCTTAGAAAAAAACTGTCTACAGTCACTACCCAACATCGCTTCTTAACACTTTCAAATCTGGCTTTTGACTTCATCATTCAACTCAAATTTCTCTCTCCAAAGTAACCAATAATCTCTTAATTGCCAATTCCAATGGTCTTTTCTCAGTCCTCAATCTCCTTTAACCCCTTCACAGTGTAAGGGGCTAAAATTCCAGCTAGTCTGTCTAAAATATCTAAAGTGGTCACCAATAAATTATAAGCTTTTGTAAGAGTTAGACTTTTAAGCATTTATTAAGGAGAATAAGAATTTGGTGAAGAGAGAAAGAGGCCTAGATTCAGCTATCTATCTCAGGAAGCCCAAATTTCTGCTCCACTCTCCATGAGAGTCCTGACAAAAGAGAGAGAACCACCCCTCCTTCATCCCACAAGCCTTCTGTGAAACTGGGAACATCCCATCCACTCGCACACACAGCTCCAAGCTAATTGGCTGGTAGCTTTGATAGACAGTACCCACGAGCAAACATCACTTCCTGACACCAAGGAAAAGCCACATGGCTTGCCCTCAGATGCCTTCTCATCATGGTGGAGCTTTCCTACAGTAACTTTCCAGCAGGTGGCATCACTCCAATTGTTACAACAGCACTGGTGAAAACTCTACCTAGATATTCTCTCACAGGAACTATATGAACAAAATTATATAAAAAAAGTTTTATACAAATTAAATCAGTTTTAAATAGGTAGAGAGATATTAATTGATCATGAGTAAGCAAGGCCAATATAATAAGAATAACAATTTTACCTAATCTAATTTATATATTCAAAATCATCCCACTTAAACTTCCTCTTTCAGTTTTCATGATCCTGATCTCTTGGTTCTCTTCCTATATGCATGACTGCCCTCTATTCTTTCTTGCAGCATTATTGTTCCTATCAATATTATAAAAGGCTCTACTTTGCACTCTTCATTTCACCTACTTTTTTCCTTGGTAACCTCACCAGATGCTATGGGTTCAGTTGTCATCTCTGTGCAGATATCCAACCCTAGTCTCTCTCCTGAGCTCCAGACACATTGCACCAATTGTCTGATAGACAATTCTAACTAGAAGTTCCATAGGCATAACAAATTCAACATGCCCAAAATGATTTTTCCCCAAAACCTTCTTTTGAGACCACCATCATCTTTCTAGTCATTCCAGTCATACATCCTGCAGTTTTTCTCAGCTCCTTAGTCACCTTCATCCCATCTGTCCATCTATTGATAAATTTTGGAGGCAACTAAGTGGTTCAGTGGATAGAGCACAGAGTCCAAAATCAAGAGATCTGAATTCAAATCCAGCCTCAGACACCTCTGGAGAAGGAAATGCCAAACTATTCCATTATTTTTTTTTTTGGGGGGGGAGGCAATTGGGGTTAAGTGACTTGCCCAGGGTCACATAGCTAGTAAGTGTCAAATATCTGAGGCTGGATTTGAACTCAGGTCCTCCTGAATTCAGGGCCAGTGCTCTATCCACTATGCCACCTCGCTGCCCCTACTCCATTATCTTTTGACAAGAAAACCCTAAAATAGGTCATGAAGAATCAGACACAACTGGAAATGACTGAAGAACAAAAACAGCCTTCACAGTATCTCTCTAATTCATTCCCCTCTAATTGCACAACTATAATCCCAGTTCAGGCCTGAATTACTTTTTTTTTTTTTTTTGCAGTGCAATGAGCTTAAGTGACTTGCCCAGGGTTACACAGCTAGTAAGTGTCAAGTGTCTGAGGCCAAATTTGAACTCAGGTTCTCCTGAATACAAGGCCAGTGTTTTATCCACTGTGCCACCTGGCTGTCCTTCCCCCCTTGTTACCTCTTATCTGGATTACCTCCAATCTCTCCCCTCTCCAATGCAATTTCTTCACAGCTGCCAAAGTAATATTAAGGCACAGTCATGACAATGCCAATCCCTTACTCAATAAAGGTTAGTATCCCCCTATTACTCTGAGAACAAATGTAAACTCCCCTATTTACCATTTTAAGTCTATAACGATGTGATTCTAACCTACCTTTCCAGTTTGGTTATACATTACTCTGATTTATAAACTTTCTGATGCAGTCAAACTAGACTTCTGATTATTCTTCAAACATGACATTGTGCCTCCTAACTTCTCTCTTTTGCATGTGCTGTTTCTCTTTCCTAGAATGAACCCCTCCTTCACCTCTACCTCTCAGAATCAATAGTTCCATTCAAATCTCAGCTCAGATGCCAACTCCTATCTGAGGTCTTCCCTGATCTTTTCTGTACCTCAGCTATCAGCTTGATATATAATATTATTGTCTTTGTATTTATTTTAGTCATATTTGTATTGTACACATGCTGTTTTCCCCTAGGAAAATTAAAGCACTTTGAAGGCAGAGACTGTTTGATTTTTGGATTTTATCCCCCCCCCAGTACTTAACACTGCTTGGCATACAGTAGGTGCTTAATAAAAACTGATTGATAAATTCATTGATTGACGGGTCAGGATGTAGCATACAAAGACATAAAGAGACCAAGATGCAAAAAGTTCAAAAACAACTGATACTTACAGCTTCACAGTTGACACAGTCATCTTTCATTGGTCCCAAGTAACTCTTGTACCCATATCATTCCACCAACTTAACAAGGGTTCAAATGAACTGTCGCATTGGGTTTTGTCATCAATAACTTCTAATGACTTCACTGTATACTATGGTTCACTGAGAGACTGAATGAGATTTGAAACTCAGAATTTGTTTGGCCAGAGTAATCCATACCAATATAGGTTATGTACCTTATTAGGTACTAACTCATCCAGATGCTAACAATAAGCATTCATTAAGCATTAGACTATAGGAGTTCTTAACCTGTGATTCATGAACTTTTTTTTTTGCTGGGACAATGAAGGTTAAGTGACTTACCCAGAGTCACACAGCTAGTAAGTGGCAAATGTCTGAGGCCAGATTTGAACTCAGGTACTCCTGAATCTAGGACCAGCACTTTATCCACTGCACCACCTAGCTGCCCACATGAACTTATTATTTTAATAATTTGATAAATGTAATTAGTTTCCTTTCTATTCCTATGTATTTTATGCATTTAAAAACATTATTCTAAGAAGTTATCCAGGGGCAGCTAGGTGGTGCAGTAGATAGAGCACTGGCCCTGGATTCAGGAGTATCTAAGATTAAATCTGGCCTCAGATACTTAACACTTACTAGCTGTGTGACCCTGGGAAAGTCACTTAACCCCACTTGCCTCACAAAAAAAAAAGTTATCCATAGGCTTTACCAGATTGACAAAGGGGTCTGTAATACAAAAACTTAAGAAGCCATGACTTGCCATGTACCTATGTTCCCTGGTCCTGTACTCCCATGCCCGATTCAAAGTAATCTTTGTCTTTTCAAATTTTCTTAGAATACTTTGTCTCATTCACATCATTCTGTAATTTTTATCATAAATAAGAAGATTAAGAGAGGGAAAGAGACAGACAGACAGAGAGGGAAGTAGAGAAAGGGAGCTTCAATATTGACTCCCAGTAAGTCTAAGTCACTTTGTCCAAAGGTTCCCCTTTGCCCTTTCATGGCGTAGTCCATTCACATACAGCAAACATTCCCTCAGAACGTAATAAAATATCAGATTATCTTTATCTGGAGATAAAACCCATGATAAAAGTATAGACAGTAGGTGAGCAAGATTTGAAGAAAACAAGAAACTCTTGAAGGTGAGCACTACCAGTTTACCAGGCAGCAGTGAGGAAGAGGAGGGAGAGGAAGTAGGGCAGAAACAAATTTTGTGAGCTACTGATTCAGCAGCAAATTCAGTACAGACAGATCAATTCCTAAATGGGTCAGTGGGTCAGAGAGGGCTTAAGATACTCACAATTATATTAGTTCTGGATAGCAGAGCCCTTCCTTTGCAACCAGCTGACCACTGGTCTAGTGCGCATCTATCTCCAAAGCTCCAAAGTTCTGGGGTATCACTCAGCCATTATGCATCCACCTCCCATGATCCTTCAGTCCTTCCTTCTGGCTGGGGAAAAAATGATACCTCCCTTTAACCATTTTTCTGATAAGGGACTACACTTATTTCATGCATATCATTCCTCACCCTCTGGGACACATAAGCTCTTTGCATTCTTGTCTTTCTATCCCAATTCCTTACACACAGTAGGCACTTGATAAACATCTGTTGACAAGACACAGTCTTTTCCCTGGTTGAGTTTAATGTCTAGTGGGAAAACATCCAAAGGTACCAACCAGGCACATACCCAAAAAGAAACTGCTACAACATATGGAAAGAAAAGCATGGGTAAAGGGTGAGAGTGGCTAGGCTCAAAGCTTAGAAAAGGTCTTTGCTCCAGGTTGTGCCTTTTTGATTTTTGTGCTCCTCCAATTCCTGTCCCTGCAGGATTCTACAATTCTGTCTCCAAACACCACCTCCCCTTGGGTCTGCTCTCTAGATGTCATGGGAGAATCTTGGAATGAAGGGGTCCTATTTTGCAAGGTTTATTTCATTGTCACATACATTTGCCAATGAAGAAAATTAGAAGTTGGTATCTTGATTCTGAATTTCCTTTTTCTACTCTGAAAAAAAAAGATTTATGCATAAAAGTGTTCTTTGGTCATTTCAGAGGCATTTGGAATTCATTCAAGTGGAAAAATAACAATGTTACAAGAAAACATTTCCAAGGAGTTAATCAGACAGGCTATTTATGACTGGCTGAATCATACACACACAGGAGACAGTAGCATAACTACCAGATGTTATTAATAACCATTTTATGTATAAGTTGAACTAGAATATAAGTTTCTTGAAGACAAGGACTAAGTTGCATCTCTGCCACTTGGCACAGAGCCTCATACATAGTAAACATTTGATGATCATGAATGGGAAGACTCAGTAGATCAAGAACTGGGACTATATCCTGATAGTAAAGAAATGGCTTTAATCAAGAAGTCCTGAATTCAAATCTCTCCTCAAACACTTACTGGCTGAGAAACCCTGGGCAAGTCATTTAACCTCTCTAGACAACAGTTTCCTCTTTTGTAAAATAGGTGGCAGCTAGGTGATAGAGTGAAGTGCCTAGAGTAAGGAAGACTCATCTTCCTGAGTTCAAATCTGTCCTCAGAAACTTACTAGCTGTGTGACCCTAGGCAAGTCACTTAACAGTTTTTGCCTCCATTACTTGTCTATACAATGAGCTGGAGAAGGAAATGGCAAACCAGTATCTTTGCCAAGAAAACCCCATGTTGGGTCACAGAGTCACACACAACTGGAAATGACTGAACAACAACAAAGTAAGAGATTGTATTTAATGACCTACAGGGTCCCTTCTAGCTTTAAATCTGTGCTGCCATGATCCCAGGAAGCTGAACCAAGCACTCTGACACTATCTTACTCCATTGGTCCTCTTTGAAAATGAAGGACAAACAACAACAACAATCTATGCCCCTCATAGACTTTCCTCAGAGGAAAATATTTTGCCAAATCAATCTCAAGCTACTCATCCAAATACTTGGTTTCAGTTTGCCTTGTCTACAATAAAGTCTTCATGTAGCTTTCTTTTTTTCCCTTTTTTCATTGTGATGGAATACTACTGTGCTATAATAAATTATGAGCTTGATGATCTTAGAAAAACATGAATATACTTGCACAAAACAATGAAAAGTGAAATTAACATTAACTTGATTATTCTCATTTTGCAGATGAGAAAACTGAGGCTCTAACCATGTCTCTTTGTGCATCCTATAAATGACAGAGCCAGGACTGAAATTCAGGTCTTTTGACCTTGAATCCAATACTCTTTCAGCTGCCTGGTGGTCTCTTTACCATAGCCCTATTCCCCAACTATCTCTGCCCCTTCAAAAACTTGGATTCTATCCATTGTCCTCCAACTGGAATGGGTAAGCTTTTGCCTTATCTTGGCAGGACCCATGCCTCCATGACATTTCACTGCTGTTGTCTCATCATGTCTTTGCATATAAGTACCATCTTCTCTCCCTTCCAAAGGAGGGAGCCCTCCCTTTTACGTATTGCACTTCCACATTACGATTTCTTTGTACCAAATTTATTTTATTCTTTATACTTCCTCATTCATCTTGACTCAGTCATTAGTGCTGCTTCCTTCTGAAGGAGCAGCCTTCTGTAAGTCTTGCCTTTCCTCCTGTAGACTGACAAAGTACAGTGGACCATCTGACACAGAGAACCACTGTTTGTGCGTGGCTAAAGACAATGGTGATTTTATAACATGCTGGCCACTTAACATTCATGAAATATGAGTTCAGACTCTGCACCAGGCACTTCTTCTTGTGTTTCTGCTTCTCCTCCTTGGGAGAGGGGTGCAGGAGATCTTTCGCAAGGGCCATGTTGGCATGGGGAGATCTTCACCACTGGAAAAGCCACATTACAATTGAAGTTTCTTGAGGGCAGGCACAGTTTTGGGGTTGTTGTTTTAATTGTGGGGCAATGGGGGTTAAGTGACTTGCCCGGGGTCACACAGCTAGTAAGTGTCAAGTGTCTGAGGCCGGATTTGAACTCAGGAACTCCTGAATCCAGGGCCGGTGCTTTATCCACTGTGCCATTTAGCTGCCCCACGGGCAGGCACAGTTTTGCTAGCTTTTACTTGCATTTCCAATGCTAGCACAGTACCTGCTTCTTACTAATCACTTAATAAATGATCTATTTTATCTTTCTTTTTTCCTTCCTTCCTTCCTTCCTTCCTTCCTTCCTTCCTTCCTTCCTTCCTTCCTTCCTTCCTTCCTTCCTTCCTTCCTTCCTTTCTTTTCCTTCCTTCTCTCTCTCTCTCTCTCTCTCTCTCTCTCTCTCTCTCTCTCTCTCTCTCTCTCTCCCCCCCCGACCCTTGTCTGTCTATCTGTTTGTTTCTATCGCCTACAAAACATTTCCATTGCCTACCATCCTAAATGCCCAAGGTCTTCTTGGGTGACCATCTATATATGGAAAACAAACAGTACCATATTCACTTACGTATCCATTAATATATCCTCATAGTCAGGACCCTAGAGACTTTTCCTAAGGTCAGTAAGGTACATTGTAAGATCTCTATGTTGTAATGTGATAGAAAACATTTTCTCAGTAAGACCTAATTTAATCAGTCGTAATATTTTGGGCCTGCCATTTTCCACAATTACCGTTGTCAAAGAGGTGAGATAACCTCCTGTGTTCATAATCTTCACATGAAGAGGCAGTGCACCATAGTGGAGCCAGTGAGTCCTTAGAAGGCCCTCTGTTACTACTGACTGCCTATCAGGGTCATTGTTATTTCGATAGATTTTCCTCCTAGCAGTCTGGTAAACCCTTTTTGAGAATATTTATTCTTTTTAAAATACATTACCTAAATATATAAAATTGCAAAGAAAATTAATTATATTGAAATAATCATAAAAGTATTCTTAAATGAGCTCACAGTCCAGAGGTTCTAGTCTGAAGGTCAACAATACTTGGACATTCAAACTTAGCTATTCACTATGAGGAGGCTCCTCCAGCTTTGCCTCAGTTGTGTCAATGTTCTCCCTTACTATATGTCATAGCTCCAGCCCTGGTTTCTCATTTAATGTCTTCTATCTCCATCACATTAGCGGGTGGGTGGTGGTTAAAAAGCATGTCCAGCTTCTCTAGAATGACCAAGGCAGAGAGGCAGACAGACACCAGGAGACAGAGCCTGCCCAAAGAACATTTTAAGCCTGAGAAACCTGGAAAGGAACCAAACTGGAGGAACATAGAAGTGATCAGTCCAGCTTCTCTCCCAGGCCCTTTGACCAACCACCAACAAGGTCAATGGGGTTTTATTTTTTTTTAAGTAGCACCAGCAACCACATTCAGGAACAAAATCAAGTGCCTAAGAGATGCATCTTTACACACATGTGAAATGACAGGTCTATGTTATTTATTTTTTGAGCAAAATTCTCTCTCTTAGTGTAGAGTTTGTATATATGTATCTTTTTGGGTGGGGGGTAGATTTGCTCATTTCGACATTCTCTGTAGTGAGAGTGGACCCAAACATAACAGGCTTAGATCAGTGCCTGGGAACCAGAAAGACAAACTGACTGGACAAAGACCATAAACATGGCCTTTTACAAATTGATTTTTGCCTGTGTCCCTGGGAGAATGCTAAACATAAAACCAAACAAAACTGCAATCTGGCTAGTCAGAAATAAGAAAACTGGCTGTTGGTAAAGGATGCTATGAACATTTTAATCGGAGAAAATAAATGGCCACTCTAAAGGCTTAGGAGACTCACCAGATGTATTTTAAAATATTTCAAGATGGGTTGGGGGTAGGGAGTCCATATTTGTGATTCCATCTATGGAAGGGATTCCTACTATGGAAACTCCGTCAACAGCACGTGGACTGTCCCCTTATCTATAACATATAGTGTTAGAGAGCTGCATGGGGATTATGAGAAACTTAATCTTTAGTTACCAAGATAGTGCATATGTCAAAAAGTTATTTGAACCCAGCTCTTCCTGACTCTGAACTCAGCACTCTAGGATGAGTAACCATGAAAAATAATATAATACAAAAAGAATCTCTCTTCCCCCAATTTTGTTCCTAATCACCAAGGAGATACCTAGAGAATAGAAATCAGATAAACTGCTCTTCTTTTTAAAAATATTTCATTAAAAGTTAAACATTGAAGATATATACAAACAACTACTCTTGCTTAATAACGATTTGCACTTAGGTTAATTAATTTAAACATATAAAATATCACAACCATTTTTTTAGTCTCTCCCTCTAAGTCATCTTCAGGATTAACTGCTCTTCTCCTGATTGTTGGGAAATCTATTGTGACTCACCCAAGATAGCTAGGCAAGTGTAGACCAGAAAGAAACAAAGAATCGGACTTTCTTTTCTCTTGAAGTGCTAATGAAACTGGGTGGAGGGGGTCATGTCAGCTAGTTTCTGTCTTCTCTTGATAGGATGAGGCTCTGAAATAAGGGAAGCCCTCCAGGACTAACATTTAAGCCTACCTTTGAGACAGTCTCACCAAGGAATGAGGACAAGACCAAAACAAATGGGCCATTTCCAAAGGCACCTGGGATCAGCCATGGTCTTAGCAAGCACTGTGGGCTGCTTCTCCCACTGACCTTGAAGATGACAGCTTCCTTCATGACCCTTTATTGCCCTTTCTCCCCCCACCCCCACCCCTCTTCCATAGCAGGCTACAAATTGACCAGTCCAAACAAACATACCCATCAAAGAATTCTTTTTTATTTTTTAAGTAATAAGGATCTCCCTTGGGTCTCCCTCCATGCAAGGCTTAGAAAAAAAAGGAGGAAGGAGAGAACCCCTTGACTATTTGCTATGTTAGCTCTCAAAGTAGACCCTGTTTGCAGAAGAGGTTATCTCGGGTCCACACTCCCTGATGTTAGATGGCTGTTTGTTTACTCTGGGTTTGAGAGAGTAGGAATTTTAGACAGTACCACATAGTGAGATTTCTGTGAAAGAACCTTTGAGAACATTTAAAAAAAAAAACCCACCTGCTTTTAGAAGTGGGATTGTTGCTGAAGAGAGGCCCAGTTATTCTAGATATACTGAGGGGCTGTTGACTTCAATGTTTTTCCTCCTTGAATTATAGGAGCAAAGCCCTATAGGATCATATAAGGAAGGAAACTTAGGGGCCATGGAATCCAATCTACTCATTTAACAGATGCAGAATCTGAAGACCAGAGAGTAAAAATGATTTACCCGAAGTCCTATAGGGAGTAAGCTACAGATCCAGGTTTTGAACCTGGGGCTTTTGACTTGAAATCCAATGTTTCCACCCCCATACCGTGCCAAGGAATGGGGAAAAAATTATGAAGGACTTTTATATTTGATATGAGAATCTTTTAAACTAATCTTCTAACTAATAGAACAGAGGGATAGGATCAGTATCTTTCTGTGAGATAATAATAACTTTTAATAATAATAATAATAATAATAACTAGAATTTATGTGGCACTTTAAGATTTGTGGAGCCCTTTGTCTTTGCCTCATTTGAATCTCACAACAATTCTGGGAAGTAGGCAATATTATTATCCCCATTTTACATATGTGGAAACTGAAGCTGACAGAGCTTAAGTGACTTACCCCCGGGTCACACTATTAGTAAATAACTCAGAAAGGATTTGAACTCAGGTCTTCCCAACTGCAAGATCTGTATGCTAACCAAAGGGCATCCCACCTGCTATCTCTATAGTAGCTTCTAGACATGCTCCCATTGGCTATTTCCATGGAACCATGGAATATATAATGCTTCTCCTGCCTCCCAGATCATCTGGCCTATTGCTTTCATTTTTGTCTTAAAGAAACTGAGGCCCAGAAAGAATGAGAACTTCCCAAGGTCACAAAAATAATTTGGATAGCAGGGATTTAAACTCAGATCTCCTGCCTCTAAATATAGCATTCTTCCAAACTATATGGAATGCCTATAGTAAATACTCAAATATTTGTTGGGTTGAATTGAACTAAAGCCAAAACATGGGTATGAGATTTCATAGAAAAATAAACATCACATTCCTCTTACCAAAAATCAAAGGGACAACTTCAAAAGTGGCTTAGTAATTATATACATACACAAACCCTCCAATGCTATGGCCTGGATCTCTGGTTTAATCATGAATCCTCTCTGTGTATATCCTTTGTTGGAAAGACTTATTAAGTAAATCACCCAGTGCAAAAACACTCACCTATCTCCACTTCATCTTGTTCTATTAAGGCAAAAGATGAAAGAAAAATTATGTTGAATCCATAAAGGAGAAGTGAAGGTCTTGGCTCATGATCATAGTCATGGTTGTATTCTACACTTCACCAAAATTTCTTCATGGCATTGAAGAGTAAAGAATCTTGGCTCCAGGATCAACAATCCTTTCTTTTTACTACCTGATGCATGTATATAGTTATATAAATAAAGAAATACAAATACAAATCAAAAAGTTGCTTCTTTACAGTCATTATTCACTGGCTTTGGAGACAGAGGAGCTGGATTCAAATCCTACATCTGACATATACAATTTGTCTGACCATGAGAAATTCCCTTAACCTCCTATAAACTGAGATTGGATTAGATAGCTTCTAAGGGACTTTCTAGGGGCAGCAAGGCAATGTCATAGTGCATAGGGCACTGGGCCTGGAGTGAGGAAGACTCATCTTCCTGAGTTCAATTATGGCCTCAGACACTTTCTAGCTGTGTAACCCTGGGCAAGTCACTTAACCATGTTTGCCTTAGTTTCCTGGTCTGTAAAATGAGTTGGAGAAGGAAATAGTAAACTGCTCCAGTATCTTTGCCAAGAAAATCCCAAATGGGATCATGAAGAGACAGATGACTGAAAAACAACTTAACAACAATGTAGTTTCTAGTTCTAAATCTATGATCCTTTTGCTTTGAAATTTGATTGTTACAATAACTCTGTTAGTGTAGTACCCTCCCCTTTACAAAGAAAGAGTCAGAAGAAGTTATACACCTTACCCATATTCAACTAATATGTGTAAGAGGACTTGACACAAAATTCTTAAGAATTCAAAGAAGCATAACTAGAGTGGACCATATGGACCTTTTTCCCATGATGCCAATGTTAAGGGGCAGCACACCTCTTCGTCACTGTGATGACCATCACCAAACCTCATCTTTCTCCTAAGTCCCACCTTCACTCCTTAACTCCCTGAAGGGGTACAGGTCATACACTATGGGGAATAAGCCATATCCTCTCCCAGTATGACTTGACATGCAGTTCTGTCCTATCACACATGCATAGCCCTGTCAGACTTTGCTCTGTACCATTATGATGCACCCCAGCCCTAAACTCAAAATGCCTCAGATTAAAAATAATAATTATTATATCTCTGCAATTAATAAAAATTAATTTTCCCCTGAGTTGAACTCAAAACATATAGGACTACTCCCCGTAATTCAAAGGTAAATTAACAATCAATTAACAAGCATCAGTTAAGCACCCACTATAATCTGGTCACAGAACTGGGCCATAGGATGAAAATACAAAAATCGCTAACAATGTCTACCTTCAAGTAGTTTATACTCTAGTAAGATAGACAAGTATATATAGAGGCATATAAAGAATAAATATAAAGATAATGGCTACAAATAAATACCAAGTGGTTTAAATGAAAGGTAGTTAGAGAGGACACTGGGGGATCAGAAAAGGCTGATTCATGTAGAAGATGGTGCTCTAATTGCATCTTGAAAGAAGAGAGGTATTCTCTGAGGCAGAGGTGATTAGGGAGTGAATTCTAGGATGAGAATGAAATGGACTGTCATGTGTGAGGAGGAAAAGAAGGATTCAAGAAATAAGAGGAGAAGGATCAAGAGATATGTAGGTTATCATTTAATAACATCACACTAATAGCTAGCATATAGTAATTTAAAGTTTGCCAAGTGTTTTATATATATCATCTCACTCAATCAACTAACCTTTATTAAGGGAATCCTATATGCCAGGTACTATGCTAAGTGATAAAGACACAGATATAATCAATCAATCAATAAATAAACATTTATTAAGGGGGCAGCTAGCTTGTGCAGTAGATAAAGCACTGGCCCTGGATTCAGGAAGACCTGAGTTCAAATCCAGCCTCAGACACTTGACACTTACTAGCTGTGTGACCCTGGGAAAGTCACTTAACCCTCATTGCCCCACAAATAAATAAATAAATAAATAAATGGATGGATGAATTAATGAATTGATTGATGTATAAATAAACAAATGAATGGACATTTATTAAATGCCTACTATATGCCAGGCACTGTGCTAAGTGCTAAGGATACAAAAAAAAAGACAAAAGACATTTCCTGCCCTCAAGAAGCTTACAACATAATGGGAGAGACATAAGGCGAACAAATATATACAGGTCAAACTATATACAATATAAATAGGAAATCCTTAAAAGAAGGAAGGCACTGGAATTAAGAGAGGTTGGGGAAGGTTTCCTACAGAAGGTGGAATTTTAGTTGGGACTTAAAGGAAGGCAGGAAAGCCAGTAATTGAAGCAGAGCTAGAGAAAATTCTCAGAGCTGAAAGATGGAGCATATCTTGTTAATGAAACAGCCAAGAAGCCAGTATCACTGGATTAAAGAATACATGTTGGGGAATAAGGTTTAAGAAGAGTGGCAGAGTAGGAGGGGACTAGGTTATAAAGGACTTTGAATATCACACAAAGCATTTCGTATTTGCTCAATGACACAATTAATGAAACTATGACTATGTAGGAGCAGTACAGTATAGAAGACAGAGAGATCTGGCCTGTGAGTCAGGAAGATGTGGGTTCAGTGCCAACTGTGGGTAAATACTGGTTGTGTGACCCTAGGTGAGTCATTTATTTATCGTTGCTGAGGTAGTCTTTCTAAGACTGTATAATTTGTAGAACAGTTTATAGATCTACACTAGTAGTAGGAAATTCCAAAACAAATAAAATCACAGACCTAAAAAGAAAAAAGGTATTTTGTAAAAGGAAAATATTTACACAATCACAGTGGTGAATAGACAAAGAATGGAAAAAGAACAGAAAAAGAAAGAGTAACTGGCAAAGTATTATAGATGTCTATATCTTGACAGCCTTTTTAAAGTTTAATTAGCAGTAAATTTAAGTTTATTTGGTTTTGTCATTTAAAGTTGGTTTTACAGTGATTTTTTTAAAATAAAGTATCTAAAAAAGTAAGCCCTGCCAACGTGTAATTCTTGGGAAAAAGCCACCAGGGCAGCCAGCCCTGTGTCCAAGAATAAAAGGGAAAGAACTTTTTGTTACTCAGTTTTTCCCTACTTTGTTATTTGTGAAGGTCCCTTTATTTTTAGCTATAAAAGCTTCTGAGGAGGAAGAGGAATAGGTAACATTTAAGTGTTTCTCACTCATTTTAAGTGTGTGGCATAGAGCACAGCATTATAGATTTAGGACTGGAAGGGCCTTAGAAATCATCTTATCTATCAATTTTCAAAGTGTGGTACAGGAACCCTAGGGGGTACCCTAAATCCTTTCAAGGAGTTCACAAGGTCTAAACCATCATCATTATCCTCATCACCACCACCACCACCACTACTATCATCATCAGTTTTAATTTCTATTATGGCAAATAGAAAGAAATACCTATATAAACAAAAGCCTGTTGGTATTCTCAATAATCTTTAAGAGTATAGGAGTATTGGATGCTATCAGAAAAACCTAGAAAGACTTACATGAGCTGATGCAAAGTGAAATGTGCTATATACAAAATAACAGCAATATTGTAAGATGATCTGCTGCGAATGTCTTGGTTATTTTCAGCAATGCAATGATTCAAGACAACTCTGAAGGACTTATGAAAAATGCAATCCATCTACAGAGAAAAAACTGAGGGTATCTGAATGCAGATAAAAGTATATTTTGTTGTTGTTAGTTCCTTTTTCTAAAGTTTTTTTTTTGTTTGCTATGTTTTGCATGACTGCACTTATATAAAATGTTGAATTGCTTGAGTTCTTAAGGGGGGATAGGGAAGAAGGAAGAGAATTTGGAACACAAAGGGTTTTTTTTTTTTTTTGGTTTTTTGGGTTTTGGGTTTTTTTGCGGGGCAATGGGGGTTAAGTGACTTGCCCAGGGTCACACAGCTAGTAAGTGTCAAGTGTCTGAGGCCTGATTTGAACTCAGGTACTCCTGAATCCAGAGCTGGTGCTTTATCTACTGCACCACCTAGCCACCCCCGGAACACAAAGTTTTAAAAATCAATGTTACAATTTGTTTTTACATGTAAGGTGGGGAAAATCCTAAATAAATAGGTTTTTTTTTTAAAGTATAGGAGTCCTGACAACAGAAAGTTTGAGAATTTTCTCTGAGATAAATGAGGCCCCTAAAGGTAAAGTGATTTGTTTAAATTCACACAATTAATAAATGAGATTGCTAGGAATTTGAATTCATATTTTCTGACTCCAAAACCAACGTTCTGTTTTTGGCTACAATTCGTTTGTAAGTTCCTAAAGAGTAGGGACCACATGTCATACTTCTTGTTCATCTCCTACAATGTTTTAGAGAATATTGAGGTCAATAAAAGTCTACTGACTGATGGCTGGGATGTGGAAAATGGGTTGTCAATGTATGTTTAATTTTTTATTATGAAAATTCAAGTTCAAGTGTTACTTGTTTTAAAAAACATTTTCTGAAATAAGGTAGTCTCTGACTGGTAATTATAAGCGCATAAATACCAAATTAGAAAGAATCTTAAAGGTCATCTTATCCCACCTCCTTCATTTTACAAATGAGAAAACTAAGCCTTGGAAAGGTTAAGGAATTTAACCAAAGTCACACAGGTAACAAGTAGTAAAAAAGGGATCTGAACATGGGCTACCTAACACTACACTCATCTTTCTTTCTGCTATAACATGTTACTTCTCTATCCTTAGACACCAAGAGAATTGATGTTTTGTTTGAGGGTAAAGGGACATGTTTGAACATTTGTTCAGAAATGAAAAAAACAATGTATTGCTTCCATGAAACAGCTGCAGTCAGGTATAGGTTAAATCCAGTCAGGTCAAGAAACATTTATTAAGTATCTAGTATGTGCCAGGCACTAAGTGCTAGGAATACAAAGAAAGGCAAAACCAGTCTCTGCCCTCAAGGGGCTCCCATTCTTTTTTTTTTTTTTAATCTTTTTTTGGGGGGGTGGGGCAATTGGGGTTAATTGACTTGCCCAAGGTCACACAGCTAGTAGTGTCAAGTGTCTGAGGCCGGATTTGAACTCAGGACCTCCTGAATCCAGGGCCAGTGATCTATCCACTGCGCCATCTAGCTGCCCCTAGGGGTTCCCATTCTAACCTGAAACATACAAAGAGCTATGCACAAATAGCCTACAGACAGGATGAAAGACAGGTGATAACATACTGAAGACGCTAGCATTGAGGAGGACTGGGAAAGTCTTTTTTGCAGGAGGTGGGATTTTAGCTGATTCTTGAAGGAAGCCAAGAGGAAGGAGAACATTCCAGGCACTGAGGAGAGTTGGTGACTATGGAGTCAGGAGCCGAAATGTCTTGTATGAGGAATAGCAAGGAAGCCAAATGTTCCTGGTTCATAGAATATGTGGAGGAGAGTAAGGGGAAAGAAGGTATAAGATGAAGTAGCATGTTACAGTAGGAAGAGTGTTGGACTTATGAATCAGGACATTTGTGTCTTGTGTCTTGCAATGGGTCTTGCCATTAATTTACTGTGGATCCTTTAGTGAAACACTTTATATCAGCAGGCCTGAGTTTCTTCCTCTGGAAAATGGACATAAAGAGTTAGATGGGGGACAGCTAGGTGGATAAAGCACCCCCCCTGAATTCAGGAGAACCTGAGTTCAAATTCAGCCTCAGACACATGATACTTATTAGCTGTGTGACCCTGGGCAAGTCACTTAACCTTCATTACCCCACAGAAACAAACAAACAAGCAAAAAGTTATATGGATGAAGTTAGACAAGGTGATCTTTAAGGTCTTTTTCAACTCTAGAGTTTAAGTAAAAGAGAATACATCTAGGTTGATTGTCAGGCCAGTGACATGTAATTTTTACCTTTCTCTCATCTCACCTTTCCGAACTCTTATCTAACCATCCCTCATATTCTACCTACCTCTCAAAGAAGTTTGGAGCTAGAAAAGATCTTGGGGTCATCCAATGTAACCCTTTTATCCCAGCTAATGAAACTGAAAGTTTCCAATTTGAGTCCAAATCAGGAATTTTTGGTCTTTTTTGTGACATGAGTTTCTCTGGCACTCTAATGAATCCCATGGACTCAAAATAATATTTTTAAATACAAAAAATAATTTAAAGACATTTTAAATACATAAATAAAATGTAAATACATAAAATAAAATATACAGAATTATAAAAGAAACAGAAATTATATTGAAATCAGACCCCAGGTTAAGAAACTCTGGTTGAAAACAAGGATGGGAAGATGGCAAAGTAGGTCAGAAATTCCCAGACTCTCCAGATTTCCTCCACAAATAGGCAGAAAATCACCATGAAATGAATGTAGAGCAGCATAAATAAAGGGGTAACCAAAGAAGCAAATGAGTTTATAGACACAATTCACTGGTATTTTTTTAAAATGTCATTCAACACTCTGATCCCACACATTAGAAAAATGGACACATCAGGTACCCATTTCCTACAGAAATGTAAGCTTCTTTCCTTCAATGTAGAGAATCATCCCTGAAACCATGTGGCTACCATGGTATCTTTATATCTTTGTCCATACACACATATCTGATCATACCTTTTATGATTCCCCTTTCTATTCCTTCATCATAAATCCTTACCTTAAGTGCTTTTATCTTTTGCTACTCCCCAGCTGAGTACCTGAGGCACTAAGAGATTAAGCGACTTGCCCAGGCTCACACAGAGAGCTACAAGGGGTCAGAAGCAGAATATAGAATAAAGTCTTCTAGACTTTGAGTCCACTATATCATTTTGGTTCTCATAGAGTAGACTCTTTTTTTTTTCCATGCAATTGAGGTTAAGTGACTTGCCCAGGGTCACACAGCTAGTAAGTCTCAAGTGTCTGAGGCCAGATTTGAACTCAGGTCTTCCTGAATCCAGGGCCGGTGCTCTATCCACTGTGCCACCTAGCTGCCCTTGAGTAGACTCTTAATAAGTACTTGCTGACTTGAATTGAATTTCACCCCTCCTCCTCCAGAAGCAGACTCTTTTTTTATTTTTTTTTTGGTGAGGTAATTGGGGTTAAGTGACTTGCCCAGGGTCATACAGCTAGTAAGTGTTAAGTGTCTGAGGTCGGATTTGAACTCAGGTCCTCCTGAATCCAGGGCCGGTGCTCTATCCACTGCGCCACCTAGCTGCCCCCGAGCAGACTCTTATACTACCATTTCCCCAGCCCTCAGTCAAACAATCAACAAATATCAACAAGTATTTATTAAGTGTCTGCTTAAAGACTGTCCTCCACCTGGTTATCAATTTTTCAGTCATAGATCTGTTTATTACACTTTTTGGATAATAAATTTTAGGCCTTTGTTATTTTAGGCCCAACTAGCCTAAATTTCAATTTAAATACATTTTAAATCTCACTGATTCGGCATCTTTTGTTAAGTCATTTCAATCATGTATGACTCTTCATGACCCCGTTTGGGGTTTTCTTGGCAAAGAGACTGGAGTAGTTTGCCATTTCCTTCTCCAGCTTATTTTACAGATGAGGAAACTGAGGCATATCATGTTAAGTGACCTGCCCAGGGTCATACATCTAGTAAGTGCCTGAGGCTAGATTTGAACTGAGGAAGATGAGTCTTCCCACCTCCAGGTCTAGCACTCTATCTACTATGCCACCTTCCTATCCGCAGCAAGATTATCACCAATGTATTCGTGGATGCAATGTCTCTCTCTTACTGTAATCTAAATTCACGTTAGCTTTTTGGAATATCACTGAGCTAGGTGGCACAATAGAAGGAACACTGGCCCTGAAGTCAGAAATACCCGAGATCAAATCTTGCGTAGACACTGCCTAGCTCTACGACCTTGGTAAGTCACTTTTCTCTCTGTGCCTCAGTTTCTTCATTTTAAAATGGGGGTAATGATAGCACCTACTCCACAAGGTTGTTGTGAGGATCAAATGAATTATCCTATGTGAAGTGTTAATCTGGTGCCCATTTCTGAGGTTTTTGTTTGTTTGTTTGTTTTTCAGGGCAATGAGGGTTAAATGACTTGGCCAGGGTCACACAGCTAGTAAGTATCAAGTGTCTGAGGCCAGATTTGAACTCAGGTCCTCTTGAATCTAGGGCCAGTGCTTTATCCACTGTGACACCTAGCTGCCCCCATAGATAAGTCTTAAAGAGCTATTTGAAATGCATAGAATTTAAATGACTTGCCCAGAATCACTCAGTGTCAGAATAAAGCTTTGAACCAAACTACCCACAGCACTGTATCAGGGTATGTCTCCAATTATAAATGCCTCCCCTTATAAGGAAATCTACTTCTCTTCCCTGTTCCTTCTTTATCTTTTCCTTTCTAAAAAATATTGATTATGATTTCCTCTTCAGAATCAAATGCTAGAGACCAGGTTGAGGCTAATGGATCACATTATTTCAGGAGTTCTGAGATATAGTAGGCCTACAGCAGATTGAGTATCTGCACTGTCTAGCACTAATATCATCAACTCCCAGAAGTGCCTAGGATGAGGGAGTCACCAAGATGCTAGAGCATGGGCAAACTGGCCCAGGATACCAAGGGA
This sequence comes from Dromiciops gliroides, assembly GCF_019393635.1. NCBI lineage: Eukaryota > Metazoa > Chordata > Mammalia > Microbiotheria > Microbiotheriidae > Dromiciops > Dromiciops gliroides. The sequence continues at coordinate 189,561,897 of NC_057862.1, forward strand.
GTATCTTTCATCCTAAAGTCCCCTGGGTCAGATAGAAAAGGAAGGGAGGAAGGAAGGAAGGTAGAAAGGGAGGGAGGGAGGAAGAAAGAAGGTATGGAGGGAAGGAGGGAGGAAGGAAAGAAGAAGGAAGGAGAGAGAGAAAAAGAGGGAAAAAAGAAAGAAAAGAAGAAAGACTAAGAAAAAGAGATAAGGGGAAATGTTGTGGGCCCAGAGTACCCCAGAAGTTCTCTGGGGTACATCAAAGAATCTTCTCCTTGAGAAACTAAACCACAGGACAGACACACCTAAAAAGATAAGTGGAACCAGATCAAGATGGAGCTAGCTTCGGGACCACCACCATTCCAGTCTCCCTCACCCCAGGGAGATAAGATTAGGTATGGCTGCTGCCTTTGTGGCCTGAGGAGCAGAGAGATGGCTTGAAAGATCCGAAGCCACCCCTCACCCAACTCCTCCAGCCACCACCAGTAGGGAATGGTCCTCCCTCAATAAGGGAACTTTCCACAGTCAGATGATCACTCCCATCAGTCCTCTATAATAGTATCTGCCTGTCTTCTGCTCAGGGAAATTGGTATCTCAGAACCACACTCTGTGCCATGCCTTCTCTACAAGAGAAGAAGTTCAAGGATTTTTTTCTTGGTTTCCCTTTCCCAGCCCCTAAATAAACTATTATCTTATTCTATTGGATTTGTGTTCAAGAGGGTGTAATTCTTTAAAGAGGAATTCCTAAGGACCCTGAACCCCAAACTCCTATCCCCAAACCCCTACCCTATTTCCCCACAACAGGAAAGAAAGAAAAAAGAAAGGAAGAAAAGAAGGAAGGAGAGAGAGTGAAAGAGCATGCACATGTGCAAGGGAGAGAGGAGAAAGAGAGAGAGAGAGAGAGATTTTATTGGTGTGGGTATTGCCACTATGAACACAGATATCACAAAATTCTTCTAAGACTCAATGATTCAAGTCCTCAAGAGTGGCCTTGACCAAAAAATCCCATCTGTTTCCAGTCAACCATGAACAAAGCATCTCTGGACTTTGCTGGGCTCCTCCTTAGAGTGCACACAGCCTGGAGGTGGTGCTCAGTGCCTTTCCAGTCTGACCCTGTGTGGCAGCTGATGATGATAGCATAGCTCAACTTACTAAGAATTTTCATGTTTATAAAATGCTTGCCTTAAAACAACCCAATAAGGAAAGTAGTACAAGTATTGAATATGGATGGGAGCTGGACCTGGGATTTCATTGAGAAGATCAACAACTTCTCTGTAACTCCGTAAGGCTGTTATCTGCCCAGGGTTACAGAGGCTTGTGTGAGAAGCGAGTCTTTAATCCAGATCTTGGCATAGAGGCTGGCTTTCTATCTAGTATACCATACTGTGAAAATACTTTAAACATCATTTTTCAGATAAGCCTCAGCAAGCTTGAGGGACTTACCTAGGATTACCTAAGTGAGTAATGAGCCAGAAATTGAATGCAGGTCTGCTTGTTTACAAGTTCAAGGAGCTTTCCAGTACACCAGGATACCTCCTATGGAGAATGCCTTCTGCTGCCTCTAACAGCTTCTTAAGTAGCATTTCTTCCATGAACCCTTCACTAGCTATTTTGTCTCATCCTCCCTACTTCAAATAGCTGCCCCTTCAGAACTCTGACTTGCAGAATACTTCACACTTAAGACAAAAGCCAAAGTACTAAATTCCCTGGAAATTTTTTAGTTCCCTTTTTTTCAAGACTGCAGGGTGACAGCCAGCGGAAGGATGCCAGTTCGCTCCTCTTATCTCTTTTCATTTTGTAAAGTGGTGTGTGTGTGTGTGTGTGTGTGTGTGTGTGTGTGTGTGTGTGTGTTTTCCTTTTGCTTGGTGTTGCCAGGAGCACAGCTCACTTCCAAAATGCTCATTACATTGACATTCCAGGTCTTGGTGGGGAAATGGTTTCTTGCTGCCTGATAGACAGTGTGCCAGGAACAGAAAGTACTCGCTTCCAATTCTAACAGTAGCATCAAATTCCCCTAAGATAGACCCAGCTCCCCAGACTCCCATGGTCCCCCTACTGTTTCTCTGTTTCCTCATTTATGTGAGAGGGTTTTTTTATATTTTTGACCAAAGAGTTCAAGAAATTATGCAGATAGCTTTAAACATAATTATAATAATTGATCTTTATGTGGTACTATAAGATTTACAAAGCATTTTGTACTTTAATATCACCTCATAAGATCCTCACAAGAATGTTGTGAGATACGGGTCACAGTTATTGTTCCCTGTATTTTCCAGATGAGGAAACCAAGGATGTAAGTGTCTGAGGCAGGATTGAACCCATAGTATGGGCATAGAGTTCTGGATTTGATGTCATAGGACTTGCGTTCAAATCCATGACCTTAGACAAGTCATGACCTTCCTGATTCTCAGTTTTCTTTTCTCTAAAATGAGGAAGCTAGACTATAAATGACCCATGAGGTCTCTTCCAGCTCCTAACCTAAGATTCTATGATCCTGACTCAGTGTTTACTCTTTCATCCACTAGATTGTGCTGGATAGAGAGGAGAGCTTGGAGCCTGACCAGACCTGGGTTCAAATGCCAACTCTAATGCTAAGTAACAACAACAACAAAAACACCCTTATCCCACCAAAGTGGCTTTAAAGAGCTTTGGGAAGAAACCAAGACTTCTCAGAGATTACATTATGAGAAGCAGCATGAAGTACCCCAAAGAGAGGAAAGAGACTCATATAAACCCAAATGTTCAAAGCACAATTTGTTGTGACCATAGTGTAAAAGGGGTGTCCCATACTCCAACATCAATTAATATAACTAGCAAAATGCTCTATGACCTGATACCTTTATCAGGTGAGAATGCCACTTTGATTGTCACAGAATCAATCAAGCAGTCAAAAGGGTATAAACAAGTGCTGGAAAACTAACTCTAATGAACCAATCTACCAATAAAAGACATAAAATAGTTGTCACCAACCTACTTAATCAATTTAAAAAAGGGTTAAGTGATTTGACCCATGGAATATAATCAGATAATGAAAATATATTAGGATTGGTTGAAAGAATTAGATCCACTTCTGAACCTCTGTATATCAGAGAAGGATAAACTTGTAGGAATATTTCAGCAACTGCTTTGAGAGTACAGCAGGGGTTGAGGGAAAGGAGTGGGGGGGTACAGAGGGAGTATCACACACTGCTAATGATTGTGTCATTGGGGGACACTGAAATAGTAACAAACAATCTAGCAAGGAGCTGAGAGAGGACAAACTAGTCACACTGAGCAAAGGTAGCTTCAAGGAGTATGACTTCTTTGGGGTAGAAATAATGGAAGTTTCGAGATACTCAGAGCCTAACTAAAAGCCATACATACCTCAATGAGGAATTTAAGGAATAAAATTACTCCTATCCAACCAGAACTTGTGAGTTACTACTTCGCTCGATGTGCTCTCTGTGTACATACTTGTGGGAGAATTAATCTGAGACTTTGTGGGAGGTAGATAGAGAGGAGTGTTTTGAACTAACTAGACAGCAAAGTGGATAGAGTGTTGGACCTTGGGTCAGGAAAACTTTAGTTCAAATCCAGCCTCATATACTTACTAGCTTTGTGAGTCTGGGCAAGTCACTTAACCTCTGCTTCTCTCAGTATTCTCATAAAGAAAATAGGGATAATAGCAGCATCTGACTCCAAGGGGTATAAGGGGTATTGTAGTGAAATATATATGACAATAATAATAAAGTACTTCACAAACTTTAGAGAATGGTAAAAAATACTATTTATTGTTATCATTCTCCAATTTTTCTATTATACCTTAATAAATGCTCATTTCTAAAAGTTAATTAATTAAGGCTGCCTAATTGATATCCAATGAATAATCAATGGGGAACACATTGGTGGGGGCTCATGAATAACAGTACTAAAAAAAATCAACCTCTTTTTTTAAACGTAAAAGTATTTTATTTTATCATTTTCCAGTTAAATGCATAAGATTTAGGATACAGACCTAGTATTAGTATTACAGGGTCAAAACTAAAAAATCAACCTCAATCCTTCAAATTTACCCCCTAGAACATTAAGGGTCGAATATATTCAGCCAGTCTCTGGGTCTTTAGCATGACAATTATCATGGGAGTTGGGAAAACAAACTTTTAGGGAAACACTAGAGTAGCAAAGAAGTAGAAATGATGTGACTGTCCATCAGCTAGAGAATGACTGGATACATTATGATATATGAATATAATGGAATATTACTCTACTATGAGAAACTATGCAATGAAAGAGAAAGATATATAGAAATATGGAATGACTTACAAGAACTGATGTAATAAATTAACAGAACAAGGAGAACAATTTATGCAATGACTGTAAGGGGAAGCATTTGTGAAGTACTTAAGAACTCCAGTGAATTCAATGACTACCCATAACTCTAGAAGACTCAGGATGTTATCATGCTTCCCACCTCTTGCAGAGAGGTGGTGAGCCACAGGTGCATACATTTTCAGATTTATTTTATTCAACTATACTTATTGTTACAAAAGAGAGGTTTTATTATTTTGAGGAAGGATAGAAAAAATTAGGAAAAGGCCTGTGGGGGATGGGGAATATTAATGATGTCCAAAAAAGGAAGAAAAGCATGCCAATGAAACATTAAAAATAATACTCAGAAGGGAACAGAATTCAGAAGACATAAAGACAAGAATAATCATGTGGAAATTGTTTAATTAAATTTAATGAATACTTTTAAAAGCTTTTAGGAAAACAAGCTATAATAGAGATTTGTGGTATCATATACAATTCTCTTTTCTGTTATTGTTTGTATGAGAAAATGTTCCTACATATTAATTAGCAAGTCCAAAACAATAAAAAAATTAAAAATAGCTGAGGTAGTCAATATGCAAGAATGAAAAGAGACATAGATTTGAAGTCAAAGGAAACTCAGGCAGAAAAAGGTCAAGTAACTATTCTTCCTGATTCCAGGCCCAGTATTCTACCCCTTGCACCAACCTTCAAATTAAATAAAAGATAAAGTTAGGGGAGGTAGATGAGGCACAAGGAGAATTTTGGGAAATATTGACTTTGAAAAGGATTTCCAAGAGCCCATTAGTTAGATAAACAACCGCCCCTTTGAGTCATTACTGTTTTTTATAACATTCTACCTCCAAGTTTCCTTTTTTCCATGTTGTATAGTCAACAATCACTCAATAAGCATTTATCAAGCAATTACTTTGTACCCATTTCATTTAAGCTGATATCTGTACATACTCTCTCCCTTGGTTGAATATAAGTTCCCCAAGGACAGAAAGTTGCATTTTTTCTTGTTATTTCCATTGGCAAACAAAGTACCAAGCACATAATAGGCACTTAATATTTTGCTTAGCAGCATCAGTTCTTATGTCTTCCCATGCCTCCTTCTATTCTTCATATTCATCATTTTGTATGACGAGAATATTCTGTTACATTCACATACCTCAGTTTGTTTATTCCCCAATATGTATCTGATGTTTCTATTTTGTTTTTGCTTCAAAAAGTATTTCTGTATACTGTAAATATTTTATTGTACATGAAACATTTCTTTCTCTCTTTAACATGCTTTAAGTATATGCTTAACACTGGGATTTCTGGATCAAAGATATGGACATGACATGAGGCCAAGATGGCGGAGGAAAGACATTAAGCTCACAGGGCTCCTGATACAATAACCTCAAAAATAGCAATAAAAGAACCCTTGGGACAGAAAAACACACAAAAATACGGGCTTAGAGGGCCGTGCTGGGCCAGGAATAAAGCTTAACCCCACAATCAGGCCAACACACCAGCCAGAGGAATTTGCCCCAGTGCCTCTGAATTGGCTACAGCACTGGCGTCTTCTGGAACCGAGCACGCAGTCAGACTGAACGACTGGCCTGGGGTGGATAAGTGCAGGGCTACCAGTGGATTGGGGGAAGGATTTGACTGTCCCACCACAGCGGGCAACCAGGAAGAAATCCTGAGGGGCGGGAGACTCAGGTGGGGGAAGGGAGCAGGGAAGCAGTCTCATCGGAAGCTGAGAACCACACCACAAAAAGCTTTGCTGGTTGGTTTCTTAGTAAATAGGCCTGAGGTTAGATCTGGAACTGAGAACAGGCCAGGTGAGATTAAAGCCTGCCCCCCCTTAACCAAAAACACCTGGGACCCTCTGAAGCTGAGAACAGGAGTGGAGCCAAGAAGCAGCCCCACCCCCCCACCCACCCCCCACCCCCCACCCCGCAGTGGAGAGTTTAAAATCAAGTGAAAGCAAGGCCAGGCAGGCTTAGAAGAAGCCCAACCATCCCCCAGGCCACACTGTAGCTTGAACAGTGTGTCCTGGAAGCAACACCACACTTAAAGAAGGAGTTAAAAGCCAAGAAATAGTAAGCCAGGATGAGCAGGCACAGAAAGCAGAAGACCATCGAAAACTTCTTTGGGGGAAAGGTGGACCACAATACAACCTCAGAAGAAGAAGATAATAACAGGGTCAAAGCTCCAACATCCAAAGCTTCCAAGAAAAATATGAACTGGTCTTAGGCCGTGGAAGTTCTCAAAAGGGACTTTGAAGAGAAAGTAGGAGAAATGGAAAGAAGATGTAGAGAAAAGGAGAAAAGAATGGAAAGGGAAATGAGAGCGATGCAGGATAGTGATGAGAAAAAAGTCAACAGTTTGAAAAGCCAAATGGAAAAGGAGATTAAAAAACTGTCTGATGAAAATAACTGCCTAAGAATTAGGATTGAACAAATGGAAGCTAGTGAATTTATGAGAAACCAAGACACAGTAAAGCAAATCCAATTGAATGAAAAAATAGAGGGCAGTGTGAAATATCTTCTTGGAAAAACAGCTGGCCTAGAAAATAAATCTAGGAGAGATAATTTGAAAATCATTGGACTACCTGAAAACCATGACCAAAACAAAAGCTTAGACACCATCCTCCAAGAGATCATGAGGGAAAATTGCCCTGATATTCTAGAAGCAGAAGCTAAAATAGACATTGAAAGAATCCACCGATCACCTCCAGAAAGAGATCCCAAAAGGAAAACCTCCAGGAATATTATAGCCAAATTCCAGAACTCCCAGGTCAAGGAGAAAATACTGCAAGCAGCTAGAACAAAGGAATTCAAATACTGTGGAGCTCCAATAAGGATAAAGCAAGATCTAGCAGCTTCTACATTAAAGGACCAAAGGGCATGGAATATGATATTCCAGAGGGCAAAGGAACTGGGACTTCAGCCAAAAATCACATACCCAGAAAAATTGAGTATAATTTTTCAGAGGTAAAAATGGGATTTCAATGAGAAAGAGGTCTTTCAAGCATTTGTGATGAAAAGACCTGAACTGAATAGAAAATTTGACTTTCAAATACAAGATCCTGGAGAAGCATAAAAAGGTAAACAGGAAAAAGACTTCATGAGGGATATTAAAAGATCAAACTGTTTACATTCCTACATGGGAAGATAATACTTTGAAATCATAAGAACTATCTCAAGAAATTCAGGAGCAGCTGGGTGGTGCAGTGGATGGAGCGCCGGCCTTGGACTCAGGAGAAACTGAGTTCAAGTGTGACCTCAGACACTTGACAATTAATAGCTTTGTGACCCTGGGCAAGTCGGTTGGTCCCGGTTGCCTCACCAAAAAACAAAACAAAACAAAACAAAACAAAACAAAACAAAAATTCTTCACAAGAAATTCACAGAAGATAGGGCTAACCTGAATATGAAGGGATGATATCTGTAAAGCATTTATGTCTTGTTCTTTGTAGGGCAAACAGGGAGGGGTGTCTTATGTCTGGGGCTGGATTTGAGCTTGGGGGGCCTCCTGGGTCCAGGGCTAGTCCTTTGTCCACTGTGCTACCTAGCTAATCCATGATGACATCATTAAAATAGGGTTGAAGTGTAGGAGGAATAAACTGGGGGAGGGAGAAGGGGAGAGATGCTCTGGGGAGAGTTATTTCACATAAAGGAAACAAGAAGAAAGCTTATGGAGAAGGGTAGACGAGGGGGAAGGAGTTGAGGAGTGAGTGAACCTTAATATCACCATAATTGGCTCAAAGAAGGACTAACATACATACTCAAGTAGGTATAGTAATATACTTTTGCCCTGGGGGCATGGAGGGAGAAAGGGGGAGGGGGAGAAGGGAAGGAGGAAAGGGCAGATTCAGGGAGAGAGCAGTAAAAAGCAAAACACTTTCAAGGAAGATGACGATGTTCTGCATTACTGCACCGGTATGACATACTGAATTGCTTGAGCTCATAGGGAGGGTTGAGGAGGGAAGGAGAAAGAAAATATTTAGAACACAGAATTAGCTCAGGGACCCTGATCTCATTGGAGTGGGCTCATGGAGGGAATAGCTTTCATACCCAATTGGGAGGAACAATCTATTTAACCCTACAGGAAAATAGGAGGGAAAGAGGACAAGGAAGGAAGGGTGAAAAAAGGGAGTGCAGAGCAAGAGAGAGGATAGTCAGAAGTAAGGCACCTCTGAGGAGGAATAGGTATAAAGAAGATAGAGTAAATGTCATGGGAAGGGAGTGGGATGGAGAGAAATAGTTATGATGATTGATTATAATGGCAAAATGTATGGTACCTACTTTGCTGGGCTTTTGTGAAGAATATTCTCTGTCAAGCTTAAGGTACTATATAGAGGTTGTGATGAATAGGATGCTATCGGGAAAACCTGGAGAGACCTACATGAGCTGAAGCAGAGTGAAATGTACTGTATACAAAATAACAGCAATAGTGGGGGATGATCTGCTGGGAAGCATGTGGTTGCTTTCAGCAAGGCAATGAGCCAGTGTAACCCTGAGGGACTTATGAAGATTTCAGTCCATCTGCAGAGAAAGAACTGATAGTATCTGAAAACAAATGGAAACACATTTTAAAAAATTGTTTTTCATTTCCTCTTTGACAATTCCTGAATCTGAAGTTTTGAGTTTTTTGACTGTTTTCTCTCACAACTAGCTAATATGGGAATTTTTCCATGACTACTCATGTATAACTTATTTTGAATTGATTGAGTTCTTGTGGGTGGGGGGTGGGAATGGAAGGGGGAGGAGAAGTTGGAACACAAAGTTTTTTTAAAAATTAATGTTAAAATTGTGTTTTTACATATATTTTGGAAAATAAAATTCTATTCAGAATAAAAAAATTTTTTTTAAAGATATGGACATTTTAGTCTCTTTTTTGAGCCTTTTGGTGGCCCTTCTTTGAGTGTCTAGCTAAAGCTAGCAATTACCCTCCTATGGCAACAGACATGGTCTCTCCACATTTTTCTCCACTTAAAAACAACAAAAAAACTATCTCCTAAACTTTAGGACTGGATCTTGGAGCCAAAGTAAATTTGTTGGACCCTGAGCTCACTGGGTTTTCCTAGAGACTCTGAAATTTCCCTTCTTCAGCCCATTTCATGGAGAGTTATGTGCCTGAAAGGACTTATTTTAAGGTAACTTAAAAGTGAAATGTCATGAGCAAAGTCTATGACCTATGATTTTAAAGTTCTAGCTATTGGTTTATAAGACCATGTCTGTTTCCTTCTGGAATGGGAACTTCTCAAAGTGTTTGAACTTTGTGGGGACTAATGTGCTCTCACACCCAGCATTCTCATCCAGGAATTTGATCAGTTTTTCTTTTTGAAACTACTGTATTTATTGTCATTCTCAGTATTATCATATCATCATATTTACTTGTGTTACAGGCAGCTCCCAACATGAAATACACTTTTTCTCATGCATGGGGAAGATTGACTGCATCAGTCAGGGAACAGGAGGCAATCTTAGCATCTGCTATGTTACCAGAGTAAGGTTTAAGCTGAGAGATAAGAAATGCTAATGAATTGGTCAGAATGGAGCAGCACCTTATCTCAGTGGAGGCCATAATTAGAGTTGAAAATGGAAGGCCCAAATGAACTCTGAATGATACCCTTGGAATACAATTTCAGAAGCATGAGCCAAGTCATGGAGGCTAGCCAATCTTTCTTTAAGTGCTGAGGCTGCTAGTATATTATTAAAGTCATCATTTTCTTGGTGTAGTAGCTGGTCGACTAGCCTTGAAACCAGAAAGACTTGGGTTCAAACAACACCTCAGATGTTTACTAGCTGTATGTGTTGAGGCAAGTCACTTAACCACCTGGGTTCTAATTTTGTCATCTGTAAAATGAGATGGTTGGACTTAATGACCTTGAGGGTCCACTCCAGCTTTTTGTGTGTGTGTGTGTGTGAGAAGCAATGGGGGTTAAGTGACTTGCCCAGGGTCACACAGCTAGTTAAGTGTCAAGTGTCTGAGGCCTGATTTGAACTCAGGTCCTCCTGACTACAGGGCCAGTGCTCTATCCACTTTGCCACCTAGCTGCCCTCCACTCCAGCTTTAAACCTATAATCCCATGTATGTTTCTTCAAAGAATCCTGCATGGATTAAGTGGCTTGATTTCACTTAGTTACTGACATAAGATAAAGGGAGTATCCCCAAATCACAGAATCTGAGAGTTAGAGGGGAGCTTGGCAGCCATCTAGTCCCACCTGTGAGAAAATAATGGGGTTTTGGGACTCCCAGAGGCCCCCACTCAAGGACCTATCCCAGAGAACCTTACCTGACCTTTCTTAAGGCCAGCCCAGAGTCAGGAGAATTTCAAAGGAAATGTAGTTGGACCTTGGACTGTGAATACAGACAATAGAGGTTTTGGGGTTTTTGTTTTTGTTTTTGCAGGGCAATGGGGATTATGTGACTTGCCCAGGGTCACACAGCTAGTAAGTGTCAAGTGTCTGAGGCCAGATTTGAACTCAGGTCCTCCTGAATCCAGGGCCGGTGCTTTATCCACTGCGCCATCTAGCTGCTCCTGACAATAGAGGTTAAAACCACACTTACCTGAAAGCTTTTCCCCTCAGAGGGTCTGCCCTCCATACTCTGACATAAGCACATACTGCGCCCGACCACCCTCAAGTCCAGTAAACGAATAGATTTGAATGATGCTAGCCAATTCATTTTGAGCAGTGTGGAAGGGCCAGTTCTCCTCCTGACCTCAGAGATCTTAAGCTCATGTGGTCAGTTCTCTGGGCTTTGGGACATGGAAGGAGCAGCCACGTGGCCCATATTCTCTCTCTCTCTTGGCCCTGGAATGCTGGAGGAAGCAGAGGAATTTTTACTAGCTTTTTATCCTAGATAGGCCTTCTGATCTTTCAGAGCCATGTGCTCTATCTTTACTAATATTTAATTTGCTTTAATAAGTGCTTAATGCCCCAAACTGATGCTATAGACTCTAATTTCTAAGTAGCAATATATTAGAAAGCTCAGCTAAGTTCCCTACAACTTGGGCACTCTCATAAATTTTTTAATGCCACATACCCACATATAAAAGAAATCTCCACTATAACAAACTCTACAAATAATCCTACAGGATTAGCAGACTTCCAGGGGCAAAGCTAAAATGGCTGAGGGAAGATATTAAAAACACATAGCTCCTGACACAATTACCCCCAAAACAGCAATAAAACAACTCCTGGAGCAGCAAAACCCACAAAAATACAGGCTAAGCTTATTTTCCAGCCAAAGACAGATTAGAGGGGGCCATGCTGAGCTGTGAGCAGATTCCAACTCCATGATAATGCCCACATGGAGCCCAGGCACACTACACCAGAAGAACTTAACCCTAAGCCTCCAAATCAATTGTAGCACCGGCGTCTTCTGGAACTAAGGTTATGGTTGGGTGGGAGGGCTGAATGGCTGGCCTGGGAGGTGGAAAATACAGGGGTGTCTGTGGGACCTACGGAGGAATTCAGCCATCCCACCCTAGCAGAGAACCAGGAAGAAATCTTGAGTGGCAGGAGGTCCAGGTGGGGGAAGGAAATAGGCTTATCAGAGCTAAGAACCACCACAGCACACACAGTTGTGCTGGCTGGTTAATTAGCAAGTTGGCTTGAGGTTATCTTCAGACCAGAGAACAGTCCAGGTGAGAGAAAAACCTGCCCTCCCTCAAACCGAAACACCTGGGACCCTCTGAATATTGGGACAGTATAGCTTGGAAGTAAAGCCCCACTGTAAGAGGGAGTTAAAAATCAAGTAAAAGATGGCAATATGAGCAAGCAAAGAAAGTTGAGAACTATAGAGTTTCTTTAGCCACAAGGAATATTGAGGTGCACCCTTAGAAGAGGATAACAACCTCAGGATCCCTACATCCAAAGCTTCCAAGAAAAATATGAATTGGTCTCAGGCCATGGGAGCCCTCAAAAGGGACTTTGAAGAGAAAGTAGGAGAGCTAGAAGGAAAATTCAGAGAGGTGGAGGTAAGAATGGAAAAAGAAATGAGAGCAATGGAGGAGAGTCATGAGAAAAAAGTCAACAGCTTGAAAAACCAAGTGGAAAAGGAGATACAAAAGCTCTCTGAAGAAAATTATTGCCTAAAAATGAGGATTGAATAAATGGAAGCTAGTGACTTCATGAGAAAACAAGACACAGTAAAGAAAATCCAAATGAATAAAAAATAGAGGGCAATATGAAATATCTCCTTGGAGAAACAGCTGACCTGGAAAATAGATACAGGAGAGATAATTTGAAAATCATTGGACTATCTGAAAACCATGACCAAAATAAGAGTTTAGACAGCATCTTCCAAGAAATCATCAGGGGAAATTGTCCTGATATTATAGAAACAGAAGGTAAAATAGAAATTGAAAGAATCCACCAATAACCTCCTGAAAGAGATCCCAAAAGGAAAATTCCCAAGAATATTATAGCAAAATTCCAGAGCTCCCAGGTCAAGGAGAAAATATTGCAAGTAACTAGAAAAAAGGAATTAAAATACTATGGAGCTACAATAAGGATAAAACAAGCTCTAGCAGCATCTACATTAAAGGACTGGAGGGCATGGAATATGATATTCCAGAGGGCAAAGGAACTTAGACTACAGCCAAGAATCACGTACCCATCAAAACTGTTTATAATCTTTCAGAGGAAAAAATGGGACTTCAATGAAAAAGAGGACTTTTAGGCATTTGTGATGAAAAGGCCTGAACTGAATAGAAAATGTGACTTTCAAATACAAGACCCTAGAGAAGCATAAAAAGGTAAACAGGAAAAATAAATCATGAGGGATATTAAAAGATTAAACTATTTACATTCCTACATGGGAAGAAAATACTTTGAACTCATAAGAACTTTCTCGGTATTAGGGTAGCTGAAAGGAATACACTTAGACAGAGGACAAAGGTCTGAACTGAATATGAAGGGATGGTATCTGTAAAGCACTTATTTTTTGTTTATCCTTATTTTTTGTGTAGCAGGCAAGGTGGGAAGTTTTATGTCTGGGGCTGGTTTGGGGCTCAGGGCCTTCTGGGTCCAGGGCTGTTGCTTTGTCCACTGTGCCACCTAGCTAAACCATGATGACATCTTTAAAATAGGGTTGAGTGGTAGGAGGAATGCACTGGGGGAGGGGGAAGGGGAGAGATGGACTGGGGAGAGGTAGCTCACATGAAGGAAATAAGAAAAAAGTGTATGGAGGGGAGGGGAAGAGGGGGAAGGAGTGGGGGAGTGAGTGAATGTTACAATGATCACAATTGGCTCAAAGAGGGAATAACATACATACTCAAGTGGGTCTAGTAATATATTTTGCCCTGAGAGAAAGTGGGAGGGAAAGGAGATGGGGGGGGGGGTCAGAGAAGATGGAAAGGAAGGAAGGGCAGATTGGGGGAAGGAGCAATTAAAAGCAAAACACTTTCGGGGAAGGTGAAGATGTTCTGCATAATTGCACATGTATGACATATTGAATTGCTTGATTTCATAGGAAGGGTTGAGGAGGGAAGGAGGAAGAAAAATTCAGAGCATAGAATTAGCTCAAAAGACCTTAACCTCATCAGAGTGGGCTCAAGGAGGGAATAACATACACACCCAATTGGGAGGAGCAATCTATCTAACCCTACAAGAAAGTAGGAGGGGAAGAGAATAAGGAGGGAAGGGTGAAAGAAGGGAGGGCAGAGTGAGGGAGGAGACAGTCAGAAGCAAAACAGTCAGAAGGTAAAAGAAGATAAAAATAGAGTAAATATCATGGGAAGGGAATAAGATGGAGAGAAATAGTTATGACGATTGACTATAATGACAAAACATATGGTACCTACTTTGCTGGGCTATTGTGAAGAAAATTCTTTATCAAGTTTAAGGTACTATATAAAAGTTTTGATGAACAGGATGCTATCAGAAAAACCTGGAAAGACCTACATAAACTGAAGCAGAGTGAAATATACTATATACAAAACAAGAACAATAGTGTAAGATGATCTGCTGGGAAGCACATGGTTATTTTCAGTGATTCAGTAATCCAATATAGCTCTGAAGGGCTTATGAAGATTGCAATCTCTCTACAGAGAAAGAACTGATGGTGTGTGAAAACAGACTGAAGCATATTTTTTCACAGTTCCTTAATCTGAAGTTTTGTTTTTGTCTGTTTTTTCTCACAACCTCACTAACATGGAGATCTTTTCCATGACTGCTCATGTATAACTTATATTGAATTGCTTGAGTTGTTGGGGGGGGGAAGGGAGGGAGGGGAAGATGTTGGAACACAAAGTTTTAAAAATTTGATGTTAAAATTTGTTTTTACATGTAATTTGGAAAATAAAATTCTAAACAGAAAAAAAAATCCTATAGTCTCTGCTTGAATATTTCAAAAGAGGAGGAAATCATGGCCCATCATCTCCCAAATAAGTCCATTTAACTTCTGGACAGGTCTAATTTTATAGAAAACTATTGTTTCCCCTGACATTAAATTTAAATTTGAATCTTTTCAAATTTTACCCATCCTTCCTTATTCTGCTCACAGGGGCCTAACAGAACAAATCTAATAGGACAAGTTTCTACGTGGCAGCCCTTTAAATACTTGAAGACAGCTATCATGGTGTCTCTACTGATTGAAGGTAAGCTTCTCAGGAACAAAACTGTTTCTTTTTTTAATCTTCATTCATTTTTTATCCCTAGTGTCTAGTATAGCATCTGGCACAAAGCAATGCTTAATAAATACTTATTTGGTTGAATTGTTGATCAATAGCTACAATCTAATTCACTCCAACAAATAATTATCCAACCACTGTGCTTATCCATCCTCTTCAAAGATGGTTTACTAACAGTTATTGTAATAAACTAAAAGGTATCATGGTTTAGGGCAGGGGTTGTCAAAGTATGGTCCATGAACTCCTGGTGGTTCCTCAAAACCTTTCCAGGATAATTTGAGGTCAAAATTGTTTTCATAATAGTAATAAGATGTTATTTGTCTGTTACAATATTCCTCCCTTTCCCAACTACACTATCTGTGTGAGGTTAGACTTTTCTTAAATCTTAACCAAAACAGCATATTACAACAAATTGGAAGCAGAAGCAGACATGAGAATCCAACTCTTTTCCACTATGTCAGACATTAAAAAGATTTTCAAAAAGATATAAAACAATGAGACTCTTCTCACTAATTTTTTGTTTTGGAAGATAGAGTCACTTCTCATGAAAATATGTTATGTTAACATGTAAAGTGTTTATTATTGTTATTGGACCTGGAGTCAAGAAGACCTAAGAACACTTCATGTTTATCTCCTGATTAAGTTCTGGCTGCTTTCTATTTAAAGAGTCTGACTTTTGGCAACCTTACCTTTCAGACTTCTTGTGGAGTAGAAGTGATGGCTTGGAAGAAACAACTCAATTCTTCACTCCTGTCTGCCAGGCTGGTCTGTTAGCTGGTGGCATTTACCAACCAGTCCAGAAGACAGGGATAATATGAGATGTTTTTTGAAATCCACCTGCTATTCAATTGACACCTCCCCCTTCAAAATTCTCATAGTACCATAGCCAGCTCTCTAAACCAGAGAGAGATGTTGATGGCAGCTAGGCTGTCTAAGGAGTCACTGGCACCTTAGGCATTGGTGACTTGCTGCAAAAGAGCTATGGTAGAGAGTGCACCTAGACACCAAAGCAGAAGCTGGAAGAATGAAACACATCGGGACCTTTCCATTTCATTTTATATGGTTTGGCTTAGTAGTATTAATAGCAATGAGAATTCAGGTGCTATAATTCCATTCCAAAAATATTAAATGCACAATGCATTGGGGCTAGAAACAAAGATTTAAAAAAAGGAAAAAGAGAAAGTCCTTTCCCTTCTTAACGTCTGAATCATAGATGAGAGAGAGAGAGAAAGAGGTGATAAATAGATAGGTAGGTAGATAGATAGATAGACAGACAGACAGACAGACAGACAGATAGACAGAAAAATACAGCTATGGAGAGTATGTATTTTTATATTACTTCCATTTTCAAATCTAATACATTGTTCTTTGTCTCATGACTAGGTATGTAAATCGAATCAAGGTCGTCAGTTTGGTTCCATGCAAACCTACTCCTCACAGAGAACCCACAATTCCCTATATACTTTACATTGTTGTTCAATTATTTTCTAGTCATATCCTACTCTCCATGGCCCCATGTGGGGTTTTCTCAGCAGAGATTGCAGAGTAGTTTGCCATTTCCTTCTCCAACTCATTTTGAAGATGAGGAAACTGAGGCCAGCAGGCTTAAGTGACTGGCTCAGCATCAGACAGTTAGTAAGTGTCTGAGGCCAGATTTAAACTCATGAAGGTGAGTCTTTCTGACTTTAGGCCCAACACTCTATTCATTGTGCCATCTAGCTGACCTACACTTTACATTAGAATCAGGCTTTTCTATTCTTCTATTTGATCTTGTTAGGAGATCTCTCTTTTACTCTCAACAAACTTGACTGGAGTTCATTCTAACCCATGAGGTACTTGTTTCATGGACCCCTTTAGCAGCCTGGTGAAGACTAAGGATCCATTCTCAGGATAATGTTGAAAATCAAGAACCAAGTTTGAATCCTACCTCAGACATTTATTGTGTGACCCTTGACAAGTTCACAAAGGGAATTGATTATATTGAAATGCAATTCTTAAAATATATTTTTCAAAAAAGTTTATTGACCACAAGTTAAGAGCACATATAAAGATTGCTGATCAAGGCACTTTGGAAACCATTTAAGAGAATAGCCATCTTTCAGATGCTGCTGAAAGGATGGAAAAGTCATATTTAATGTCATAAAATAAACAACTCACATAAAGGTCAGTATTTCCTTTCCATTTTTCAATATCTGAGGGGACCATTAGCCAGAAACAAAGGTGTGGAATGGACCTTGTCAGCCAGTTTCCCCTATCCTGGCCCTTCAGAATATTTCAGCAGCAAAACAAGACAGAACTTTTCTTCTTTTCTTCCTTTTTTTCTTTGTCAGAAATGAAACCAGTAATACTAAGTCTTCACCAGAAGAGGTAAAGATGAGCATTAAGCCAAATGGATAGATTGAGTGTATTTCAGATGGCAGCATAGGAATGATCTTCATTAAAAGAGAGACCTGGTGGGGGCAGCTAGGTAATGCAGGCCCTGGATTCAGGAGGACCTGAGTTCAAATCTGGCCTCAGACACTTGACACTTACTAGCTGTGTGACCCTGGGCAAGTCACTTAACCCTCATTGCCCTGCATAGAGAGAGAGAGAGAGAGAGAGAGAGAGAGAGAGAGAGAGAGAGAGAGAGAGAGAAAACTCATAGTCAAACTAATGTGAAGAAACCCTTGAACCAACTTAATCAAAAAGAAATGCAAAGGAAAATAGGGGAAACCCCTATTGAATAATTTAGTAGATCTGAGAGAGTATAAATAAGTATAGAAGCAAGTCTAATGCAGTGGGAGCAAAGGTACCTCAGTTCAAGCCAAAACTAAGCTACCAAGCAGTTGTAGGGACTTCTGACAAATCACTTCATCTTTTTAGGCTTCCATTTTCTCATCTGTGTAATGAAGTTGGACTAGACCAAAGTCTAACCTGGAGCTCATGAATTTTAAGATAGATAGATAGATAGATACATACATACATACATACATACATACATACATACATACATACATAGATACATACATAGATACATAGATAGATACATAGATATAGATAGATACATAGATACATAGATAGATACATAGATAGATACATACATACATACATAGATACATAGATAGATAGATAGATAGACAGACAGATAGATAGATACATAGATACATAGATAGATACATAGATAGATAGATAGATACATAGATACATAGATACATAGATAGATACATAGATAGATACATAGATACATAGATAGATACATAGATAGATACATAGATACATAGATAGATACATAGATACATCGATACATCGATACATAGATAGATACATAGATACATAGATAGATACATAGATACATAGATAGATTAGATAGATAGGTAGATAGATAGATGATAGATAGATAGATAGATAGATAGATAGATAGATAGATAGATAGATAGATAGATAGATAGATAGATAGATGCATACATAGATACATAGATAGATACATAGATACATAGATAGATAGATACATAGATAGATACATAGATACAAAGATAGATACATACATAGATACATAGATACATAGATACATAGATACATAGATACATAGATACATAGATACATAGATACATAGATAGATAGATAGATAGATAGATAGATAGATAGATAGATAGATAGATAGATGCATACATAGATACATAGATAGATACATAGATACATAGATAGATACATAGAGACATAGATACATAGAGACATAGATAGATAGAGACATAGAGACATAGAGACATAGATAGATACATAGATACATAGATACATAGATACATAGATACATAGATACATAGATACATAGATACATAGATACATAGATAGATAGATAGATAGATAGATAGATAGATAGATAGATAGATAGATAGATAGATAGATAGATAAGATACATAGATACATAGATAAGATAGATAGATACATAGATAGATAGATAGATAGATAGATAGATAGATAGATAGATAGATAGATAGATAGATAGATGCATACATAGATACATAGATAGATACATAGATACATAGATAGATAGAGACATAGAGACATAGATAGATACATAGATACATAGATACATAGATACATAGATAGATAAGATACATAGATACATAGATAAGATAGATAGATAGATAGATAGATAGATAGATAGATAGATAGATAGATAGATAGATAGATGATAGACAGATAGGTAGGTAGATAGGTCAATAGATAACTTCTTTTATCTGTTAGCAATGTTTAATTAAGCATATATTCTTTTTAATTTACTGTTTATTTTTAACATTTTTTTCTTAATTGAGTTCCAGATTCTTTCCCTCCATCTCCTTCTTTACCCATTGAGAAATAAAGCAATATAGTATCATTTCTACATGTGAAGTCATGGGAAATATATTTCCATGTTAACCATGTTGCAAAAAATTAAATAAAATTAATGTGAAAAAATTACACTTCAATTTGCACTCAGAATTCATTAGTTCTCTCTCTGGAGGTACATAGCATTTTTTCATCACGAGTGCTTTGGAATTTTCTTGGATCATTATATAGATTAGAGTAGCTAAGTCTTTCACAGTTGATCATCATTATAAACATTGCTGTTACTGTATATAATTTTCTCCTGGTTCTGTTCACTTCACTTTGCATCAATTAATATAGGTCTTCTCAGACTTTTATGAAACCATTCTGCTCATTATTTCTTTTTTTGTGTGTGTGAGGCAATTGGGGTTAAGTGACTTGCCCAGGGTCACACAGCTAATAAGTGTCAAGTGTCTGAAGCTGGATTTGAACTCAGATCCTCCTGAATCCAGGGCTGGTGCTCTATGCACTGTTCCACCTAGCTGACCCTGCTCATTATTTCTTATGGCACAATGGTATCCCATCATGGGGACAGCTAGGTGGCACAGTGGGTAGAGCACCAGCCCTGGATTCAGGAGGACCTGAGTTCAAATCTGGCCTCAGACACTTAATACTTACTAGCTGTGTGACCCTGGGCAAGTCACTTAACCCCCATTGCCCCGCCAAAAAAAAAAAGTATCCCATCACAATCATATACAATTTGTTCACTCACTCCTCGATTGATGAGCATCCCCTCAATTTCCAATTCTTTGCCACCACAAAAGAGCTGCTATAAATATTTTTGTACTTATATGTCCTTTTCTTTTTTCTTGGGCTATAAACCTAGAAGTGGTACTGCTGGATCAAAGGGTATGCATAGTTTTATAGCCCTTTGGGCATAGTTCCAAAATTTTCACATAAATATATATTAATACCTTCTTTCAGAAACTTATCTTATTTTTATAAATTTGACTCAGTCCTCTATTTAAGAAATTGGGCTCTTATCAGAAAAACTTACTGTAATTTCCCCCTCTTTCCTGCATTCCTTTTGACTTTGGCTACATTAGTTTTATTTGTGCAAAATCTTTTTAATTTCATATACCTAAAATCACCCACTTTAGTTTCCATGATCCTTTCTTTCTCTTGTTAGGTAATAAGCTCTTTCCTTATTCACACATCTGAAAAAGTAAAATTTCTGATGCCCTGCTAATTTGCTTATGATTTCACCCTTTATGGCAAAATCAGGCACTCATTTTGACCTTATCTTGGTATACAGTGTGAGATGCTGGTTTATGATTAAATTCTTCCAAACTGTTGTCCTGTCTCCCCAGCATTTTTTTTGGTCAAATAATGAGCTCTTGCCCCCCAAAGTTTGGATCTTTACATTTATCAAGCACTAAATTACTAGGGTTATTTACTATTAGTTATCATGTACCTTATCTATTACACTGATCCACCAATCTATTTCTCAGCCAGTGCCAGAGAGTTTTGATAATTGCTGCATTATAATGTTTTGTGAAATATTGTACTGTTAGGCTGCCTTCCTTCACTTTTTTCACTTATTCCTTTGATATTCTTGACCTTTTGTTCTTCCAAATGAATTTTATCATAATTTTGATAGCTATTTCAATATAATTGGTTTTCTTCTCAGTCCTATTCATTTTATTTTAGGCATTTAAAAACATTCTGAAAATGGGTATGATAGGCTTCAACAGACTCCCAAAATGGCCCAAAAAAGATTAAGGACCTCTAGCTTATATGATCTCTAAGCTTGCTTCTTGCTCTGAAGTCTATAACATTTGCAATTTGAAGTTTAATCTTCCAAAGACACATCAAATTAATTTATTAATAGCCAGAATGTGACTTTGGCATTACTAATCCTGGATCTGTAGTCCTTGCTCAAGTAGAATTCATAGGGGGATAATTTATTCTCAGAGTAACTATGGTCCATTGAATATTTATGTAGCAAGTTCCAACCAGAGAGATTATGGTTCATTAAAAACAGTTTTGCCTGGACACACTGCAATTGCAAAACTCAACAGGCAATTTATGCTACTTTCCTCAAAAGAAAAGGACTGTTTTCTTTCCATGGCAGTATATTAGGCATGTTATTTCCTCAGATTAAGCTACTGTAATGATAATACCTTGTAAATGAATAGAGCATTCAAATATTCAAAACATTTTCATGCCAATTACACTATTGAAGCTTTGTAATTCCAACTATGGAAATGGATAGAGTTCTTTTTCCTATTTGAAAGATGGAGACACTGATGCATAGAGAGGATTTGAAGTCAGGGAAATTAGGTCCCAATATTGCCTTTGCATGATTTAACAGTGGGGGTGCTGGACTTGGAGTCAGGAAGACCTGGGTTCAAATCCCACCTCAGAGATTAGCTATGTGATCCTGAGTCATACATCTCCTCAGTGTCTCATAAAGCCCTCTAAGAGTAGAAGTTATAATTGAGTGTCAATATCTATCAATTATGAAGGAACAGATAAAGGAGTGAAAACATGTTTGTTAAGCTTACTGTATATTAAGTGCCAAGGGTGCAAATAGACAAAACAAGATAGCCCCTTTAACAAAATAAATAAAAATACAATACAACACAGATAGTGTTAACTAGTGGTTTTCTAACTGAAAATGCAGCAGCAGGGGTGTTTGTATTTGAGGTTGACACCACTGATGTGGTGGCTAAGACTCTGAATTTGAAGGTAGGAAGACCTGGGTCAAAATCCTGTGTGACCTTAGTTCACTTAACCTTTCCTGGGCCTCAGTTTCCTCATCTATTAAAAGAGGGGGTCAGACTAAATGGTCTCTAAGTTTCCATCAAGGTCTGAACCTATGATCTAATGATCCTTCTACCAGTATAACTTTGGCAAATTTGATAACTTAGTAAAATGTTGATCCCTAAGGATCCTTACAGCTTTAAATTCTCTGAGACTTTGTAGATGACTTAGGTCCCAGTTCTAGTTAGGCAGTTGACCACTCAAATGACTTGGGAACAAATCATTCTTTTGCTTCAAGTTTCTCCCCAACTCAGTCCATTCTGCATTCAATCTTCTTAAAGCACAGCTCTGACCATGGTACCCCCTCATTCAATAAATTTCTGTGGCTCCCTATCACCTCCATGATCAAATACATAATCCTCTCTTTGGCATTCGGAGCCTTATACATTATGATTTCTTCATATCTTTTCAGCTTTCTTACATCTTATTCTACCACCACCCATTTTAAATATTCTATGATACAGTGACATTAGTCTCCTTGCTGCTCCTCAAACAAGACACTCCCTCTCCCAACTCCAGGCATTTTCTCTTTCTGTCTCCCATGCCAGAACTGCCCTCTCTTCATCTCTGCCTCCTGACTTCCTTGGCTTCCTTCAAATCCAAGCTAAAGTCCCATTTTCTATAACAAGCCTTTCTCAATCTCCCTTAATGCCAGTGCTTTCCCTCTATTCATTATTTCTAATTTATCCTGTATGTACCTTGTTTGTACATAATTATTTCCATGCCATCTCCATTAGACTGTGAACTCCTTGGGAGCAGGGACTACCTTTTGCCTCTCTTCATATCCAGGCACTTAGCACAGTGCCTGGCACATAGTAGAAGTTTAATAAAGGCTTATTATCTGAATGATTACACTTCTGTGGCTCTCAGTTTCCTCATTTATAAGAACTGAAACTCTGTGCTTCCGTGACTTACCTGTAATTACCAATTAATTAGTGGCAAAACCATTTGGTCCTCTTTCCACCAAACCTCATTGCCCATACTTGTGCCAAAAAGAACAGAATCATGTAAGCAAGAATTATTTTCAAACACGCTTCTCCAGGTGTTGCTCAGAATAAGACTTGCTGGACAACTTCTACAAAACAAACATAGTTTTATAAACCTTTCCCTTTAAAGCAATCACTAAAATTAAGAGAATAACAATTGAAATAATTACAATTAAGTTAACCAAAAAAGAATAACCCAAATTTATTTACATAGTACTTTACATTTTCCAATCATTTTGTAAACATTTTCTGATTTGATCCTCTGCACAACCTCTTTTAGGTAGGAAATATGGGTGTTATCATTCTCATTTGATACAAGAGGAAATTGGGGCTCAGAGAGATTAAATACTTGCCCATGGTCACAAAGCAAGAAATAAGTGGAAGAGACATTATTCATGCTAAGAACCCAGATCTTCTAAATGGTCCAATACTCTTTTCATAGAATACAATGTCCCTTAATGTAGTCTATCTGTGTACATCTTTAAAATTCTATCATAAACATTGGGAAAACTAGGTGGCACAGTGGATAGAGTTCAGGCCCTGGTGTCAGGAGGACCTGAGTTCAAATCTCACTTCAGACACTTACCAGCTATGTGACTCTGGGCAAGTCACTTAACTCCAATTTCCTTACATATCCAGGGCCATCTCCAGTCATCCTGATATATATATCTTGCCACTGCACCCAGATGGCTCTGGAGGAGTGAGGTTGGTGACCTTGCACAGTGCAAGTCAGGACATCAGCCTGATGTCACAGTCCTCTTTGAGAATAAAAGACAAACAATAACAACAATCATAAACATTATTAATAGCTAGCATTATCATTAACAACAACAAACCTTCAAACAAAGTCTCCATATAAACTAAAATATTTATAGCAGCATTTTTTTATGGCAGTAAAGAACTAGACACTAAATAGATGCCCATCCACTGAGGAATAGCTAGACGAATCAAATGTAATGGAATACTGCAAGAAATGTCAGATATAATGAATACAGAGAATCATGAAAAGACTTATATGTATGGATGCAGAGTGAAGATCCAGTATGGCATAGTGTTTGGAGCACTGGACTTTGAGACAGAAAGACCTGGGTTTCAATCTTGCCTCAGACACTTATTAGCTATGTGACTTTTTGTGACTGTTTCCCTTTTTTGTTGGTGCTCATTTTTTTCCCATACTTACTGCATGCATGACTAATCAGTCTTTGCTTTTACTAAGATTTGGAATCATTCTTTACATGCACTACTTTTTGTCTATTTGTTTGTTTATTTGTTTTGATTTTGAGGCAATCAGGGTTAAGTGACTTGCACAGAGTCGCACAATTACTAAGTATCTGAAGCCAAATTTGAACCCAGGTCTTTCTAACTCTAGGGCCAGTGCTTTATTTACTGTAGCACCTAGCTGCCCCTACATGCACTCTTTTAATTCATGGCCTACCAGCAATATCACTATTAGGTCTATATCCCAAGGAGATCATAAAATAGGAAAAAGGATCCACATGTACAAAAATATTTATAGCAGCTCTCTTTATGGTGGCAAAAGAATTGAAAATTGATGGAATGCCCATCAATTGGAAAATGGCTGAACAAGTTGTGGTATATGAATGTAATGGAATACTACAGTATTGTAAGAAATGAGGCAGATTTCAGAAAAACCTGCAAAGACTTACATGAACTGATGCTGAGATGAGCAGAACCAAGAGAACATTATAGACAGTAACAGCAACATTATGTGATGATCAACTGTGATAGATTTGTCTCTTCTCAGAAGTACAATGATGGAAGACAATTCCAAAGGACTCATGATGGAAAATACTCTCCCCATCCAGAAAAAAAAGAACTATGGAATCTGAATGAAGATCAAAGCATACTATTTTCACTTTTGTTATTGTTGTTGTTTGTTTGTTTGTTTCTACTTTCTTGTGGTTTTCTCCTTTTGTTCTGATTCTTCTCTCACAACATGACTAATGTGGAAATATGTTTAACATTATTATAATGTATAATCTATATCAGATTGTTTGCTGGCTTCAGGAGTAGAGAGGGAAGAGAGGGAAGGAAAAAAATTCGAACTCAAAAACTTATAAAAATGAATATTGAGGGGTAGCTAGGTGGTACAGTGGATAAAGTACTAGCCCTGGATTCAGGAGAACCTGAGTTCAAATCCAGCCTCAGACATTTGGCACTTACTAGCTGTGTGACCCTGGGCAAGTCATTTAACCCACATTGCCCAGCAAAAAATAAATGAATATTTTAAAATGAACGTTGAAAACTATCTTTACATGTAATTGGGGAAAAATAAAATAAAATACTATTTAAATGATGACCTGCCTTCACTTTTTTGGCTACTCCCTCTTTTAACAGACAATTTAGCCCCCACTAAATCAGGGCCTGATGAGGTAAGGCCTGATGAGACAAAGTCATCTAGAATGGAGGTGTGACTAGAAAGAGGAGGCATCTTTCAATCATTAACATGTTTGGACCTCCTCGATTCAAACCCTATCTATTCTGTAAAGAGAGTAGGACCCCAGTGACTGTCAAACTTTTCACATGACTTGGAAAAAGGAAGGTGATAGCTTGCTTCCAACCCACAAAATGAGTGAACTAAAAACTCTAAGAAGAATAATCTTATAAAGAATAAAAATTTGAATAGATTGGATCTGGAAAGGGAAGAGGGAAGATGCACTTGGGATAGTCTCTCTTCCCTTATGTCTTCTCTCTTTTCTCTAGCAGGCAGAGGATCATCATTCTTTATCTTTCTCTCTACCTAGGTGCCAATAAATCAATCAACACATTTGGTAAGCCCCTATCATGCAACAAGCATTGTGCTAGGTGCTAGAAATTTGAAGACAAAAATTAAAGTCTCTGCTCTCAGGAAGGATATATTTTATCAAGGAGGACTATAAGTATATAAATATATAAATATATATATATATATATTAAATGCAGATAAAATGAAAACAAGGCAAATTTTGAGGGGAGGCACCAGTCTGTCAGTCAGTCAGCCAATAAGCATTTGTTAAGCAACTACTGTGTGCCAGGCAGTACACTAAGCACTGGGGGATACAAAGGAGACAAAAGACAGTACCCACCCTTGAAAAGTTCCCAATCTAATGGGGGAGACAAAAAGTAAACAAATGTGTAGAGACAGGCTATAGAGAGGATAAATAAGAAATAATTAACAGAAGGAAATCACTAGATTTAAGAGGGGTTGGGAAAGGCTTCCTGTAAAAGATTGGATTTTAGTTGGGACTTGAAGGAAACCAGTAGGTGTTGAGGAGGGAGAACATTCCTGGCATGGGAGACAGACAGAGAAAATGCTCAGAGCAAAGAGATGGAGAGTCTTCTTTGTGGAACAGAACTGTCTGGGGATTAGGAAAGGATTTCTCTAGTAGGTAGTGTCTGAACTGAGCTTTGACGGAAATTAGAGCTCTCCTTTGGGGATCACTGGCTTTCTTTTTCTGGGGAACTACACAGAACCTGGCACCAGGACAGGTAAATAAATTCCTTCCTTTTTCACAGGAATGCTTTTGTGTTTATGTCTTTAGAGTTATTGCTAAAAAATGTATCCTCAATTTGGGGAAGTCATTTTTGGTGGATTTATATGTTAATATTGAGCTAGCAATGTCCCTGAAAGTTCATATGCTTACTAGTAATCAGCAAGTACTTTTCTTTCTCTCTCCCCATATATATAATAATATAGAGACTTATATGTATGCATATACAAAGATACTGGAGTGGTTTGCCATCTCCTTCTCCAGCTCTTTTTAAAGACAAGGAAGGGGCAGCTAGGTGGCGCAGTGGATAGAACACCGGCCCTGGATTCAGGACTACCTGAGTTCAAATCTGGCTTCAGACACTTAACACTTATTAGCTGTATGACCCTGGGCAAGTCACTTAACCCCAATTGCCTCACTAAAAAAAAAAAAATTAAATAAAAAATAAATAAAGACAAGGAAACTGGAGGCAGCTTGGTGGTACAATGGATAAAGTACTGGACCTAGATTCAGGAGGACCTGAGTTCAAATCTGACCTCAGATGCTTGACACATACTAGCTGTGTGACCTTGGGCAAGTCATTTAATCCTCACTGCCCCACCAAAAAGTAAAAATAAAAATAAAAAAATAAAGACAAGGAAACTAAGGAAAGCAGGTTTAAGGGACTTGTCTAGGGTCTGAGGTCAGATTTGAACTCAGTTTTTTCTGACTCTATCCACTGAACCACATAGCTGTACTAGATGGAAGACTATCTCCAAAAAAAACTTTTAGGACCCCTCTAAAAGACTAGATTTAAATGTTATAGTAAGCTTCTACTTTCCTGGAAAGGACCCTGGAAAACAGGAATCAAGATATATGATTTGAAATTTTAGCTTTATCACTCCTATAAATAAGTAGAGATCTTTACTTCTTTGAATCCATATACACATGCATGTGTACATATATGATTGGATTCAGAGGTGTAAAGAGTAATTTTACACACACATATATACATATACATACACATGTTGGTACAAGGTCAGGATGCCATCAGTGGATGATTGAGGGCAATAATATGGAACAATAATTTAAGAATTGCATATACACAGAGCTTTGCTTATTTATACTGACTTGTGGTGCTTGCAACCAACTTTATCCATAATGGATAACACATGGGGAGACAGAGTTATGAGAAAAACATATCAGTCATATGGTTCAGCCATAGAGATCAGGAGCCTGAGTGAAATACCTTCTCAATGAAGTTGGACCAAATTATTTGTTCCGCTTTCCTTACAAAGTACAGAACATACTGTATGGATTAATCAAATTCTATTTTCTTACTATTTCCTACTAGGCAGCCTTGTCCATACCATAGTGGAATGTCATTCCCAAATCTGTGGTTTGTGTGAAACCAAGTTACTATTGGTATAGTGAGTGGGGTTTTTTTTAATGCTATGCTGAACAAAATGTAAGTACTAGAGGGTACATTTGACTGAGCTCATGGGAAATCAAGAAACAGAAGCACACCCACCTGAGTACACATAAAAGCATTATATACACACACACATACATGCATGTGTGTGCATGTATATGTGTACTTACACCAAGAACAAAAGAAAAGATTGGGTGGGTTACTTTTTTTAAAAATTCATTTCATGAAATTGCTTCTTTGTTATAAAGATCTCAAAGGGCTTTTTAAAGACTTCAGTGGCAGTGTGATCTTAGGCAAGTCATTTAACTCTGTTTGCCTCAGTTTTTTCATATATAAGGTGATCTGGAGAAGAAGATGGCAAACCATTCCAATGTCTTTGCCAAGAAAATCCCAAGTGGGGCTCACAAAGAGTTGGACACAACGGAAATGAATAAATATCAACAACAAACCTTAGTATCCTGAATACTGTTCTCTAATTATTGCCTCCTTGAGGCCACAGAATAAGTCCAACTTCTTCCATCAAGCCACTAAGACATCAGAGAAATATGCAAGATAAAGGGGAATTCTATGGTTTCTGACAATTATCCTCCACTTCCAATGAGGACAAATGAAAAATATTAGTCAAATTGCCATAGAAAAAATTAATATTCTGCGCTATTCATATGTTTGATAGTATTCTTCTTTGGACAATGTTTTGGTGTATATCTTTTCTCCCCAGTGAGATTATAAACTCAGGTCAGGTTTATAGTCATGGCAGGTGCTCAGTTTTTAGCATCATAGTATTTACAAGGGAACTTATATAGCAAAATTAAATCTCATTCTACATTTAAGGGAACTGAGACACAGAAAGAGGGGCTGACTTATCTTAGGTTAGGCAGTTAGTGAGCAGTAGAACCAAGAGTTGAGACTGAGACCAGGTTCCCTGATTTCCAAATGTGTGACTTTATCCAGCATACCAAATTGCTGCCTCAATTCATGTTTGTTGAATTTAGAAGATGTCCCTGAATTCAAAAATCATGAAATGTAAAGTAATCTATGGCAGGGAAAGTCTTTCTTTAAGATGAGGGGTGTTTTCTCAAATAAATGAATACATGAGGAGAAAAAAGAAAAATAGTAAACAGAAAGCCTCAGAAGAGAATAATGTCTAAGATAAAGAAAAGGAAAAGAAAATGAGCAAGCAAAAATAGATTTGGAATAGTGAGCTAAATCCACTTTTATACAGTGTTCTGGTGATTGCTAAACCTAGGATCACAAACACTAGAGAGAATAATCATTATTACATAAGAATCATTGGAAAGACAGAAGTGAAACATAGTGAAAAAGGGAAAGAGATAGCAGCTCATTCAAGTCAATATAATAAATTCCAAATGGATCAGTGTTCTAAATTTTTAAAAATATGTTCCATAAAATCCAGAAATCAGGGTATCATTATACCTTCCACAACAGTGGAAATGAAATGAACATCTAAGTAGCTGAGACTTGAAGGAAATTTTAGAGGATAATATAGGTAAATTGAATCCTATAAAGACAAAGATTTTTTACAACAAACAGTAATGCTTCCAGAATCAGAAAAAAAAAACTAGAAAAAAATCCCTTTAAAAATATATTATAAGAAGATGACAGAGGAAAGGCAGTGAGTGCTTGGAGCTCCTGACAGAATCACTCCAAAAAACTCCAGATGATGCCATAAGACAATTCCTAGAGCAGCAGAACCCACAAAAGGTTGAGTTGATACCATTTTCCAGCCAAAGATGGCTTAGAAGTTCATCAGGAGGGGTCTGTTATACCAGGGTGGAAGTGGAACCCAACCCCAGTGGCAGTGCTGACACAGATCCATCCCCAGGCCACAGCAGAGAAAGAGATTTCCAGAGCTTCTGAATCATCTGAAGCTGCAGCTAACTCAGCTCACAGTCTGGTGAGAGGGTCAAGTGGTTGGCCAAGGAAGATTATAGGGGTCTTTGCTGGCACAGAAGTGGAACTCTGACATTTTGCCCAGGTTTGCATACAGGACACAGTCTTGGGTGGCAGTTCCAGGTTGGGGAAGGATGCAGACACACCCACACTTACAAACAAAGTGAACCAGATTTGTTTACAGATAAAAGAGAAAGCAGCCTGTGATTACTTACAGACCAGAACACAAGCTAGGTGATCTTAGGACATGCCTCTCCTTAAATCTTACCACTTGGGAACCTCTGAAGTTTGGGATAGTGCGTCCTGGAGGCAGTGCCCCACTTTCAGAAGGAATCATTCCACCTTAGACCCCCTGAAGCTTGGGATAGTGCATCCAGGAAGTAGTGCCCCACTTTAAGAAAGAGTCAAAAGTCAAGAAATAGGCTAGCAAGATGAGCAGACAGAATAAGGTGTGGACCATAGAAAGTTTCTTTGGTGACAAGGAAGATTGAGTACACCCTCAGAAGAGGATAGCAACATCAGGGCTCCTACATCCAAAGATTCCAAGAAAAATATGAATTGATCTCAAGCCATAGACACTCTCAAAAACGACTTTGAAGATAAAATAGGTAGAAGGAAAAATGGAAAGAAAAATGAGAGGGATGCAGAAAAGTCATGAAAAAAAAGTCAACAGCCTGAAAAGCCAAATGGAAAAGCTCTCTGAAGAAAATAATTGCCTAAGAATTAGGATTGAACAAATGGAAGCTAGTGACTTTATGAGAAATCAAGACACAATAAAACAAATCCAAATTAATAATAATTTTTTAAAAGATGGCAATGTGAAAACCTTGTTGGAAAAACAGCTGACCTAGAAAATAGATACAAGAGAGATAATTTGAAAATTACTGGTTTGCCTGAAAACCATGATCAAAAAAAGAGCTTAGATATCATCTTCCAAGAGATTGTCAGGGAAAAATGCCCTGATATTCTAGAAACAGAAGGTAAAATAGAAATTGAAAGAATCCACTGATGACCTCTTGAAAGAGATCCCAAAAGGAAAACTTCCAGGAATATTATAGCCAAATTCCTGAGCTCCCAGGTCAAGGAGAAAATATTGCAAGCAGCTGGAAAGAAACAATTCAAGTACTGTGTAGCCACAGTCAGGACAGAACAAGATATAGCAGCTTCTATGTTAAAGGATCAGAGGGCATGGAATATGATATTCCAGAGAGCAAAGGAATTGGGATTACAACCAAGAATCACCTACACCACAAAACTGACTATAATCTTTCAGGGGGAAAATGGGACTTCAAAGAAAAAGAAGACTTTCAGGTATTTGTGATGAAAGGACCTGAACTGAATAGAAAATTTGAATTTCAAACACAAGACCCTAGAGAAGCATAAAAAGGTAAACAGGAAAAAGAAATCATAAGGGATATTAAAAGGTTAGACTATTTATATTCCTAAATGGGGAGAAGATATGTCTAACTCATAAGAACTTTCTCAGTATTAGGGCAGATGATAGGAATAAATTTAGACAGAATGCACAGGTCAGAGTTGATTATAAAGGGGAGATATCTTTAAAGCATTTATTTTGTTTATTGGTTTTTTGTGGGGTGGTCAGGGTTTGGTGGTATGCCTGGGGTTGAAGAGTTGGTGACTGTCTTGTGTCTGGGGCCAGATTTGGTATCAGGTCTTCCTGGGTGCATTGTCCACTGTGTCACCAACTGCCCCATGATGACATGTTTAGGGTAAAATTAAGGAGAGAGGTTTGCACTGGGGGAGTTGGAAGGGGAGAAGTAGAATGGGGTCAAATCTCACATGAAAGAAACAGGAAAAGGCTTATGGAGTGGGGGTGGGGGGAAGATGGGGGAGAAGTGGGACAATGAATGAACCTTATACTCATCAGAATTGTCTCAAAGGGGGCAGCTAGGTGGCGCAGTGGATAAAACACTGACCCTGGATTCAGGAGGACCTGAGTTCAAATCCAGCCTCAGACACTTGACACTTACTAGCTGTGTGACCCTGGGCAAGTCACTTAACCCTCATTGCCCAGCCAAAAAAAAAAAAAAAAGAATTGTCTCAAATACCTTACTCTCATCAGAGTTAGCTCAAGGAGGGAATAATATACACACTCAATTGGGTGGAGTAATCTATCCAACCCTGCAGGAAAGTAGGATGGGAAGGGAATAAGGAAAGAGGTGTGAAAGAAGGAAGGGCAGAGTAGGGGATGGGGTAGTCAGAAGAAAAACACTTTTGAGGAGGGATAGGGTAAAATAAGATAGAAAACAGAATAAATATCATAGGGAAAGAAGAGGATGGAAAAAAACAGTTAACAATAGTAACTGTGAAAAAAAAATTTTTGAAGTAGAGGCAAGAGGAATGTAAGATGATGATGATGGTGGTGGTGAAGATGATGATTGATGGATTGATGATGTTTGGAGGAAGATGAGGATTGATTGACAAGGACTGATTGAAGATAAGGACTGATTGATGGTGAAGATGACAAAATGCATGGTACTTACTTTGCTGGACTATTGTGAAGAATATTTTCTTTGTCAGGTATAAGGTACTATATAAATGTTATCAATTATTGTTATTGCAATAATCAACCTCATGGGTTTATTTTAAGGTAATCTCTCTTTAAAGTACTATATAAATGTAGTTTACTATAAAAAAATGATAAGCAGGATGCTATCAGAAAGACCTGGAAGGACCTTCATGAGCTGATGCAAAGTGAAATGTACAGTATACAAAATAACAGCAATATTGTAAAATTATCTGCTGTGAATGACTTGGTTATTTTCAGAAATGCAATGATCCAAGACAATCCCAAAGATCTTATGAAAAATGTAATCCATCTATAGAAAGAGAACTGATGGTATCTGAATGCGGAATGACACATAAATTTTTTGTTAGTTTATTTGTATTTTACATGTAATTTGGGAAAATAAAATTCTAAATATATAAAAAAGAAAAGTAACCCAAGGGGAGAACAATTTATTATCTGATGGCATATGCTATATACTCTTAAATTTTAAAGTCAATGATTCACTCATTAGTGGTTTTGTTTTAGAGTGATGAATAAAAAGAAACACAAGTAGGAGGCAAAATTACAATCAACACTAGATACATAGTTTCTGCAGAATTTAATCACTCCATTAATAATGGCAGCAGGTTATTAATAAAAGGATGATCATTTGGATGTCTCTTTCAGATAAAAGATAATCATGGCTTGTCTATTCACAGTTTACATATTCTTGAAAAACATCAGGTTGTCAATGAGGCAGAGAACTGACCCCAAAACAGAGAGATTATCTGTAGCCTCAGGCTATCAATTCAAAGAATGTCTTCCTTCTTCAGTGGGGAGGCCTGAGTGACTCCCTCCTGGATTAGTGACCCCTTCATGGATAGAGAAGCCATCCTATCTAGACAAAAGGATCTGTCTCCCTCCAATTTTGAGTAGAACACAATGAGATTCCTCAACATAGGTGAAATTCCTTGCATGTTTGGGTGAGGTCTGACCAAGATGAAGAGAATCAATGCAATCTTATTATCAAGGAGAAACTGGAACTTGAAAATTCAGGGCTTTGAAAGAAGGGGGAGAGCTCTGAATTTACCCATAATCTTGGTTATAAATAATAAATTCTAACATCTGGAATACACAAAAGAAAATAAACATATTATTTTATTTCAGAATAGAGACTCAAAGATGATTTAAACACTGCAAAAGATGAATGTGTAAAAGCTAAAGAAATTATGTTTATTCTGAAGATAGGAAGACTAAATAACAACTTATTAATAGTTACCCTTCCATATTTCCTTTCTTTACTTAAAAAGAAACATAAATTAACTTCATCTGTAAGGAAGGGATATACTTTAAATAAAATATTATCTTCCTTATTAAAAATATATTTTATAAGAACTTCACATCCAAAATATATAAAGAATTGCCATGAATTTCTAAGAATGAGTCCTTATCTAATGGATAAGTAATCAAAGGAAATCAAAAGAAGAAACCTACATTTTCAGAAAATTCATGAAAGAGTGCAGTGAAATGTGAAGTAACATAACTAAAATGCCACCCAATATCAATCAAATCAGTATTGGTGTGGCTGTGATGAAATAAGATTTGTATTGTTATCATTTAATCATAGAGTAATGAACTAGTCCAACTTTTATGGGAAGAAATAAAGAATTTTACAATGAATTATAAAAAAGTGTATACCCTTTAGTGCAGTGGTCCCAGCTGGGAATATATGTCCCAAAAGGCTGTTGATATGTGTATGGGGGTGGAGTATGATTTAGGATCAGAGGAGGGACCTATATGTACAAAAATATTCCCAGTAGTATTATTTTTAATAATTTTAAACAAAACTCAGTGTTCATTAGTTGGGGAATGGCTAGACAAATTATGGTAATATTAATGTAATATGGTATATAAAATTAGAAATATGAATAAAATAAATATGCAAAGATATATTAATCTAAGCCAAACCAAACAACATATACATTGAAAACATGTTTAGTTAAAGACAAAAAATAATAGCAACACATCCATGTTGCATATGCAGGAAAGAAGGCCAAAAAAGGATGACAAAAACAAGGACCACATAAAGACGATTTTGTTAAAGTCTAGGTAGAGCTATTTTGGAAGTGAAGTTTACATACATGTATAATCATTTGCAATTTCCTGGAGTTTTTGCTTTCATTCTGCATGCTCATTTTATTTAATTTTATTATACTATTTAAATTCCTGTACTTCCCAATTAATTATTTTTTTTTAATTACACTGTAAAGAAAAGAAGACAACTTTCTTTATTCATCATGGTCAGAAAACATGATTCTTGCAAGACCTTTTCAAGCCAAGATTCCAAATCTTCCTGTTGATTGGGCTTTTCTTACCATCAATGTGAACATGATATTTCATTTTTGGTTTATAATATTTATTCTAAGAAAGAAACAGCTTATTCAGTTTGATATTCTAAAAATAATCCAGTGTTTAGCACAGTGTCTGGTACATAGTGGGCCCTTAAAAATCTTTTTTTTAACTTAATTTTTTTAATTATGAAATATTTGGAAAATATCAATAGATATGTTATCATCAGTGTGGCAACTCAGTCTAGCAGTGCTGATCCTGTCTGTACTAACAAAAAAAGCTACTCAATTCAGAATTTAGGTTCGATATACTCATGTCCCTCATGGATAAAAATAAAAGGAAATCAGCTCATCTTCTTTTTTCAATGACACATCTACTGGGTCATGAAGCTTTTACCCTCTGTCACATAAAAGGGGAAATAGAGCCCATTGACTCAATATAAATACTTCCCTAATAACCTAACTGCCCCTCCTAAGATTTAACTTCCAAATGGAATACAGTTTTTATTTAAATGTAGTAGGGGAGAGGAAAGAGAGATAATAGAAGATACTTTTTAATGACCATAATGTTAGAGAGATAGGTACCTTGCCTTTGATCCAGCTAATAGTGGCCAGTTCTTCAGAGAGGGTAATACTAGATATCAGGACCAGGAGCTGTTCAGCCTTTTGGCCTCTTCAAGGATTTTTCCAAAATACACAGCCAACACCAAGACTCCTGGCCAGCATTTATCTCTCCACAAGGGATGAGTCCAATGAACATTTGTTCATTCCCAACATAACCCTCCAGCTGTCTTCAGAGAAGTCATCTTCATCAGCTTCAGAGAAACAACCCTTTTCCCACTATTCAGTTTCCAAGTTTCTAAGCCAACCACTGGACATGTCAACACCATTTCTACTTTCTATCCAAAAAAAGAGTTCAGTGGAAGCCAGGCAAATATGCAGTAGCCAACAGAATATCCCCTTTGACCTCTGGCTCGCTCTTTGGCTCTGATGTAACCTAACCTCTAATCAGAAATTGATTTTTTTTTGTTTTCCATTTTATCTCCATAAATGGGGATAGCATAGCATTTTGTGGGGTGTTAGCTAAGAAATACAAAGCAAAATTGTCACTTCAGTAAGCTTAGTTTTTCTTATTTTTCCCATGAAATATTTTGGTCATCATGTAATCTTTATTATATAGGGTCAGTAGGAACCCAATCTAGAATTATTGAGAGGGAAGGGCTTTGTAAATTACAACTAAAAAAACTGTGAGCTTTTATCCTTAGTTTCTCATCTATCAAGTGAGATTTTGAACCACATGGCCCCAAAGGGCTATCTCTAAATGCATGAGTGGGTCTATGGTGAGTGGGAGGACTCTGTTATTATCACTTTCAGAAATTGTTTTATGCAGCAATACTTGTGAAACTACCTAAATACTCTATCTCTCATGAAGATAGAGTAACTCATGGCAGCTCATGAGAAAATTGGGCCAGGCTCTATGAAGCACCCTGCTCCTTCCTTTGCCAGATACAGGGAGGGTCTCTTTGTGCTTGAGTTTGTGATGAGGGGCATTAGAATAGAGAGGAGCCTTTCCCAGCTTAACAGAGCCAATCTTATTCCTTCTCTTGATGAAATAGCTATGGGAAGTTTTTGTTTTGTTTTGTTTTGCCTTGCCTTTTCCCTCCACAGAGAGGTAGGGGTAATGGGTATCTTTGCCAAACTCATAACTATACAGAATGGATAGCCAAGTTGGATTTTTCACCAGAGACCAAGAGCAGGCCAAGCAAATGATGAGTCGAGCCTGAGGAAAGCCAAAACAGTGTGGAGATTTTCCTTATGATTTCAAAATACTTAAAAAGAGATAAGTGGCAGACCAGTTATACACAGGTAGATAAGCAGATAAAGCAGGAAATCCTACACATAGGCCAGCCCTTCACCAAGGTCTTCAGTCCTAGAATCATTCAGAAATATAATACAGCTAGAGAGAAAAGACTATTTCTTCCCTGTGGAAGGGTGAATCTTTAGGAAGAGTTCTTTCCCAAGCTATTTGCAGGGAGGGGCATGGTAGAAGGATTCTGTCTTTAGTTGGGAATGCATCCAATCATTGCTTCCATTACTTTACCACTTACTTTTGCTTCAATTACCTATTTTACTGTCCTTTGTTCCAATGATGTTCAGAGATCATAGGTATATAAAAAGACCCTCAGGGACCATCTAATCCAACATCCTTATTTTAAAAATAAGGAACCTAGACACAAGAAATTAAAATGACTTGACCAAGGGTCACAGAATTACAGAGTAAAGTAACAGGTCTGGGATACAAACTCAGGTTCTCTGACTCCAAACCCAGTGCTCCTTTCACTATATAACATTTCCTCACATTGTTCCTTGACAGCATGCATTAGCATGTTGAATCCTGAGCTTCAACTAACTCCAATGGTTACACTGGATGGGAGTGAGTGAGGGAAGATGCCAATAGTCTCACAATTTGAACCCCCATTGGTAAGGATTCACAGAAACACAGTGGGTACAGAACATGACACCTAAGTGGTCCAAAGAAGAAATCCTGGGCTCCTTGCAAGTATAAAGACAATGCAGAAGAGCAGAAGTAAGATCCAGTACACTTAGACACAGGCAGTAGCAACAAAACAGTGACTTTCAGCAGATTCACTATTAACAGTTCAATTTTCAGATAAGGCATGCCTGAACTTAGAGTTGAGAGCATTTACTCTCTCTTCTTTTTTAGATTTCCTGATCTTCATAGGCAACTCCTCCTTGGGTCTATAAGGAGAGGTAAAGGTCCACCACCTTGGCTGTATTTTTCCATTTTTTTAATTTATTCAGCCACATATCCATTCATTCATGTATTCAGCAATTATTAAAAGTCTACTTTGCCCCAGGGACTGTGTAAGACATTGGGAATACAATGACCAAAGCAAAATAGTCCTTACCCTCAGGGAATTCTTGGGGGTAAAGAGTAGGGAGGGGGTTCAGGAGGTGTAGGGAGAACTGCATGTACACAAATAAGTAAATATAACATATACAAAGTGGGGAGATTGGGAAAGGCAGTATGGCCCTTGAGAGGACACTTAAAAGGAGTCAAGGATTCCAGAAGTTTCCATACAGAGGTAAAGAGGGAATGCATTCCAGACATAGAAATGGTGTAAACAAAAGTAAGGAGGTGGGATATAGAAGTTCATGTATGGGGAATAGTGCACAGGCCAATTTGTTTGGAACATACAGTCCAAAATATGAATTCAGTTTAGAGAGAGAGATAGGTTCAAGCCAGATTGTAAACAGCTATAAATGTCCATCAAAGGAGTTTGACTTTTATGCTGGAACAAATCAGGAACCAGTGTAGCTTCTGGAGCATGGGAGTGACTTGGTCAGACCTGTGCTTTAAACATATCAGTTTGGCACCTGGATAGTAGAGAGATTGCAGAAGGGAAATACCAGAGGCAAGGAGACTGAGTAAAAGGCTATGGAGTTAGTCCAGATGAGAGATACTGAGGACCTGAACTAGGATAGCAGCTATGTAAGTGGAAAGAAAGAGATTTGAGAGAGATGTTGTGGAAGTAGAATAAAGGATCAAAAGATTGCAATTGAATAAAGAGATTTAGTTGGTTCATTGGATTGATGATTGAATGGTTTGCCCCTCTAATTTATCCTGTTGGTCATTCCAAAATTAATTACCCTAAAATGATCATTTTATCAGGTCACTCTGTTCCTCAAAAACCATAAATGGCTCCCTCTGAAATGCAATCTAACCTCCTCCTTGGTCCCCAAAGCACTCTATAGTTCTACTATCACCTCATTCCTCATTGTATTCTAGAACACTGTTGATTGAAACGTGATGTGAATTATACATAGTCACACACAAAAGATTCAGAGTAGAAAGATCAATAAATTTAGAGTCAGAGGAAAGGAAGGACCTGGATTCAAATCCTACCTCTAGTACTCACTAATGATGAGACCTCAAGGAAGTCATTTAAAATCTCTGGGCTTGGGGCAACTAGCTGGCACAGTGGATAGAGCACCATCCCTGAATTTAGGAGGACCTGAGTTCAAATCTGGCCTCAGACACTTGACCTTACTAGTTGTGTGGCCCTGGGCAAGTCATGTAACCTCAATTGCCTCACCAAAAAAATAAAATCTCTGGGCTTGAATTTCCTCATTTATTATATAAAGGAGTTGAACTAGATGACCTCGAAGATTCCCTGTAGCCCTGTATGGACAAGTTATTTAGCCTCTTTGGTCTCAGAGTCTCAATTTCCTTATTGATAAAATAAGGAAATTAGAGATAGCTTCTAAGGTCCCAACCAATTCTAAACATATGATCCTAAGTGCCATTGCTGGGATCTGAATCCAGACCTTCACATATCCAAGTCCATCATTTTATCCAGTGTGCCATGGATAGAGCACCAGGCCTGAAGTCAGGAAGACTCACCTTCCTGAGTTCAAGTCTGGCCTCAAACACTAGCTGTGTGACCATGGACGAGTCTCTTAACCCTATTTGCTTCCATTTCCTCATCTGTAAAATGAGCTTGGAGAAGGCAATGGCAAAACACTCCAGTATCATTGCCAAGAAAACCCCAAATGGGCTTACAAAGAGTCAGACACAACTGAAATGACTGAACAACCACCACCACCAGATAGCCTCTGATTTTGCATGCTTCTTGTTTCTTCACAAAGATAGTGAGCCCCTTAAGAACAAGAACCATGTCTTCAATAGCTTTTGGACCTCCATAATTTCTAGAATAACACCAAGCATAAGGTAGGAATCTAAAAGTTCTCAGTGGATTGGATGATACAAAAAGGACCCTCAAGTTTCCTCTTTCCTTCCCTTCCCTTTCCTAGATAGAGGCATTTGCCTATGGGATCCTAGGATCCTTCCTACTGAATTGCCCAGAATAATTAATTTTAAGTTTTTAATCACATCCAATGGGCAACTAGGTAGTACAGTGGGGTAGAACACCAGACCTGGAGTCAGGAAGACCCAAGTTCAAATCCAGCTTCAGACGCTTACTAGTTATGTGACACTGGGCAAGAGCCTTAATCCTGTTTACCTCAGTTTCCTCATCTGTAAAAGGAACTGAAGTCAGAAATGGCAAACCATTCTGATATCTTTGCCAAGAAAACCCCAAATGGGGACATGAAGAGTCAGACATGATTAAACAATAAAATCACATCTTAATGGCCCTTTAATCAAAACTGCAAACTAAATATGTAAGTACCTGGAATCAGAAACAAAATACATTAAATGCTCAGACTTTAAAAGGAATAGGCTGGGGGCAGGTAGGTAGCACAATGGATAAAGTACTGTTCCTGCATTCAGGAGGACCTGAGTTCAAATTCGGCCTCATACACTTGACACTTACTAGCTTGTGACCCTGGGAAAGTCACTTAATTCCCATCGCCCCATAAAAAAGAAAAGAAAAAGAACTAGGCTTCAAGAACTCCTAATCAGGCAGATCAGATAGTATGTATCATGGATGAAGGCTGCCCATGTCATGGCCATTAAAAAATTAGTAACATTGTTCCTAGGTTGTTGGGCCAGGTCCAATTGTGAAATCGCCACTGAGATTCCCCTTGAAGAAACTGGACATAGCAAGACTGCTAAAAATGTCAGGAGTCCCTCTTGTCCCTAGCACATGTAGTTACTTTCAGTTCCAAGTCTTTGCTCCATTTACTCCTTCCAGAAAATAAAAAAAAGCCAGAATTCAGAATGAGAGCAAACAAAATAGGACTGAGCTGGGGAATGAGTAACTTCTGACTCCTTACATTTGTTTTGAGACCAGAGAAGGTTGGTCCCAGGTTCAGAAGTGAGGTTGAACCTGGCTGGCCATGGTTGGGAACCAGGAAGGGTCTCCAGAGCAGGATAAAGGTTTTGAACTGAGTTTTTTTTTTTCTTTCTTCTTTTTTTTTTTTTTTTGCAGGGCAATGAGGGTTAAGTGACTTGCCCAGGGTTACACAACTAGTAAGTGTCAAGTGTCTGAGGCAGGATTTGAACTCATGTCCTCCTGAATCCAGGGCCGTTGCTTTATCCACTGCACCACCTAGCTGCCCCTGAACTGAGTTTTAAAGGAATCCAGGGATACTAAGAACTGGGGGGTCAGGAAGGATAGCATTCCATTCCAAGAAAGTGCAAAGGAAGAGAGAGAGGAGAGACTGTTGCATAGGAAGAACAGCAGGTAATCTAGTATGACCGGTCATACAGGAGCAACATGTGAGAAAATTGGAAAAGTAAGAAGTAGCTAGTAAGTGTCAAGTGTCTGAGGCTGGATTTGAACTCAGGACCTCCTGAATCCAGGGCCAGTGCTTTATCCACTGTTCCACCTACTTGCCCCCTCTGCTATCTTCTAAACCCAGCTTCTTCACTCCTACTGCTGGTGTAGCTCTCTCTGTGAGAATTTGGCTCCATTGAAGAATACCCGACCATCATTAATGCATAGGCAATTACTATCTTCCTCTCAGACACAACAGCGAACAGCACAACACAAGTGTTGGTAAGTAGTTGTTTACATCTTGATTCAAGGACTAGAAGAAATGTACTAAAACTTCCAGAGTAAAGTGACTTCATCCTTTTAACCCTCAAGGCTGGGTACACTTAACCTCATCCTGGAGATACAACCCTGAATGGGATTCTGGAACCAATCCTATCCCTAGGCAAGGGTAACATTAGAGCCCTGGGGCAGTAGTTAATGGTCACAGGAACAATTTAACCTATTTGTTGGCACAACTCCTATCTCATATTCTAGATCCCAGTGAGACAGTGCTTGGAATAGAGCACTAGACTTGGAGTAAGGAAGACCTGAAATCAAATTCTGCCTCAGATAATATGCCCATGAGAGTGATTTAACCTCTCTCTACCTCAATTTCCTCATTGATAAAATGGGCATATAATAATAACACTTATCTACCAGGGATTATTTATATATAGAGAGATAGAGATAGATAGATAGATCTATATACACATATATATGTGTGTGTGCCCATATTGACATATCTGCACATGTGTACATTGTATACATGTATGTGTATATGACACATATGCATGCACACAAATATACACACATACATATTGAATATCGAAAACCTTACAGCAGTATATAAATGCTAATCATTATTTTTTTCATTATGCTCCAGGACTATACCCTAACTGATAGAAATCACAGACAATTTGTTGCTAGAGTGAGTATGTGAAGCATGGGTCTAATTTTGAAAGTGATGTAATATAAAAAGGAGAAATAGTCACTTAGAAAGTCTTCTGACCATTACCTTATTTTAGTGAATAGGGATGAATTTTGTTTTTACCCTGTTTTCTACCATGCAAATCCCAGATGCTGAATTGCTACTAAGACACAGTTTATAAGGTATTGTGGGCCCAAATGAAATGAGACTCTACCTTTACAAAAAGACAATCGACTTTAGCAAGAGTGATAATGTTCTTTATTTTACTATGATGATTAGGGAAGGACCAAAAAAAAAAAAAAGAATCAATCTTAAGTGCAATTAATGTCTTTCTTCCAAAGGTTGGAGGTCATCAGGAACAGCAGTCCTTGTGGATACATTTACTGACACAGAGTTGCTGTGTTTTCTGTCTCAAAGGTCAAGAGGGATGAATTCATCTGACTCCTAGATTTTATTTATTTATTTAGAATTTTCCCCAAGTTACATGTATAAAGAAATTTTCACATCAATTTTTAAAACTTTGTTACAAATTCTCTTCCTCCCTCCCTCCCAACACCCTTAAGAACTCAAGTGATTCAATGTAAGTTCATCTGACTCCTAGAGTAGAGAACTAAAAATAACCAGAAGCAGCAGTCTCAGAAGAGTCAAGTAGGAATCAGAGTAAAGAAGACTGTAGTTAGCATCCACAGACAAACAACAAGGAAAAGCAAACAAGAGTTTCAATTGATAAATGAATAGATGAGCACTAAGAATTAACAAAGACAGGGATGACCATAGAGGAAAATTCCTTAACTTAGCAATGGTGTTCTTCTATCTTATTACTGGTAACAATAACTCATAGACAGTATGTGGGATTCTCACATCTTACATGTTGGGTCCCCAGAAAAGCTACACCAAGTTTGAGACACTAGACAGGCTAGA
This sequence comes from Dromiciops gliroides, assembly GCF_019393635.1. Taxonomy (NCBI): domain Eukaryota; kingdom Metazoa; phylum Chordata; class Mammalia; order Microbiotheria; family Microbiotheriidae; genus Dromiciops; species Dromiciops gliroides. Next base: position 189,604,659 of record NC_057862.1, read on the forward strand.
ATCAATTGAAAATAATAGTTCTTGAGCCCCTACCAGTGTATGTACTTTTAACAGCCAGCCAGAGGGAACAGTAATTCAAAAGAAAAGATATTCTATCAAACATCATAGTAAATGAAGTAATAAGCCTAAATCAGAGTGTATGTAGGGTACACTCTTTCATAAGTTATCACACTGAATTTCTCTCTACTAGTCTCATTTCAGTTTCAACTCTTCAAGTCCTCTTACTGGCATCCTGTCATCAGCTATTAAGGTGGGGTGATGAGAGCATCTCTCCCTAACAGCAACTGAACTCTTCATAGGAGAGGTTTTGAGGTACCACACCTAGCTAGGAACAATCAACCTAAAGTTAGCCAGAATGGTCCCAGGCTATGATTTAAAGCAATTCTTTTGACCATGTCTGGAACCAATTCAAAGTCCATAGTAATAATTATTATAGTTAAGGTTAGAAAAATACTTGGAAATCCTTTCAAATATCTAATATATTATGCTTCACACAACACACTTTTTAAAATTTATTTTTATTGTTTTTTACACACACTTTTTTTCAAAAGCATTTTGAGAACAAAAAAAAACCCACCACTCGTGAGCAGTATGGATGCTGGACCTCCCATTCCACCATAAATCAAAAACCAAAAATATCCATACTTGCATCCTGTGGAAATGGCTGCCATGTTCTTACCTGTAGTATTCACCTAAGTCATTAAGATATAAAATATAAGATAGCATATAAAATTCTTGAAGGCATGTATTATTTTGTTTTTATCTTGTACTTAACACAGTACCTGCTATTTTAATAAATGCTTGTTGAATTAAACTGAAGTGAAACCCAAAGATTTTGACAGGTGAAAAAACTGAGGTACTACAGGATAAACTTGTTTAACTTACCTGAGCATGTTCCTAGTAAGTGCATGATTAGAATTCAAAACTTGGTGCAGTGGATAGAGTGCCAGACCTGGAAGCAGGAAGATTCATCTTCCAGAGTTCAAATCTGGCCTCAGACACTTATTTGCATAACACTGGACAAGTCCCTTAAGCCTGTTTACCTCAGTTTCCTCATCTGTCAAATGAGCTGGAGAAGGAAATGGGTAAACCACTCCAGTCTCATTGCCAAGAAAACCCCAAAAAGGGATCACAAAGAATCAGCCACAACTAAAAACAACTGAACAACAAGAACAACTATCTGTACTTTTGTGCTTACTGCAATGGAAGAAGGCTCTGCCTTACAAGCTAATGACCAAATGGCAAGAGGAAATGGTCTAGACCATGGAAGGAAGAAGAAACAAGATACCCAGGTCCTGCTATAAGCTCCCTGCATCTTTTCATCACAAATGTATGAGAAGTCTTGACTCTTTATGTCTTCCCCACTAGGGCTGCTCATTGAGACGCACAAAGGCTTCATAGAAAAGAAGCAGGTTTTCTCACTCAGACAGATCTGGTTGACCTTTCATTTCTGACATCACAAGTGGAGACATGTTAAATATTAGCTAATATGGGAGACCTAAAAGACCTCAAAACAGACAGTGGGCACAAGCATATGGCATGGAACTTTCCAGAAAAGAGAAGAAAAGGGAGGTATGCCTACTGTCCAGCGATAGCCCTATAGTTCTCAGAGAAACCCATAAACACCAAGGTTTTGTTTTGTTTTACTATCATATGGGTTTAATGCATTTCACACTAAATTGATATGCATCTCTTTCCCTGGAGAGACCAAGATCATAAAGGATATTCTCCCTTGCTTATACCCAGTTTCAAAATCATGGGGGATACATCTTAGTAGTCATAGAATCTAACCCTCTCAATTTACAGATGAAGAAACTAAGGCTAAGAAACTTGTCTAGGGTCACCCTACTAATAAGAGTCTAAGGCAGGATTTGAACTAAGTTCTTTCTGACTCCAAGTCCATTAGTCTTTCCTCTGGTAACTTAGATGGCCACTGAAGGAGAAGGTGTATCTATAGTCACTGTTGAAAAACACCTGAGTTTCCTAGTACACACAGTCAGTGTCTGAGGTCTCTAATACATAAATAAATAAATAAATAAATAAATAAATAAATAAATAAATAAATAAATAAATAAATAAATAAATAAATAAATAAATAAATAAATAAATAAATAAATAAATAAATAAATAAATAAATAAATAAATAAATAAATAAATGAATGAATGAATAATCAAAGAAAATAGGACAAAGAGTAGAAGAGCTCTTTCTATTTCCACACCACCCCTGCCCGCCACCAGAGTGCCCATAGGTGACGTTTTTCTCTATTGTCACTACCCTTGATATTCTTTTGGGCTGACCCAGGGTCATCTCTATACCATATTTAGTCCTCAAAGGAAGACCTAAGTGGAGGGATAAGAATGGCCAACATTCATACAAATTATATACTTTCTGAATTACATTAAATGGAATAACCTTCCCTTAGTGAGTCAGAATTGGCCCTTCAAGTGTTTTTTGTACCCTTAGCCCTTATCATCCAAAAGTTTATTAAGCACTTAGTTACACAGAACGCTGTACAAAGTATCTGCTTCTGCTAAGTCCCTTGAAGGGAGCACTGTGCTGAGAAGGATCTCATTTTGCTAGCACTTTAAATGGAAATTCCGGCACCTGGAGGAAATTTAGTTGTGACAAGAAAAGACGGAGACCCTCGGGACACCGAGTGGGTATACGCCACCTTTGACACAGATCTTTGGTGTCCTTGTATGGCATGGGTCCTCAGACCAGACAGCACAATAGCAATACAACTTGGTTAGTTGTAGTCATGCCAGCGATGGTAACAGGACACTCAGGAAGTGGCAACCTAAGACAGGCAAAGCAGGAAGATCAAGTTATCAGCATGGGAGGAGGGATTGACTTCTTTCCTGTAGAATTCCTCCATTCTCTACTTGTCCCATGCTCCTACCACACACTATACCTGAAGCCCTGAGATAATTCTGCTCCCAGGTTAAACCCATATGGACAAAGATAAATCTACCTTAACTCATTCTTCAATGGTTAACATACTCCCAACGTGACAGAATCCCAGTGATTCTGAACCCCTAGGTGCTATTGTTTCAACCAGATTCTCTCAGTGGTTCCCTAACTGACCACTCCCTTATTCCCATTCCATTGAACCCAATACCACCAATGTCCTCTAAAGCTACCCATCTCTTCTGCTGAACTCTCCAAAATTCCTATTCTGTAAGTAACAAACTGGCTTTATCTTTCACATTATACCTTTTCCTTTCTCACATCTTCCATTTTCTTGCACTCATTGAGACTTGGTTCTCTTTCAACAACATAGCCTCCCTGTCCCCCTTTCCCAGAACTGTTTGCAGGTTCACTAATACCCCCAACTCTCTGGTTGTAATGGGGAAATAAGAATAATCCTTATTCCCTATTGCTACTTCCAAGACTTCCCTCTACCACCTTCAGTAACCTCTTCTCCTTTGAGATTCTTTCAATCTGTATCACCCAATCAAGATTCTGGTAGCTGTTGTATATAGACTTCCAACACACTCTACTTCTTCTTCAATGAGTTCAACGTCTGTCTCCCAGTTTTTCTCTCTTCCCCAACTCCTACCCTAATACTAGGGGATTTCAATATACATATTGATATTTTCTCAAATACCCTAACCTTATAGTTCCTCAACTTACTCATTTCCCACTACCTTTTCTACTCAACCACAGTTATACACAGATGGTCATTCCTTTGACCTTCCCATCACCTACAATCACACCACATCCATGCTAATGACCTCTGAAAATCCCTTATCTAATGATAGTTCAGGATCATTCTACCTCCTCATTGTCTTCTAACCCTAAAACCTATTCTTCATCTTCACCGTGATCCAAATATCTCCATCTTTCTGGTTTGTTTTTATCAAGTCACTGGCAATATTCTCCTCCCTTCCCCACCTTGGTTCTCTTGGTAAACCAATTCAATTCTACAGTAGCCTCTTCTCTCAAGACCTTTGGCCTTAAAGCCCTTGACCTGAAAAGTCTCAGCTTTTAATTACTCCCACCATTTACTCTCTTTACTCCTACTTATTTATGTGCTGATGAACAAAGCTTGAGAAAATCATAAAACCATGCTGACTGAGTCAACTACAAATTTCTTTCATAATCTCAAGTAGACTCTTATCCAGACTAGGCAGCAACTTTTCCAAACCTTTTCATCCCTCCTCAAGCCTCCTATAGCTCCCACTCATCCCACTATCTCTGTTGAGAACTTTGCCTCATATTTCACCTCTTATCTATCTCACTACCCCTCAGTCACACTAACCATGGGTGTCCCAAAGAGCTTGATCCTGGGCTTTTTTCTCTTCTCCCTCAATACTATTTCTCTTGGTGATCATATCAGCTCCCATGGATCCAATGATCATCTTTATGCTGGTGGTTCTCAAATCTACTTATCTAGCCCTAAACTCTCTGTTGACCTCTCATACCTAATCCTGTCAATTCTATCATTGTAATATCTTTTGAACAGGCCCCTTTGCTCCCCTATGACACTGCAAGGACCCTGGGGCAGGCCCCCATTACCTCATGCCTAAAATATTGAAATAACATGCTGGTTGCTCTCCCTGCTTCAAATCTCTACCTACTACAGTCTATCCTCTCAAGGGTCAAACTGATCTTCCTAAAGTTCAAGTCTGACCACGTCAGCTTCCTATTTAATCAACTGAAGTGTCTCCCTGTTACCTACAAAATCAAATATAAAATCCAATATTTGGCTTTTAAAGCCCTCCATAATCCGGCCCCTTCCTACCTTCCTAATTGTTCCCACTTTACTCCTTCCCATATACTTTGAAATCTAGTGACAGGTCTCCTTGCTATTCCTCAAACAATATGGTATATCTTCCAACTCTGGCCCTTTTCACTGACTGATTCTTATCCCTGTAACTCTTTTCCTTTTCATCTCTGCCTCCAGGATTCTTTTAAGTTTCATCTAAAGTCCCAATTCTGCAAGGCACCTTTCCCAATCCCCACTTTAATTTTAGTTCCTTCCCTCTGAAATCATCTCCAACCTACCTGGAATATATCTTGTTTGATAGCAGCTCTTTTTGTGGTGGCAAAGAATTGGAAACTTAGGGGATGCCCATCAATTGTGAAATGGTTAAACACAGTGTGGTATATGAATGTAATGGAATACTACTGTCCTATAAAGAAATGATGAACAGACAGATTTCAGGAAAACATGAACTCATGCAAACTGAAGTAAGAATAATGAGGAGAACATTGTAAACAGTAACATTGTGTGATGATCAGCTATGATTGATTTAACTCTACTCAGCTATACCATGATCCAAAACAAAAGACTGATGATAAAAAATTATTTACACATCCAGAGAAAGAGCTATGGAGTCTGAATGCAGATCAAAGCATACTATTTTCACTTTCTTTATTTTTCTTTCACAATTTTTTCTTTTGGTTTCTTCTTTCACAAAATGACTAATATGGAAATATTTTTCACATGATTGCACATATATTACCCGTGTTGAATTGATTACTGTCTTAGAGAGGGGGTGGAGGAAAGCAGGGAGTACATTCGGAACTGAAAATTTAATATTTAAAAATAGTTTGTACATAGCTGTTTGCATGTTTTCTCTTCCATTAGACTAAGCTCCTATTTTATTCTTTCTTTGTATTTGAAGATCTTAGACCAGTATCTAGCATATACTAGGCACTTAATAGATGCTTGTTGACTGATTGACTAATGCTACTAGGAGGAAGTCCAGTCCTCTGGGTGTCAGACTACAGTTAGCAAGAAGTTTGTCCTTCATGAAGCATCCTGGGACAAAGACACAATTGCCCATGTCAGTTTTATTTCTAAATTTTAATCTATTCCATGGAAACAGGCTGTACTCTTAATCTCTGGTCAATCACATGAGGACTTTGGGAGAGAGTGATAGGCATTCACAAGGAACTTTTTGCACTCATATTAGGTCAGGAGTGCTGGAAAGAGCACTAGACTCAGAGTCTGAAGAGCCAGGTTCAAATCCTAGATCTAATATTTACTAGCTAAGTGACCCTGGGAAAATGTCTTAAATTTTCCTGTGCCAAAGTTTCATCATCAAAAAAGTAGCTATAATAAAGTTTATACTTTGTACCTACTAAACATTGTAAGACATTTAACCTTACATTGTCAGCTATCAAGTATTATTTGAACATGAGTTATTAACTTCCTATAGGAAGAATACCCATCCCTACAAACACATGATCATAAAAAGTAATCCAGTAGCCTCTCAAGAATTTGGCATCTAAGACAACAAAAAAGTAAATCAATTAATCTTTTGATAAGTAGTTAGCAAGCACTCACTATATTATAGAATCATAGTGATATATGAAAAATAAATACTATGTGCCAAGTATAAAGTCTATTAAATAAAAGGCTTACAAATTAAGAGAGGTCGATAACACATATAAGTGATGGCTAGGAAGAGACATTTTGGTTTGGGAAGTGATAGGGATAGAGCCATAAGGGAATAGAATGACTCATCCTTTCCAAAAGAAATGGCCATATTGATTTGATTTTAGTTGATGAGAAAGTGGGTGGGGGTGGACAGGGGTGCTAGATGGTGGAGATAGACAAGCGTTGGCAACCCAGCTGGCAAGAAGAGAGCCAGGGAATTATTTAAAACACAACAGGAGCTGTCAGCTATAGGGGCACTCACCAGTCAATCAGGAAAATGGGGACCCCAGGATGAAAGTTCTGAGTAAACAGTGAATTGCTCTTGTAGTATGGAGAAAAAACTGGCTTTTCTGTCTACTCTTTCTCAGTCTATTCCTTTGTGATGCCTCCTCTACCTTATTCCATACCTCCCCCCATTTTTGCTAGCTCTTTTTCCAGCATCATCCTCTTCCCCCCACACACACCATATTTGGAATCATTTAGTAGAGAAATCATTTCCTAGCTAATATGTGTCTTCTTGCCTAGGACCTCAGGGATTGGAAACCAATTATAGGTAGTTCTCACTTTACCTCAGTGGACTCTTCTGTAGACCTCTACATAAAGCAATTTTTGTAATACTAATTTGCCTGCAGAGGTGGGGAAGGGAGGGAGGGAGACTGTACAGGGCCCCTGTAGCTCCAGTAGAGGGAGGGGGCCTGTGCTAGGGACAGAGAGGCTAGGAAGAATACTCAGAGGGTAGGAACTAGTCACATGGGACCTGACTAGAACCAAGAGGAAGAACACGGAACAGACAGGTGAGGCCAGGGACAGAACACCTAAGCGTGGATGGACAGATGACAGACACATGGGGCAGACAAGTAGGTGGGTGGGCAGAGCAGGGCAAAGGTCTCCTCAGTATCAACCCATCCATTCTTCTGTTTTCACTTGGAGGAGGCTGTTTTAGGTTTGCAGGTTTTTAGGGATTTTTGTTTTGTTTTGTTTGGGGAGTTGTGGGGGGAGTTGTTGGGGAAAGGTAGGAGGCTGAGGTTCCAAGCCAATTGGCAGGAGCAGTGACTGAGAAAAAGCAAAATACTAGTACAGTAAAGTTAGCATTGGTAGGGTTTTTGCAATGTAGATTTCTCTTTTTGTTTTTGTTTTTTGGGGGTGGCCAATGAGGGTTAAGTGACTTGCCCAGGGTCACACAGCTAGTAAGTGTCAAGTGTCTGAGGCTGGCTTTGAACTCAGGTCCTTCTGAATCCAGGGCCAGTGCTTTATCCACTGTGCCACCTAGCTGCGCTCTAGATCTCTCTTTTTGTTTTTGTTTTTTGGGGGTGGCCAATGAGGGTTAAGTGATTTACCCAGGGTGACACAGCTAGTAAATGTCAAGTGTCTGAGGCTGAATTTGAACTCAGGTCCTCCTGAATCCAGGGCTGGTGTTTTATCCACTGCCACCTAGCTGTCCCTGCAATGTAGATTTCTTCAAGAATTCTTTACATAAAGTCAAATTTGCATAATGCAAATTTACATGAAGAATATTTACCTTGGGGGCAGCTAGGTGGCACAGTGGATAAGACACTGGCCTTGGAATCAGGAGGACCTGAGTTCAAATCCAGTCTCAAACACTTGACACTAGCTGTGTGACCCTGGGCAAGTCACTTAACCCTCATTGCCCTGCAAAAAAAAAAAAAAAAAAGAATGTTTACCTGAGCAGAACATTTAAGCATCTCTGACATGACACCCAGCTGAATAAACTGACCTGACCTGGAGTAGATGGAGGTGCCTTGAAGCATGAACCAGTAAGTGCTTGCTATGACCAGGTATCAAGTTGTAGGGGCAGCCTCTCCCTAGACCATTATGAATTCCTACCAGCTCTGGAGTCAAAAGACCTGAGCTCAAATTCTGCTTATTATCTTGTCACTTGGGCAAGTCACAACCTTCCTGGACCTCAGTTATTGTTTGTTTGTTTTTCAATGATACGTATGGAAGGGCTTCTGGGGGTCCTTCCAGCTCTTGAACCACAATACTCTAATCTCTTTCATTAATTTCTAATGACCGTCATATGCTAGGGGCTCCTGAACATATCACTGATGCTAGGTCTCCCTCTGCCCTTCCCAGTCTCCTTGAACGGGCTGCCCTCATTAAGAGTTATCATTTCTGGCCCCAGAATAAAGGGGAAAGCAGGATCAATAGGCTTCCTTAGTACCATTGCCTTGATTATATCCAATTAAAACCATATGACCTTCCTATAAACCCCACCAGATCAAAGGGCCTGTTGCTTTCCACATTGATTTGCTCCTCTAATCCTTCTGCAAAGCTCTGTACTGTCCCAGGAACAACCTCTGACAATTAATAAGCTAATAAACAAGATCACTTTGAAATAATGGATGAACATCTGTTATGAAGGATGGGAAAGGTAAGGAGAAAGCCTGGGAGATGCAGATTTTAAAAAGGTAACTATTATTGTTCAGTTGTGTCTGACTGACTCTTCATGACCCCATTTGGGTTTACTTGGCAAAGATAGTGCCATTACCTTCTTCTCTTTTTACAGATGAGAAAACTGATGCAAGCAGGGTTAAGTAACTTGCCCAAGGTCACACAGCTAGGAAGTGAGTGAGGCCAGATTTGAACTCAGGAAAACTGGTCTTCCTGCCTCCAGGCCCAGCATTCTATCCATTATGCTACTTACATGCCCCAAATGAGGTGGAGTCTGGGTGAATTTGTTCCCCAGGAGAATTAAGACAAGGGTAGAACTGTCAAACAGAACAGGTGACAAGTCAAGCCCGTGAATTCTTGTCCCTAAAAAGATGGTTCCTTCTATTGCTCAGGGGTGCTATTGTATAACTATTAGACAACAACTTTTACGAAATACATTGAGGAGATGGTGGAAGTGATCTGAGCACAGAAAAGCTTCTTAAGGGCAGGGCCGGTATCTGTTCTGCTTACCCTGTGCTTGCAAATTTCTGTTTCTATATTAAGATTCTTGTGGCAGTAATAAGGATTTAGCCCAAGGTGTAGAAACTGATGCTTTTATGTTTCCTCTCCCCTCTGTTCCCCGCCTGCCCCCCCCCTAAAAATAAAACAAAGAAAAACCCTGGCTTTGGAAGATTTTCATCTCTTTGGAGTTACAGGATTCAAGAGGAAGCTGAACAAAGCTCACCAATCTCGTTCCTGACACATTTTTTGTTGATAATTCAGGACAGGATCAGTGAAAGTTTTGTGAAAAGACTGAAAAACTGCTGGATTTGGAGTTAGAAGACCAGAGTTTGAAACTCACCTAGGGCCTGGAGTCAGGAGGACCAGAGTTCAAATTCCTCCTCATACACTTGCTAGTTATATGACCCTGGGCAAGTCACATAATGTCTTTTTTTTTTCAGGGCAATGGAGGTTAAATGATTTGCCCAGGGTCACTCAGCTAGTAAGTGTCTGAGGCTGGATTTGAATTCAGGTCCTTCTGAATCCAAGGCTGGTGCCTTATCCACTGCACCACCTAGCTGCCCCCAAGTCACTTAATGTCAATTGCCTCCCCCCTCCCTCCAAGAAGAAGAAGAAGAAGTAGGAGGAGGAGGAGGAGGAAGTGAGGAGGAAAAGGAAGGAAGGAAGAAAGAAAGAGAGAAAAAAGAAAGAAAGAGAGAGAGAAATCCCCCTCCCTATGCCTCCATTTGTTATATAAACAGATATATCACTTTCTTTCTGGATCTCACTTTCCTCACATGGAACATTAGAGTTTGTGTCTAAATAATCTCTAATGTCTCTTTTAGCTCTCATCCTAAGATCCAATGATCCTATGTCTTTAAAAGACAGGAGTTCAAATCCCAGCCCTGCTTCCTACCTTGTGAGGTTGGGCTAGTCACTGAATCTCAGTAGATAATCTCTAAAGTTCTTTCCAAGGTATAAAGCTAGGATCCTAAAGTCCTCTGTAAAGCTTAGACTCCATTAGATTATAAATTCCTTGAAAGCAGGGACTCCCTCTTATCTCTTTTTTTTATCTCCAGTGCCTGACAGATAATTAGGCACTTAATAAATGTTTATTGATTGATTGATGATACCTTACGCTCCCTGGATTTGGCATTCTATTTCCTATTTCTGTGTTTAATACAGTCTTTTCCCCATACTTGAAATGCCTTGCTACCTCATTTGTACCTTTTAGAACTCCTAACTCTATTCAAGGATCAGCTAAAGTGTCACCTTCTTTCTGGATTTCCCCAGTTGCTATTACCTCACTGAGTTTTGTTTTGCATCTATTTTGCATTTACTCATCTATGTATCTATCTTTATATTTATCTACTTACATATCTATTTATCACCCTAATAAATATTTATTAGAGTATATTATCATCACCATATTACTAATGGGGGTTAGAACACCTGCGTTCAAATCTCAGCTCTACTACTTCCTGTGTGACGTTCCCCAAGTCATGTCACCTCTCTCAGGCTCAGTATATGCATCTGCATAATATATGATAAATATAATTGATGATATTTACATGATAGATGCATATTTGTGATACCAGGTAGGCACAGAAAACACAAAACTCAATACAAAATAATGCATGTGCATTGTTTATTTGGCTGATTGGTTGGTTGTACTGCCCAGACAGGGTATCAGCATTTGGTGCAGGAGTTTCTGGACTTTAAAAAAATAGTGAAGAGGTCTGAGGAGATATTTATAGAAACAAGGCCTGGGACCCTCCTTGGAAGCAAATTATTTACCTAGAGAAGAGTTAGGGTTTCCAAGGTAGAATATTTCCCGACACAACTTAAAAGGTGTGGCAGATGGGAGTGGTCCTGTTTAAAAATACTTTTATGATAAATGGAACTAGTGAAGGTTTTAAAATGCTTTTTATAAGCCTCCTATGCTGAAGATGTACAGATTTCAAAGGAAGCCTAATCAGTCAAGCCAAGATTGCATAATCATCATGTCCCTGGGAGTCCAAAAGTCAGGGAAGCTAACTCTGTATTGGAAAAACTACAGATGTCATCTGGGAATGCTCAGAGAATTGGTTTTCAAGCCAACAGCATTTTAACTTCCACCGGAATCATGGCCTTATATGAAGAAACAGAGGCTCTGCCTTCCGCTGCGTATCAACCTGACACATACATTCTGTTCCCTTAAGTCACAGGGATCCTATTGGCTGACCATCAGCTGTGTCACGGAAGGAATGCTAGTGAGTGTGTCTTGGGTTATTCCCCTTCCTAAATGGGATCAGAAACACCCACCTGACCATCAAGCTGCTGTCTTGGAATGGGAACATTCCCTATGTAGATAAGGGAGGCAGGACACTCAGATCAATCCCCAGGGATGTTAGTCATGACTCTAAGTCTTCATGTCCACTTGTAAACTACTTGTTTGGGAGAAGTTAGATCTGTGTATTTCTGTGAAAAAAAAAAAAAACATTAACCCTGGAATCAAAGGAAATGGATTTCTTGCTAATTGATTTTGGTTATATGATTCCCATAAGGACCTGGGTTCAAATCCTACCGGTGACATTCACTAGCCATAGGAACCACACTTACCTAGGTCTCGGTTTCCTCAGCTGTAAAATAAGAAGACTTGGACAAGATGACTTCTGAAGTGCCTTCCAGCTCAAGATCTATAATCTTAAGATCCTACAACCTTTTGGGAAAATAAAACCCTCTACTTGTGGATCATTTCTAGGTGAGGATTCGGTACATAGGTATCTCTTCTGAACATGTGAAGCAGCACTTAACTTTTCCTCATTTACAAAGTCAAAAGTGAATGTTCCCCTAAGTGGTATTTCCTCCAGTAACATTAACAAGCCATTATTTTTTCTCAGTGTATTTGGCAATAACAGTTTAATTACACCAAGACTCTAGAACCAGAGAGGCATTTAGCAGAAATTAACTATACAAATCTTGGCACATGCAAAACAGCTGCCTTCCAGGTATTTGTGTAATTAGCGTTTTCCTGTCATTGAGAAATGATCCTGAAGTGAATGAGAAGGGTGGAAAGAGCCCTGACTTTGAATTTGGAGTGTTCAGATTTGAATCCAAGCTTGACTCCTTCATGAGACCTTTCACAATTTTTGGTTCGGTCATTTTAGTTACATCTAACTCTTCATGACTCCATTTGGGGTTTTGTTGGCAGAGATACTGGAATGGTTTGCCATTTCCTTCTCCAGCTCATTTTACAGATGAGGAAACTGAGGCTCTTTAAACCTATTAAATGTTGTTGTAACAAATTTAAAATAAATAATAATTGAAAGCAAAGTGTATGTGTGTGGGGGGGAGGTTCAACTAAGTGGTACACTGGATAGAGTAAGGGCCCTAGAGTCAGAAGGACCTGAGTTCAAATCTGGCTAAGGCCAGATTTGAGACACTTACTAGCTGTGTGACCCTGGGCAAGTCACTTAACCCCAATTATCTCAAAAAAAGAAAAGGAAAAGAAAGCAAAGCAGCATGATGGGAAGGAAAGATGGCATCATGAACAAGAACACTGGATTTAGAGGCAGAGGTCTTGGGCTTGATTTCTGGCTCTGTTACTGACCACTGAAGACCTTGGCCAAGTCTTTCACCTCTTAGGGACTCGGCAGCCTCATCTGTAAAAAGAAGGGGTTAGACTATTTGGCTTCTAAGGACCTTTCCACTTTCAAAGTTAAGATGCTATGATTCTAAGAAGAGATTTCACCTTTCAGGGACTCAGTTTCTTAATCTTTAAAATAGGGATGAGGTAAACCAAATATCTTCTTAGATCCCTTCTGGAACTAAACCCTGTGATTCATACCGTGTTCATAAAGTGAAGAACAGTTTCCCTGGTATTTTCCCCCCTATGGTTTTTCCCAAGAGAGGAGTTATTTTAAATGTGTTCCTGCCTTCCTTTTCCATTCCTGTCCCCCTGTGACCAGGAAGAGGGAAGGGAAGGCAGTCATGGGCACCTCATAAATCATCGGAGATCACCCAAGTTGGATATTTATTTATTTGGATTTGTTTTTTCCCCATCCAAAGCATAAATTCTTTGTATGGGTTAACTGCAATCAGAACAGGCTTGGAATAGAAAGGATCTGAAAACAGATACTGGCCAAAAAATTCTGACTCCCTAGACTAAACAAATAGCCCTCTGCTTTATACTTCTTACTAGGTATGGCACCCTAACCCTTTGGGTGATAAGAGAATGTGAAAACATGGCCTGGCCCACCACACACTTCTGCCATGTTTACCAGTTCTTCTCTACCCCAACCCCCACCTCCTTCCCAGCAGTAGAAGGGTGCTAGGGAGCAGGAGTCCAGGGACACACATCAGGAATGCTATGAGTCATCTTAATTGATTTTTGTTCATCTCTGCTTCTGACCAACTTCCTTTCATTCATAGTCTAATCCCTCCTGTCCCTAGATGGAGTAGTCTCTACTTTGATGTCCCAGTTTATGAGAAGAGCTATGGGTAGGAGAGAATGAAGATACTCAATGGTTAATTCATCAGGCAAGTGGAGGAAAATCTGGTTTTCGCCTGTTTTATACATCAGAGGCTCAGCATGTATATCATTTCTGACTGTGTGACCCTGGTGAAGTCACATAAACTCTCTGTGCCCTAGACAACTAGCTAAGATTATACCTTTTTAAATAGCACTGGTAGAAGGAATTTCCTATATCAACATCACTGGTCCACACTCTTCTCCTTCAACAAACTAATAATAAAAACAACACTTTTATACATACCAATGAGATCACAGATCCAAGATCAGGAGGCCATGTAGCATAGAATATAGAATAATTAATGGAGAGTCAAAGGACTCTACAAATCCCAGATCTACTCCTCTACTACCTGTTGTGATGAAATAATGGGATTTCGCAGATACTCAAAGACCCACCTGGAGATTAATCTAGACTGATTGAATCAAGTGAGAATGATTGACTGCTGATTAACCTACTTCAAGTTAATTGGATTGTAATCACACCTGGCTATCCCTTAAGACGGTATTGTTCTCAGAAGCTAGACTGTGAACTCAACTTGAGAACACCTTCAAAACCAATGGATTTGGATGATGCAAACCAATCAGCTTGAAGCAGTGTGTAAGGACTGCCTCTGTTCCAGACCTATTAAAAAGCTTCCACAATCAGCTTGCTGGGGAGTTCCTGATGTTAAGGGCTAAAATTCTTGCTAAACTGTCTAAAATATCTAATGAGTGGTCGCCAATAAATTATAAGCTTTAGCAAGAATTAGACTTTTAAGCATTTATTAAGGAGAATAAGAATTTGGTAAAGAGAGAGAAAGGCCTAGATTCCTATCTATTAAAGGGAGAGCACATTTCTAGCTCCCTTCTCCACCAGAGTCCAGAGGAAAGAGCGCGAGACTGAGCGCCAGTCTCTTCCTTCCTCCTCCCACTCGCCCGCGTCACTTCCTTTTCCCAAAGAAAAGACTCCTGGTCTTGCCTTCAAAGACCTTCACTTCATGGGTGGAACTCTTCTACAGTAAGCCTCCAGCAGGTGGCGTCATTCCAATCATTACACTGATTAAAGCAGGCTCCTGGAAGAGGACTTGAGGAAGAATCCAACCAGGCTGGAACTCTAGGCTAGATAGACCTTTTCTTAACTTTCTGAACTCCATGTTGATACCTGTATGCTTTAATAAATGTTTAATGCCCAAAGACTGGTGCTGAAGCCTCTAATTTAAGGTGATCACACAATATAGATTTTAATCTTCATACTGTGTAACCTTGGGCAAGTCATTTAATCTTTCTACACTTTAGTTTCCTCATCTACAAAATGAGAACATTCAACAACAATAGGTATTTCTCAAGCATCTTGTACCATCAAGGTACAAGGCTCTATGCTAGGCTCTGGGAAATAATAACAAAAACAAAACAAAACATAGTCCCTAACCTCGAGGAGTTTACATAGTTACTGCTAGAGGAATGCAACATTTATGTGGAATAGACTGTGCTTAATACCTTTTGAACCTGAGTTCTTGTAAGAGGAACTGATGGCCACTCTTTCAGGGAGTCATACACTGACATTCCTGTGACCTCAGGCTTGGAACAATCAGTCAGATTTGTGAAAGGCAAATAGGTATTCTGATGTGTACTCAGGCTTTTCACATCAGAACACTAATTTCAAAGACCCCACGCATTTCATCTTTTGGGAAAACTGCTTACTGTATGCAGCCATGAAGCATAGTAGAGTACAAAAAGCATTTGTCTAGGAGTCTGGTGACAAGCACCTTCATCTAACCAGGAGACCTTAGGAAAGATACTTGCCCACAGTCACACAACTAGTAAGTGTCAAGTGTCTAAGGCCAGACTTGAACTCAGATCCTCCTGACTCCAGGGCCAGTGCTTTATCCACTGTGCCACCTAGCTGTCCCCAAGATACTTGTGCTTTCTGGTATACATTTTTCTAATATACTTACCTAACTGAGGTTTTTTAAGGCTCAAATGACATAATAGATGTGAGAGTACTTTGGAGAAAGAAAGTTTAAATGTTTACTCTAATATAATTAAGGTGAAAGCATAATTAAATGTAATGTATATAGATTTATCTTGGCTATTTTCATACTTTTCCCCTTTTCCTGTCTCAAGCTCCCCACCCCCAATCTTCAGCACTTTAAGAAACCTTTCTAGGTTGGCACTGTGCCTCTTTTTTTCATGATCTAACCTTATGGGAGTTTCAGTCACCCACCGCCTCTCTCTGTCCCCACCCAGTGTGAGTCCATTCTTTCCTCCTAAAAGTGAACAGGAAATACATTTGCAACAGATGTGCACAGCAGTACTTACTATACACTGAGAATGACTTTGTCAATCCAGCTGTGGGACAGGCCTTGTGTGTGAGGATAGATGGATCTGTGAAGTACTAGGACTGTCCCTTCCTCTCTCTCTCTCTCCTTCTCTCTCTCTCTGTCTCTTTGTCTCACTGTCTGTCTCTCTGTCTGTCTCTGTCTCTCTGTCTCTGTCTCTTTGTCTCTCTGTCTGTCTCTGGCTTTTCATCTCTCTTTGTCTCTGTGTCTCTCTCTGTCTCTGTTTCTCTCTGTCTCTCTATGTCTCTTTCTGTCTCTCTGTCTCTGTCTGTCTCTCTGTCTCTCTGTTTCTGTCTCTGTCTGTCTCTGTCTGTCTCCCTCTCTCTTTCTCTCTCTCTCTGTGTCTCTGTGTCTCTCTCTGTGTCTCTGTCTCTGTCTATCTCTCTGTCTCTCTCTCTGTCTCTCTCTCTGTCTCTCTGTCTCTCTCTCTCTGTCTCTCTCTCTGTCTCTGTCTCTCTCTCTGTCTCTCTCTCTGTCTCTCTCTGTCTCTCTCTCTCTCTCTCTTTCTCTCTCTCAGTCCAAAGAAGGGCAGCATGCATCCTGTCCCCAGAAAAGGCAGTCTTTGTATGCTACATCCTTGCTACCCTCCTTTTCCCTTCCAAGCACTACCTCTCATAATATCTTTGGGTCTTAGCCTCCAATTCTGGCTTCATACAATAAATAAGAGCTAGTCTCTTACAACTCAAAATGTGATTAGTTAGCATTGAGCTAGAATGAGTGGCTAAACATTAGCTCTTTAAATAAAAATGTAAAAAAAATCATTTAAAGTCTAGTATCCCTTAGGTGAGTGGATTTTTAGCAGAAACAAGGGTAGCAGTAGCAGTAATAGATAGCTTTCCTCATAATACTCATTTAAAGGAGGTACCTACAATTAAACAGATGTAAGGAATTTTCTGCCTGTAGAACATGGAGAACCTTTTTACAAACATTTTAGTTCCTTATACATGGGAGTACTATTCTGAGGCTGAATGGAGAGTCAGTAATAAATAAAATACAACTCCTACCTTTCAGAATCCTATATGTTGTTAAGGTCTTTCTTACTCTGAGGAGTGAATGTATCACTGAAGAATCACAGGCTGATGGACTTTGAAATCCTCAACTCCAATCCCCCTCAGTTTACCAACAAGAGAACTGAGACCCCAAAAAGTGATCTGGCTTGTGTAAGTTTACACAGGTTGTAAGTAGCAGAAAAAAAAATCAAAATCAAGTTTTTCTGACTTGGAATCCATTGTTCTTTCTAACACCCCATGAAGCCTTTTTGAAACAGAATTTCTTGGTACAAATTAACTAGCTGTGTGACATTGGGTAAATTCCTTAACCTCTCTGGTCCTCTAACCTTTGTTTTTTTCATGTATAAAATGAGAGGTTAGATTCGGTGATTTCTGAAGCTCCTTTCAGTTCTTATTGATGGTTTAGTGGGGTTTTTTTCTCAGCAAGGGTCTGGAGAAGCCTGTTGCTATTATTGTTGAGTTGTTTCATTCATGTCCAACTCACTTTTTTTGGCAAAGATACTAGAGTGGTTTGCCATTTCCTTCTCCAGCTCATTTTACAAATGAGGAACTGAGGCAAGCAAAATTAAATGACTTCCCCAGGTTCGCACAGGTAGTAAGCATCAAAGGCTGTATGTATTTGATCTCATGAAATTGAGTCTTCCTGGTTCCAAGCCTGATGCTCCAACCACTGTGCCACCTAGCTGTCTCTGGAGAAGCCTAGGATTTCGTTTAAAAGGGACTGGAAAAAAATCCATCAAAACGACAATCTAGTATTGCATTATATAGTGCCATAATTCAAGTATGACACCTTGGATTTCTCACTAATTGGCACATCCTTGCAAGAGGGCCGGGCCTTCTATGTATGGATGACTGTTGGGGACAAAATGGGTATTCTCAATAGGATTTAGCATTATATAGTAGAGTGGCAGCTTAGAGTTATGAATTTCTCATTCCTCATTTTGATGCTTATTAACTATATGACCCTAGAGAAATTCCTTGATGCCTATGTGCTCCAGGCATCTCCCAAAGACTTAGCTGGGTTATCCCAAAGCCATAGATGGGTTGTCTGTGATGGTTTCTGTGTTGTGAGTTCCCAATGCTGACAAGTATCATAGACTTTCATGCATCCAAAATAGCACTCAGTATTATACATATAGTAGGTGCTTGATAAATGCTTACTCATTTAATTTACCCATGATTATGCCTCATTCTCCTCAACCTTTTAACTGTGTTTTTCTCATCCAGGCAGTGCTATCACACAAGACCTGTTTTCAAGACCTGGCTTTGCTTTTTATTAGAGGTCTGACTTTAGATAAATTATCTAAAACCTCTTTGAGCCTTTACCTGCCTAAAGGAGTCGTTGAGATGAAATGGCTTTATAAATCTCAATGAGATATCATATGTAAAATACTTTTCAAACCTCCAAGCACTATATAAATGTCAGCTGTTATTATGAAATGAATGAGAGTTATTATCACCCCCCACCTCTACCATTGAAGATGGAAAAAGCTGAGGCAATCTCTGAATGAGCCTCCATGGACTTTATTCCTCCACTGGCCCCACAGGATACTAGGAAATCCCATCTAATATGACAGGATGGGCCTTCAAGCATAAAGAAAAGATCAAGAGCAGCCAGCCTTGCCCAGGACCTTCTGGGAGAGCTCAAAGAAGGCAAAGAAAGATCTTAACATTAACACAATAAAGAAAGGGATGGAGGATCAAGCCTTAACAACCACAGAGAAAGCCAACAGAGTTCCTTGCTACATTTTTCTTCTTGAGTCATAAATTTTCCCCATCACCTTAAAAAAAAACATAATCATAATATAAAGGTCTAGTTGATTTCAGGGAGTGATCTGGGTGGGAAAACTACAGGCTGCAGGCTATCTGCCAATACCTCCACTGGCTTCCAGTGCCACCCTCCCACTCCCCCACCCAGAGCAGAATATAATATTAGTGCAATAGCATCACCCTTGTAAGAGAGAGCTTTTGTTGTAACTGGTCATAGGGAGGATTTAGCAATCCTGTTCCCTCATCCCTTCTCAGTTAAACCTATGTTTAGCAGATCAGGGGTTGTTACGGACCAATCTGTCTTTTTCTCAGAAAAGCCAGCCACCCACACAGCCCGATGTGAGGAACACTTGAAAACTAACCTCCTACCACACATCAGCCTGACTTCCCTGCCCGCGTATTTTTTTATTCAGTTAGTTCCATCATGTCCTACCCTTTGTGAACCCATTTGGAGTTTTCTTGAAAAGATACTGGAGTGGTTTGCCATTTCCTTCTTCAGCTCATTTTACAAATGAAGAAACTGAGGCAAATAGGGTTAAGTGACTTGTGCAGGGTCACACAGCCAGTAAGTATCTGAGGTCAGATTTGAACTCAGATCTTCTTGCCTCAAGTCCTAGAAATCTATCCACTCTGCCACCTTAGCTGCCTTCCTGTCTATTGCTGGAGCATGATTAACATTCTTTTTTGTTTAATAATATATTACTTACTTGAAAATGCAGGTTTCCCAATGATGAGCAACATATCAAGTCCTTATAAATTATTAACACCTGAGTGCAAATGTGTTAACTTGTTCCTTTTTGCATTTGGGACTCCTTTCACAGTCTGGAAAAGTCCATGATAGACCCCTCAGGATAATATTTTTAAATGCATAAAGTAAAATACAGAGGATTTCAAGGGAAACCCAAGGTTAGTGAAATTAAAGATGTATTTTTCCCCATTCGACTTCACAGACTCTCAAATCTACCCATAGACCCTAGGGTAAGATCCCCTACTCTATGGAGCTAAGACCTAGTTTTGCTGCATAGTGGGAGAAATCTGGATTTGGAGTCAGAGGAAGTTGATCCTAGTACTAGATCTGCTACTTCCTGCCTTACAATACCTTGGGTGAGTTATTTAACAGTTTCCTCATCTGTAAAATAAGGGGGTTGGATTTGATGGATCCTAGATTTTCCAGCTGGAAATTGATGATCCCAGGTCTCAGAGAGGGCACAGGGGCACAAGATTCCTCTGAGAGGGTGGCCATCCCAAGAGGACATGGGTGATGAAGGGAAAAGTCTGGGATTCTGGCTCAGATGACGTAATGAACATAAAACATTTTGCAGACTTTAAAGGGCGATATAAAGACCTATCATCATCATCATGAATAGCATGCTCATCCTACAATCATCAGTCTGGTGATGACTTCATTCCCTGAGTCTTCCACAGTATGCCTACCAAGAAAATGCTATGGACAGCATTGGAGTGATATGGTCCATGGGGGTCACAAAGCAACAGACACGACTGAAACAACTAAAAAACAACAACAAACCTTTGCATTTAAGAGTGGTCTTTATTAGACTGGCAAGTATTTCCCCTCCAGGAGACAATGTTCACATACAATAAGATGGTACAGAAGAGCTTGCTTGAGACTACAATAGCCACAGGTTCTAGAAGAGTATGTGCTGAAGAATAGTCACTTATGTCCAATTCCTAATTGGCAGAAGGAAAAAGAGAAAAGCCTGGTTTATCATCCTGAAACAATTCTTCCCTTGGCTCCTAGGCTAGCATACCTTCAGTGCCAGGTTTGGCAGAGAAAATTAGAATGTTTACGAAATGGCAAAGAGAATCAAAGGGAAAGGGGAACTAGAGGCTCCAGTGTGCTGTGTCTTCCAAACAATAGCCTTTTCTAACTATAAAAGATAATGGCATATTCCCCAGCAGAGCATGGGACCTTCAAAATTAAGGGATATTTACTGTTAAAAGGAATACCATGGGGCAGCTAGATGGCGCAGTGGATAAAGCACCGGCCCTGGATTCAGGAGGACCTGAGTTCAAATCCGACCTCAGACACTTGACACTTACTAGCTGTGTGACCCTGGGCAAGTCACTTAACCCTCATTGTTCTGCAAAAAAAAAAAAAAAAAAAAAAAAAAGGAATAGCAGAGAATGGTAACTCTATTTTCCTCTGCTTGGTTTTACCTTCTTGGAACATCAAGTATCCCTCAGGATAAATTGACTTGAAATCTCTTTGCCATGCTGATTATTTTTAATGGAGCACCTCAATTCCTTCGCTTGCTGCTCCCCACTGATTAGAGGGCCAGAGGGTTGAGTATTGAACTCCTCCCCAAACCTTACTTTGTAGATGGCTAGGATCTGAATATTCCAGGTAACTACATCTTCCCAATAGTGGTTCTGCTTAGTTTCAACTTCAGGCACATCATACCTTCTGGTGCCCCTCCTTTTATGGGTGGTATTCCTCCATTAGATTGTAAGTTTCTTGAGGGAAGAGACTATTTTTTTCCTTATTTGTATCCCCAGTGCTTAGCAAAGTGTTTGGCATATAATGAACACTAAGTCAATGTTTATTGAATTGAATTCATTACTCTATTTGTGCCTCCAACTTGGTGTGGTCTTCCCCACAAACATATAATACAGAATACAATCGAGTGAAGTATGTTTTCCTTTTTAAAGGAATCATAGAATGTCCATGATGGAAGACACTTCACAAGTCATCTAGTTGAACACACACCATCATCACCCTTTTTTAGCTTCAGGTCTCACTGCTGAAAGGAACATCCACTGAGGAAACTTCCCCTCTTGATGCAGTTCTGTAATTGTTGTGCAGCTTACTTGCCTGGACCACTGAGAGATAAAGTAATTGCCCAAGGTCACATTGCCAGTATATATCACAGTTGGAACTTGAACCCAGGTCTCTAAGACCTGCTCATTTTCCTTTCATTTTACAGATGAGAAAATAAGATTAGGACACAAGGGATCCAACCTACTGAAACCATATGAAAATGCTCTAAATCACTAATAATTAGAGGAATGTAAATTAAAGAGACTTTGACCCATTAGACTGGTAAAGAGGGAAAAAAGAAAGTGATAAATGTTGACAAAGCTGCAGGAAAACAGCTAAACTTACTAGTTTAGCTACATTACTAGTTTACACATTGTTGGTGGAGCTATGAATTGATCCAGCCTTTCAGGAAAGCAATATAGAACTATACCTCAAAAGTTACTAAACAGTTACTAGACTAAACTAAAAAGTTACTAAACTTAGTTATTCCAGCACTAAGCCTATATCCCAAAAACAACAAAGAAAGAGAGAAATGACATATATAAAATATAATTATTATTTTATATATTTATTATATATCATATATAATAAATCAGGGATTCTTGAACTTTTTTCCACTTGCCACCCCTTTTTGCCCAAGAAATTTTTATGTGACTCTAAGTATGTAGGTATATAAAAGAGGTGTACAAATCAAACATTTACTGCCAAATTTTTCACAACCCCCACATTCAGTTATATGACCCCATATGGGGTCATGACCCACAGTTTAAGAAGCTTTGTTATAAACTACTAAATGAGCTGATATGTGTGTATATGAGCTCATTTTGTAGTAGCCCCAAATTGGAAACTAAAGAGTACTCATCAATTGGGGAATGGCTGGACAAAGTATGGCGTATGAATGCAACAGAATACTATTCTGGGGCAGCTAGGTGCTGCAGTGGATAAAGCACTGGCCCTGGATTCAGGAGTACCTGAGTTCAAATCCGGCCTCAGACACTTGACACTTACTAGCTGTGTAACCTTGGGCAAGTCACTTAACCCCCATTGCCCCACAAAAAACAACAAAAAAACAAGCAAACAGAATACTATTCTGCAACAAGAAATGATGAAATGGACAATTTCAGAAGAAACTAGAGAACCTCTATGACCTGATTCAGAGCAGAGTGAAGTGAGCAGAATTAAGAGAACATTTTATATAATGACAACCAAATTGTAGAAAAAAATAACTTTGAAAGATTTTAGAATTCTGGTCACTACAATGATAAACCACAAGCCCAGAGGATTGGAAATGAAACACACCATTCGCCTCCTACCAGAGAGGTGATGACCTTAAAATGCAAAGGCAGAGAGACACACATTTTGGGTTATGACCAATGTGGAAATCTGTTTTGTTTTATAATGAGGGTTTTTTTCTCTTTTGTCTTTAAGAGGGAGGGAGCTCATGGGGGATAGTAGGAGGGACAGCTTATTAAAAATAATAATTTTTAAAAGAATAAAGAAACTTAACAACAACAATGAAAGCTTAAAGGACACACTCATCTTAATTCAGCTAGTATGGCAGATATGGGACTTAAACACATATCTCCTGACTCTCCATCTCCAGAAATGTTCAAACAGAAGTTAGATCACTATCTTGTGAGCATATTGTAAGTGGGATTCTTGATGCAGAGAGATTCTTGGAGATATCCTTCAAAGGTCCCTTCTACCTCTACAACTTTGGGTCCTCAGAGAGGTCAGGGGCAGGGGCACAGCAGAAATGTATTCCATTTGCTCAAAGTCAAGAATATCAGCAGATCAGAATCAAAGGGGCAGCAGAAAAAGGCAAGCAACAAGCATTTTTTAAGTGCTTACTATGTGTCAGACACCGTGGTAAGCTCTGAGGATGCAAAAAGAAGCCAAAAAGAAAGAGTCCCTGACTTTGAGGAGTTTTATGTTCTTACAGCAAATAAAATACAATACATTCATTCACTATATAAAAGGGAGTTAAAAAGCAGGATGGGATGGGGCTTGGGGAAAGTTATTTATGTAGGGAAATAGTAGCAAAGGATGGGGAGTCAGAAGTACATCTAGGGGGGGAATAAGCATGGCTGCCTTGGGCCCATACTGAAATGAGGCCACCAAAAGAATTCACCAATGAAAGATAGGGGCTGTCATGGTGGAAGGATGTCAACCTGGCTCCATTCCCAAAATGGGAGCCCTGGAAAGAACTCACCAATAGAAGTGCAACTATTTGGGTAGGTCTAGGGTTGGTCAAGAAAGGCAAGTCACCTGCAAAGAAGACAGAGTCTGGAGGCCCAAATACTTGATTGTACCTAGTAATGTTTTCTCCCCAACCTTGGTAGGTTAGTACAACTCACCCAGCTTTACCTGTTTCCCCACAAGGTCCTAACAATACCACTGTTTTTGAGGCATCCAGACAATAGAAACCTAACAAACAAAGTAAACACTTTAAAGGTAGTACACTTTAGGGCATAGCTAGGTGGCGCAGTGGATAAAGCACTGACCCTGGATTCAGGAGGACCTGAGTTCAAATCTGGCCTCAAACACTCGACATTTACCAGCTGTGTGACCCTGGGCACATGGGTCGTCCATCTACCAATATATCATAGTCTAGAGAATAGCAATTCTTCATTAACTTGTTTTTCTTAAATGGATCATAACAAAACTCTGAAATTGAAACACTAATGCATTGTTGGTGCAGTTGTGAACTGATGCAACCATTCTGGAGAGCAATTTGGAACTTTGGCCAAAGGGCTATAAAACTGTGCATACCCTTTGACCCAGTAATACCACTAATACGTCTGTTTCCCAAAAAGATCATAAAAAAAGGGAAAAGGAACCACACATACAAAAATATTTATAGCAACTCTCTTTGTGGTGGCAAAGAATTGGAAATCCAGGGGATGCCCATCAATTGGGGAAGGGCTGAACAAGCATATGCATATAATGGAATACTATTGTGCTGTAAGAAATGATGAGTAGGCAGATTTCAGAAATACCTGGAAATATTTAAGTGGATTGATACTGAGTGAAATGAGCAAAACCAGGAGAACATTGTACACAGTAACAGCAACATTGTGCAATGATCAATGGTGATAGACTTAACTCTTCTCAGCAATATAATGAACCAAGACGATTCCAAAGAATTCATGATGGAAAATGCTTTCTACATCAAGAAAAAAAAACCTGTGGAATCTGGATGTAGATTGAACTATACTGTTTCTACTTTTTTTCTTTTTTGAGGTTTTTCCTTTTTGTTCTGATTCTTCTTTCACAACATGACTAATGCAGAAATATGTTTAATGTGATTGTACATATATAACCCATATCAGATTGCTTTCTGTCTTGGGTAGGGAAGAGAGGGAAGGAGAAAAATTTGGAACTCAAAATCTTTTAAAAACAAATGTTGGAAATTATCTTTACATGTAACTGGAAAATAATGAAATACTTTTATGATTTAAAAAAACTGTAATTTTAGCTATCACTTAGGTGATTCCATAATAATCTAGTAGTCAATGCAAAATGCATGATGACATCTACAAATGAATACATCAGTAAAACCTCCCCATTGTAGAGTACCTATTCCTCTTCCACTTGGACTCTGTGTTGGACATCATGCATGACAATGGAAAATGCTTTTCACAATCATAAGTATGCTTGTTTCATGCTTCATTTGATATTAATACTCAGATAGTCTCAGTGGAACAATAGAGAATTGGACATGGAATCAGGAAGCTTTGATTTGAGATCTAGTCTCAGACATTTACTAGCTGGTGCCCCCAGGAAAGTCACTTAATCTTCTTTCTGCCTCAGTTTCTTCAACTATAAAATGGACATAATGATAGTACCTACTTACTGGGGTTATTGTGAGAATCAAATAAGAATATTTGTAAAGCACTTAGCACAGTGTTGACACATAGTAAATGCTTAGTAAATATTTATTTTCTTCCTCTCCCCCCATTTGCACAATATTTATAAATTCATGAGAAATACCTCATTGGAAGAAAGCATTTTAAGTCATATTTTGCTCTATAAATCAAGTGCTTTGAAAACATTGAATTGTCATTGAATAAATATTGGTGGAAGGGGAAGGTTTCTATATAGTCCCTGACATATCCATGGACCCGCAAAAAAAAATAATCCAATATAACAATAAATCATTCAATACAATAATTATTAAATAAACCTTAAATAAATAAATAAATGCTGTTATTCTCCCCCAGTGAATATTATATCTATGGGCTCTAATTAGACTTGCACTGAAAATTCTTGGTTCAGCACCAAGGAAAACATAGGCACCCCATCAAGAATCAGTCAAATTGTTTCTGAAAGCATGGGAATAGGAAGAAAAGAGTCATTTTATAGGAAGGCTGTTTACTGCCGCCTTACATGTTTTCTCAATGCTAATAGGCGCCATTGATTTTGGAACTACATGGGACAGACCGATGGTCATCTTCATAAGAGTGTGACTTGCCGAAACGTCCGTGCCTCTGAACTAAATGCTGCCCATCCCCTGACTCCTACACAGTTGGATGTAAAATTCTTCTCAAGCCTCATCTTAACAGTTTGTCAATCAACACATCTGATGACCTGGTGATTATCAACAGCACGTGGCAGGGAAGGGAATAGGGCATTAAACCTTTATGACTTCCTAGTCTCAACTTGTACTCCTGAAAAGAATGAGGGCAACCCAATGATAAACATCTTGAGCACTCTCAGGCTCTGTGAACTCTGCTTTGCCTCTTGTAGAGCAAGTTTTCTCAGTAAACCAAAATATTTTCTTCGGAGAATCATGTGCAAAGCCTGGGAATTTGCCAATACATGGATAACATATCACCCATAGTACATATTTGGTCTTGTAATCTTGAGGACCTAAGCTACTGAGTCCTGGAAACTCAGTAGAATTGATGAAGGAGCTAGAAAGATTTAGACTATAAAAGACACATGGGAAGCAGCTAGGTTGCACAGTGGATAAAGCACCAGGTCCTGGATTCAGGAGTACCTGAGTTCAAATCTGGCCTCAGGCACTTGACACATTAGCTGTGTGAACCTGGACAAGTCACTTAACCCTCATTGCCCTGCAAAAAAGAAAAAAAAAGACATACGAGTGATACAATATCTGCTTTCGCTCTTCAAAAAGCTAAATGGCAAAATGATGAGATTTCTTCTTCTGAGTTTCCAGAGGGCAGAAAGAGAACAATAGGTAAAGGTGGATTTCAATTTAATATTAAGAAAATTCCAGCATAAGAATGAGCCAAAGATCTGCTGCTGCTGCTGCTGCTGCTGCTGTTCAGTCATTTTGGTCATGTCCAACTCTTCATGACCCTATTTTGGAGTTTTCTTGGCAAAGATATTAAAGTGGTTTGCCATTTCCTTCTCCAGCTCATTTTTTTTTTTTTTTACAGATGAAGAACTAAGGTAAAGAGGATTAGGCGACTTGCCCAGGGTTACACAGCTATTATGTGTCTGAGGCTAGATTAGAACTCAGGAAGATGTCTTGATTCCAAGTCCAGTGCTCTATCTACTGTGCCACCTAGCACTAATTTAGCACATATGATATACAAGGTAAGAGGTAGTATGAAAAAGTAGAGAGCAAGTCAGTCAGGAAGATTTGGGTAGAAGTCCTGCCCCTGTCACATACTGGTGATATGACCCTGAGTGAATTGCTTCACCTCTCTTCTAAGACCATAAGTTGCAGAGTAGTCACCCAATCTCATTGGTAAAGGGTGTTTCCTACATCACTAAAATCACAGATTTGTTGTTTTATTTTTATGTATGAATTCTGGGAATAATACAGTCCGTTTCCTCAAGGAGTTTATTTTCTTCTTGGGCAGAGGAGCAAGATGAGAACTGCTCACATTTAGCTGTAATACAAGTTATAATATAAATGCATCTTAGAAGAGAGGTCAATGTGGCATGAGATGTCTGAGATCAGAGGACTCACTACTAGATGGGGTCATCCGGAGATTCCTGGAACAGCTGGTGCCTGAATTTGACCTTAAAAGAAGTGGATTTCAATCCACGAAGACACTGAAGGAATCCTTTCTATGCACATAGGACACGTCCTGCTGAGCTAGGACAGCACAGGGACGAATTAGGTAACAATTGTAGTCCAATTTGACTATAACATATAGAGTATGAAAAGTCATGTTATGTAGGGATGGAAACAGAGGTCAGGGCTAGATTGTGGAGAGATGAGTGGCAGGATAAGGGGAAAATATGAATAGAAAACCACTGACTAGGCCTTTCATGTGTGGTTTGCACTCAGTGGAGTTCCACCTCTCAAACTTTGTGATTCTGGGATGTTTTATTGAAAATATAATGCATGAATTAGGCAGGTTATTTTCTTAGGGATGTGAGAGACAGATTGGAGAGATGAAAGACAAAGGGGCTGGATTGGAGTCTATCTCAGGAGGCGAGATAAAGGCAAGGAGAATCTGAACTCAAAGCATGGTTATGGAAGTAGAAGGAGATACAAAAGGATGTTACTTAGGTAGAATCAGTCATCCTTGAATACTGACTAGACACAGGAAAGGAGAAGAACCCAAGAAAACACAAACGTTTTCAGATTGGGAGATTGGGAGAAAAGAGAAATAGGGAAGTTAGTAAGAGGGGAGCATTTGGAGTAGAATATGATGAGTTTAATTTTCTATATAAATATAAATAAATACATATACATATTTCTCAGTTCTGAGAATCATGTGAAAAGCTTGGAATTTTGCAAGAATTTGAGAAAATACATAAATATATCTATGTGTGTGTGTATATGTGTGTGTTGAGCTTGAGGTGTTGACAGGATGTTCTCCTTATAGTCGGAAATGTGGACTGGGAACTTTAAAGAGAATCTGGAGCTAGAGATATAGTTTCATAGTTATCTGCATAGGAGGTGATCATTGAAGCTGTAGGAGTAGATAAAATTCCCAAGAAAGAGAAGATGAGAGCAGAGAAATGGGCCCAGGACAGAGCCTTATATACAGTGTGGGTGGGATGAAGCAGAAGAGGAACAAATCAGAGAGACTAAGGAATAGTAAGTAAATTAGGAAGAAAACTAACAGAGGGAAGTGTTGAAGAAAGAAAACCTGGAGGGGTCACTCAGTTCTGGGACTTATTTGGGGGATAAGTCCTGCCTATTGATTGGAGGGTAAGTGAAATCTCACCTCAGCC
This sequence comes from Dromiciops gliroides, assembly GCF_019393635.1. Taxonomy (NCBI): domain Eukaryota; kingdom Metazoa; phylum Chordata; class Mammalia; order Microbiotheria; family Microbiotheriidae; genus Dromiciops; species Dromiciops gliroides. Next base: position 189,633,494 of record NC_057862.1, read on the forward strand.
CTCTCAATTTAGCTGGCCCCAGACTCAGCTTCATCCCACTCAGACATACCATGAGATTAGCTAAAGTGTCTATTTTACCATCTTCCTCTTCCTCAGGAATAATAATCAAATTGGCATTACTGCCACTACTAGAAAGGGCAAAATTACTGTCCAATGGCTCCTCTCAGAATTCCTGAGATTGTTACTCTTCTATTCAAGAAACTTCAGTATTAATGCCTGAATCACTCCACATCTGGCTCACTTGATCCCCATGCCATTCTTGGGAGGTAGAGAGAACACAGAGATGATTTTTGTTTTCCACATGGGGAAAATTAAACTAGAAAGGCCAGGTGATTTGTTTAAAGATCACTCAATGAGTGAATCATAATTGTAGGACTTGAATAACTCCTATCAGGCCAGGATTCTCTCCATTGGAATGATGTCATATCCTCCCCCAAAATAAAACATTGAGGCTGCAGAGATACTAAGTCTTTGCTCTGCTTTGTTAACTGTCATCCTGCCATTATATTACCACTTGTTCACACTGTTAGCCCTATCTTCAACCTCATCCCCTTCCCAAGTACCTTTCCCTCTGGTAATATTCTGGATAAGTCACACCACCAGTTATTTCCTTTTATTTATAGGAGTTTTACAGTGATGTTTACCATCCTACCCACAGTAAACTAGGGTGGGCTGCCTGCTTACAGGATGGGAACCTTTTTCTTCTCCATGCTTAGTACACCATCTTAACAACCCTGACTTCTTGCCAAACCCTCCCACTGATGTTGCTGAGAAGAGCTGGTATAAAGGTCCCCAGTGGAGCAATATCCCACAGCAAGCAAGGAAAATGAGGCCAAATGTTTCTCATCTGTGCCTTAGAAAAGAAAAGAATCCTCTTGGCTCTAAATGTATTGGGCTGGGGGTGGCTTAGTTACTCTGCTGCTGAGTCCACTGGCCTTTCCAAGAGGATGATGGGAAGAGAGGCAAACCTGCTTGGGGATAAGTACTGGGCAGTTACTGTTGTTCTGGTTGCTACCCTGCACCAGAAAACAACAGATGCCTCTGTTCAGCTCGCTCCTCCTAGATTCCTCTGACGTTCCTGATAGCCCAAGCTTCTCCTTCTGGGGCAGCCAGAAGAGTGTTTAGTCCTTGTTGGCTAGGATATACTCCCACTGTTTACTAACAAAAGTTTTTGTATACACAGATGGCAGAAAAAACTGGGTGATGGGCTAGCTATTGGTAGGCCTGCCTTGAAATAGTTTTTAACACTTCTACCGGGCTCCATATTATGGGAATGAATGATCCTTTGTGCCCAAGCAATAGACTCATCTTGAGGTTCTGAAATGTCTGGAGTGAGGGAGAGAAACATTAAGATAAAAGAAGTATCTCTCATTCTGAAACCTCTCACTGATGGTTCCTGGAACCAAATCCATTTTCCTATTCACAAAATCACAGAACCTTAGAGTTTGCAACTGCTCCCCAGCTTGGACTCAACTCCATGGAAGAAGATGCTCCTTTCAGGGTAAGCTCATCACTTCTAAATTCACCATGATGGTACTAATTCAAACCTTAATTGACATCATCTCCCTCAGCCTCCTCTTCCCCTCTGATTAGAGATTAGTTGGAGGGCAGAGTGCCAAACTCCTCCCAATGCCTTTCTTTAGAGAAGACAGAAACTGGATTTAGCTCACTCCACTTTGCATCTGCTGCCCTGCCTGGTTCCACATCTATGGGACAAGATGCCTCTGAGCTGGGAAGCCCCTGGTGTCCCATCATCTTTCCCCCAACTTTTATCTGTTTTCTTTCCCTTTAGATTGTAAGCTCTTCGAGGGCAGCAACTGTTTTTTCATTGTAACCTCAGCACTAAGCACATAGTAAGTGCTTAATAAATGTTTATAGGATTGGATTGGAAAGGACCTCAGAGGCTACTTCTTCCAACCTAGTCCTTAAGATAAAGGCCATTTAGAACATATGTCAATGGATGATCATCCAATCTCTTCATGTCACAGAATTAAAGAATCTCTGGAGGGGACCTCAATATCGAATCTGTACCTGACAAAGAATTCCCTCTTTAACGTGCCCTACAAGTGGTCATCAGCTTCTACTTGAAAGCCTCTAGCAGGGCAGCTAGGTGGCGCAGTAGATAAAGCACAGGCCCTGGATTCAGGAGGACCTGAGTTCAAATCCAACCTCAGACACTTGACAATTACTAGCTGTGTGACCCTGGACAAGTCACTTAACCCTTATTGCCCTGAAGGAAAAAAAAAGCCTCTAGTAAAGCATAGAGAGCAAGTAGAACAGTCATATCAAAGACCCCATGGCAACCGTATGCTCAAGGTTCCTTTCTTCCTGTCAAAGTAAAGAAATGTAATCCACAAAAAGACTCATCAATGTTCGTACTCTCAGCAATAACTAATCATTCATATCTTGTTTTATAAGACATTTCGTAATGTCTATAAAATAGTAATAATAATAATAATCCTCATAATCACCCTGTGAGGTGGGCATTAGAGGAATTATTATACCCATTTTGCAAGTGGGGAAATCTGAGACTCAGTGAGGTTAAGTGACTTGCCTCTGGTCACACAGCTAGTAAATGGCAGAGACAAGACTCACCAGTTGACTCCCAGTCCAACATTCTCTCCCTCATAACATACAGACTCATTTAGTGAAGATGACAATAGTAAGAGCAACAGCAGCGACAATTACAGCAGCGTTGTATCATAGAAAGCATTTTGGACTTAGAGAACTTGGGTTGGAATCCCAAGTGTGATATTACCTGCGTGACCTTAGGCAAACCTTGCTCAAACTGAGCTTCAGTTTCCCCATCTAGGCTGTTGGACTAGATTATCTCAAAGGTCCATTTCAGTTCTAATTGCATTTTCCTGTGCAGCATATTAAGGCTTGCAAAATGCAAACGTAAAACTAATTATCTCATATGCAAGCCCAGAAGACACATGTGCCTCCTAGCCATCGGTTCTTTCAAGGATTTGAAGGAATTCTCTAAGTCCATCCATAATGCCATCTTAGACACCAACATTCCAATGCATGGACTAGCACTCGAGAAGATAAGAAAGGGATTGAGTTTCTGGGAAACTCAGTTCAGGGGTACCTCTACTATAGCCAATTCCATCATGATGCTTATTAAATTCTCCAGTACCCAAATTGTGTCAGTAGAGGATGAGGAGCACACAATGGCCAATGGCAAGCATTGGTGGCATAGTGAATAGACAGCTGGATCTTGTGTCAAGAAGACCTGAGGTTCAATTCTGACTTAGACATGTAGTCAGTATGTGACTCTGGGGAAATCACTTAACCTCTATGTGCCTCAGTTTCCTCATTCATAAAAGAAGAATTGAACTCAATGACCTCTAAAGTCCCTTCCAACTCCAAATCTATATTCTGAATTTTTCCCTTTCTATTACCTACCACAGCCTTTAAAGCAATCCACAAGCTGTTGAGCCCTCTAGGGGCTAGCTGCCAAATCTGAACTGAAAGCTTCATGTGTTGTTTGGGAGAAAAGACCCAGGGTGTTTGCTGCAGTATAAATAGAGACGCCGATAGAACAAGCAAGCAGTGAAAGGGGATGCCAAGCCCAGGAAGGAAAGAGGGGCTTGATCTGGTGCACACTCTTTCACAGACAGTAGTTATAGGGAGGGGGGCAGAGGGAGTGGAGTGAGAGGGAGGCAAGCAAGGGAAATCTCAAACGGTTTTTGCCTTTTCACAAATAAACCCTCTTCTGAGAGTGGCAAATCAAATCTTCCCAATCCAACAGAGTGTAATGTTGAAACCTCAGTCCTTAATGAAGAAATGAATAAGCAATTCAAAATGGGCCTTCCTGCACTACGGTGAGGGCATTAAATTGTCTCCTTTTCCAGCAAATGTTCCATCTGCCAATCTACCTGCAAAGAAAGGCACTATTTAAAGCTTTGAAACAGCCCAGGATGGCCATGGTACAAAATACACACTCACATGTGCCCCTCAAAGCCCTAGCAGGGGAGCAGGGAGACCAAGAAAAAGCAAATGAAATATCCTGGCAGGTCTTCTAGCCTTCAGGAATTCTACAAGCAGGGATATTGCCAAAATCTAGTGGACAGGATGTATAGGGAGTTAATAAAGCAAATGTTTGCCTAAAATGTGCTGTATTTAAAAACAGCTTTTGAAAGCCACTGGAGAAGAGAGGATGATGGTGCAATTGCACTGTAAGAATCAGGGCTGTTTGCTTTAGATTAACTATTGTCTGGTAAGATAGTGTTCTTGCATCTCACTGTCACCCCCAAAGTAAAGGGAATGAGAAGTCTACTTCGCTGTGGTCGTTATAACCTTTCCAGGGTTAAAAATGAATGAATACAAGCATTTTGTCAAGTCTGTGTCATACTATGCTGAAGGCTGGAGATAAAAAACACAGACAAACTCGAACTATAGGCCCTGCCTTCAAGGAGTTGACAGTCTAACAGGGGACAATTACAAAGAAACAAGTAAATGGGAATGAGGTGAACATTTGGAAATTCTGTGAAGTGCCCTACTGGTCTGATTCTTTAGGCAAGAGGAAGCAAAAAAGATTAGGTTAGATTAGTTTAGAATTAAATAAAGTATCTGTTAAGCCTTTAGTATGTTCCAGGCATTGTGCTAAGCACCAAGGATATAAATATAAGCAAAAATAAAGACAGCCCTTGCCCTCCCTGGGGGAAGGTGGGAAAGTCCACAGAGTCAGAGGCTGAACTAGGTGAGAAGTGAGTGTGGTCGTCATGGGTACTTTCTCCAATGGAGGCTTCAGGGAGGAAATCACCAAGCTGAGGGGGAGGCCACAGGGCTGGAGATCTCTCCAGCATGAAAAGGCAGCTGGGGCTGAAGTAGGAAATAGGAGAGTCAGGAGTTCAGCCAGCTTAGAAGAAAATTGACCTGAGAGAGCCCAAGCTATTGGATTCAGAGGGAACATCATGAGGTGAAGTAGTCAGAGCTGTGGAGCCTAAGAGGAAGTTCTTTCCCATGGAACTCCTTTCTCTTCTGGTCCTGGCTGCATTTGCTTTAGGTCCTCTGAAAGGACTTTTAGACAATGAGTTCTCAGCAAGTTTGCCTGAGTTTTTTAAAGCAAACAAAAAAAAATACTTTGGTAAGATGACAGACCAAGGGATTGGCTGTAGTTCTGAGTATAGGAAGCCAATTTTCTTGCCTTCCTAGACTCAGAACTACAGCTCTGAGACTTCAGACACCAAGACAAAATTTATGTCTTTGTATAGGTTATAGTCACTGACAGGGTGGTAGACTTAATAAAGAGCTGGCTATGGAGACAGAAGACCTGGGTGCAAGTCATTCCTCAACCATATAGTGGTTGTGTAATCTCCAAGCAAGATATGTAATTTCTCAGGGCTTCAGGGTAGTCTACTTGGGGGGGGGGGGAGGTAGGGTTCTTAACCTCTTTTTTCTGCATCTTTGATCCCTTTGGCAGACTAATAAAACCTGTTCAACCCCTTCTCTAAGCAATGTTTTTAAATGCCTAAAACATATATTACAAAAGAAACTGATTATATTGAAGTGTGAAGTTTTTTATTAAAAAAAAAACAGACCCCAGGTTAAGAATCCTTGATCTAAGATTATAAATTGCAGAGGCAAAAATCTGCATTGAATGAATGAATTAAACAATCATTTACTAAGCTTTGGAAAAGGAAGCTCTTTCCCAGAGATTCTTATCTACACTGATGAAATCACAGACCTGGTCTCCTGACCCCCCCCAAAAAAAATAATCCCTCCAACAGTGCTGGGAACCACATCTATATCCCCCCAAAGTATATATTTATTAGCATTCCAGAAAATGAAACCCAACTACCTCTCAGTTATCTTGTCATAGAATGCTTGGATCATCCTAACTCATAAATAAAGACTTCATGATTAACCAATTGCTTCCACTTTAACTGCCATCAGATCTGCCAACAGTGGGGAAAGATGAAAGTGTTGTGCTTTTGTGTGGGGGGGGGGCAATGATGGTTAAGTGACTTGCCCAGGATCACACAGTTAGTAAGTGTCAAGTGTCTGAGGCTGGATTTGAACTCAGGTACTCCTAAATCCAAGGCTGGTGTTTTATCCACTGCGCTACCTAGTTGCCCCTGACTTTTTTATCTCATTTTATGCCCAGTGTATAAAGAGCAATGATACAAATAAAAAGCTCTCAGATAGAGAAGCAAAGGGGTCTAGACTGGGAGAGAGCAGGGCACAATAGAAAGAATGCTGGATTTGGATCCAAAGAAAGATTCTAGATTGAGAGGTAGAAGGTATTCGAACCTATTTAGATCAACACTTGGTTTTTAAGCTTAAAAAAATGGAGGTTTAGCAAGATTGGAATTTGTCCAAGTTCACCCAAGTAATTAAGTGTAAAGGTAGCATGTGGACCCAGAGATAATGCTCTTCATCCCTAGCCAGGGTCACATCCTAGCTCTACTATATACTACCTGTTGTCACATTGGATGAATAATTTTACCCATCTGGGCTCCAGTTCCTACAACCATAAAATAAAAGGGATGGATTAAATGACCTCTACACATCCTTTCCAGCTCTAACCTCTAGGATCTATGACTTCATGATCCCTGAACAATCCAAAAGTAACTATATTCAGCAAAGTCCTTCCAATAACTTACATTTGTGATGGTAAGAGCCTCAGATGAATTTGTTACCCCATATTCACTGGATTCCTAGAGTTGAAAAAGAAAACTAGAGTTTATTTAACAGATGACTATTTTTAGTGAAATCCATGAAATATTGCCACTGATGCATCAGTGATATTTCCCAGAAGTAGCTAAATCTGAAGTTAGACAGAAAGGAAAGAATTTTATTATGATTTTAACTTTTTTCCCTCAATGGACGACTTACAAGATACCCATCTTGTTTATGTGCAAAGTCCCAGAGGGAAAGTTAGGAGTGGCAAGGGGTCAGAGGTGGGGCGCTTCATTGGATGCCTAGCAAAGAGAAATGAAGACCAGAAAAGGAGATGTCATTGTGAGACATGAATTTCAGCACAAACTCAAAGGAGCTGGAGAGCTACCAGGTCTCCTCCAAGTGAGGGTTGGCCTGTAAATTTCTTAGTTTGATAACAACAGCCACAACAGAGGACATCTCCTCATTTGAGATCCTATAGCTTAGCTATGATACACAACATCAGAATGGAAATTCAAATCGAGCCAACAAAACTTTATCAGATGTCTGCTGTGTTTTGGGCACTGTAGATATAAGACTTAAAATAGTCCTTGCCTCAGGGGCAGCTAGGTGGCACAGTGGATAAAGCACAGGCCCTGGATTCAGAAGGACCTGTGTTCAAATCCAGGCTCGGACACTTGACACTTACTACCTGTGTGACCCTGGGCAAGTCACCCCCAAAAAATAGTCCTTGCCTCAAGGAATTTACATGATACTGGGGTGAAATAACATATGCACAGAAAATAAAAAAATAAAATACTGCGCCTTTTGGTCTAAATCTACAGAACTCCAAATGGGTAAACTATCGATAACAAGTACTCTGCAACTTGTAGTCTTGGAGAGTTGTCTCATATCCTAATTACAGTGTCTGGCACATTTTTTTTTAAATCAGAGCTTCTATTCCATTAGAATAGGTAAATCCCTCTATCAATGTGGAACAGCATCTTCTCTGCAATTTATAGCCCTAGAGGGTTACTGCGAGGCTACATGACCTACATAAGGTCACACAGTGAATACTGGCAGAAACAGCACTTGAACTCAGGTCTTCTGACTCCTAGGCCACGCCTCTAACCTCTATGCCATGCTGGATCTCAACTAAAAGTAAATACAATGTTATTTCAGGGGTGGGTGGCAGGGATAGGGAGCTTGACTTTACAGAACTATATTTATTTCTCTGCTGTTTCCTTGAGTCATTTCCATACCAGTGGGTCTTACCACTGGGTTCCCTTCCACCAGTCCTTCCACTCTGGTGAATGCATACTTGTAAACAAATACATGTGTCTTCAGAACATTGTGTGGACCAGTCCCTTATAACAAGCCATGATGTCTCCTATAGCACAATAAAGACAACCTAGAAAGTCTTTTCCGGTATAGCTATAGGGTAGCTAAATTTGCCACCAGAAAAATGCTGTCAATGGTTGGATGATCTTGTCACTGGAAACCACCAAAGAATACTCCCACTCTATTCTGCCCTGGCTAGACCACGTTTGCAATATGACATTCAGTTGTGGGTACCAGTGAATATTTCTGTTCTGTTGTGTTGTATTTAAGTGCACTGTTCTTTTGCTGTTGTCACTCTTTCCTTTTGGAAGTAGACTAAGAATAAGCCAATGTTTGCCAGTGTGGTCAGGGTAGAGATTTTTGTTGAGATGGTGTGGAAATGAAAAAGATTTGGGTCTTGCCAAGCTACTGTACCAGAGTAAATGCAATCGAAACACTAGAAATCTAAACACCCCCCCACCATGTATGACCAATACTTTGATCTAGTAAGATCACAAATCTAGCACAGGAAGTAACCTCAGAAGACATCTAGTTCAATACTCTCATTTTACAGATAAGAAAACTGAGGCTCATGGAAGTTATACAATTTATTTCCCTAGTGTTGCTTACTAAAACATCAAAGGTATAATTTGAACCCTGGTCTTTTGACTCCATGACTGGTGTTCTTTCCACCATATTTATTACCCTCTGGAACCAAATACCCCAAAGAAGCCAAATCCCATTTAACTGTGGATCTTCCATGTCACTTTAGGGATTTCATTTGCTTTGCATTATCATCAATTTCCAATCCACCAGACATTGATTTCCAGGTGATGGCTTGAGCAAATGCCTCCACCTGCAAAGCTCTGAAACACCTGGAATAGAAATAGTATTATATATGTAGAGGAGCTCTGTCTTTATATTTTAGCAGATTTCTTAATGGTTCATAAGAAAATCAAGTCATTTAGACATTTTGGAGAGCTTTGGCTATTGTTTTCCTTAAACAAACAAGTGTTACACAGACAGGAAATTTAATTATTTTCTCATAAGTTCTCAGAGGGAAACAAAAATACATACATACATACACACCAACCTACGTACATAAATTCCCTGGAAGTAGATTTGAGGGAATTGAACTTCAAGCATAGAATGGCAATTCTCCACTTGCATAGATATTTAAATTTTACAAAATAAAAAATGCAATTCTATTATTTTGTGCAAAGTGTAGCTGAACTACTAATAAGAATAAGTAAACCCATTCTGAAAATATTTTGGTTTATATTAAGCTTAAATCTGGATAGATATATAATTTTTTTTAAAACAGAGAAGTCTCTCATAAAGATCTTGTCTCCTCAGTCTCATTGAATTATAGATTTTGACGTGGAAGGGACCTCAGAAGTCATCAAACCCAACCCTATCACAGAAACAGATACCCAGGTCACTCAGCAGGCGAGCGTTTGAGTTACAATTCAAACTCAAGACTTTGTGACACCTAATTCATGATACTGCCCTATATCCTACCCCCTGCTTCCTCTCTGAGCAATGTCCTTTTAAATTAACTGGAAGTAAAAATTTTTTAAATGAATTAACTGATAGCATGAATGCATATTTAGGAGTTGGTAGTTTTAGAATTGACCTCTCTGATTTATCCTTCTTCTTTACATTCTTTTGTTTTTCTTCTCCCATTAAGTTTTATTTTCCCAAATTATCTTCCTTACATTCTTGAAAGTGTTCACCATATCTTTGTTGAATGAAATTGATGAGTAAACAAGTAATTTAGTCAAAGGTAGGCCAACAGTGGATTGGGCATTGGGCAACCCTGGTTTCTCTTGACAGTGCTTCTAACAACTCTCTGAATTATTCTAGACAGGCTAAATGCACTGTAGGGAAAAACATCAATGCCTAAACTAATCATTTACTATCAATTGTGGCAATTATCTTCCTAGTCTCTAATTGCCGTTGTCTTCTGCCATATTGTTTATGCTCAATACTGTGCTACTCAACATAGCTCTGATTATTCTGAGCAAAGAAGAAAGCATTGAAGATTAAAAGTAATGCTAAGGGGCAGCTAGATGGCTCAGTGGATAGAGCACTGGCCCTGGAGTCAGGAGTACCTGAGTTCAAATCCGGCCTCAGACACTTAACACTTAATAGCTGTGTGACCCTGGGCAAGTCACTTAACCCCAATTGCCTCACTAAAAAAAAAAAAAAAGTAAAGCTAAGTACTGCCTTGCCAATCCATAAGACACTGTAATAAGACACATACTGAAATACCTTGACACTCCTTTCATTGGCATCCACTCTACCCTCCTAGCTTAGCCACCAGAGAGACCTCACACAAAGAGTTGAAAAACTACCCCTTCTTCTATGATTAAAAGATGAACTCAGTGCATTATTCAGCTCACATTATGTGGTAAAAAAATATTTTAATGCCTTTAACCCAGCAATGTTTAATACTGCCCTCTCTACTCTTCCTTCAGAGCTCCCCTGAAAAGAAAATAAACCACTCATCCCTGTTTCTTTCAACCACAGCTAGATTTCTTTTTCAAGAAACTTAATCCCTTTTATTGAAAAGGTAGGACTTCCTAATCTCTTTTGGCCTTTGCAAATTTCCTACAGGGCTCCAAACTAGGAGAGATACCCTTCACTCATAGGTATAGTCAATGGAAACCAGATACCACACCTCTCTAGAATGGTCTCCATTTAACTACACATAGCATTCCCTGTTCCATTCATGGTTAGACTGGTAGGTATCATAGGATGCAAACCATACTGTGAATACAACTCCCTCTCCCCACTTCACCCCTGTGGCCTTCTCAAGATCCACTGCAGATGGGGTGGGAAAGATTCGAGTCTCTCTCAAAGGACAGGTTCCAGTTGGCTCTGTGTAATCATGACAAACAGGGATCCAAAAGTCTCTGATGAATTAGAAATATGAACATCTGCATTAAAAGGGGCTCTGTCCAAGAGGCAGGGACTAGACTCATTCTTTGGCATATAGCCATCTCCACCTAGGAACAGGAACATTTTGCAAGGTTTCACATTATCCTTACTATTTTTATACATAATACATGCTGATTGATTCAATAAATGTAGACTTACTTGACAAAGCTATCAGAGTGTAAAACATTTTGTTAGTTACTTTGTGTGCCATATGGGTGATTGACTGATTGATTCAATCAGTTCTCACTCATATAGAAATCTCTTCATCTGGGAATTTTTTTCAAGTTCAGGACAAATCTCAGACTCCTTCTTAAAATTAAGGAAAATAGTTGCATGGAAAAGTAAGCTCCTCAGCCTAGCATCTGATAGAGACAACTGCCAAATTGGAAAGAAGAGCCAGGCTTGGTCTTTCTATATCCTTTTGCAGATACATTTCTTGTTTTTATCATTGTTTGAACAATATAGCTATGCTTTTTTTTTTTCCATGACTATAAGACTCCCAATGGAAAAGGGACTTATTTTGCTATTTAAGTCTTTCTCAATCTTATGGGAAGGTATATTACCCACTAGAGAGCTCTCTCTTTTTCTTTTTTTTTTTAAATGAGGCAATTGGGGTTAAGTGACTTGCCCAGGGTCACACAGCTAGTAAGTGTTAAGTGTCTGAGGCCAGATTTGAACTCAGGTACTCCTGACTCCAGGGCCGGTGCTCTATCCACTGTGCCACCTAGCTGCTCCGAGATCTCTCTTTTGAATAGAATCAGCATGTTTTAATTGGAGAGGACTTTGAGGTCGAGGAGTCCAATCTTCCTATGTTATAGAAGAGAAAATTGAGATTGAAAGAAGTTACTTGGTGCGTCATAGAGTTCACAAAGGAGTTGGGATTAGAACCCTCATTTCTTCTAAAACTCAGTTCAAAATCCCCTCATTTCAAATATTCCCAGTCTCCAGGACAGTATCTGGAAAATACTAGGTGCTTAATAAGTACCTGTAATGGCCTGATTGATGAATGGAGCTCTCTTGACTTGCTGTTCTTTGCTCTTTCATCTTTTATTGTTTTGTTTTGTTTTTGGTGAGGCAATTGGGGTTAAGTGACTTGCCCAGGCTCACACAGCTAGTAAGTGTCACGTGTCTGAGGCTGGATTTGAACTCAGGTACTCCTGAATCCAGGGCCAGTGCTCTAATCACTGTGCCACCTAGCTGCCCCCCCCTTTTTTTTTAGTGAGGCAATTGGGGTTAAGTGACTTGCCCAGGGTCACACAGCTAGTAAGTGTTAAGTATCTGAAGTCGGATTTGAACTCAGGTACTCCTGACTCCAGGGCCGGTGCTCTATCCGCTGCGCCACCTAGCTGTCCCTCTTTCATCTTTTCTTCCTCTCCTTTTAGTCTATTTCTTTGGGCCAGCAAATCTCAACTTTTTTCAAATGTCAATATGTCCATTGTAGATTGGATTTCACAAAGCTCCCCCCAAAATAGGGCATATTAATGTTTTTCTTTGGGGGTTATTTTTGTTTTTATCTATTAATATTTTTTGTTTGGGGTTTTTTGTTTTATCTATTAATATTTTTATAATATCTTAAACATCAGAGGATGCTGAAATTTCATTATGGGGGAAATTTTGAGAATTGTGAGATAACTAGTTCCTGCCCTCTAGTAACTTACCTCCCATCAGGAAAAAACAATGCATACACATGTATGTATAGTATATACAATATATCAATACTATTAATATTAATTATTAATATTAATAATGTATGTATGCAAAATATATACAAAGAGAAGACACAGTAATTCTAGGATGAGCACTAGCAGCTAGGAAGATATAAGAAATGGTACTTGAGGTAAGCTTTAATAGAAGCTAAGCATTCTAGGGGAATCAAGTGAGAGGCATGGGGGCAGGCGATGAGAAGTGAGAGAACAAGGTGGGAATGCATGTAAGAACCAAAGATATTATAGAACTGAAATGGCTGATTCTTGGGTTGAGATTGAAGAAGGAGTAAAGAGAATTCAGTGAAGGGGGGATGACCTGAGAGGTAGAAAGTTTGGAGGGTGAAAATATAAGTTGAGGAAGAGTGAGGCATAGGAAGAGATGGAATTAAATAGGAGGTTATAGTCAGATAGGGGAATGGCAGTGTTTCTAATTAGAGGAAAGAAATACCTATGAATGATGATGAGATTTAGTGTGTGACTATCCCTATGTGTAGGTGAGATAGAGATAAGAATGATGTTATGAGATTTAAAGAGGTTAAAGAATTGTGAGAATAGGGAGTTTGAGGGAACATATATGGGATTATTAAAGTCCCCTAGCATAAGGGCAGGAGTTAAGATGAGGAGCCAGATACTGAAATCCTAGAAAAAGGAGGGAAAGTAACCTGGAGGCTAATAAGCAAGAACTACCATGATTTGGATAGGGTAGAAAATTTTGACTGAGCAAACTTCAAAGGAGAATAGGTTGCTGAGTGATGGCAGTAATGGGAGAATCTAAAAGTGTCAAGGAGGAGCAAAGAGTATTCCAATTACTACCAAACCTAGACAGATCAGTGCTTTCTCTCTAACTAACCTTTGGTCAGAATCTTTATCTCAGAAAATGCCAAGTAATGCACAAATATGTTTAATGTGCACACATATAACCTATATTAGATTGCTTTCTGTCCTGGGGAGGAGGGAGGGAAGGGAGAGTGGGAGAAAAATTTGGAACTGAAAATCCTAAGAAAATGCCATCTTCATTGCCTGATTAAATGCCACTGGAGCTACTTCTGAAGACCAATGAGGGAAAGACATTTGGGAGAAAGTTGGTTTCTGACATCAGACAATGCCAATGGAAGAATCCAGATTACTGAAACTTTAGGTGGGGGCAAATAGCAATAAAAAGCATTTGATCATGAAAGAATGGGAATTCATAACATCCATCAAAACAAAAGTCAGGGACATATAATGGTAGTCACAGGCACAGTCCCCCTGGGGACATAGCTTCATCATCCCAAGTATTATCTACCATGATACTGGAATGTATGAGATGGAGCCATTGTGTAAAGGAGAACAGGGAAGAGAGTGAGAATAGGGAAGAGTCTTTTTTGTTGTCTATTTTCTCCCTTTGAGTTGGTACAATCCACAGTTCTGGGCAATGTAATAGTGAGAGGGAGAAAGAAGAACTACAGATTATCACACAATAGAATCCCTTGTATGCATATGATGGAGGGAAAAAGCTTGTATTGATAATAACTAGAAGTTTGGTACATGGACAGCCAAGGAAGAGAAGTGCCTGTGGGTCATATACATTCACACAGAGTGTGGAAATTATATTCATTTTCTCTAGCTCTGAGATTTTAAAAGTTTAATTTAAATATTGGCTCCCTGAAATAACCCAAATGGTACGGGCTTGTACAATTTTTAAGTCTCCAGTTCTGGGTTCTAAGGTGAGGTCTTCTCACATTAAATACTCATGTAGTCAGATGATAGTGCCGAAAGGCATCATGGTATAGCATTGGACTTGGAGTCAAGAGAACATGGATTTGAATCTTGCCTCAGATACTTACTAGCCCTGTGACTCTTAGCAAGCCACTACTTATACTCTCAGTTTCAGTCTACTTATCTCTAAAATGAGGATAACAACAACTGTGGCATTTATCTCACAAGTTATTATGAAGCTCAAATGAGATAATATATGCCTATGATTTAATTAGTATAAGGAGCTCCCAGATGAGAGAGAGACTCCCTTTACCAATGTAGGCAAGCAGCTTCTGTGTAACTTTTAGTCTTAAAGAGCTTCCTTAAAGTGAGTTGCCCAGGGTCACCCGGTTATATGCATCAGAAGCAGGATTTCAACCCAGGTCTTCCTAGCTCCAAGGGCCAGTCTCTATTCACTCCCTCACACTGACTCTTTTATGTGCATACTAAAAGCAGTATGTAAATATCATCTAATCATAATAGCAGCTTCAGGAGTCTTATGATCACTGAAGACATGAACTTATGTAGCCTCTTCCACTGTCAAACAAAGGACAGAAGAACAGTCCTGTAGGAAGAAAAGGCAGGGGACCCTTGGGCAGCGTGCTGGGCCAGATCTTCTTGTCCTTATTTCTCTTTGAGTCAATAAAGCTAACCCAAGAAAAGGACTTAGGGCTGGGTGTTATCCAACCCTCCTGAAAACTTAACGAGGAGGAAGGGAGGCATTGCTGTATGGTGGACAGAACACTGGCTTTGGAGTCAGAGGACCTGGGGTCACATTCCAATTATGTTTGTGAACTTGACCTCCCTAGGCCTTGACTTCCACATCTTTTAAAGGAGAGAGGATGTTGGACCAGTTGTCCTCCGAGATCTTTTCCTGCTCTAGATTCATGTCCCAGAACAGAAAGTGAGGGGAAGAATAGAACAGGGCAGACAGGCATCTAGATGGTATGGTGGATAGATTGCTGGGTCTGGAGTCAGGAAGACACTCGTTCCTATCTACCCTCTGATATGTACTTGCCATATAACCCTAGGCAAGTCAAATAACCTGTTTGCCTCAGTTTCTCATTTGTCATATGGGGCTGATAATACCACCTATCTCCTAGGATTATTGCAAGGATCAAATGGGATGATATTTATAAAGAAGACCTTAAAGTGCTATATAAATGCTAGCTATTAATGATATTGTTAGACATAAAGAACTTTCTGACCCCAAGAGGCTTCTTAACGCAACACCTTAGAATCACTTCCTCTGAAGGGCTGTGAAGACTCCCTCTTAGGGGCCGTATAAAAATGGAATCAATCATGAAAAGTCTGTGTGGTCCTTCTCGCTTGAAGGCAGAAGCTTGCATGGCACATTCTCTCAAGATACCACCAGGCCTCGGCCTCTATGTAGAGGGTGATGCCACATGATGTGTTTCAGAATCGAAATGAAAAAGGCGATTGTGAAGCGAGACTGCTGAGTGCCGTGTTTGGTTCCAGGGTGGGCCAGTAATAGGCCCGAGGGAGGCCTAGCTAGGCCTGCAGCAGGATGGCATCTCAGGCCAAGCAGGAGGGAGAAATAATCAACGATTTTGGGGGGTAAACAGTCAGGGAAATGATGGCATTCTGAAATGAAGCAGCCCTTCTCCTGTCCAGGAATTTCCCTTTCAGGAAGAAAACAAGGAGCCTCCTATTTGGTTCTGTCACTGGCAAGGGAAGAATAGCATTTTTGAACTCAGTATGTATAGCTGTGTTCCTGGCTGAGCTGGACTGGAGCAGTCGTCAATCTACATTTTTGAGGAATTTCCAAATGCTTCTGAATGAATATTTCCCTAATATCCATCCAGAACACCATCCATCACTGGCTCTGGGCACAGCTCCGATCCAGGTGCCATGTCAAAGAGCCATTAGCATTACTCTTAATAACAACCCAGGAAAAGACATTGCTAAACTGTTTAGGCTAGGCCCCTTCCAGGTCATATTGCTTTCTTCCAAATCCTCAACTCATCTTCATTTTCAGTGAGTGCCTAGCTATGTGCTTACAGAGGGTACCACAGTCAAAAAACTTGGACAATCTACTTTTTGCCTCAGGTGTTACATGAATATTTCTAGCTGGCCTGAAAAAAGTGGGATTCCTAGCACCTTCTGTTTTCCTTTTCTATCACTTTGCCACAGTCATTGTAGAAACTGAAGCAAGAGAAGCACAAATGACCAAAGGCTGAGTTTTATTTTATTTTGTTTCATGAATTGCATTGGACAAAGTATTCATCACCATGGACCAGTCTGTGATTAGTGATCCGTGTCATTAATTAAGACTGTCCTCAAAAGTCAGATACAGGCCATTGACATTAATGTATGTTATAAATAGCTTCCTAAAATAAGATCCATAATCACACAAGAGATATTGGCCTAAAGATGCACATGGGAAAACCAAAATGGAGGAAGGTCCATAACGCTTATATGCTATGCAGTCAAATGCATAACCCATAGCGCTGGTTCACCAGATCATATAGATAGCATGAAAAACCCTCTGCCTGGACAATAACAAAATAGCAAAAGAAAAGCAAGCAAGGTTCCCTTTGGAAACTGAACAAATTATTTTTTTTGAGCACAAGCTTCTCCCTGAAACAAAGGCCTACTTTTTAAATATAATGATGATAATAATAGTAACAGAAAATATTTACCTAGTGGTTTTAGGAAGCACTTTATAAATATCTTATTTGAGCCAAGATGGCGGAGAGGAAGCAGCAAGCTGCCTGAGCTCTCCTTCTGTTCCCTCAAAACAAACATTAAATCAAGCCTCTGGACGGATTCTGAAACTACAGAACCTGCAAAGAGACAGAGAGACACAGTCCTCCAACCAGAGATAATTTAGAAGACTTCAGGAAAAGGTCGGTCTGACTCGGGCAAAAGGGAGGCCCAGCGCAGAGCAGCAACCCAGCACCAAGGGGGTCGGGGCAAGTCAGTAGGAGCTGTGGGCCACAGCCGAACAACTGAGGCCCCTGGAACCTGGTTCAAAAATCTGGTGGCCAAGGACAGTGGAAAAACCTACCTGCACCAGCTGAGAGGGCCACGAACGGGTCAGGCAGGATCAGACGCCGGGGTCCGGCACCTGGCTGGCCGAGCACAATCAGACAGGAAGTGCAGGGCGGGGATCTCCACACACCATAAAGGCCTCAGAGTAAAAACCCAGTCACACAGCACCTATACCCCTGCACAAGAAGCCCAAAACAGGGACCCTGGTGCCCCCAGAGCAGACCTCAACTTAAAAAATAAATAAATAAGCTGCAATAATGAGTAAGAAGCAAAAAAGAGCCCTCTCCATTGAAAGCTTCTGTATCAATAGGGAAGAAGCCAACACAAACTCAGATGAGGACAATAGCCTCAAATTGCCTACATCTGAAGCCTCACAAGGGAAGGTGAATTGGTCTCAAGAACAAAAAGCCTTCCTGGAAGAGCTCAAAAAGGATTTTAAAAATCAATTACGAGAGGTAAAAGAAAAAATGGGGAGAGAAATGAAAGCAAAACAAGAAAACTATGAAAAAAGAATCAGCAGCTTGGAAAAGGAAGCACATAAATTCACTGAAGAAAACAAAGCCTTAAAAAATTCATTTGGCCAAATGGAAAAAAAAAGGTGCATAATCTCACTGAAGAAAACAATACCTTAAAAAATTCATCTGGCCAAATGGAAAAAAAGGTGCATAATCTCATTGAAGAAAACACTGCCTTAAAAAATTCACTTGGCCAAATGGAAAAAAAAGGTGCATAATCTCACTGAAGAAAACAATGCCTTAAAAATTAAAGTGGGATAGTTGGAAGATAAGGAATCCATGAGACACCAGGAATCAGTCAAGCAGAATCAAAAAAATGAAAAAATAGAAGAAAATGTGAAATACCTCATTGGAAAGACAACTGATCTGGAAAACAGATTGAGGAGAGACAATTTGAGAATCATTGGACTGACTGAAAGCCATGACTAGAAAAAGAATCTAGACACCATATTCCAGGAAATTATTAAGGAGAACTGCCCTGATATCATAGAATCAGAGGATAAAATCATCATTAAAAGAATCCACCGATCACCTCCTGAAAGAGACCCCAAAAGGAAAACTCCAAGGAATATTGTAGCCAAATTCCAGAATTATCAGGTGAAGGAGAAAATACTCCAAGCAGCCAGAAAGAAGCAATTTAAATATCATGGAGCCACAGTCAGGATTGCTCAGGACCTGGCAGCTTCAACATTAAAGGACCGCAAGGCTTGGAATATGATATTCTGGAAGACAAAGGAGCTTTGATTGCAGCCGAGAATCTATTACCCAGCAAAAATGTGCATTTTCTTTCAGGGGAAAAGATGGACATTTAATGACATTGGGGACTTTCAATCTTTCCTGGTGAAAAGACCAGAACTGAATAGAAAATTCGATCTCAACATACAAGACTCAAGAGAAGTTTAAAAAGGTAAACAGAGGGGGGAAAAAAAAGGTTACCCTATTAGGTTAAACTGTTTATATCCCTACACAGGAAAATAATACTCATAACTCTTAAGAACTGTAAATGTATTTGGGCAGAGAGAAGGACTTTACATAGAGGATATAAATATAAATTGTCTTTGATGTGATGATACAAAAGAATTAAGGGGTTAAAAAGGGAGTCTATGGGGAGGAGAGGAAAGGGGAGGTGGAATGGGATGAATTATATCATATGAAGAGGTGGAAAAAGAAAACCTATTACAATAGAGGGAAAGAAAGGAGGGGGGAACATTGTTTCAACCCTATTCTCATTAGATTTGACTCAAAGAGGGAATAACATACGTTCATTGGGATAAAGAAACTTAACTCATTCTTTAGGGAAGCAAAAGGGGAAGGGAAAGGGGGGACTGATAGAAGGGAGGACAAAAGCAAGGGAGAAAAGGGTAAAGAAAAGAGAGGGGGGTGATAAAAAGGGAGGGCAGATCGGGGGAGGCAGGGGTAAGAAGTAAAATGTCGGTGAGGAGGAATAGGGTGAAAGAAGGGGGGAAAAGTACAAAGGGGGTAAATAGAATGGAGGGGAATAGACAGTCAGTAATATTAACTGTGAATGTGAATGGTATGAACTCTGCTATAAAACGGAAGCGAATTGCAGAGTGGATTAAAAACCAGAATCCTACAATATGCTGTTTACAAGAAACACATTTGAAGCAGAGAGATACACACAGAGTAAAGGTAAAAGGCTAGAGCAGAATATATTATGCCTCAGCTAAAGTAAAAAAGGCAGGGGTAGCAATCTTTATCTCAGACAAAGTGCAGGCAAAAACAGATCTCATTAAAAGAGATAAGGAAGGAAATTACATCTTACTTAAAGGTACTATAGATAATGAAGTAATATCAACATTAAATATGTATACGCCAAGTGGTATAGCATCCAAGTTCTCAGAGGAGAAGTTAAATGAGTTACAAGAGGAATTAGACAGTAATACTATACTAGTGGGGGATCTGAATCTCCCCCTCTCAGAATTAGATAAATCTAGCCAAAAAATAAATAAGAAAGAAGTGAAAGAGGTGAATAGATTACTAGAAAAGTTAGACATGATAGATGTCTGGAGAAAATTGAATGGGGATAGAAAGGAATATACCTTTTTCTCAGCAGTACATGGCACATTTTCAAAAATTGACCGTGTATTAGGGCACAAAAACATCATAGTCAAATGTAGAAAGGCAGAAATAGTAAATGCATCCTTCTCAGATCATGATGCAATAAAAATTACATGTAAGAAAGAGCCAGGGAAAAGTAGAATGAAAATCAATTGGAAACTAAATAATTTCATTCTAAAGAATGAATGGGTCAAACAAAAAATCATAGAAACAATCAATAACTTTATCCAAGAGAATGACAATAATGAGACAACATACCAAAATCTATGGGATGCAGCCAAAGCAGTGCTTAGGGGAAAATTTATAGCTCTGAATGCTTACATGAATAAAAAAGAGAAAGAGGAGATTAATGAATTGGGCATGCAACTTAAAAAGCTAGAAAAAGAACAAATTAGAAATCCCCAATTAGACACTAAATTAGAGATCCTGAAAATTAAAGGAGAAATTAATAAGATTGAAAGCAAAAAAACTGTAGAACTAATCAACAAAACTAAGAGCTGGTTTTATGAAAAAACCAATAAAATAGATAAAATATTGGTTAATTTGATTTAAAAAAAGAAAGAAGAAAACCAAATTACCAGTATCAAAAATGAAAAGGATGATGTTACCACCAATGAAGTGGAAATTAAGTCAATAATTAGGAATTATTTTGCCCAACTGTATGCCAATAAATTTGACAATCTAAATGAAATGGATGTATATTTACAAAAATACAAACTGCCCAGGTTAACGGAAGAAGAAATAAAATCCTTAAATAAAACCCATATTAGAAAAAGAAATTGAACAAGCCATTAATGAACTCCCTAAGAAAAAATCCCCAGGGCCAGATGGGTTTACGGGTGAATTTTACCAAACATTTAAAGAACAATTAATTCCAATATTATACAAATTATTTGGAAAAATAGGTGAAGAAGGAGTTCTACCAAATTCATTTTGTGACACAAATATGGTGGTGATACCAAAACCAGGCAAAGCAAAAACAGAGAAAGAAAATTATAGACCAATTTCCCTAATGAATATTGATGCTAAAATCTTAAATAAGATATTAGCAAGGAGATTACAGCAAGTGATCACCAGGATAATACACTATGACCAGGTGGGATTTATACCAGGAATGCAGGGCTGGTTCAACATTAGAAAAACTATTAACATAATCAACCACATCAATAAGAAAACCAACCAAAATCATATGATTATCTCAATAGATGCAGAGAAAGCTTTTGACAAAGTACAACACCCATTCCTAATAAAAACACTAGAGAGTTTAGGAATAGGTGGAGCTTTCCTTAGAATAATAAACAGTATCTACCTAAAGCCATCAGCAAGTATTATATGCAATGGAGATAAATTAGAGGCCTTCCCAATAAGATCAGGGGTGAAACAGGGATGTCCATTATCACCCCTATTATTTAATATTGTCCTAGAAATGTTAGCTTTAGCAATCAGAGAAGAGAAAGGAATTAAAGGAATTAGAACAGGCAAGGAGGAAACAAAACTATCACTCTTTGCAGATGATATGATGGTATACTTAAAGAATCCTAGAGAATCAACTCAAAAATTACTTGAAACAATTAACAACTTTAGCAAAGTAGCAGGATATAAAATAAATCCACATAAATTATCAGCATTTCTATACATGACCAACAAAGTCCAGCAGCAAGAGATAGAAAGAGAAATTCCATTTAAAGTAACAGTAGATAATATAAAATACTTGGGAGTCTACTTGCCAAGACAAAGCCAGGAACTCTATGAACACAACTACCAAACACTCTTCACACAAATCAAATCAGATCTAAATAATTGGAAAGATATCAATTGCTCATGGATAGGCAGAGCTAATATAGTAAAAATGACAATACTGCCTAAATTAATTTATTTATTCAGTGCCATACCAATCAGACTACCTAAAAATTATTTTATACAGCTAGAAAAAATAATAACAAAATTCATCTGGAAAAACAAAAAATCAAGAATATCCAGGGAAATAATGAAAAAAATTCACAGGAAGGTGGGTTAGCGGTACCAAACCTGGAGCTTTACTATAAAGCGGCAGTCATCAAAACTATCTGGTACTGGCTAAAAATTAGAGTGGTAGATCAATGGAATAGGCTAGGCTCAGGAAATGCAGTAGTAAATGACACTAGTAATGTAGTGTTTGATAAACCCAAAGACTCCAGCTTCTGGGATAGGAACTCAGTATTTGACAAAAACTGCTGGGAAAACTGGCAGATAGTATGGCAGAAATTAGGCATAGACCAACATCTTACACCTTATACTAAAATTAGGTCAAAATGGATACATGATTTAGACATAAGAGGTGATACCATAGGTAAATTAGGAGAGAAAGGAATAGTGTACCTATCAGATCTTTGGAAAGGAAAACAGTTTTTGACCAAACAAGAGATAGAGTATATTATAAAATGCAAAATGGATGATTTTGATTATATTAAATTAAAAAATTTTTGTACAAACAGAAGCAATGCATCCAAAATTAGAAGGGAGGCAGAGGGGGGCAGCTAGGTGGCGCAGTGGATAAAGCACCGGCCCTGGATTCAGGAGTACCTGAGTTCAAATCCGGCCTCAGACACTTGACACTTACTAGCTGTGTGACCCTGGACAAGTCACTTAACCCCCATTGCCCTGCAAAAAAAAAAAAAAAAAAGAAGGGAGGCAGAAAGCTGGGAAACAATTTTTGAGGCCAGTACTTCTGATAAAGGCCTCATCTCTAAAATATAAAGGGAATTAAATCAAATTTATAAGAATCCAAGTCATTCCCCAGTTGAGAAATGGTCAAAGGATATGAACAGGCAGTTTTCTGATGAAGAAACCAAAGCTATCTATTCCCATATGAAAAAATGCTCTAAATCTCTAATGATTAGAGAGATGCAAATTAAAACAACTCTGAGGTACCACCTGACACCTATCAGATTGGCTAAAATGACAAAAAAGGAAGGTAATAAATGTTGGAGAAGCTGTGGGAAAATTGGAACACTAATGCATTGTTGGTGGAGCTGTGAACTGATCCAACCATTCTGGAGAGCAATTTGGAATTATGCCCAAAGGGCGATAAAGCTGTGCATACCCTTTGACCCAGCAATTCCACTTTTAGGTCTTTTTCCCAAAGAAATCATGGAAGGGGGAAAGGGACCCACATGTACAAAAATATTTATAGCTGCTCTTTACGTGGTAGCAAGGAATTGGAAGTTGAGAGGGTGCCCATCAATTGGGGAATGGCTGGACAAGTTGTGGTATATGAATACAATGGAATACTATTGTGCTGTAAGAAATGATGAACAGGAGGAGTTCAGAGAAACCTGGAGGGTCTTACGTGAGCTGATGATGAGTGAGATGAGCAGAACCAGAAGAACATTGTACACAGTATCACCAACATTGAGTGCTGACCTACTGTAATGGACTATATTCTTCTCACCATTGCAATGGTACAGAAGAGTTCCAGGGAACTCATGATAGAAGAGGATCTCCAAATCCAAGAAAAAAAAAAAAAAGAACTGTGGAGTATTCTTTTGTTTTGGGTGCTGTTGTTTTTTTTTTCTATTTTGAGGTTTCGCATCACTGCTCTGATTTTTTCTCTTGTAACAAGATTAGTGCAGAAATAGGATTAATGTTATTATGTATATATATATGTGTGTGTGTATATATATATCTATATGTATATGTATATAGATATAACCTATATCAGATTACCTGCTGTCTAGGGGAGGGGGGAGGGAGGGGAGGGAGGGAGAAAAATCTGAAATTGTAAAGCTTGTATAAACAAAAGTTGAGAACTATCTTTACATGTAATGGAAAAAATAAAATACCTTATATGTAAAAAAAATTTTTTTTAATTAAAAAAATAAATAAATATCTTATTTGATCTTCACAACACCCACAACCTGGGAAGTAGGTAATTTTGTTGTCCCAGTTTTATAAATGAGGAAACAGAGGCAGATAGAGGTTAAATAACTTGCCCAAGGTCAGGGAGCTCTGACTCTAAGCCCTATCTACTGCACCACCCAGCTGTCTCAACATCCTTCCAGTGATGCTACATAGCAGTAATTCAAGATGTTTATATATATATATATATATATATATATATATATATATATATATATATATATATATATACACACACACACATGCATATGTGTATATGTCTATATATACACATATGTATGTATACATGTCTGTATACACATACATGTACATACATATTATACATATCAATATAATTGATCTTCACAAAAATCCTGTGAAGTAAGCTCTATTATTATCTCTATTTTAGAGATAAGTTAATTGAGGCTGGGGAAGAATAAGTCACTTGCCGAGCTCATATAGCCAGGAGAAGCTGAGGTGAGTGTCAAACCCAGGTGTCCCTGACTTGAAGTTTTACACTCTACCTATGTTGCCTCTCAAAGCCAAAAGATGCAGCAGAAGAGGCCCAGCATGTCTGGCCTTAACTTAGAGAAGCAATATGGATAGAGGATTTATGGATGCTATGGACATGTGTTATGCAATATGAGAAGGCACAAATGAGTTAGGGGGTGCACTGAGGAAATCAGCTATATTGATGAGCTCTTAAAACAACTGAAGTGTTGGGGCAGCTAGATGGCGCAGTGGATAGAGCACCAGCCCTGGAGTCAGGAGTACATGAGTTCAAATCTGGCCTCAGACACTTAACACTTACTAGCTGTGTAACCCTGGGCAAGTCACTTAACCCCCATTGCCTTGCAAAAAAACAAAACAACAACAACAACAAAACCAACTAAAGTGTTGAAGTCAGTTTTCAGCTGACCTGTTCCCCCCAAATTGCTCTGTTTCTAGGAGAAAGCAGGAACTAGGACCATAAATTGATAGGTAGAAGCAGTCTTCATAAAGGTGATCTAGTCCAAACCTCCCTCATTTTACAAAGAAATTGAAGCCCAGAAAGAGCAAGTGACTTGTCCAAGGCCACATGAGTAGTAAAAGGAAGCGTCAGAATTGGAACCTAGACCTACTGTCTCTGAATCCAGCAGGGTTCTCACTCTACTAACTGCTGCAACAGCTTCCCAGGCACTTCAGCTATGTCTCACCCAACCCCTCCTTGGAGTGCAATAAGGATGAGACCACACCTAGGTCTGTGGCATAGCAGCTGATCACTTGGCCCTAAGCCCTTAATGTTTCTTTCTATATAACAGTCTTTCAGTTATTCCTTCCAACTAAGCCTCTGACTGTGATAGAGTTTATAGATTTATAAAGGAAAACTAAAATTTTGTGCAGTTTTTGGTTTGTTTTTAACTTGGGATTTTTCTTGTCTCCCCCAACCACTCATCCACCTCACCAAAAACAAAAATAAAAAACACCCAACTGCTAATTATATGGGGTTTTATGGCTGGGAAACACCCCAGGAATTTTGATAGATGGCATTCCTGTTTTGGTATGTAAAATCAGGTGGGAGGGGAGAAGGAACAAGCAGTTTTTAAAGCACCTACTAAGTTCCAAACATTATGCTAACAACCCTGCGAAGTAAGTGCTATTATTATCTTCATTTTGCAGTTTAGGAAACTGAGGCAGACAGAAGTTAAATGACTTGCCAAGGGTCACTCAGCTAGTAAACGTCTAAGGTCAGATTTGAACTCAGGTCTGCCCGATTCTTGGTCCTGAACCCTATCCACTATGTCAGCCTAGCTGCCTAAATTAGTAAGCATCATGATGATGATGATAGTAACAGCTAAAATTTATTTAGCCCTTTCATTGTGCCAGGAACTATGCTAAGTGCTTTACAATTATTACTTCATTTGGTCCTCACAACAACCCTGGAAGGTAGGTGCTTATTATTATATCCATTTTCCACATGAAGAAACTGAAGCAAATCGTAGTTAAGCAGCCTACCAAGAGTCATTCAGCTAGTAAGTATCTGAGGCAGGATTTGAATTCAGTTCTTCCTCACTCCAGTTCCAGTGCTCTATCCATTGTGTCAGGTAGCTGCCTAAATCAGAGAGCATTAGTGACCTATTTTTCTGTTCTCTGCATAATTTTACAGCACAGGGGATTACTGCTGTATACTGCTCGAGTTACAGGAGAGAGGTGTGGAGGCAATAAGGATGAATGAGAACCAAAGAAAAGGCAAATAAAAGGCACAAATGTGATATTGGTCCACAGGGGGAATCGTTCCATTCTCCATCTGTGTTCTGAATTACTTGACACGAGGAACATCATTCCCCAAAAATGGTGATATCCAAATAAACTCAATTATGATATTGTCCAATTCTCCCATCAGACTCATTGAAGATGGGAAAAATGTGACGTGGCATTCTATATCTTCCCACCAGAGTATTCAGACACTCGACCTGAGAGTTGCTTCTCCCTTTAATTCTTATAAAATGTGTTGGCCTTTACTTGGGTCAAAAAGGAGGCTTCCAAGTTTATCCGGATTCCAAATTCCTTTCTACCTCTGGTCAGTCCCAGCCCTGAGTCTCTCAACAAAACTGAGTTGACTGGGTTGGATATTTACACAAATTGATATTGATAGCACTGTAGACCAGAAATCATGGGAAAGGGTAAAAAGCTAAATGAATGCCTAATAAATCACAAAGGGAATTAGCGCAAGCTTTGGGTGCCTCCATCCTTTATAGGGAACTAATGCACTTGACCTCTGGTATGTGAAGATAACACAATATTTTTACAGAACATATTAAATATATTTCTGGATAACAATAATAGCTAATATTTATATAGTGCTTACTGTGTGCCAGGAACTGTTCTAAGCACTTTACAATTATCATCTCATTCAATCCTCACAACAACCCTGGGTGGTAATTGCTATTATTATTCCCATTTCACAGATGACAACACTGAGGCAAACGGAGGTCAAATGACTTTCCCACAGTCATACAGCTAGTCAGTGTCTCAGGCCAGATTTGAACTCAGGTCTTCCTGATTCCAGGCCTGGAGTTCCATCTACAGCACCACCTAGCAAATATAAGACCTCGCTACTTTATGCTCTTATTACCACCAGTACTCAAGCATGATGCTCTTGGCTAAAGTAATGGGGAAAGCCATCACACAGGCACAGCAGAAAGAGTTCTGGATCAGGAATCAGGTGATGATCTCAGAATTGGGCAGCACCTCCGAGGTAATCTAGTCCAGCCTATTCTCTAGTCCTGGTATAGAATTTATCTCTACTTAATAAGTGGTCACTGAGCCTTTGCTTGAAGATTTCCAATAACAGAGGAATCCAATATCCAACAAACCAATTCTACTTTCAGAAAGCTCTAATTGTTAGAAAGTATTTCTCTACATAAAGACTGAATTTCTTTCTTGGCAATCTCTACCCTGGCATCTCCTGATTCTGCCCTCCTAGAGTTAAGTAGAACAAAATTATTGCCTCTTTCTTTTTCTTTTTTTCTTCCCCCATTACAATGTAAGCTCTTTGAGGACAGGGACTAGCTTTCTTTCTCCTTAAATTGGTATTCCCCAGTGCTTAGCACAGTGTCTAGGACATAGTAAGCACTTAATAAATTCTTGTTGCCTGCCTGCCTTTCATCAGAGAAGCTTTCAAATATTTGAAGAAGGCCATTATTATGTCCAATGAGCAACTAGATGGTGCAGTGGATTAAAGGGTCAGGCCTGGAGTCAGGAATGAGGACTCATCCTCCTGAGTTCAAATCTGGCCTCAGACACTTCCTAGCTGTGTGACCCTGGGCAAGTCATTTAACTCTGCCTCAGTTTCCTCGCCTATAAAATGAGCTAGAGAAGGAAATGGCAAACAACTACAATAGCTTTGCCAAGAAATCCCCAAATGGGATCACAAAGGGTCAGACACAACCAAAACAACAACATTATGTCCAATAGTCACCCCTAAGTCTTATCTTTCCTAGGTTAAATATCCCCAATTCCTTTAACTCATTCTCCTGTGGAATGAACTCCAAGCCTTCCACTGACGCTGTCCTCTGGATGATCTCTAGCTTATTCATATCCTCCCTAAAAATTCACAGCCACAAATTCAACATAATATTCCGCACATGGCCTGACCAGATCAGTACCATAAGGCTAGTAACATTACACTTTACTTAGTCTAGGGCTTAGCAGATGATGTTAATTATGTTAATGATCTTTTTGTGGATGGGGATTTAGTTCAAGAGTATTTTGAGGAAAGGATGGCTAAATTATAGGAAAGTGACCCAAAGGAACATCTGATCCACATGAGGAAATGGAGGCCTTCAGAGATAAGGTGACTTATTTATGTCACAAAATTCAATTCCATTCAACAATCATTTATTAAGATCCTACTATGAAGGGGGCAGCTAGGTGGCACAGTAGATAAAATACCAGCCCTGGATTCAGGAGGACCTGAGTTCAAATCCAGCCTCAGACACTTGACACTTACTAGCTGTGTGAGCCTAGGCAAGTCACTTAACCCTCATTGCCCCACGGGGGGAAAAAAGATCCTACTATGAGCAAAGGACACATCCCTGCCCTCAAGGAGGGCCTTCCTTGATTTTCTCCTCCGTGGTAGGCATATTACAATGCTGACATATTGACACTAAAATCCCTGTGTCTTTGTGAAGTGAGTTATTCCATGTTATCCCACCTCCCCATTTACATGTTTTATGTTGATTTTCTAAACCCAAGTGTTTACATTTTACATTTTCCCCAATTAAGTTTCATTTTATTAGAATCAGACCAATGCTCTAGCCTGTCAAGAAGCTGTCTAAAGAGTGTCTTGGATGCGATGTTGGCCTGGAATCAGGAAGACCTTTAAGACATTTAAGGAGGTTGCCCAGACCAGACAAGTCTTCATTTCCCACCCACCAACACTCCTTTGAAATTCACCCTCATGCCCCAGGAACTCCATCATCCTACAATATCACCCTGGAACTCGCCTCTCATTAGTATCTCCTGCCCCTGGAGCCTCTAACTCTGAATGAAGAGGGTGGAAATGGAAGATTTATCCTAGAGTTCCCATTTAAGGAGGGCAATCAAGCCAACCATCTCTTTATTTCCCCCATGGCTGCATTCCTTTGGACTTTTTAATCATGCCGTGTGCTGGATACATTTCTCCTTCCTCTACACACACACCACCTTTTAACTTCCACTCATATGTTGCCTTTAGATTGTAAGCTTCTTGAGGGCAGAGACTTTTTTTTTATTCCCAGTCCTTAGCACAGCACCTGGAACACAGTAAGAATTTAATAAATCTCTATTCACTGACTAACTTGCCTGAGTTCAAATATGGCCTCCAACACTTACTACCTATATACCCTTGGGCGAGTCATTTAACTTCAGTCTGCCTAAATTTCCTCATCTGTAAAATGGGGGTAATAATAGCACCTCCCTCCCAGGGTTGCTATGAGGACCAAAAGGATAATATTTACAAAGTGTTTAGCACAGTGTCTGGGATATAGTGAGTGCTCAATAAATGACTGTTCCCTTCTTTTGAGTTCTTTTTGAATCTTGACTATAATGAAGCCTGTTTTCTAGACAGCCCAATTTTGCTTTATCCATAATTTTATAACCATGTCATCTATGCCTTCATCCAAGATATTAATAAACATGTTAAATAGTAGAGGGCAGGAGCATCTAGGTGGTGCAGTGGATAAAGCACTGGCCCTGGATTCAGGAGGACCTCAGACACTTGACACTCACTGTGTGACACTGGGCAAGTCACTTAATCCTCATTGCCCCACTAAAAAAAAGTAGAGGACAAACCACAGATTAAAGATGTCCTTTCAAAGTGGCATGAAGCCATTAATGAATACTTTTTCATGTCCAGACTTGCAAGCAATTCTGAATTGACCTAATTATACTATGGTCTAGCCCAAGTTCCCCTCTTTTCCCTGAAAATTACATGACTTTGTTAAAATCTAAGAAATTATACAAACAAAATCTTGTGATCTATCTATCAGATGATCCTGCCACAAAAGTAAAGAGGATCAATGTGGTAAGACCTATTTTTGATAAAGTCAAGCTGACTAAATATGATCATGGCTTCCTTTTCTAGATGTTCATTAGCCATCCCTTTAATAATGCATTCCAGAATTTTATCAAGAATTAAGTTCAAGCTCACAGAGCTAGAATTTAAAATTTTCATGCTCTTGCCTTTCTTTCTTTCTTTCTTTTTTTAAAATCACAATAACATCCTCCAGTCCTATGGTTCCTCTACCACGTAAAATCATTTTTCAAAGGTAGTGGTTATTGTTGTTTGGTAATTTCATGACCCCATTTGGGGTTTTCTTGGGAAAAGATATTGGAGTGGTTTCCTATTTCCTTCTCCAGCTCATTTTACAGATGAGGAAACTGAAGCCAACAGGGTGAAGTGGTTTGCCCAGAGTTACACAGCTAGTAAGTGTCTGAGGCCAAATTTGAACTCTGATCTTCCTGACTCCAGGCCCAGCACTTTATTTGCCACCTAGCTGCAATAGATAGAGTAGCTCTATTGTCATATCTTCTATTTCTTTGTGTATCTAATTACACCTAGTAGAAAGAGTACATAGGAATTAAAGTCAGAAATCCAAGTTAAAGCTTCAAATGCTGTTTTCCTATATATCACCCATGTGACTTTGAGTAACCCCTCTGGACCTCAGTGTCCTCTACAAAATAAGGAAGTTGAAGTAGATGACCTCTGAGTGTCTCTTCCAGCGCCACCATAGGGTAGGGGCCTATAATGATGCAGAAGTACCAAAGATACCCACCATTCCACCATCCAAGAGAGGGGCCATGAATTTCGTTCCCAGTTCCTCATATGTAAGCATGACTCTGCTGTCCCCAAAAGACCCAGGGAATGGCCCTACTACATTGCTTTTCTCCTTATTCAGCGTGAAATAGTTTTACAAACACTAAAAAGGATGAAAGACTAGGGCACCATCACTGAAGGGAATGTCAGGATAGCCTTAAGCCACTGCATGAGTTAGGGGAAATTCTAGTGGAATTCTATTGGATGAGTTGCTGGCCTAAGGGATCAGATATATAGCTCTTATAGAGATAAAATCTAGTTTGAGACGGGATTAGCCTTTAAGGAAATAGTTTATTTCAAACCATAAAGGCAATATGGCAGAGTAGAAAGAGTTCTGACTTTAGAATCGGAGTGCCTGGTGTCTTATCCTGTGGCTGCGCATTATTCCCTTAAAGGCTCAACTCAGGTGACACCTCCTTCAGGAGAGCTGTTCCAATCCACCATTGGTCTATAGTGCTTTTTCTCTGCTATGCATTCCTTAGTGCTACTTACTTGGGTACATGTCACATGTCCCTTGAGAAGGGAAAATCCTTGAGGACAGGGGCAAGTCCCTTGCTTATAATGTTCTGGGTTTTTTTTATCCCGGGTTTTCTTGGCAAAGAAACTGGAGTGGTCTGTCATTTCCTTCTCTGGCTCATTTTACAAGAGAGGAAACTGAGGCAAATAAGGTTCAATGACTTGCCCAGGGTCACATAGCCAGTCAGAGTCTGAGATTGGATTTGAAGTCAGGAAAATCAGTCTTCCTGACTCCAGGCCTGGGTATTCTATCCACTGCACCCCTTAGCTGCCCATTACTCATATTAGGATCTCAATAAATACTTGTTGAATAGAATTGAATTTTGTGACATAAGTAAGTCACATTATCTCTCAGGATTGAATTAGTTAGTTCTTTGGGTCCCTTCCATATCCAAAACCTGTGACCTATAATTTAGCCATCCCTTCCTCAAAACAATCATGAGCTGAATCCCCACCCACAAGAAGATCATTAATATGAGTAATATCATCTGCTAAGTTCAATACAAGGGCCATCCAAACCAGTTCAGACTTGCTTTCTCCAAGACACTCTTTTTTTCAAAACAACAATCCAAAAAAAAAAGAAGAAGAAGAAGAAGAATGAGTCATCATGATGCAACAGAATGGAATTTGATCCAAGTCTGAGGGTCATATAGCAACACCAGATAAGTAATATGGGGGGAAATAACTTCGAAGGCCCAGCTGGCCGCTTAATAAACACACACACACACACACACACATACACACAGAGGAAGCAATGGGACATTGGTCCCACATGAGGCGGATGCCTCAAGCTGACTCATCATGGGATTTCTTGCAGGGTTGACCCCCAAAAGAAGAAGTACAGAGAAAAAGTCGGGGATTAGAAATTGTTGACGTCTAGTCATTGTCATGATTCTTCTGGGAATAAAGCCAAGTGCCAACTAGCCTCTCTGTACTCAGTGTTCATGACAGTCGGGGTCATATTAAATTAGCATTTAATTTAAGGCACCACAGAATACTAGATTTTAAAGTTGGGAGGGATCTCCATAGTCATCTGATACAACCTGTACCAGAAAGGAATCCCCCTTTTTACATATTAGCAAGTGGGTCATCCAACCTACGTTTGCTAGGGTTATAATCAAAGTACGATATAATACTTGGTGGGTGCTCAATTTTTTTCTTTTCTTTGGTCCAGATTTGTGATTTTACTGGATCAGGGGCCTTCAGGGATGGAAACTCTCCCTACCAGTGCATATCAAAAGCTCCTCTATAACTTAGTCTTAGAGAGTAGCCTTGTGGGGACTTATAAGTTAAGCGACTTGCCTAGGATCATATTGCCAACAAGTGTTAGAGGTAAGATTTGAACCCAGGTCTTTCTGTCTCCAAGCCTGGCACTCAATTCATCATGTCAGGCTTTTTCTGAATCATTCAGTGAATAAAAGAAATTCTCAATTTTTATATTCCCCTCAATAGAATGTCTGTGGGAATTAAAGACAAGTTGGCTTCCTCTTATCATGAAGCATACTTTTGTTAGCTCTGCACTGACCCCTGTCATCAACTGGCAAATATGTGGAGAGAGGAAAATTGTCCAGGTTGTATGAGCCAAAGTAGAATATAAGTAAGAAGAAAAATTTGCCACAAATACCATACAATGCATTCCAGTGCCAACTACAAAGGGTAACAGATTGTTTAGCCCAGCCCCCACCCTGCCACCACCACTTCCATTAGCATGGATGATTGCGAGCTGGTTGCATTAAACAACAAATTGGCCCAAGCCCCATCTGATCCACGAAATGGAAACTAGATCAATGTCATGATGGAAAATGTCACAGACAGATCATTAAGCCCAGAAATTCCCTCTTTACCCCTATTATCTATATGTATACATTAAAAACAATTCTCTATTCAGCTTATAAAGCCTTTCACAAGCAAGCCCCTTCCTAGCTTCTTCATCATCTTAGACCTCACTCCCTCCACATACTCCAGGATCCAACCTTCCTACCATTTCTCTCACAGCGTGGTCCCATCCTCTGATAGCACAACCTCTTCCCCATTTCTGGAATCCCTCCCTCCTCACCTCTGCCTCCTGTCTTCCTTAGTTTCTTCAAGTCTCAGTTCACCTAGGACCTTCTACAAGGGGATTTTCACAACCCCCCTCCATACTAGCTCCTACCCTCTGAGACTGCCTCCAATTTGCCCTCTCTAGAGCTGGTTTGTACAAAAGAATGTTTGAACATCATCTCCCCCATTCAGATAAGAGCTCCTTGAGGACAGAGACTGGGTTTTTCCTTTCTATATATCCCCAGAACTTAGCAAAATGCAAAGCACACTTGTTGTTCAGTCATTTTCAGTCCTGTCTGACTCTATGTGACCCCATTTGGGGTTTTCTTGTCAAGGGATACTGGAGTGTTTTCCCATTTCCTTCCCCAGTTCATCTGACAGATGAGAAAACTGAGGCAAACAGGGTGAAGTGATTTGCCCAGGGTCACTTGATTAGTAAGTGCCTGAGGCTAGATTTGAACCCAGGAAGATGAATCATCCTGACTCCAAGCCCAGCATTTTATCCACTATGCCACCTAGCCAGACACACAGTAGGTGTTTAATGAATGCTCTTTGGTTTGGCTTGACTTGATTCTCCTGCAGGGCTCTATGTCTTTACAAAGAAGAAAAAATAACTGTGTACCAGACCTCTCTGACTCTAAGAGATTTTTGGCAAAGTGAATCTGACATTGTATGTTTTCCCAGACCTTGCATCAAAACTTCACCTATGGCACAATCTCATCCAACTGAATGTGTCTTCAAAAAGAGGGCAGAGACTGAAGTCAATTTCTTCATTTTCCAGGGCTTCCAAGATAGTCATCTATAGCTTGTTTTGAAGGCATAGAAGATATTGTTGGTATTTTTTGTACCAAGGGTAAGAACAAGAACATGTTATTGACATATATAGTAATTGAGATTTGTATAGGATGACTACCAACAGGTTCATTCTAGCCTGAAGAATGACTAATGATGACATGAAGTTGAGTAAGAGGGTATCGACACCATTTGCACCGGGTTCTATTGTGTAAGAAATAAACAGTATGGCATATTGGCTGGATGATTCTGGGCATCACGTTTCAATGTCCAAGCCACCCCTTTAAAAGTAGATGTTAAAAAAAGGAATATCTTGAGGGAAGCTAAGTGTTGCAGTGGGTAAAGCACTGGCCCTGGATTCAGGAGGATCTGAGTTCAAATACGGCCTCAGACACTTGACATTTACTAGCTGTGTGACCCTAGGCAAATCACTTAACCTTCATTGCCCCACCAAAAAAAAAAAAAAGTAGAGTTTGAGTAAATGAGTACACCCAAGATTTACATTGTATTCTACTGCGTGAGAGAAGCTGCTCCTGGTGCATACATAGATAGACAGGAGCCGGTCCCTGAGTCAGGGAAAAGTGATTTGCCCAAGGTCACATAGACCTAGGTACCTGTGATATTGTATGACTGGACAAGTCTCTTAACCTCTCAGTGCCCCAGGCAACTGTCTAAGACTGTGAGTTGTCCAGCAGGTGACAAACTGCATTGGTGAAGGGAGTTTCAATGTTGAAAGTTCTCCATAACAATGAAATCATAAGTCTGTTCCAAAAAATGTGTGTGCAAGTGCATATACATACACGTGTGTGTGTACTAAATGCATTATGCATGTCTATGAGCAGTCAGTGTATGACTATATAGATTGATGAAAAAATTTGTACTTCTTTGGGCTTTGATTCCTGACAATCTCTGCAGCCATGCTCTGGAACCTCTGTGTGTGTGTGTGTGTGTGTGTGTGTGTGTCTGTGTATGGATTTGGATTTGGATTGGCTTTTGGGAAAGGATCTAAGGCTTTGTGGGGCAACTAGGCAATGCAGTGGATAGAATGCCAGACCTTACATCAGGAAGACTAATGACTTCAAATCTGTCCTCAGATACTTACTAGCTATGTGACTCTGGGAAAGTCACTTGACCCTGTTTGCCTCAGTTTCCTCATCTGTAAAATGATCTGGAGAAGGAAACAGTAAACCACTTCAGTACTGTAGACTTCTGGTCACATGGAGATGATGAATCTTTGCAGGTAACATCCCTCCCCATCCCCAAATCATCAGGGTTGGTTGGTTGGTTGGTTGGTTGGTTGGTTGTACTTCATTGTTAAAGAGGACCAAAATGACATCACAATGTTGGAATCAAGCTACAGTGTGTCTGATCAGACCAATACTAGTTCAGAAGGCTCTACCAGAGGCTGGTCACAAATAGTCCACATGAATATTTGGAGTGTAGATGTCTCTAAATTTGCACATCTCACATTTCTTTTGAGGTATTGCAGTTCTTCCTCACTCATAGAGCACAGACCCTTTTTTAATGTGGGCATACCATGCTGGGCAGTCCTTTGACAACATCTCTCACATCACACAATCGATTCCAAAGTTCTTCAGAAGAGTGAAAAGAGGAACAACAAAGTTTTTTTAGTCAGGTCTCATAGTCAAGGGGACATCTGAGAGAGAGAAAGTATATGTTGGGCCTTATCAAATTTTAAACAATTCTTCTACAGGATATTTGGAAAGAAAGTCTTGAGATAGGACAAGGAGAAAAACTGAAAAGCCTTAGGATGAGGGCAGGACACAAATTCCCCTGAAAGACAGCTGGGACCAAGGGTGCCTTTACAAAGAAGGCAATGGCCTACATGTTGTGATTTCAGGGACTTCAGAAAAAAACTACTTCAAGGAGGTCTCCTGATTATCCCCAAACAAATCCTGCCAACCCTTTGTTTTCATCTGAAATTCTACCACAGGGGCTTCAGAGCTTTAGAGGAAGGCTTTGATTCCTCATTGAAATATGAATCCCCTTAAGAAAGATCCACTGCCTCCCATCTTCTATTATTTGGTATGAATCCATTGAGAGGCATCATGGGAGAGTGAAGAGAGGGTCAGGTTCCAGTTTAGGAATACCTGGGTTTGAGTCCACATCTGTGTGACCCTGGGCAAGTGACTTAATGTCTCGGTGCCCCAAGTAAACCTCTGAGACTACAAGGTACAAATAGGCAGCTGAGGGTGGGAACATTTGTCCATCGCATTGAAGCCAAGAAAGAATTATGGAGGGTTAGACTGGCAACTCCTGAAAAGCAGGGACTGTCTATCTATTCTACTTGCATCCCCAGGACTTAGCATAATGCACCATGTAGAAATTGGCACATTCTAAGTTTTAAGAAGTCTGAGGCAGGGGGCAGCTAGATGGCGCAGTGGATAGAGCACCGGCCTTGGAGTCAGGAGTACCTGAGTTCAAATCCAGCCTCAGACACTTAACACTTACTAGCTGTGTGACCCTGGGCAAGTCACTTAACCCCAATTGCCTCACTAAAAAACAAACAAACAAGAATTCTGAGGCAGCTGGGTATCAGATAGATAGAGTATAAGACCTGGAATCAGGAAGGCTTGGTTTCAAATCCTCCCTCAGACACTTATTAGCTAGGTGACCCTGAACAAGTCACTTAACCTCTCTCTGCTCCAGTTTCCTCAACTGTAAAATAGGGATTATAATGGTACCTCCCTCCTAGGGTAGTTCTGATGACCAAATGAGTTCACATATATAAAGTGCTTCACAAACTTTAAAGCACTGTACACATGCTATCTATTAACTATTAATAAATTCTTTTTCCAAATCATTCATTCATTCCTTCCTTCTTTCATTCATTCCTTCTTTCTTTCATTCACTCTTTCTTTCTTTGATTCTTTCTTTCATTATTTTTCTTTCTTTCTAGCTAGCTAGAAGGGACCTCAGAGATCATCTTGTCCCACTCTCTCATTTTGATGATGAGGAAGCTAACTGAGGCAGCTAGATGGCGCAGTGGATAGAGCACCAGCCCTGGAGTCAGGAGTACCTGAGTTCAAATCCGACCTCAGACACTTAACACTTACTAGCTGTGTGACCCTGGGCAAGTCACTTAACCCCAACTACCTCACTTAAAAAAAAAAAAGTACCCATGATGAGGAAGCTAAGCCTCAGGGAGGGAAAATAAGAGTCCAATATCATGAAGTTAGGTCTCCTCATTCCAAATCTAGTCTACACAAGGCTATCTCAAGAGTTTGGGGAAGAAGAAAAAAATAATTGAGAGAGGAGAGAATAAGAGTCTGACTTTTACCATTTTAGCCCCGACCTTGATCAAATTAATTCTGCAGAGAGTCTAAAATCCTGAACTGAAAGTCAGAAAAACATAGCTTAGGATGCCCCCAAATGTTTCCATGTGTTCATGTCCCTGGGGAAGTCATTTTGTTTCTCTGGGCCTCAGCTTCCCCATCTGCAAAATGGGGATCATAACACCTACCTCACAGGGTTACTGTGAAGATCAAATGAGACAATGATTGCTTTGAGGTTTTTTGTTCTGTTTTGTAATCAAAGAAAAGAAACTTATTTTCTATGTGATGTTGTCTTTGAAACAACTCTAGTGACAGAAAGGAAGGACCCCAAGAATGATGTGTTTTGTCCTGTTGTCACATAGTTTTGATTTCTTCTGCTAGGTCTCTATATTTTGACAGTTTTAATTTTCATATAGCCTGGAGCTTATGGGCATTTTCTTTTTTTCTTCTTTTTTTTTCTTTTTTTTTTTTGCGAGGCAATTGGGGTTAAGTGACTTGCCCAGGGTCACACAGCTAGTAAGTGTTAAGTGTCTGAGGCCGGATTTGAACTCAGGTACTCCTGACTCCAGGGCCAGTGCTCTATCCACTGAACCATCTAGCTGCCCCTTAGCATTACTTTTAATCTTCAATGCTTTCTTCTTTGCTCAGAATAATCAGAGCTATGTTGAGTAGCACAGTATTGAGCATAAACAATATGGCAGAAGACAACGGCAATTAGAGACTAGGAAGATAATTGCCACAATTGATAGTAAATGCGAGGCAATTGGGGTTAAGTGACTTGCCCAGGGTCACACAGCTAGTAAGTGTTAAGTGTCTGAGGCTGGATTTGAACTCAGGTACTCCTGACTCCAGGGCCGGTACTCTATCCACTGCGCCACCTAGGTGCCCCCTTATGGGCATTTTATGATGACATTTATTGACACTTATTATTCTCATCACTTTGTTTCCATGGGGTTCAGATAGAAACAGTCTTATCATAGGTTATTATCTTGCTGTGAATCTTGAGATGGTTCCACAGACTATTACACAGGTATCTAAAAGAACATTTTGGACTTTGACAATTATGATGATGATGATTCCTAAGAGACTTTTGGGGGTGCAGGGGTTCAACTTCAAATTGCATGAAGGGCAAAGAAATATCTACCCCCTCTATTACAAGCAGAGAATCATAAAATGTCAGAAGTAGAGAAGACCCTAGTGCTCAACTAATCTAATCCTCTCATTTTACAAATTAGTAAACAGGCCCTGAATGCTGACGTGATTCCTATTTTATGAACCTTTCCCTATTCCAGGAACACAAAATCTTTTTCATCCAAAAAGCAACCTCACAAAATTTGATGATGAGCTTATGCATATCTGCCAAAGCAGGAACTCAACAGTGTTCACTGATACCCTCTGGTAGCATAGCCCTTAATCCTCCAGAATTTACCATATAGACACAAAAGCACCTTGGCCAAAGTCCCACTAAATCATGCCCATGTGTAAAGGCCCAGCCATTCTCAGAGGCTTGCAGATGATAAACACATGCTCACCAGGGGAGAAAATCTGGCATATGCTGCCCAATCTGAATAGTACGGCCAGTTTAACTAATGTCCTTTTGCATGATCTCAAGAATATAGCATATTCTTGAACATTTCCTGGTTTTGTGTATGTCAGGTACTGACATTTTCCCCATTTAAGGCCTGTTTCCATCCTAACTGCTAAGGCAAATAAATATGTTCTTATCTCACTAAAATCAGTGGTTGGTGAGATGAGGCCAAGAACATTAATGAGAAGTGCCAAGGCACTTTTCCATGTAATACTAATAATAGGTGCAGAATTTTTGCAGACACCATACTGGAGAACACATGGCTGATTCCTTTCTTTGAACCCCACCCCCAATGTATCCCTAGATCTCACCACAGTTGAAGTATTGGGCTAAAAACTGAGAGTCTTCAAACTGAAAATTCTTTAACCTGTTTACTCCTGAAATCCCCTCTGCCTCACTCCATGACTCACCTTGGGATACACCTCAGAGGCCAGCAGAAACAAGTCAAGATGTGTCTGTAGTAATAAAGGTAGCAAGAATCAAGGAAACTCTAGTAAGAAGTAATCCCACCCTGACTCCAGTCAGGCTATATCTTGTCAAAGGCTGAACTGATATACCACCCTTTCCTTTGGAGACCAAGACTAGAACCATATTCAGTGTTCAAAAAACACATGAAGACAGTTTCCAAGAAATCCTGGGAAGAGGGGTAGGAATGTAATTAAGGATATTTTTGATTGATATAACACCTTTCTTTCAAAGAATTCAAGTATTTTTCTAAAAGGATTACCTCATTTGTCCTAATGTGCATTATAATAATAAGAGTAAATGGGAATAATTCCCAACATTTTTACTCGTAGAAAAACTCAGAGCCACAAAGAGATTTTAGTACTGTTTATCTACCATCTTTTCCAAGCCTTGTAAAATCCTGATTGTTTTGAGTCGAGAAAAACAGAATAATTACAGAATCATATCACCAGGTCCAATTTCCTGATTTTACAAAAAAGGACACTGAGGCTGAGATTAAGTAACTGACCCAGGGTCACACGGGGTGTGAGTGCCTGAGGTAGGATATGAACCCAGGTCTAAATGAATCCAAATTCAACTATCAATGAGCAGAATTGCTCTTCAGAAGGCCAATATTGAATTCTCAGTCAGCACTTAGCACTGTGCCTGGAACATAATTGGTGTTGAATCAATGCATATTGACTGACTGCCTTTACCAAAAATGATCTGGTGATTTGTCCTATGGAGAAACAACTGCATTTGTCAAACCCCTCCCCACAGTGCAAACCCAGGTTCACTGGGGCACAAAATTAAAGTTGCTTCTTCCATGAAATCTTCTCCAAAGGTGCTTTCCAGTCCTACAGCACTCATATTTCAAATCACAGTCACTCTTTATTACATGTGCCTTATGCTATGATGATACTTATTTCATATGTAACACAGGTTTCAACTCAAGCCTGGAGCATCTTGCATGAGACTCTCCTAATTGGTGTAGAAAAGGCTGACCATATCTTATGCCTGCTTAAGGGTCACTCATGCTTGCAAGACAGTCTGTAGAGGCAGCTGGTGGCCAAGTGGATTAAGTACCGGGCCTAGAGTCAGAAAGAAGTAAGTGCAAATCCAGCCTCAGACATTTATTAGTTTCGTCAACTTCTGTTTGCTTCAGTTTCCTCCACTGTAAAATGTGGGTAGTAATAAGTGCCTACTCCCGGGGTTGTTGGAAGAATCAAATGAGTATACTCATTGAAAACACACACACACACACACACACACACACACACACACACACAGACACACACACACACTGACCATTGTGCCTGGAACATAGTAGTTCCTATCTAAATTTTTATTCCCCCTTTTTCCTTACTGGAGCTAGCCTCAAAAAGAGTCAAGAACTATGAGTCTCTCTCTCTCTCAACATAAAAATAAATGTCTCTCCTCTTCGAACCTCTCACAGAAACTGCTCCTCAAAGAGGCACAGAGCAGTCACATCTACATTCTCCACATTAATTAGGAGAATCTAATGCAAAATGATCAAGGCTTGGCTGGAAATCAGGGTCACCTATGTCTCTTCCTCAAAAGTCCCCTTGGGAAGCCTCATTCATAACACAGTAGGTGCCTGGCTTCTTAGGTGACATTACTAAAGCTCAAGCTTTGATTGGTCCTACCAAGCTTTGAGGACTAGATTTCAGTCATGGTGGACTTTGTGGCTACTGTTGGAGAACCAGCTTCCCCATGATCAGAGAGGTTTATGACCTGGGCACTGATATGGTGGTGACTTTTTCAACCACAGCAGCTTATGAAGACTACCCATTATGTCATAGGAGAATTATGAGCTACAGCGGTGGAGAAAATGCCCATGAATGAAATCATGACTCCTTGTAGTATGTGTGTAAGGCCTATCACTCGAGCTAAGCCCATTCAATGCTGGTTACATGTCTTTTACTTCTTTTATCTATATGAGGTTTACTATTTGCTTTTAATAGCGTAAAAGTTCTTGACAAATACTGTTCCACTCATTCATTCATTTACTTATTATCAACCATCATAATGTTGGTCACATAATGGGTGTTTATTGTAGAACCATAGGCTGTTGGATTTGGAAGGGTCTTAGAGGTCCTCATTTTATCGATGATGATACTAAGATCTAGAAAAATGGAATGATTTGTCTGGGTTCACACAGTGTGATGTACTGGCAGAGTCAAGAGAACACTGCTGTTCTCACTTCAAGTCCAATGTTCTTTTCCCTATATCATTCTGCCTTTCATACACATGACAAATGATCTAAAAGTCACATTGACCCTGTTCCCTGAGAGATTGCCCATCAAGGTGATAGGTAAAGCTATGATAGGTAATGAGTATCTTTTCTTGGTTTCATCAAAGGCAGGGAGGCTATTTTGTCAAATAAAATTATTCTCAGTCACTGTAGAGCTCACTGTCAATAAGTGAACAGTAATCTTTAGTAAGAAATGGCTTGGATATCTCTTATTTTATGGGCAGAGAGCCAGGGTGTAACTGTCATTAAATCACTAAGAGTCTTCAAAGACTTTGGCACACACTAGATGGGTGAGCATGGGAAAGCTACAACTCCTCAAGCAAGTAATCTGCATTAGTGGAAGAAGTTTCCGTGTTCTAAGTGAAAGAGAGGGAGAGACAGACAGACAGACAGAGACAGACAGACAGAGATACACAGAGGCAGAGAGAGAGAGAGAGAAACAGAGACAGACAAGGAGAGGGATAGGGAAAAAGGGATGGAAGAGGAAGAAGAAAGAGGAAGGGATCAATAGATAAGTAAATAAAGAGGTAAATAATTATAACTAGCATTTATATAGGAATATATATATATATATGTATATATGTGTGTGTGTGTGTGTGTATTATTTTATCCCCACAATGACCCTGGGAAGTATGTGCTATTATTATCCCCTTTTTTACAGATGAAGAAATGAAGTCAGACAGAGGTTAAGTGACTTTCCTGGGGACATACAGTTAGTAAATGTCTGAGGCTACATTTGAACTCGGTTCTTCCTGACTAGAGCGTTCTCTCCACTGTGCCCTGCCTAACTGTCAGAGCTGTGGGTAGTACCAACTCAGAGGAAAGAAGAAAAAGACTCCCTTTGTCACTCCCTTCCCTGTTCTTTACATAAGGCTCCATCTCATATATTCCAGTATCATGGTACAAAATACCTGGAATAATGAAGCTGTGTTCCCAGGGGAAGGTGCCTGTTACTACCACTATATGCCCTCAACTTTTGCTTTTAGGGATGATGTGATTACATTTTAATTAATTCAACTGGCTGCCTAAAGAAAGCTCAATGCAGAGAACTATAGTGTAGCGGCCAGGCTCACTGCCAGGAAGACCGGAGTTCACCTTTAACACATGCTGGCTCCGTGACCCTGATGAGCAAATTTAATCTCACAGTACTCCAGACAATTATATTGGTAAAAGGAGTATTCCCCCCTCTTCCTCCAGGTTCCCCATACCAGGGAAATCTCAGGTCCAGACAGGAAGGTAGAAAAAGCCAGAAGCGATCAATAACAGCAGCAAGATCACTGGCTTACCAACAGGAGAGGTGAGAACACGTTATTTCCTGCTTTTGCAAATGCTTGCTGTATTACACTTCAAGCCATCCACAAGCCACTTCAGCCTGCTGTTGATGTTTAATAACATGCCGTATGCTGTTTCTGTACAATTTATAGGTTTGTTCTCAGTTTATCAGCAAAAATTTTCCCCCTGACCTTTTCAGTCTTGGCAACCATATTGTATTTCTTGGATTGTTCTGTGCCCACATGGAATCGATTAGAACACAAAAATCCCCTCACATTACAAAGCACTCCCTCCCACCCACCCTCTGTCAGAATTGGTCCAAAACAACAGAACTTCAAGGAAGGCTAGAGATGAGCCTAGAGCAGTCTTGACTCAGAAATGTGGATTTCTCTTAGCTAGCAATGATAAAATCCTCACTTTCCTCAGCAAACCACATCCCCAAACAATTGAACGGCAAACCAAAGGTTTTTGGGCCTGCTGCAGCCTAAAGCAAGTAGGAACCAATCTTGCTTTGAAATTAAAGAGGAGCACGAAGTCATTTAGAGTCTAGTCCATGGCAATCTTTGCCAAAGCCATTGTCCCAGGCCAGGCAGTGCCAGCCACACCTCAGGTAGTTTCCCTGGTGGCCGGCCTGACCCAGTTGGACTAAAAGTCCATGAATTGCTTGCTCAATGGATGTGTTAAGGGCTTTGTCTGCCAAACAAACAGATGCATTGGAGTCCCACATAGTGCTTCTATCTATTTCCTCTAGGAGGATTTCAGTGCTAATATCTGAAGATTCTTATCCCGGGCTGTGTTCCTCTCTGAAAGCGTGAATGTCTGCCCTACCCCCACCCCCCTTTGAAGGGTATACATTTTGGCTTTTAAAAAGAGGCTGAGTTGCAAATGGGTTTCACATTATGTATGTGCTGGGCACATACTGAGGGTTTCCAGTGACTCCTTTGGGAAGAGCCTAGAATGCCTTGGTTGTAACATTCATAGCCAGAATGTGGCACTGCCCAGAGATTTGTCTACCCATTGTTTGGCCACTCCTGATGATTCTCTTTCTTGACCTTATCACATGATAAGGGAAAGAGATCATAAGCAAAGGGACCCAAAAAAATGTTCTAAGGGAAAAAGAAAATCTGCACGGGTATACTCCCCTCAGTAAAGCTGGATCACTTTACTGTCATACTGGTCCCTTCACTGTGAGTTTCCTGGAGTTTTGGCATTCCAACTCTTCCTAAGTTACTATTAACAGTGAATATCTCAGTTTCCAAAAAGAACATGACATCTTCCTGGGCAAGGACGCTCCCACCTTCTCATAGGTGACCCATATGATGATACATTTAGAGCTCAAAGGGAACTAGAAGGTACGTAAGCCAGCCCCCTCATTTTACAAATGAGGAAACTGAGGCCCATCCTTAGTAAGTAACTAGCCCAAGTTTATGCTGGCAGTATGTGATGAACCTGGGATTCTAACCCAGGCCACAGGATCATAGACTTAGATTGAAAGAGAGACCTTACAGGGAATCTAGTATAATCTTTTCATCTTAGAGAAAAAGTTCTCTGATCATGAATCCCCTCTGTACCTTGCTGTCTCCTATAAGATGGAAAGGATCATATCCCTTCCCTTCAGGGACCAAGGACAAGGACAAGCTTTAGGAAAATCCAAAGTAAACAATAACATCTTGACGCAATAAAGTCTTGAGTTATGATTATTTGGTGTTTCATACTTTTACGTTGTAGAGTTAAAAGGCACCAGGAAAAGTGGAAAAATCCATAAAGCAGGAATGTTCCTAGAACTCATGGGGACCCTGGATCTTTGGAGTCGATGCCTTTTGGCTCTGGATATTGAATCATTCACTTTAAAAGCATTTGTATACCACATACTACATGCAAGGAAAAGACAAATTTCTCACATTCCCATTTTTCTACTTTTTAAAGCTCTTTTGTATGCTATGGCTAGATCCTTGTAGATTTTCTTTTGTTGTTTTTTTATAAAGAGAGC
Source organism: Dromiciops gliroides (assembly GCF_019393635.1). Classification (NCBI taxonomy): domain Eukaryota; kingdom Metazoa; phylum Chordata; class Mammalia; order Microbiotheria; family Microbiotheriidae; genus Dromiciops; species Dromiciops gliroides. Next base: position 189,678,342 of record NC_057862.1, read on the forward strand.
TTTACATGTGGCATACTTAAAATTCTTCCCTAACTCACTACCAAAAAGGTTCAGAAATTCACTCAAGCATTCAAATGCAGCCAAGATCCCCACAAACATAAGGTGCTGAAATCCTCATTTCTTCACCTTACACAAAAGAACAACAGCAAGGAAAAAAATTGAAATTGATCAACACAAGATGGAAACACATTTACTGACCTAAAAAGCAATAGGTCTGGTAAGAAAGACCATTTTCTCTGGAGTTGAGAGGAGCTGGATTTGAATCCCAGATGTCCTGCCTCCTACCTGTGGGCAAAATCAGAAACTCTCTGGGCCTCAGTTCACTCATTTATAACAAGAGGAGTTTGAACACATGCACAGACTTCAATGCAAAGTAAATGGGAAAAAACTAAACTTTGAGTCTCTCTCATGACTGACTGGTCCCAGTGAGGAGATAAGGATGCATTTCATACCTTTGTTGCATACACTGTCTTACATAGTCATTATGTTGCTTAGTTTTGCTTGTTTTTCTTCTTTACAAGAGAGAGACTACTCATTCTGTGTGAGAGTGGGAATGCGTGTTATACATGAAAATATCTGTGACTTAGAAACAAAAGGCAACAAATCAACTTATTTTTAAATAGAATGAAATGAGGGGTTTGGGCATGATAATGACCTCTCAGTTCATCCCTTTTAGCCCTAAATCTATACTACTACCAGTGTTAACCTCTCCAGGAAGAAAAAGTATCATAGACCTAATTTAGAAGAGATCTCAAAGCCCAACCCCTGTAAGTTACTTAAGTTCCCTGGCCCTCAACTTGCCCAAGGTCAGGATAGTAAGGGTCAGGGGTGAGATTCATCCCCCTGGACTAGCTTCTTTTTCACTGTAACTGGGTGGGGGGGGTGGAGGGAGTGGGAAGAGATGCTCTAAGGATGGTCATTGTAAGAAGTCTGCTTTCGGGGCAGCTAGGTGGCACAGTGGGTAGAGCACCAGCCCTGGAGTCAGGAGTACCTGAGTTCAAATCTGGCCTCAGACACTTAACACTTACTAGCTGTGTGACCCTGGGCAAGTCACTTAACCCCATTTGCCTCACTTTAAAAAAACAAACAAACAAACAAACAAAGAAGTCTGCTTTCCTGAGGATAGCCTATCCTCATCTGACTCATTTACTTTTCCATAGCTGGTCTTTTTCATAGCTTGCCCCAGCCTGGCCTATGCGTGCATCATATTCTCTCTCCTCTTTCTGAAGACCAAGTGAAAATACTAGAGATCATAGGCTTTTATTTTTACAGTTGGGTGAACCCTTAGAAACCTCTTGTTAGAAACTCCCTGATTTTGCAGAAGAGGAAAATGAGGCACTAAGAGGTTAAATAACTTATCTAGGGTCACATGGTCATATTGTGTCAGAGATGAGTCCCGAACCTAGGTCTTCCTTACTCCGGGACTGTTTTTTCTAGCAACTGAACAATAGGATCTATGGAATAGAGCTCAGAGTCAGGGATCACCTGGTCTTATTTGCAATCCTAAATTAGGATCCTAGGTTCCCTTAAAAAAAATTGAGTCCAAGCCCCTGGTTTTGTAGATAAAGAAACTGGGGCACATAGGAATGAAGGGATTTGCTTAAAGTTCCATAGTTAGTAAATAGTGAAGCCAACCAACTCTCTTGCTCCAAATCCTGTGCCCTTTCTACTAATTATATTGCACTAGACTGTGAGCCTTTTTTGAGGAAAGGAACCACATTATAATCTGTGTCACCCTCAGCATCAAGAGCAGTTTCCCACATCTAATAGATGCTTAATAAATATCTTTTGATTACTTTTGAATGGATAAATGGATGAAGGAAGGAAATAAGGAAGGAAGGAAGGAAAAAGGGAAGGAAAGAAGGAAAAGGGGAAGGCAAAAAGGAAGGAAGAAAAAGGAAGGAAGGAAGGAAGGAAGGAAGGAAGGAAGGAAGGAAGGAAGGAAGGAAGGAAGGAAGGAAGGAAGGAAGGAAGGAAGGAATAGCTGTGTGGATTCTCACAAACCCCTTCTTCCCAATTTGTCTTTTCAGTTTTGCACTTTGTTGTTGTTGTCCCTTCATTTCACTCCTGCCCAACTCTCTATGACCCCATTTGGAGTTCTCTTAGCAAAGATACTGGAGTAGTTTGCCATTTCCTTCTCCAGCTCATTTTACATATAAGGAAACTAAGGCAAACAGGGTGAAGTGACTTGCCTGGCATCACACAGCTAATAAATGTCTGGAGCCAGATTTGAACTCAGGAAAATAAGAATTCCTGCCTCCAGGCCCAGCACTATATCTATAGCACCACCTAGCTGCCTCTTTTTTTTCCATCTCTCTAAAACAGGGGTGAGAAAAGAATAATTCACTAGTGAATGCCTTTAAAGGCCCTTTCCTCTGGGCTCCAGTTTCCTCCTCAATAAAATGAGGGAGTTGGACCAGATGACCTCTGGGTTCCATTCCAGGTCAAAATCCTGTGATGCTATGATGAGATTCTAGACCAGAATCTGTTTCTGAGTCAATCTCCACCCAAAAGCCACCCAGATTGGTTTAGCCCAGTCCAGTAGGGATAATCAGTTGAACCTTTCTAAAGGAGAACTCACTTTAACTCATGTAGAAGACAGGATCAAAGAGCTGGGTTGTCCTCATAGAGACCCTGCCCTAAATAAGAACATTCTGTATATTTTCCAGCATCCTGCACCCACCATCAACATTTAGAATATTTCTGACTTTAATGCTTATTATTCACTAGGCCGTATTGAGATTCTTATTCATCTGGTCCTTTCCCATGTTAGTGTGAAATTCCAGTCTTCCAGGCCCACATGCATTGGCTTCAAACTCCAAGTCCTCTCTGGGGGTTGAGGGCAGAGGGTGACTCCTTCAGCCTACAGCAGCTGCAGGAAGCGCTGAGTGACATCACTTTCCCTGAAGCCAAGAAGGTTCCATGAGGTCAGGATCCGGGAAGCCATCTTTGGAGAGAAAAGACACAAACTCCAATCTTCCTTCCGCCACTGGGGAATGAGCTCACCATTCTCAGGAAGCCAATGTTCCAGAGATGCCAGGTTATGCCTGAATAAGTGTCCCTCCTTTCCAGGGACTCTGCAGGTGCTTCACTGCAGGAAAATACCTCCCATTCTGGGCCTGATGGGGTTATAGAAGATGGGAGTCTACCTCTAAGCCTTTACTCATTCTAAGTTACAAGGCCCATGGGGGAAGAAACTGGCCTGTTTTCTTGGGCCAGGATGTATGGATCTTTGAATAATCAAAATGGAATTGATTATGGGTTAGGGTGGGAATGGAAGGGAACTTCCCCAAGGGATTCTCTGTGGATCAGAAATTCCTGGCAGTTGTTTCCTTCCCTTCTGTCATCTGCAGCTATTTTTTGGATCATGGAAATTTCTGCCTTGTGGATCAGATCTGGGGAGGGGAGGTGGAGGCCAGGTGTAAGGTCTAATATAATCTGGGCAGTTACATGATATTTTATAGCTTTAAAAGCCTTTCTACATGGATTACATAGAGAAGAAACAAAACAGCAGGTGGGGTACTAAACAGAATCAGAAGACCTTGGTTTGAATCTCATCTCAGAAAGGAGGGTGACCTTGGGCAAGTCATTTAGCTAATATGTTCCTCAGTTTCCTTCGCAATAAAATAAGGGGGGTGGATTTGTATTGGATGGCCTTTTAGTTCTACACCAGGAATCTCCTTTATCCCTCACAACAACCATGGCGGTTATTTGGGAACCGGTATTATCAACCCCAGTTCTAAGGACAGCAGGGGATCAGAGAGATATGGTGACTTATCTAATATGCACAAAAGTGGAATGTTAATAGAAACATAGACCTAGAGCTAGAAGAGGTCCCAGAGGCTGTCTAATCTAACACCCTTATTTTATAGATGAAGCCCAGAGAAATGAATCTTGTCCAAGTAGGACTGCTACATTTCACATTCATCTCACTTCTGTAGTGCAGCAACATGTGTATCCTAATAAAATGACAAGCCAAACGAGGCTCTTTAGTTCTTTCAGTTACCACACAGGTAAGTCAGTGGTAAAATCAAGATTCAAACCCAGGTCCTCTGACTCCAAACCTATTCCCTTTCCCAAAGCACCACACTGTTTGGCAACAGTACTCAAAGCTAGGTTTCCCTCTCAACACCCCCAGTGGTCTTTCCCCAATGCTGTCTCCCTAGGAAACTTTGTTGCTGCTCTATCTGGCATTCCCTCCACAATCTAATTCCAACCTCTCTCTATTCTCTTCTCACATTGCTCCCTTTCATATACTATATTTTTAAGCCAAACTGATGTACTAGATGCTCCCCAGTGTTCCATCTCTCACTTTCCTGCCCGTCTAGCAGGCTTTCCTGACTCATTTCTGTCTCATAGAATACCTAGATTCTTTCAAAGCGTAGTTGAGATTCAACTGAGTAAAGAAGGGCTTTTTTTTTATATCCCTTGTTAAAAGTGTTCCCTAACCCCCATTACTTCAGATTACCCTATAATAGGGGGGGGGGGTTGGTGTGTATGGGGAATTCAAGGAGGAATAACACTTCTGGGAAGGGCTTTCCAATCCCTTCCACCTTTAGTGTCTATCTGTCTATCTTGGTTCCAAGAGGCTATAACATGGGCAGCAGCCACACCCCAGTAAATTATCTCAGCTAGTGGGCTAAACCAGGTTAGTGGCAACTAACAGGCCTCAAACCTATGGTTGAGTTTGGGAATGTCTACTCCAAGCAATGAAGACTTCTCCCTTCAGAATTGGAAGATGGGGCAGCTAGGTAGAGCAGTGGATAGAGCACCGGCCCCAGATTCAGGAGGACCTGAGTTCAAATTTGACCTCAGACACTTGACACTTACTAGCTGTGTGACCCTAGGCAAGTCACTTAACCCCAGTTGCCTCACCAAAAAAAAAAAAAAGGAATTGGCAGATAAGGATAATTTGTTCCCACAGCCACAAAGGTGGCTGAAGCAGGTGCTGAGGAGCACTTAGAGTTTGGTCATGTATCAAAGATGCCCAGGTCACCTACCACATCACCACCAGTCATTTTGATCTTTGTTTTGCCACTGGATATCAATGACTTTGAAAGAAAGAGTGAGGCTGACAACTTTGTGCAACTCTGCCTCACCAAATCCAATTCATGAATGAGTGAAGAAATCATCTGAAATATTATTGGTCCTCTTAAAAAATGAGGGACAAACAACAACAATTGAGAGGGGTACACTTCTCTCAAGACAAGGCCCAGGTAGTAAATTCAGAAAGAATTGTGTTCAATCCTGAGAGACTTTGGAGAGGCTGAAATTAGGCTTTTCTCACATTCTCTGATGATTATATTCCTACCCTAGAATTCTAGAGAAAATATCTTAAATAAAGTTTGGTGTGGTTTAATCTAGGATCTTCCCTAGAAGGGATTTAACAGTATATTTTATAGAAAAGGTGCTCACTGTGCAAAGCAAATAATAATAGTAAGTCCTTGCACCTAGTTGTCACAGTGGCAGGATCACTAGAACTGGAACTAGAAGGTTCAACTCTGTCCTCCAACACTTGACATGTGATCCCAGGCAAGTCACTTAATCTGTCCCAGTTTCTTATCTATAAAATGGGTATAATAATGCTCCCTATCTCCCAAGTTTGTTTTGAGGATCAAATGAGATATTCATAAAGTACTAGAAAACCTTAACACCCCTTGTAAATGATACCTGTAGATGTCAGCTATAGGACAGCTATTTATTTTCCCCAACACAAAAGACTCATAAAGCACTCATTGACAAATACTTAATACTCAAAAAAAGAGGATCAAAGGTCTGATAGACAAGGCTAGAATTAGGCACCAATCAAAAACATTAGGGTCAGGATTTGGGTTATATTCTCCTAAAAGACGAAAATACTTTGAAGGAGTGCTGAATTTCACATTTATCTCCCATGCAGTGAGTGCAGTTAACAACACACATGTCCAAATAACCTAGGGGTGGCTGTGTGAGTGGGGAGGAAACAGACAAAAAATGTCATGGAATTACAAATGACAAGAATAGGCAACTGCTTGGACATGTAGGGTAAATGAAGGTGAAGAAGTGAGGATGATACCAAGGTTATGAGCTTGAATGCCTGAAAGGATAGTGATGGCATCATCAGAAATAGGAAAATTTAGGAAAAAGGAGTAGGTTTGGGGAAAAAGATAATATCATGAGGTCAATGTCAACCATCTTTGTTTTCTCATTGTATTCAACTCATGAGTCTCACCCAAAGTGAAAAGGGTTGGGGGCAGAGGCTCTTACTGGTATAGAAAATAGCACCAGGTCTGAGCACATGCCTTTGAGGAGAACCTGCTGTAGTCATGGTGAGAGGATTTTGCCAGTAGGACCTGAGCAGCTACTTCTATGGGTGCCCTGGCTAATGGATAAACTAGGTTATAACAACCCTGAGGGACCTACAACAGGCATGGTGCCAGGATAGAAGTGGGAGAGTTGGGGCAATAATGGGGGAAAGGTAGATGGGTCTGTGCTGGAGACAAGACCCACAACTATCTTGGAAAAGAGGAGATGCAACCTATTGTCCCAATACCACCCTATAACTGGTTGATCACATGCCCTTTGAGAGTGATGTAGGGATTGCATCTCCCTAGGGGATGAAGACAGTCCCCATTTAGAAAACTACCTGTATTGCAGACTCAGCATTGGGTCAGAGTCATAAGACCTAAGTTCAAATTAATCTGCACTGCTATTTATTAGCTCTGTGACTCTGCACCAGTCATTTCACTTTCTCTTGACCTCAGTTTCTTCATCTGTAAAATAAGGGAGTCCAACTAAATGGTCTCTAGGATCCTTTCCAGTTTGAAATTTATGATCCTATGATGCTGACCATGGGAGGGAGCCAACTGAGATTTATTTAAAATGCAGGAAATAATAAAACCCAACTTCTAAAAAAAATGAAGAGGGTGGCCAGGGGCTATTCTACTTTTTACTCCCATCCTGATCCCAATTGCTATCTGAGTTTGAAGTGGAAGGGGGCAGCAGCCTAGGTTTACACCCCCACATCCCAAGGTCTGTGAGTCATGGGGCTGCACCAGAGGCCAGGCTACTCCAGAGTCCTAAGAGACATTTGTAGGCGTTCAGCTCATTCCTGCTACTCCTGAAGAATGTCCCTTCAGGAAGCTGGTTCATTCCAAGGTCGTTCTCCTCAGGGCTGGATGAACTGTTGTTCTGAGGTACTGGGGAGAAAAACCAGAATGGTAAGGTTCAAATTCTGACTGCCTTTATCCACTAGGAAATTTCTTTCCCTTCACTGGGCTCGGTTTACCCTCTAGCAAAATGCAAAGAATAATGTATTTCTTGTGAGAGGCAGTAAACCGGGAAGTTTAAGATGCTTTTATTTTATAAAGTTGTACTGGGATGGAGAAAAATTGTCTAAGCCTCAATAACACATTCATCAATGAGAGAGCTGTCTATGTTTTCAGCAGCATACTCAGGGGATATGTAAGAGAACATAAAAGCGGTGGGAACCCAAAGGCCACATCAGGAGTCTTCGTGAAGTCCAAATTTATCTTGATCTGTCACTACCTATCAGATTGAAAGCCTTGACGCCACTTGACAAAGTTTTCCCCCACTTATATTCTAAAATATGTTCAGCTCCCCTCTGATTTTTACCTGTGTGACAAGTCGCTTAATCTTTCTGGGCCCTGGTATCTACTTTTGGAAAATGAGATGATCTTGAGCTAGATCATCTCTAAGGTCCCTTTCAGGTCTAGATCTAAGATTGTGCTACTCACCATGATCATCTCCTTGTCAAGGGTTTGCTTCTAAGACCATGCCCTGGGTGTTTTAATCCTCTTGTCATTGGAACTACCACTGTGCCATTGGGTTTTTTGGTTTGGGTTTTTTGGGAGTTTTCTTTTTTTGTTGTTTGTTTCATTTTGTTTTGTTTTGTTTTTGTTGTTTTTTTGCAGGGCAATGAGGATTAAGTGACTTGCCCAGGGTCACACAGCTAGGAGGTGTCAAGTGTCTGAGGTCAGATTTGAACTCAGGTCCTCCTGAATTCAGGGCCAGTGCTTTATCCACTTTGCCATCTAGCTGTCCCCTGGGTTTGTGCTATTTTGTGGTGATTAGTAAATCAGACAGCACAAATATACTTGATCCACTCATTACATCCAGCCCTAGACCCCAGATCATATACTTCACATCCCATCTGACTATGTACAATGTATCATTAATATCTTTCCAACTGCTTCTGTAGTAGTGTACCCCCACCTCCTTTCTACTTCTTGAGAACAAGATCAAACCTCTGCCATCATTTCTAGTCATATCCTTTACCTTCTCTCTGTCTCTACTCACTATCCCTATGACTTCCAAAACCAAAACACTCTTTCCTGGTTACCTCTCTTTTATATGTGCAGTCTACTTCTCCTAGAAAATAGCTTCCTTGGGGGCAGAAATTATCTTGGCTTCATATTTGCAATCCCAGGCCTTGGAATAATGCTTGACACCTAATAATTGCTTAAATGCTTTTCCTTCATTGAGCCTAGGATCTTATGATTTGTCAGTGTCACCAAGTCAGTACCATGGTATGGGAAAGGAACAATGGATGATAACATAGCCAAATGATTGGGGTAGGAATCAGGAGCCCAGGTGCAGCAAGAAACAGGCAGGTTTAATCCTGGTGGCTATGTCTGACTCTACCTCCTTATAAATTAATATAGTGAGAAAACCACTGAAAATTGATCAGTCAATAAACATTTGTTAAGCACCTACTATGTACTAGGCACTGAGCTATGCAGTAGATATTCCTGTTTTTTAAGCTCTGTTTTTAAAAATGGTGTTTAAGGCGTGGGAGGGAAGGCAAAGGAATCAGAAAAAAAAAGTAAGTAGCCTGGTAGGGTAAACTTATGAAATTGAATACCTCTATCAGATTTCCTTCACTGAAGTAGGTTTGAATAGGACAGGTATAGCCCTAATATTGTGTTAAAGCAGGAAAAAACCTTTGAAGAATGAGGCCAGATGCCAGATGTGCCACTTGCTACCCATATAACCTCGGGCAAATCACGTCTGATTTTCACAGCTCTCTCCTATTATGAATAGGACATAAAAGAGGACTTTAATAATGAAGATTGTAAAGGGATTTATGTTGCATTCGAATCTTAATATCAGAGATCTTCAATTTGGAGGAAAAACTATGAAACACAGAATAGCTAAATGTCTGACCAGATAGCTTTTGAAGCTCCTGCCATCTCTAAATCTATGATCCTATGCCTATGCAATAGCCGTTCCATATAACAGTAGATAGGACAGTGAACATAGAAGCGGGAAGAACTAAGTTCAAATCCGGCCCCAGGAATTCACCAGCTATGTAACCCTGGACAAGTCACTTAGCCAATTTGTGCCTCAGTTTCCTCATCTGTAAAATGAGGAGGTTGGACTCAATGCCCTCTAAGATCTATTTCAGCTCTAAATCTAATACCCTAGAAACATCTTGGTTCCAAAAAAATGTCCTTAATTTAAAAAATAACACCATACTCTCAACGGTTTCGCTCAATGACAAAGTTGTCACCTCTTTACTATCCTTTGCAGTTCACCATCTGCCTCAGTCCTTTGCAGCTAATTGTCGAGGGTTGCTAAGTAACTTGATTTTGAAACATGAAGAAGTTGGAGGGATATTTTTTATTTGTTTGTGTTTTGTTTCTGCTGGCAGAAAGCTTTCCTAAATTCCTGATTCCTCCAGTGCCCCAAACTCTTGCCCTATGCCACATTTCTCAAACGAATAGTTTTAAAGCATAATTCCTATAACCATCTTTTCCCTCTTTTCTCTAGTGGAGCTCTCTGTTCAGTGTCAGCTTAATCCTTAGGAAGTGCAGGACTCAATCTTCCATCGAAAAAGAACATGCTCTATTTCTGCCACTGGACATCCTCTTACAGGGAAAGAGAAATCAACAGTAAGGTCAGCTGGTAAATTTCAGGCAGGCACTTCTAGGCTGGATCCCACCACAGCTTCTCACTCACTATCATTTATTTCCCCAATTTTGATATATAATGTGTGAGAGCTCATGACCCCAGACTAACAAAGACACCCATGAATGTTCTACCATCACCAGAATGAATCACAGTCTATCCTCTTCTGAGCTTGCTAATTCCATAAGCAACCAGGTAGTAAAGTGGACAACACTGTACCTGAAGCCAGAAAGATCTGAGTTTAAATCTACCTCCTGATACTTATGAGCAAAACCACTTAACCTCTGCCTGCATCAATTTCTTCATCTATAAAATGAAGATTAAAATAGCAGGGTTGTGAGGCAGCTAGGTGGTGCTTGTGCTAGCCCTGGAGTCAGGAAGACCTGAGGTCAAATCTGGCCTCAGATATTTATTAGGTGTGTCACGCTGGGCAAGTTATTTCACCCTGTTTGCTTCAGTTTCTTCATCTATAAAATGAGCTGGAGAATGAAATGGCAAACCACTCCAGTATCTTTGCCAAGAAAACCAAATGGGATCAAAAAGAATTGGACAGGGGCAGCTAGGTGGCACAGTGGATAGAGCACCGGCCCTGGAGTCAGGACGACCTGAGTTCAAATGCGGCCTCAGACACTTAACACTTACTAGCTGTGTGACCCTGAGCAAGTTACTTAACCCCAATTGCCTCACCAAAAAAAGAATCGGACACAACTAAAAATGACTGAACAATAACAAAAATAACTGGGCTACTTAGAAAAGTGTTGGGTTCCTCATCATCACTGGAAGTCTTGGTGTTTTGGATATTTCCTTGTTTTGCTCAGGAACAAGTTGGACTAGATGACCTCAGAGGGCCCTTCCAACAAGGGGGTGTGCTGGTAAAAATTTAACAACCAGGACACCAAAAAAAAATTTTTTTAACGTAGGCATGATACACTTTTAAGTAAAACATGCATCATTAACATTTTCTCCATTACTTTCTTAAATCTAAACAGTCAACAAAATAATAAACTAGATTTACCCCTGATTTTTAGTTTTGCCAATTTCCAAGGTGTCAGTACTGACACTGAAATGTTAACAACCAGGTGAAAGCCAACTGAAGCTGGCTCTAGCATACCCCTGCTTCCAACTCTGAGATTCTGATTCCATGTTGGATAAGGGACCCCTGTGGGATGGGCTGCTAGACATAATGAACTCTAAGATGCTTTACACCTATGAGAGTCTGTAATAATACTGTACCTAGACCTACTTCAAATATGTTAGCTTCCAGCATAAAGAACACTGAAAAATCTGGGACTCTCAAAACTAGCATATAATGGGCTTATTTTAAGCATTGAACTTCACATACTGGCCAATCCCCAGATTTCCCCAGTGATACCAAGATAAGGATTCTTGCAGGGTAAACATCTGATGATAGGTGATCCAGGTGGGGCAGTCAGGTAATGGGGCAGCCAAGTAATGGACTAACTTTTCCATGCCTGGCCTAAGACAAGTACCTAAAGGCATTTAGCTATCTAGGGAAGAAGCCAAGTTATCTGAGAGAGCTGTGTTTCATAAAAATCAACTAGTAAAATCAAGCTAATAAAGGGAGGAGGAGGAGGAGGAGGAGGAGGGGGAAAAGGAACTGAAATTAGTAGTCCTGCAAATTGTGCCAATCCATAGGGTCATGTTCCCTAGCTTCTGGGAACTTCCATTCTAAATTATATCAAGGACATTTACTTTACAGTCATCAGTGTATAATTTCACAAATCTGGTGGGTGCCAGTTTCATTGCACAAAAATTTTAGAGGCAGAAAAGCCTAGTGGATAGAGAGCAGACCCCCAAATGAGGAAAATCTGGGTTCAAGTCCTAGGTCTGACACACATTGGCTATAGAAACCTGGACAAGTAACTTAACCTCTGTCAGTTGAAAGTGAGATTGAAATCGCACCTGCTTAACCCAGTGTAATCGTTTAAAATGCATTTGTTATGTTAAGTTGCTCTGGTCAATTCTCTTAAGACCACATTTGCAAAGGGGCCAACTTGGATTGGTGGAAGAAGTTTCCTCCCCTGACAAATCTCTATACTAATGAAATCATACACCTAGGCCCTATCCTTATTATAGTTTTGTAGTATTGTTCTACTTTGAAGGCTCAAGTCATGGAGGTGGCACAATGGGTAGAGGTCCGGGCATGAAGTCAGGAAGACCTGCCAAATCCAGACTCAGACATTTACTGGCTGTGTGATTCTGGGTAAGTCATTTGGCTTCTATCTGCCTAGGTTTCCGCATCTGTAAAATTATCGGGGGTAATAATAGTACCTACTTTACAGGGTTGTTGGGAGGATAAAATGAGATAATAGTGATAAAGGTCTTTGAAAATCTCAAAGCACTATATAAATGCTAGCTTATTATTTTTGTTGGGTTGTTTATTATTATTATTATTATTATTATTAGTAGTAGTAGTAGTAGTAGTAGTATGTTATGGCAGCAGAAAGTAAAAATTATGAAAATTAGTCCTAGAAAATGCTTGAGAGGGAACATGGTACTGTTGAAAGACTATGGAACTTGGACTCAGAGGACCTGAACTTAAATCCCAACTTTGTCATTTTCTAACCTTTTGACTTTAAGGCACAGCAGTGTCCTCATCTGTAAAATAAGAAGATTGATTAAATGGTCATTAATATGATTCCTGATGTCCCTTCCGGGTCTAATTCTATAGGGTTATGAGCTAAAGAATTTGCAATATAGTCAAGTAGACAGCCATCTATCTGTCATCTCAGGACCACCCCAGCTAAGGTCTGAGAGGCTCAGTACTACAAGTGTAGCCACCAGGTAATACATTTTGTTTTGCCCACAACAACTCATTTAAACTATTTCCTACTATATGGAGTAGGGATTTGGAATAAAAACATTAATGAAATTGTGGCTCTTTGGGGGTAATAAAGTAAACATTATCTCTAAAGCAGGAAGAGAGGGAAACCTAAGAACAAATCATAAATTAGATAATTGTTTATATTTCTTATGTTTAAAAGGCTAATTAATATGAAAGGCAATCTGAGTGGTACCTCTCTTTTCTCATCTGTAAATGAAAAGGGTTGAAGGAGATTTCTACTACTTTCCTTTGCTTTCTCTAGTATTTCCAAACTAGGAATAATGGATAGATGTTGTCCTTCCTTCTGGAATAGGACCAAAATGACATGCATCACTATGTTGGGGGGGTCAATGTACAGTGTGTCTGACCATGGCTGAGCTTGGAAGGTTCTACCAGAGGTCAAGCACCAATAGTCCATAGAATGGATAGCTGTAACTAAGAGGCAGGGAAGAAAAAGATCCTAAAAATTGAAGCTGTCCAAAAGTGGAATAGACTGCCTTGACCAAAAAAAAAAAAATGGACTCCCCATCAGTCAAAGTTTTCAAATGTAAGCTAACTAATCACTTGCCAAAGATAACAGAGAAAATACTGCCCTGGTTCAGGTCTGGGCAAGATCAATACTAAGGTTCTTTCCAATTCTGATATTGCATGATACTGTTATTCTAAAGGCTTGTTTTTGTTGTTTTTTAATCAAGAGATCATCCAGCCAAAACTTCCAATTTCCTCCCTCCCAACCCAGTAGCAATCAGTAGCAACACTGAGCAGGTTGTTGAAGGAATGGTTCACTGAAGAAAGAATGTTAAGTAGGTAAATAATTCTGCTTTCTCCTATCATGCTTTCCTGTTCTTAGGGAAGAGGGAGGGATAGGATGAGATGTAGACTAAGAACTAAACACATGAACTTTTCCAGCAACACTAGGCCAATGGTTGCAGCCATTCATTAGCTTCCAATGCTTTAAAGCCTGGAGTCCAAGAGTATATTTATGCAACCACATCTCAGCATCAAGTTGCCTGTTGCATTTCTAATTTTTTTTTCAGGGTCCTGAGGTTTGTTTTAACTAAAGATCCAAAGAATTCATAATCAAAGCAGCATGAGGGAGAGGCAGGAGGAAAGGCACAGTCCAGTCATTAAGTAAGTCCAAAAATTGCTATAAAGTTTGCACTAACAATTCACCTGTACCTTTTAGAATCCCAGGTTTCCTTCAAAACTCGGCTCAAAATATCTCCTATATGAAGCCTTTCCTTATCTCCACTAAATGCAGTGTCCTCCCTCAAAAAAATTGTTTTTGCTATGTATTCATTTTGTGTCTATTATTTCACTTTTGTCTTTCTTTGCACTCCCAGGATGTAGGACCGTACTTGGCATAAAGTAAGCCCTTTATAAATACTTGTTGACTGTTTGATTGACTGTTTGTTCCAGGGTTTATAAGGGATGGTTTCTTCCAGAATCTCAGGCCCAGGATCTTTATAGAGTGAGTGTTCTACAAATGGAGGGGAGGAAGAGAGAGTAAAATTCGGCCTATAGATTTTAATCCTTGAAGACTAGTAGACATAAAACCAAGCATAAGACACTAAAGTCTAAGAGCCAGCTTGAATGGGCCAACATTATGGTGTATGTCAATATCAAAGCCAAAGCAAGAACCAAAACCACCTTTTGTCAGATGCAGAGGTTTCTCCAAAGCAAGAACCACACCTGAATAAACAAGCTGAAACAGTCCAAGGATTTTTCATTCCTGGATCTCAGCAAGGAGAATGTGGGACTTCTAAGATTCCTTAGGAAAGGTGCATCAGCTGTGGTTTTGATTAGAACATTAAGAAGTATGTTTCTTTGATTCTGATATAAGCCTCTGAGAAGAGACGTAGGCAGCCTTCATTTGAACTGAAAGCCTGCCAGAGCAGCAGAAATGACTATGGGAAAGCTTTGGAATGGTGCACATCAACAACATTGCCAGATTATATTTATTGAGCTCTCCCAATAGACTCTAAATTCTGTGAGATTAGGGATTTTTTTTTCCTTTATGTTTATATATTCCTGTAGTGATACAGGTGATAATAGTGATTTGGTGTTGCTACAGGAAGGCAGAAAAAATTTAAAGGATTGTAGGACAAAGGTTACCAACTCCACCCTGCTGCCTCAGTATTACTAAGTGAAGCTCCAGGGTAATTAGAATGTCTCTGGCACCAATAGCCAAAGGTATAAAGGGAATTGAAAGAAATTACTCACCATAAACCAACTGTCAAGCAGGCCTGGGAGGGTTCATGTGCAGGAACAAGTAAAGTCATTCAAAAAACAAATCACACCTGGAGGACTTTTGCTGTGCTGGCTAGGTATGGCTGAGGGTTAGTACCACAAAAGAACTAGAACAGCTCTGTCGCTATTCATTATCTCACAGGAAATCTATGCAGCTCTCCTGACTGAGAGGAGACTTTACCTAGCAGCATAGGTCAGTGGAAAAACAATTAATCAATCAATAAACATTTATTAAGCATCTACTATGTGCCAGGCACTATGCTAAGCTCTGAGCATACAAAAAGTGGCAAAGGACAGTCCGTGCCTTCAAGGATCTTACAATCTAATGGGAGAGACAACAAATAAATATTACAAAAAAACTTACATGTAGGTTGAATAGTAAATAATTAACATAGGGAAGGCACTAGAATTAAGAGGGGTTGGGAAAGGCTTCCTGTAAAAGATGAGGTTTTAGTTGATACTTAAAGGAACCCAGGGAAACCAACAGGCAGAAATGAGGAGGAATACAGCCAGAAATGGGGGACATCCAGAAAAAAAATGCCCAGAGTTGAGAGATGTTATGTCTTATTCATGGAACAACAAGGATGCCATTGTTGCTGGATAGAAGAGTACATATGAAGGGTTATGGTATAAGAAGAATAAAAAGATAAGAGGGGACTAGGTTAAGAAGGGCTTTGAATGCCAAGCAGAGGATTTTGTAGCTGATCCCATTGGTAATAGGGAACCACTAAAGTTTAAGTTGTGGCAGGGAGGATGATACAGAAACAGCAGATAGAAGCGCAGCAGAGAAAGCAGCCCAATAGATGATATCAGAAGCTTTGTTGGAAAGCAGAAAACTACTCCTTAGGAGACAGAATTGTGTTCCAGCCAGGATGTAAGGCCAGCCTATAAATGTTATGTATCTAGGCTATGTGTTTTCCATTCTCCACCCTTTGCCATTGGTGGCACAGAAATCTATGGGATACTATGCCCCTAGGGAGGAGGGGGCATTTTCCTTATTTACATTAGTTTCATTTAATCCAGTACCTTTGCTTTGTATCCCCTGGCTTGGAGGAGGAAGAGGAGAAGAATATAAACATGAGGAGGAGAATGACAAAGAGGAGGAAAAGAAAGAAGGGTATGAAGAAGAGGACAAAAGAGAAGGTAGAACACATTGAAGGGGCAAAGCTATGTTCCCTGTATATAGGACAGTGTTGTACACACAGTAAATAGATGCCCAACAAGAATCAGATGAAGGAATTTGGGGTGTTTAATCTGGATAAGAGAAGTCTTTGGGAAAATATGGTCACTACCATCAAGTACCTGAAGGGTTGCCTTGTGGAATATAACTAAGACTTATTCTCCTTTGCCAAAGGGAGGGAAACTAGGAACAATGGGTAAACGTTTCAGAGAGTTATATAAAAGCTCAATATAAAAAAATCCAATTATTTAGAGCTGTCCAAAAATGGAATGGGCTTACTCAAAAGGGAGTGAGCTCTTCCACTTCAAGCAGAGACTAGATGACCACATATTAGGGATGTTGTAGAAGTTTCCTGTTCAGATATGGGATAAGTCAAATGGTTTCTAGCATTCTTTCCATCTCTGAGATTATGGGATTCAATACATATTTGTTGAGCTGAATAGAAAGGACTCCAATTGAATCCCCATAATACACATAGTCCTGAGCTCCTATTGTTACATTCATCCTTTAAAAATGAAGTAAATTAAAAATCAAATTCATATGCTTGTTTTCCCAAAGTATATTAATGTTGTTGTTGTTGTTGTTGTTTTAAGTAGGACAGTGGTCTGATCACATGGGTACTATAAGATGATTCATATAGTGGTACATAATAGAGATTAGAGAGGAGAAAGAGGAGAGGCAAGACTATTGAGTAGGGGGCTATGCTGATAGTTTAATATAGGACTAAGAAGTATACTAGGTTCATATTTATCTTTTAATGAGCATGAGGGTGAAATAGTTGGCAAATATTCCTTTGTTTGGCACAGGTAAAAAGATCTGGAATCTTTTACTTTTCCTTCTGGTCAAGATTCTCTGGTCAAGTGTGATTATTATTTCTTTTTTTCTGTGTCCCAGAGGCTGGGTCAGAGGGTTCCAATTATCCATTTTATTTTCCAACAGAATTGAAGTGGCAGGTATCACACAGCTTGAAGGCATCAGAAAGAATAGGAAAAAAAAAAGTAGCTTAAGGCCTTGCCCTGTCAAGAGTACTTGATTCTCCACAATGAACAAATGCCTCAGATGGCTGGATGCTGTTGTGTTGTTGCCCACCCAAATCATGATGGCTAATGTTTGGCAGAGAAGCAAGGAGAAGAGAATGCCTAAAGTCCATATTCTCCATCCAATCCTTTTATTAAGAGCCAAGGTTCTGAGTTCCATGGCTGTTGGATGTGCTTTTTGAATAGGGCACTTGGATTTGAAGCAAACAACTGGAAGAATTTCTAGCATTTAGGAAAACCTAAGCTGGGTCTATGACAGTGATGTGGTGTATGTCACATAGTTTTCTCATAAAGTTCATGCAAATATGAAGTAAAGCTTCTAAGGATGCATCTTGAGGGAACAGGATAATTTAGCCCCTGGTGCAGTTACTGGCAATAAGCAGATGAGTGGTAGCTGTATACCTGGCACAGTATGGACTTGGCTTTTGCCATAAAGGACACTGAGAACAGTTGTGGCAGAATCTATCCAGCTGAAGGAAATTCAGAAGGAACTGGTAGAGCCAGATACCCACAGGGGACAGGAAAGCACATAGGAGCTCACAGAAAAATTGAGTGTGGCAGACTGAGATAATTATCCACTTAGCTCAATATCCTGTTACTTTCTAAGTATGGAACCCCAGAACTTGCCCAGTTCTGGAGTTGTTTGTGATTCTTGTTGTTGCCCCTCCTTCCACTTCAGATACAAATTGATCTTCCAGCTATGGTCTTTTCACCTCCCCAACTCATCGACCTGGTTCTTCATTCATGTTTGTTTATACTCTAACTTCTTAAACTGTGGGTTATGACCCAATATGGGTTGTGTAACTGAATGTGGGGGGTGTGAAAAATTTGGCAACAGTAAAAGGTTATGTATACCTATTTTATATACCCATATACCTGGAGCCATGTAAAAATTTCTTGGGCAAATAGGGGTGCAAGTGGAAATTTGAGAAGCCCTGGTTTATACCACTGTAAATAGAGGCAGAAGTTAGAAGCAGAGGAAAAGTATGGAAGGACAGCACACTCTAGTCATTCCAACCTGGGCCAAGGGATAAAAGACTAGGAAGAATGTCAGGATACCTGGGTATGCCTGAGAGAGCTAGATTTAGAGCTAGAGACCCCTGATTTGGCTTTCTTCCCTTCTCCTTGAGTTGTATGACCTTGAATGATCATTTCATCTCTTTGGGCCTCAGTTAACATGAAAGTATGGTTAAATCAAAACATTTCTAAGGTTCTTACTAGTTCCAATTAAATTCCTTGACGTCAGGGACTGTTTCATTTTTGTCTCTATATCCCACCAATCTAACACAGGGCCTGGCTTATAGTCATCAACAAGCATTCATTAAGCATCTACTATGTGCCAGGCACTTTGCTAAGCACTAGGGATACATAGACAGAGACAAAAACAGTATTTGCCAGGGCAGCTAGGTGGCACAGTGGAAAAAGGACTGGCCCTGGATTCAGGAGTACCTGAGTTCAAATCAACCTCAGACACTTGACACTTACTAGCTATGTGACCCTGGGCAAGTCACTTAACCCTCATTGCCCTGCAGGAAGAGAGAGAGAGAGAGAGAGAGAGAGAGAGAGAGAGAGAGAGAGAGAGAGAGAGAGAGAGAGAATTTGCCCTCAGAGAACTCATAGCCTAATAATGGGGGAAGATAACACATAATCAACTACATAAAAAAAGATATATACAGGATAAATTGGAGAACCTTTCAGAAAGAAGGTACTATCATTAAGGGATAGTAGGAAAGTCTCCTTGAAGAAGGCAATATTTTATCTGGGGCCTAAAGGAAGTCTGGGAGACCAGGTAACAGATGAGAAGGGATAGAATTCCAGGTATGGGGACAGCCAATGAAAACGGAAGTGTAGGGAAATTAAATCCCTTGTGAAAGGAACAGCAATGGGGCAACTGTCACTGGACCATAGAGTATGGGGAGGGGGGAAAAGTATAGGAAGACTAAAAAGGTAGGAAAGATTCCACAAGACAACCCTTCAGGTGCTCAATGGAAGGGCAACAACCAGAATCACAACCAACTCCAGAATTGGGCAACTCTGGGGTTCCACCCTAGGAAAGTAACAGGATTACTCTGTGATGATAACATTAATCAGAGATAACCCATAGCTGAATTTATAATCACACAATTGCCCTAACACTTCACCCCATAAGGACATTTTTGAGGGTTCCAGAGGTAAAAATTATGATCTGGTAACTATTCTTAAAAGTATATAATATATGCCACCCTACTAACTTAAAGGGAAGGGATGATAGACTTGACTTCCCCAAGTGTTTTCTTATTAAATAAGTTTTGCCAAAGTTCTATTAGGAGCTTCATTACCACCTCACCCCATCCCCATCGAATTCGGGGAGACTGGAGGACCTGGTGCTTGTAGAAGGACCTCAGCCTAATCCTGAAACACAGAGTACTTCTATAACCTTCTAAGGAATCCCAGAATTCTAAGGAGATTTGTCAGTCATCAAAAAGCATTTAGTAATTGCTTACTCTGTGTATTTTGGGGGAGCAGGGGTTAATTCAAGAAGGGGTTCCATTCCATCTAGATCCCTTTTTCCCCTACCCTTGGACTATCTTGGAATTGACTCCAAAAATCAAAGTACTGGAAGAAATTTTCTCATTCTAAGTATCTTCAGAATTCCTGTAGAGACCACAAGTTTAAGTCTGAATCAGTACTAAAATCAAGATTAGGAACTTGAAGCTGCCCAAGAAAGATTGTTGCTTGGTTTTGTTTTGGGGTTTTTTGGCTTTGGGTGGTAGTGGTATTGGTGGTTGCTTTTATCAAATGAAATAATATTTGTAAAGCATTTTGCCCAGTGCCTGGCACACAGTAGGCTTTTTTTTTTCAGATTTCAATGGTTTGGGAAAAAAATCAAGGAAAAAGAAAGACACAAAGCAAGCAAGAAATCAGATAGGCCGACGTTTTCGTGAGGTGATTTTACAAGTGGGCTTTAGGAGAATCAAGCAATGCTGCCACAAGTCAGCACACTCCTCAGCAACAGGCCCCGTGATGGCTGAACCTTTCATCTCACCTTTATTGTTTACTATGACTCCTGCATTGTCTTCAAAGTATAGGAACACATCTTTTCTCGACTTCCATTGCCTTATTACCACTGCTGGATGAATCTTCTTCATGAGCTCTGGTTTCCCCTTTTTGATGGTGGCCATTAACATGTCACCCACATCAGCTGCAGGAAGGCTGTTCAAATCTTCCCTTAATTCCTTTCACAGAGATAATTTACAAGTTCTTGGCACCTGTATTATCAGAACAATTGATGACAGCTCCCACTGAGAAACCCAATGAAATTTGGAACTTGGCTCCAGAAGACCCACCTGGTCCTCACTTAGACATCTTGGCTCCCGGAAAGGACGAAAAAAAGACACAATAGGCTTTTTATAAATTCTTGTTCCTAGTCATTCCCCAATTGATACATGGTCAATGGATATGAACTGGCAGTTTTCAGATGAAGAAATCAAAGTTATTTTTAGTCATATGAGAAAGTTCTCGAAATCACTTTTAATTAGAGAAGTGAAATTTAAATAACTCTTAGTTGTCACTTCACACCTTTCAGATTGGCTAATATGGCACAAAGCAAAAAATGACAAGCATTTGGAGGGGATGTGGGAAAATTGGAATACTAAATGGACTGTTGGTGGAGTTGCTGAGCATTCCAGAGAACAATTTAGAACTATACCCAAAGGGGAACAAAACTGTGTATGCCCTTTGATCCAGCAATACTGCTGCTAGGTCTGTATCCCATAGAGATAGGAGGGAAAAAAAAGAGGAAAACAATCTATACGTACAAAAATATTTATAGCAGCTTTTTTTGTTGTGGAAAAGAATTGGAGATTGAGGGAATGCCCATCAACTGAGGAATGGTTGAACAAGTTGTGATATATGATTGTGATGGAAGACTATTGTGCTAAGAAATGTTGAAGAAGGTGCTTTCAGAAAAACCTGAAAAGACTTCCATGAACTGATGCAGAGTGGAATGAGCAGAACTCGAATATTATACACAGTAATAGCAATATTGTACAATGATCATCTATGAATGACTAAGGTATTCTGAACAATACAATTATCCAAGACAATTCTGAAGGACTTATGATGGAAAAAATGCTATCCACCTCCAGAGTAAGAACTGATGGAGTCTGAATACAGATTAAAGCATACTTTTTTAAACTTTCTTTTTCTTGGGGTTTTCTTTTGTCTATATTTTCTTTCACAACATGACTAATATGGAAAGGTACTTTGCATGACTACACATGTATAACCTATATCAAATTGCTTGCCTTCTCAATGAGGGAAGGAAGGAATAGAGACAGGGGAAAAATTTGGAACTCAATTTTTTTAAAAAATGTTAAAAATTTTTTATACATGTAATTGGAAAAAATTTATAAACAATTACTTCTGCCTTCCCTCCTTATCCAATACATTTCAGCTATAGTTAACACGGATGGATCCCCTACTGTGTGAAAGACATTGTTGGAGGCACTGAAGAGAGCTCCTGCTCTCAGGAATTTGTTGTATCCTCCTTCCTTCTTGAAGAGGAGGACTAATAACATCAGGAGGGTGATGTCTTGACTTGTAAGTGAATTGGATTTAAGTGAGGCAGAGCTGTACAAAGTCATCAGCCTCACTCTCTACTCCAGAACCATCAGAGTCCAAGGGGCAAGACATAGGTCAAGACTACTGGTGATGACCCAGAATGCAGTGGGAGACCTTGGCCTTTTTAAGTTAAGGTCTTTCCCAGGTCTCAGTTTTTCTGGGACACTATCCATTCAGTAATTAAAGCTAGGTAAGAATAGAAGCTTACTTTGATTTCACAAAAGAATCTGTCAGGGAGGGGAAGACCCTCAGAGTTTCTGGCCAAAACAGAAACAATGGCTATTTGCACTCACTCTGAGTCATCAAAACCCAAACAAACCAGTGAGGTTTGGGCTGGGACCTATTACTGGCCAATCAGTGAAAGTGAGTGATTTGGGTTTAAAGTCATAGTCAAGTAGTTTCATTTGAATCACTATAGGCTTTAACAGAGCCTGGTTTTTCAGAACTATATTTCAATAAATCATAAATGAAAACTATAAGAGACAAAGAGATAAAATTGTCCCAGTTTTTTTATCTAGGAGTTTATGCATAGTAAGGAAAAGCACTGACTTTGGAGCCAACTACTTGAAATCCTATTTTGCCACTGACTTAATGGGAAAGGGGATAAATTAGAGTTGGAGGAAAGACATGTTGGTAAATAACTGCTGTACTAAAGGGTGTGAGATGGGTATAACAGTTGGGTTCCATATAACCTTGAACTAGGCAGCTGGTTAGTACAGTGGATGGAGCATTGGACTTGGAGTCAGGAAGATCTTAGTTCAAATCCTGCCTCAGACATTTACTTATGATCTAGGCAAGTCACTCAACCTCTAAGTCTCGGTTTCTTCATATGTAAAATAATAATAATAATAATAATGCCTACTTGTTTTAAGGAAAAAGTGAAACTAAGATTAAATGAGATAAGATTTGTAAAGTCCTTCATAAATTTTAAAGCACTATGTAAATATTAGCTCTTATTCTTCCTACATAGAAGACAAGCAAGTAAGTGTCCTCCATGAGAGTCCAAGCCTGTGGAAGGCCTGGGAGATTTCAAGAAAGATCACTCTAAATTCAGATTCACTCCTCATGGGATGTCTAGAGTTGATCTAAAACAAACAAACAAACAAACAAAAGACTCAGATTTTCCCTTTCCAATTTTCTCCTGAATTTCAGAGTAGACATCAAGTTCTAGATGAATAGCTATAAATTAGGGATATCCAACCATCGAGATATGGTCACTGGAGTGGCTGACCATGTGTAGGCCTCCATCAGTCGTGGATGACCATGGATCAGGGCCTTGAAGAGCCACAGGCCACACTGTGGCTGTGCAGTCCAATACGGGAGCCGCATCTCCTGAGTGATTTATAACCGGTAACTGCTGCATCCCGTGTTGTATTTACCCCATGAGGAGTAGCTGGAGTGTCCTCTCCAGGGCACTGGCCTGGGTGGATCAATATGGAAAACAAGCTGTTGCCCATGCAGCAGGTTTTCCCTCTCTGCGACATTGGTGGATCCAAAGGAGAGGCAGAGCCAATACAGTTTGGCACCAGTGCCGCAGCAGGAGTTGCCAGAGGGATATGATGTCCAACATCCAACTGCCTAAGGGACTCCTGATTTTTCCTCGGGGTTAACTCCCAAAGCCTTTCCCATATATGGGTATAGCTGCATGGCAGTGGAGGTTTAAAATCAGGGTTTCCTTCCCCTAGACAGATTGCCTGCCAAGGCTAACGAGCCCCACCTGCCCGAAGCAACTGGTTTTAAGGCACCAGTGACTCGCCTTTGCCCCTTCTCCTGTTAGTAGAAACAGTTCCACCAGGAGAAGGCCAGGAGTTGGGGCTTCAGTTGTCAGAGGCTATTTGAGATGGAGGCTATTTGAGATGGAGGCTATTTGAGATGCACGCTATTGGAGTATTTTATAGAGAGTGGGAGCTTATCCCCACTCCCACCCCGGTATGACAAACCTTTGGAACCAGCGGCTGACCAATTCATGAATAATAGGGACACTCTACACCAGAGGTTCTTTTTTTTTTTTTTTTGGCACCAGAGGTTCTTAATAAATGTTTATTGTTGTTGTTTGTTGTTTGTCCTTTATTCTTTTTTTTTTTTTAGTGAGGCAATTGGGGTTAAGTGACTTGCCCAGGGTCACACAGCTAGTAAGTGTTAAGTGTCTGAGGCTGGATTTGAACTCAGGTACTCCTGACTCCAGGGCCCGTGCTCTATCCACTTCACCATCTAGCTGCCCCTTGTCCTTTATTCTTGATGAGGATTCTGAAATGGGGGTGATATCATGATTTGCAATAATTTGGATTTAAGTGAAGGAGGACTGTACAAGGTCACCAACCTCACTCTCTCTTTCAGAGCCATCTGGGTACAGTAGCAAGATATATATTAGGACAACTGGAGATGGTCCCTAATGCTTAAGGCAATTGGGGTTAAGTGACTTGCCCTGGGTCACACAGCTAGTAAGTGTCTGAGGTGAGATTTGAACTCAGGTCCCACCAACTTCAGAGCATGTGCTCTATCTATCCCACCACCAAATGTTTACTGAATGAATGAATGGTGTTAAATAGAAATGGATGCCTGCCAGCTGCATATTGACTTAGAAAGCCACAGATTAATGTTATCTATGTTGTATTATATTCTAATTTATCTTGTAAAATATTTCCCAAGTACATTTTGATCTAGTTCTGGTGTCTACTTGGGCTCTACTGGCTCTCCTGCAGTCTATATCCAGCTGTTAGTCACCTCTTTTCTGCCCTGCACAAGTGCTGTGAAGGTGAGGTACCATTTGATGGTAGCGGGTTTCAGGGGTAAAGTTCTTGTTGTTATTTTGTCCTGGACTTGTGATTTAATCTGTGTAATGAATTCCTGGTATGGAAAATTCTTCTATCAATTAAGTTCATAAACTTATCTATAACCCACAGTCCTAGGAAGCTGCCTGAGAGCACTGAGAGGTCAAGTAATGTAACCTGTCTATGGCCACACAGCTAGTCTATGTCAGAGGTTAAACTTGAACCCAGGTCTTCCTTATGTCTACATATTACTTCTCAAGGGCAGCTAAGTGGCACAGTGGATAGAGCACTGGCCCTGAAGCTGGGAGGACCTGAGTTCAAATGTCAGGTCAAATACTCATTAGCTGTGTGACCCTGGGCAAATCACTTAACCATCCAGGGCCATCTTCAGTCATCCTGATGTATATATCCTGCCACTAGACCCAGATGGCTCTAGAGGTGAGAGTGAGGTTGGCGACCTTTCATAGTCCTCCCTCACTTAAATTCAATTCACTGCAAATCATGACATCACCCCAACCTCCTGGACCTCTTTGAAAATGAAGGACAAAGAACAGTATTACTTCTCAGACCAGGTTTATTGCTGTCAGGTCAGGCTTATACTGGAGAAAATAACAGAGAGATTAATCCATGCTGCCAGGAACTGCCTTCCAAAGAGAAGAGCATTTACTATCCCTATCCCAGAAATCCAGCCACAGCAGACTTAGCTCACACATCTCACACATCTTGTGAAATTATACTGGGGAAAGTAAAAAATAATGACTTTGCTCTGCATTCCAATGTAGACATCAAAACACATTCAAGATTAAATAAACCTACACTTTGTAATATCAAAAATATGTAACCATGACTATATTCACCAGTTTCCCCACATTGCAATTTCCCCACATTACTCTCCTATGCTTCCCCACCCCAACCCCCAAATTGGGCCCACATGTTGCTACTTAAGGAAAAGCCTATTGTCTTTTTGCTTTCAGCCACCCCATCCCCCACTCCCCAAAGCAGTTTGGCATTTTGAGTGCTCGATGTTAATCTTAAATTTACTATTTCTAGAATGTAACTCAAAGAACTAAAATGACCATATATCAAAAGCATTCTCTGCATTATTTCCTTTTGCCAGATGATCCCCCTGCAAAGGCATCCATTCTTAGTACCATTTCTGAGAAGCGATAACATCTACTCCTCGAACTCGTCCTAGATTACAGTCAAAGGAGAGATAGAGACTAAAGAAGTGACCCAAATGTTGGCCCAGGTGCTAGTTTTCTACTGTCTTTCCAATGGTAGACAAGTATCATTTATTTGAAACAAATGGAAGTGCAGTTAAGGGAAACAAGAACAATGGGAGAGAAAAAAACACAGGTCACTCTCCTCCAATCCCCAAGAGGTTAATTTTGATGGAACATGACCCTGAAAGCAGGAAATTCCAAGATCCATCCCATGCTCCCTTCTATTAAGAACTGACCTTTACATATGCTATACATGTGAGGGGAACCTAAGTATAGACAGACACACACACACAGTGACAGAGAGATTAGAGACAGAGACATAGAGAAAACGAGAAAAAAGAGAGGGGGAGAGAGAGAAACAGCAGGAGAAAGAGAGAGAGAGAGAGAGCAAGCTGTAGGTGTATCTAAGACCCACCTGTGGCCCTATGGGAGACAGAATAGACATCTCTAGCTTCTTCTTCACCCTTTCCCACCCTTCTCCAAGGAAGAGTTTAATTTCTGCCAAGAGGAGAAGCTGGAAGTTGGGGCTAGAGGACATTCTTGTCTCTTTAGATACTGAATATCAGATTCTCTCTCTCAAATACTGGACTAGAATTATATCTATCCACTCCCTTTAATAGTTTAGACAATGTGATCAAGTTTTAGTCTCCTTTTGGATCACTTTATCAACAATATTGTAAGGAAGAGTGACTTTATGTCCAAAGTTTGACCCCTTTTCTACCAGATGCCAGTTTCACAATAAACTCATAGTGAATAGCAAAGAAACCAATTTATCTGAATAGGTAGCAAAACAAAAATCAGAGAAGGTATTCATTTGTTGGTGGTGGTGGTGGTCAGTAGTACAATCATGTCCAACTCTTTGTCACCCCATGAACCATAACACGCCAGGCTCTTCTGTCCTATACTAGCTCTTAAAGTCTTTCCAAGTTCATGTTCATTGCTTCCAATATAGTATTTATCTATCTCATCCTCTGCTGCCCCCCTCATCTTCTGCTGACCTTTTCCTTTTGCCTTCAATCTTTCCCAACATCTGGGTCTTTTCCACTGAGTCCCATCTTCTGATTATGTGGCCAAAGGATTTAAGTTTCAGGTTCAGTATTTGACCTTCCTGTGAAAAGACTGAATTAATAGGAGAATATATACCGGAAAATACAGAATGAAGAAGCTCTCCCATTAGAAAGAAGATAGCTCTGATCAACTAAGAGAGAATTCCAGATTTTGCCCAAGGGGAAATTCCCCACCTAGGTCTCTAGTGCAGCAAACTAGGGGTGGGGACACGATGGAGATTTCCAGCTCCTCTCATGTTGGCTCCTTTCCAGAGTCTTTTCCTTCATCAACCTGAAATGGGTTTGACCTTTTCCATCTTTCCTCTCAAAGCTGGAAACCAGAAATGTCCAAAGCAGTTGGAAGCTCAAAGTCATACAGCTTGATGAGTCCCCAAGAGAACTTGAATCTTGAAGAGTCCAGAAGAGGAATCCAGTAGACTGGAGTTCTCCTGATTTTATCAACTCCAACCTGCCCCTTACTCAGGGCAGGGCAACCAAATGGGCTTTGGGACAAGAGTTATATTCAAAATGCATAATATGTATTATCTTATTTGATCCTCATAGAAACTCTGGGGGGTAGGTAATGCATTTATTGTTATCCTATATCACAGATGAGAAAAACAAGGCTCAGAATGATTAGATGATTAGTCCAAGCCAGTAAGTATCAGAGTTAGGACTTAAACCCAGGTCCACCAGTTTCAGTTACAATCCTTTGTTCACCATACCAAACTACTTCCCCTATGTTTCTTAATCTTATGTTTGTTATAACCTGGCACATCTTGGTAGTTCTGTACCATGACCATTTTAGAGATGAGGAAAAACTAGACTCTGTGGTTAAAATTGCCCATCCAGGAGCAGCTAGATGGCGCAGTGGATAGAGCACCAGCCCTGGATTCAGGAGTACCTGAGTTCAAATCCGGCCTCAGACACTTAACACTTACTAGCTGTGTGACCCTGGGCAAGTCACTTAACCCCAATTGCCTTACAAAAAAAAAAATTGCCCATCCAACTGTCCTCATCTCTGTCTT
The DNA here is from genome assembly GCF_019393635.1 of Dromiciops gliroides. Classification (NCBI taxonomy): domain Eukaryota; kingdom Metazoa; phylum Chordata; class Mammalia; order Microbiotheria; family Microbiotheriidae; genus Dromiciops; species Dromiciops gliroides. The sequence goes on from NC_057862.1 coordinate 189,706,233, forward strand.
CCTACCCAACTCCAAGTAGGATCTTCCAGTATCTTTTGAAAAAAAGAAAGGAAAGAAGAAAGAAAGGAAGAAAGGAAGGAAGGAAGGAAGGAAGGAAGGAAGGAAGGAAGGAAGGAAGGAAGGAAGGAAGGAAGGAAGGAAGGAAGGAAGGAAGGAAGGAAAGAAGGAGGGAAACCAAGACCATAATTCTCAAGATGACTTTACAAAGGAAGGGTTCACCTGAGATTTCAGTCAACAATGCCTCAATCCCCAGCTACCTGCCAAACCACTCAAAGTGAAGAAGAGGTAAAGAACAACCAGTTCGTTAAAACCTGCATTTCCTCTCACCCATGGATAAGCAATCCCTGCCCACACAGTCTGGGTTGTTATTATCAGTTAGAATAAACAGAAGGGATTTTTTTTCTCCCCTCCTCCCCAGGCAGGATGGTGGAGTTTCCCTGTTTCCCACCTGAGAGCTGAGCAAGACTTAGGCAGAAGTTCCCTGGATAAGGTTCAGGCCTCCTTCACCTTCCACTGATCTCATTAAAATCTGGTTTGAATCATAAAATCCTATTTACTCCCTCTTGCAGAATGGTTGGCAAAACTCCCTATTTTTAAAAAAAAACCTATTAAAAATCTGTTTTGTAAAGAATCATAAAACTGGGAGCAATTATTACACAGGTGAGAAGTCATAGGTCATAGCATTTAAAAGTTCGAAGGATTATCAGCTAGAAACAATCTTAGAGATAGACTCCATCATTTTACATATGAGGAAATTGAGGTTCAGAGAGGAAAAGTGAGATGTCCAAGGTCACACAGCTTATATATTTATTTGCCTACTTTTCTTGGGTCAGCCCATGGCTTCTTCAAGCTGCAATTCTTAAAGCGGCCCTGGAAATGCCCTCGCACCCCATTATGTGACTGTAGTTATGGGATTTTCCAACATGTTTCCAATTAATGTGTTATGTATCACTCACTTTTATCCCTTTTCAATTGAAAAATATATAAATATTAAATCCATTCCAACTCTACTGTCAATCCTGATACCTCAGGGATCCCCCAAAGTACATTCCAAAATAATGCAGGATATTTCACAAAATGAAGTGGAAAAGTAGGAGGAATAGAGATTACAGATGTCACCAGGTCTTGGGAGAAGATATAGCCCATAAGTACAGAATTCTGGTCAGATCCTTGTTAGTACAGTGTCTGGCAAATAGTAGGTGCTTAATAAATGCTTATTGACAACCATATCTAGAGCATTATGTTGAGTTCTGGGGACAACATTTTAGGAAGGACATTCACTAACTGGAGACCATGGAAATGAGGGTAACCAGGATGCTTGTGAAGGACTTCAGTTGGATAAAGGAACAGGGACTACTTAGCCTAGAGAAAGGAATACTTAGGGAACAATGACAGCTATCTCCAAATATCTGAAAGTATTTTGGGTGGAAGAGAGATTTCTTCTACTTGGCCCCAGAAGGTAGAAATAGGAATAACTAGTAGAAGTTACAAAGAAGCAAATTTGGGTTGGTGTCAGGAAAAAAATTATTTCCTGATATGTATGTTATTGTTCAGTCATATCCACCTCTTTGTGACCCCATGGACTTGTCCATGGGGTTTTCTTGGCAGATACTGGAATGGTTTATCATTTCCTTCTCCAGTGTGTCCCCATTTTACAGATGAGGAACTAAGGCATATAGGTGTTAAGTGACTTGCCCAGGGTAGGTAGGTAGGTAAACATGTTGGAGGGAGCTACAAAATCCTTTGAAGGTGGGGCAGCTACATGGCACAGTGGATAAGGCACCGGCCCTGGATTCAGGAGGACCTGAGTTCAAATCTGACCTCAAACCCTTGACACTTACAAGCTGTGTGACCCTGGGCAAGTCACTTAACCCCAATTGCCTCACAAAAAAAAAAAAAATCCTATGAAGGCATTCTTATTGCCCTAAGACCTAAGAAGAGCTCCATAGAGACAGATGTGCAGGGGTGAAGGCCTTGACTCTTTTAGTCTCTTTTAACAATGACTATAGAGAGTCTGAAGCAAAGCAGGCCTTTCTGTTCCACGTGTCATTATCACTAAATCTCAATAAAGGCTTTTGGAGGATACTGGAAAACCTATGGCCCTTCCTGCTTTAGAGATAGAATAGGTCTCAGGAGGCATTTTTTATCAGGGTTTGTCTACTCACTGAGCCAATCCTAGAGCATTCCAAATTCCTAGACCCAGCTGAAAACCTTGGGAAAATGGAGAGCCCTCCAAAAAGTGAGCAAGCTATCACCCTCAACCTATAAAGTTTTATTTTCTTTCTGTCATTTGGCTTTCCTAAGTTGGTTTCTTTTTTTTTTTTTTTTTGCTTTGTTTTGGTTTTGGTTTTTTTGTTGTTTTGTTTTGTTTTTGTGGAGGGTTTTTGTGACTAGGTTAGCCATATGCTTCTTTCGTAAATATAATTTAAAATACTAGGTAGGCTAAAGTGAGGTGTCAGGTTCTAGTTCCAACTCTGTCAATAACAGGTGAGATGTCAACCTACCTCTGTTCCTTTGGGTGACTCATGAAAGTCACTTAACCTCTATGGTACACATTTTTCTTATATGCAAAAAGATAGAGAGGAGTAGACTTTTTGTTATGCAGTAGTTTCTCAATCATGTCTGACTCTTTGTTTACCCCTTTTGGGGTTTTCTTGGCAAAGATACTGCAGTGGTTTGCCATTTCCTTCTCCAGTTCATTTTACAGATGAGGAAACTGAGGCAAACAGGGTTAAATGATTTGCCCAGGGTCACACAGTTATTAAGTGTCTGAGGTCAGATTTGAATGACTCCAGGCCCAGCACTCTATCTACTGAGCCACGTAGTTGCTCTGAGGGATAACCTAGATGATCTGTATGTTTAAATAAAGAGTCAGAGAACCTAGTTTTCAGTCCCACTCCTGATGTTTGCCACTTGTGTGACCTTAAACAAGTCACTTAATTGTCCTATGCCTCAGTTTCCTAATCCCTAAATTGAGAGGATTTATGACATAGGCCTATACCCCCAAAGAGATCAAGAAAAGAGGAAAAGGATACATTTGTAAAAAAATGTTTATAGTAGCACATTTTATGGTATCAAAGAGCTGGGAACTAAAGAGGTGACTATCAATTGGGAAAAGGCTGAACAAATTATGGTATATGAATGGAATAGAATACTATTATGCTGTAAGAAATGATGAAAGGGATGGTTTCAGAGAAACCTGGGAAGAATTTTATGAACTGATGCAGACTAAGAAGCCAAGAACCAGAAGAACAATTTATATAATAGAAGCTACATTGTAAAGCAAACAACTTTGAAATACTTAAGAACTTTATGCAATACAATTATAACAGACAATGATGAAAATGATGAAGCATGCTATTCACCTCTTGCCAGAGAGGAGGTGATGCAGGATTGTAGATTGAGGCATATATTTTTTGAACATGGTCAACACTAGGATTTGTTTTGCTTGACTATCTGTTTGTTACAAATGTTATGGTTTTTCTTTTTCCATTGGGAAAGGGGGAAAGGAAGAGGAGAAAGTAGATTTCCATTAATAAAAAAAAATAATAATTTAAATTCGTTTTTTAAAATAAAATAAGGGAGTGGGATTAGATGGAGGCTCCTTTTTTAGTTTCTAATCTATAAGGCTTAAAGTTTTCTAAATAATCAAATATTTATAGTTATCTACAGTGTTATCTACTTGATGGGGGATAATACAACTCACCTAAGATCTAACTAATAGACAATACAACTCAACTCTATTCCTTTTTTTTTTTTTTGGTGAGGCAATTGGGGGTAAAGTGACTTGCCCAGGGTCACACAGCTAGTAAATGTCAAGTGTCTGAGGCCAGATTTGAATTCAGGTCCTCCTGAATCCAGGGCCAGTGCTCTATCCACTGAGTCACCTAGCTGCCCCCAGCTCTATTCCTTTTCACCCACTTCCCCTCATGCCTGGAATGCTTTTTTTTTTTTTCCCCATTTATTCTTCTTAGAATCACTGGCTTCATTCAGGACTTCATTCAAGTCTCCAACAAGAGAGCTTTCCTGATCTTCCCTCTCAATGTTTAGCATTCCCCTTCCCAAAAATTACTTTGGGTAACTACTTTGGGTATTTACTTCAAGTAGTTAAGTGTCTAGAGACTTGTACCCTAGAAGACGCAGTTTAAATTCTACTTCTGACACTTGCTAGTTTTACAGTAGAACTGGGCAAATACTTAATTTCTCAGTCTCAGTTTCCTCATCTGTATAATGAGGATTAAAATGGTATTCACTTTGTAGGATTCTTGTGCAGATAGAATAAGATAAGGGGATTAAAATTCTTTGAAAACCTTAAAGCACCATATAAATGCTAAATATCTATTAACATAATGTCTCCTTTCAATAGATTGTGGCCTCTGGGCAGCTAGGTGACACTGTAGATAAAGCATGTTAAGGGCTAAAATTCTAGCTAAACTGTCTAAAATATCTAATGAGTGGTCGCCAATAAATTATAAGCTTTAGCAAGAGTTAGACTTTTAAGCGTTTATTAAGGAGAATAAGAATTTGGTAAAGAGAGAGAAAGGCCTAGATTCCTATCTATTAAAGGGAGAGCACATTTCTAGCTCCGCTCTCCACCCAAGTCCAGAGGAAAGAGCCCCAGACTGAGCGCCAGTCTCTTCCTTCCTCCTCCCACTAGCCCGCCTCACTTCCTGACTCCTGGTCTTGCCCTCAAAGACCTTCGCTTCATGGGCAGAATTCTTCTACAGTAAGTCTCCAGCAGGTGGCGTCATTCCAATCGTTACAAGCACCTGCCCTGGATTCAGGAGGACCTGAGTTCAAATCCAGCCTCAGACATGACACTAACTTTGTGACCCTGGGCAAGTCACTTAACTCTCATTGCCCCACAAAATTAAAAAAAAATTACATTGTGGCCTCCTTGAATGCAAGAATTGTTTGGACAAAGATCAAATTGTTTGTTTTGATTTGGTTTGTATCTTTGTATAGCCAGTGCCCAGTACACAGTAGGAGTTTAATGCATGCTTGTTGGATTGAATTGAATTGAACCCTAAGGAACTAAATCTCACTTATAAGATAGGAGGTTTTAGAGCCAAAAGAGACTTTAGAGATGATATCTAACTCATCCATTTTACAGATGAAAAAGCTGAGGCCTAGAGAAGAGAGGTGACCTGCTGAAGGTCACCTAAGTAATGAGTATCAGAGAGAGAATACAAATACAATTCTTTGAATGTTAGAACCAATTCTTAGTCCACTATGTGACAAAGAGAAAAGTATTAGTCATAGAATCATAGACTTAAAGAAGGAAGGGACCTTGGAGGTCACTAATCCAACCTCCTCTTTTGCCAAATGAGGAAACTGAGACCCAAAGTTCAATGACTTACCCAACTTTGAACAAATAATAAATAACAGACCCAGGAATTGAACTTTATTCATCATTCTACTTGAATGCCAGAATTCTTTCACTTGCACCAGGCTACCACCCCTGGCTAAAGAGAAACAAAAGATGGGGAAGAATTATCCTCTCTTGGGGAAGAGGCCATGAAACCAAATTTTTGAAAAAGAATTTAAAAAAAAAAAGAAAAAACCTCTTACATATTGTTGAGCTGGATAACTACCCTAAGGCCAAATGAACGAACTTTAAACTTTCTCCTAGGGAAAGGCAGCCACAAGATGTTTGGCAGTGATGAGGAAACTACTCCCTAAATGCATGACATTTGCAGTGCTTTATTTTATACAGACTTAATGCAGGCCCTGCAAAATGCCTGTCTCTGTTTTCTTGTTTCAAAGGCAAACTCAACAATAAGATTTTCTTCCCTTCTCACTGACAGGTATTACCCTGTGTCAGGGGCACCGTGCCACCTAACAGGGAACTATAACCAGACCAGGTTGTGTATAAGAATGGAAAAAGCTAGGCCTGTCCCAAAGTATCTCCCAAATATTTCCTAATGAGTGAGAGACTGAGAGATAGGATTTATTCCAATTAGCAATGCCTTCCCCATAGTGCCATCTAGTTCCACTCTTCCCACTTAGCCCCAGTACCACCACTCCCATGAATCTCTATTAGCATCTGCATTAAGCTGATTCACTTAACTTGAAACCATTGAGAAGGGATCCCCAGGGAGACTTCCAATCAACCAGAGATCAGAATCTCAACACAGGCCTACTAAAAACAGCGCTCTTAAAAATTTGATTTTTATAAACAAGGAAAGTATGCTAGATACTAATCTGTTCTATGGTTTAAAAAAATATATGTAAACCAACACACTCTCATCATTCTCCTCACAGTTCAGCCACACCAAGTCAGTTCAAGACAGTCTTACCCTGGTTCTGTTGCCAAGCTTCTAATATTTCCTAGAACTGACTGATTGTGTTTTCCCAGTTTCCATCAGGGATAGAAGTTAATGGGAGGAGGGACCCATGAAGCAGGAGGGATGAGATGAAGGATGCTACAGAGTAAAAGTTTAAAGAGAAGGGAAAGTTTAAATTTCAGTCTCTCCCACGGTGCTGCTTCCAAGTCTTCACTCATATATTCATTCATATTTTTGATACCTAGCAGAGTAGAAAAAAATGAGATTGTAAGCTCCTTGAGTGTGAAGAGTAAATCTTATTCATTTTTATATCTCTGAACCGTTGAGCACAGTGAAATACTACATGCTCACCAAATGTTTATTGAATGACTAAATTAATAAAAATGAACTGTGGTAAAGCTAGATAAGGGACCAGAGCAGACCAAAAATGATCTGCAATAAGGGAGAACATAGTCATTGATGAAATAATGCCTTTATGAATAAAGACACTTACACTTTTCATTCAAAATTACCCATTTCCTTAGAGTTGACTAGTTGAAGGAAACAGTTTCTCAGTCGGAATTAGAACTGACTCTGAGTCAGAGGGTAAAAATAGATGGAGCAATGGTGAATAGAGCACCAGGCCTGGAGTCAGGAAGACCTGAGTTCAAATCAGACCTCAGACACTTATTAGTTGTGTGACTCTGGGCAAGTCACTTAACCTTGTTTGCCTTGGTTTCCTCATTTGTAAAATGGGCTGGAGAAGGAAATAGCAAATAACTCCAGTATTTTTGCCAAGAAAACTCCAAATGGGGTCATGAAGAGTCATATGTGACTGAATATCAACTAAGTCAGAGGACCTAGGTTCAAATCTCTTCTTTTATGTTATCTTTGTGACCTTGAAAAGTCATTTATTCTCACTGGGACCATTTTCCTCATCAGTCAAAATGTTTAGGTTATAATAAATGATCACTGAGGCCCTTCCACTCCCCTATTTGTGTTGTCTCTTCCTATGAGAATAAGCTTTTTGAGGACAAGCCCTATAACTTTTTTTGGGGGGGGGGGGGGCAGGGGGAGAGAAGGGGAATGAGAGTTAAGTGACTTTCCCAGAGTCACAAAGTTAGTAAGTGTCAAGTGTCTGAGGTCAGATTTGAACTCAGGTCCTCCTGAATCCAGGGCCAGTGCTTTATCCACAGCACCACTTAGCTGCCCCCAGGACCTATAACTTTTGAGGGCAGCTAGATAGCATAGTGAGTAGAGTGCTGGGCCTGCAGTCAAGAAGACCTGAGTTCAAATCTAACCTCAGATACTTAGTGGCTATATGACCCTGAACAAATCACTTAACCCTGTTTGCCTCAGTTTCCTCATCTGTAAAATAAGCTGGAGAAGGAAATGGCAAACCAATCCAGTATCTTTGCCAAGGAAACATTAAATGGAGTCACAAAGAGTCAATAATTAGAACTTTTGTATTCATAACTTCAGAGCTTAGCACAGGACTCCATACATAAAAAGAGCTTAATAAAAGTTTTCCATTCATTCTCAAGACCTTCCTGCTGCACAAGTGAGCTCTCCCATCCCTCCAAGTCCAGTCCCTCCTTGGTCCTTCACCAGTGAGGGCCTCCCAGAAGTGATCTTGAGGTATTCTGAGGTCTGCATCTCCTCTTCAATAGCATCTTTTGTCCTCAGGTGATGTCTCCCCCCAAAGTCTCCTCCCCTCATCCTCAATCTTGCCCAAATCAATCAATCATCAAACATTTATCCAGTGCTTACTATGTGCCAGGCACTGTGCTAAGCACTGGAGATTTAAAAAAAAAAAGTCAAAGCAGGCCCTTCCCTCAAGTATCGCACATTCTATTAATGGAGAAACATATATAAATCAGAATGTACAAGATAAATACAGAGTAGATAAGAGAGAAGGGATGGCATTAGCAGGGTATAGGGAAGACAAGAAAGGCATCCTGGTCCTGTATTATCAGAATTATTAAGTATAACTCCGCCTTAGAGAGTGGTGAAAAGAAATATATCCTGATGTAACCTAAACTTGTTATTGTTCCTTTAAGGGATAAACAACAGAATTTTGTCTGTGAGATGGGCTGGTTAAACCCAATTTACACATGCACTCTCTTGTTTCCTGTTCTCCTTTTCCTTTTTTCTTCCTAAAAGAAATACAATAATCAGGGCAACTAGGTGGGGCAGTGGATAGAGCACTGGCCCTGGACTCAGGAGGACCTGAGTTCAAATCTGACCTCAGACCCTTGACACTTACTAGCTGTGTGACCCTGGGCAAGTCACTTAACCCCAATTGCCTCACCAAAGAAAGAAAGAAAGAAAGAAAGAAAGAAAGAAAGAAAGAAAGAAAGAAAGAAAGAAAGAAAGAAAGAAAGAAAGAAAGAAAGAAAGAAAGAAAGAAATACAATAGTCTAGAGTGCAAGCAACTGAAGTTTGCATCTTCCTAAGCTTGTCTTCATGCCTTAATTCAGATATGAGGACACTAACTATGATTTAGAACCTGGGCAAAATCCCCCACTCCAAGCAAACCTGCTCTTTCCTCCCAATAACTTTCCTCTGTTTTCCCCCACACAGTTAAAATTCCCATACTTTGAATTCTTATTAAATTCAGCAAGATGTTAGGGGATTATCCAAGTAATGTAATTAACACTACAATATAAATTAGGTGTAATTCTCCCAGGGGGTATCTATATGGAATGGGTATAATCAGGGGAACACCCCTCCCCCACCTGATGCACACCCAATGGAACATACCTGGGCCATACATATTGTCTTTGGAGCTTTGTCCCTTCATAAAAGAGATACAAAGCCAGAGAAGGGGGTATGATGTCAAAGTTGTGTCAGACAGGATGAGCCAGAGTGCATTACCCTAGGGTTTTCTGTAGTTAAGATGTGATACAGAGCTCTTAGAAGGGAGGCAGTGTGATTCATTGGGAAGAACACTATCTCTGTAGTCAAAGGACCTGGATCCAAATCCTGTTGTTGATGCTCAATAACTATGAGACTCTAGGCAAGTCATTTGACCACCTTAGGTCTCAATTCCTCATTTATAAAATGAAAGGGTTGGATGAGATGACCTCCAAGGTCTCTTACAATTTTAGATTTATAAGGCTAAAGTGAATACCATAAATAGAAGCTGACTGTTTCTCTTGAGCTCATTTTCCTATATAAGTTATAAAAACCTGCTCTTATAAAAGCTCTAAGAACTCTCATGGGGGGGGGGGGCTGAGCCAAGATGGCAACGAGAAGCCAGAAAGCTACCTGAGCTCTCCCAAATTTCCCTTAAAAATTCTCATAAGACTCCAAAAATGACATTGCTAGTATGCATTTAGATAGCACTTTTCAGTCTATATTAGACTTCCTTCCCAACATAATTACATAAATGTAATTATCTCCATTTTATAGTTGAGGCTAAGGGACTTCATAGACTAAGAACCTAAGGAATCTCAAAACTCCAACTCATTCCTTTTACCAATGAGGTCACTGGGGCCCAGGGAGGACATTTCCTAAGGTCACACATATAGAAAGTGTCAGAGAAAGTATTCAAACTAAGGGCCCTCTGGTTTAAAATTCAGCAGTCTTTTCACTGCAGAGCCAGAACTTAAATCAAGGTCTGCTTGTTCCTTCCTACAAGCAAGGAAGGGCCTTTCTATTCAAGGACTCCAATTAAAGCCACCTACTTGTTGGGCAAAAGTTGTGAGTGAAATTTCATCCCCCTTCCCCCATTTTTAAAATATAAAAGTTGTTTGTTTTTAGTGAGGCAATTGGTGTTAAGTGACTTGCCTAAGGTCACACAGTTAGTAAGTGTTAAGTGTCTGAGGCCAGACTTGAACTCAAGGTCCTCCTGACTCCAGGGCCAGTGCTCTATCCACTGCACCACCTAGCTGCCCCCAAATATAAAAGTTTTAACATATTCATCTGTCTTCTGTCCCTTTCCTGTACACACTTTGGCTTGTGTCTGGTAGAATTTACTGTAATTGAGAATTAAAACTCATTGTATTTAGCAATCTATGTCCTCCACTAGAGTAGTTGTGAGTCATTGTAAATAACTGAGATGTAGTAATGCTTAAAACTTCGGGATTAAAATATATTTTTAGAAATATTAATAAATCAAGGGAAGAGGATGAAAAGAAAAGAAACTAGCATTTACATAGATAGCACTTTAAGGTTTGCAAAGCATTGTATAAACATCATCTCATTGTATCCTCACTACAAGGGGGAGTAAAGTGCTATTCATGCTTTTATTTTATGGAACAGGGCATTGAGGCAAGCAGAGGTTACATAATTTGCCCAAGGTCATACAGATAGTAAGTAAATGTCTGATGTGGGATTTGCACTGCCCATGGTCACAGGTCTAGTAAATAACTGTGAGGGCCAAATTTAATATACGGAGAGCTAATTGAGTGGCTCACTGTAATATTGGGATCCCAGAAATAATGAGGGACCTCTAGGTCCAAAGCTCTCTCCCCTCCGAACTGCCTTTTTAGATATTTCTCCCAGGCCAATAAGAAAGGAGCCTAACAGCCTCTTTTCCACAAACAAATCAGGTTTTATTAATGGGAATGGAATAAACAGCAAAGGTGAAATTAATAAAATCAAAGACGAGGGAATAGGGAAAAAGAAATACAGATAATCCTCCTACCTCTAACCTAAGTCTATACAATCCCCAAACCCCCTTCCAGTTCAGCTAATTCAAAAGAGCAGGGCTCGTATGTTAACTCACCACCTGGGGTCCGTAGCTTCAATGGAAAAACAGCTTTGCAGCCAGGGCCCGCAGGACTGGCCTGCTGCTGCAGCTTGTACCACCGGAAGGAAAGTTGCTCCAGAAAAGACTGAGCTCCCCTCAGCGAGCGTTTACTCTTCCTCCCCCAAAAAGGGGAAGTCCTTTAAAACTGCCTGTGGAGAGTGGTTTCTCCTGCTGAAATCAGCAGCACACATCACTCAGGACAGGCCAGGTGTGGCTCATCCCAATCAGTAAGCCAAATTCCAATAATCTTACCACATGCCATAGGTACAAACTCTATCTAACCTTGCCTGTGTTTCCAAAGAATGCCTGCAGATCATGCTATGTATATATGTTTTGATTCAAGAGGGTTTTTTGTTTTGTTTTGTTTTGGTGAGGGGCAATGAGGGTTAAGTGACTTGCCCAGGGTCACACAGCTAATAAGTGTCAAGTCTCTGAGGGAAGATTTGAACTCAGGTCCTCCTGAATCCAGGGTTGGTGTTTTATCTACTGCACCACCTAGCTGCCCCAAGTCAAGAGGGTTTTGAAGTAAACTTGCAACAACAAAAAAAGGTTTGAAAAAGGTATGTTTATCTTTGTGAAAAATTATGTTTACCTTCACTGTGATTGGATAATGTGTTAAAATGCCATGATATAACTTATTTGTAAAATAATATAACCTTAAAGACTATTTGTCTCAACTGTTGTTTGAGGTACCTAACTAACACATCCAGTCTGGTGCTGGGGACTTCCCCTTTCATGCCCCAAAGCCTTTGTGGTCAAGCAGTCTGATGCTAGGACTCACTTTGAACCACTGGATAAGAGTTTTTGTACCCTACTTCTTGTATCAATAGTATGAAGTTGACATGGGGCTTAGTATAAATCAAAAGAAGTTTCTCCTGTGAGAAGCAAAACCAAAGATGACCAGATAGCAGGACAGACACATCAAGGAATCAAGGGACTATTAAAGGTTAGATTAGTAAACTAGATGTCAGGTCAGACACACCTAAGAATTAAGGGGAGATAAAATCCTGTAGCAGGAAAATCAGTCAGACATGGCTACTACCTGGCTGGAGCTAGGAGACAGAGATAAGTCCAAAGGTCAGGACCATCATTTTTAAAAAAATTCTCCCTAAACTCTCAGGAATATCACAAGCATCCAAGCTTTCCCCACCCCACCCCAAAAGGGAACTTTCCAGTTTTCAAGTGGACATTCCATCTATCCCCTATAAAAACTTTCGGCTTTCTTCTATTCTGGGAGGAGAATGTTTCTGAGCCCTCCTCCCCAGGGGTGAAATCTTTGACTTACCCTTCAGTCACTTTCTCTATCACCAAATAAAGACTGCCTTAATCCTAACTGAACTATATGTGAGAGTGTAATTCTTTATTGAGGAATACCTAAGGACCCCTCCCCCTATACCTTTTTTCCCCATAACAAAGTTATGCTCTTATTATCATCAATAAATAAATTTTGCTACTGAAACTAACAAGCATGTCAATAATTTATACATTTTATCAGAAGCACAAAATGGTATCTAGCACATTAAGTAAAGGACCCAGAGATGAACCCCAGGCTTCCTATTCTAAGCCCTGCATCCAATTGCCTAGAAATTACTTCTGGACACAAACCACTTAATACAAAGAAATCTAAACACTTAGAGATTCCCTATAATAATAGCTTATGGAAAATAATATGTAAAGTAACACCAGGAAAATCCTTTACATTATCAGGGCCGGATAACATGCAGCCTGTAGTATTGAGAGGCCTGTTTAGGGCAGATTTGGGGAGGGGAGGTAGGGGGAGTGAACTTTGGACATCTCTCCAGAAATTAACAAGCACTCTGCATTGCTATGAAGTTATGTTATTAGGAAAAGAAAGATAAGAAAAAATATGAATACCTTTGAAGACAATAACGGCCTTCCTTAAGGGAAAAACATTGCCAGACAATAAGATTGTTTTTTTGGAAAGGGTAGCCCAATGAGAGGAGGGAAAAAACATAACAGATGTTGTATTTTTGCACTCTGAGGTTCAGTATTTCATGCTGTAGTTTATAAAATGTTAGTGACAAAGTTAGTTTAAAATGGATGCAAGGACCCAGTCACCCAGGTTTGAAAGCTAACAAAAGACTGTAAACAAAAGGTGAGTTTCCCCTTGGCAATTGTCCAAGTACTGGGGGGGGGGGGTAGCAAGGAGCCTGAAGGGGAGGTTGAAGATCCCGTTTTCATTTGACATTCTAATTAGGGATCTGGAATTGGGGGGTGGGGTAGAGCCAATGACCCTGGCATGAAATCTGAGGCTGATTGTAAACTGAGAGGTGTTGCAAATCTCAGCCTGGACAGTTAGATTAATGTGGATGAGCCCTGAGGTTAAAAAAATGCGGGGGGGGGGGGGGGCGGAGTAACAGAAATGGAAGTTTGTTTAGATAAAAAGGCAAATTGATCCACTGAAAGAAAAATAATCTAAAGCACACATATTCCTGAAGCAAATAGGCTTGGAGGCCTGCAAGTCTAGAATTATCAAGGGAAATGAAAAGTGACAGCAAACCAGGTAACAAGTAGCACTTGTGTATGAGGGGAGGGGAGAGGAACAGGGAGAAACAGAGTCTTGGGTCATCTCTGTCTAGATCCAGAACTGATAGTCCAACAACTTCTCTCTTCTTTTGTTTGATGTTGTTATTCAGTCGCTTGGCTATGTCTGACTCTTCATGACCTCATTTGGAGTTTTATTGGCAAAGATACTGGAATGGTTTGCCATTTCCTTCTCAAGATCATTTTACAGATGAGGAAACTGAGCTAAACAGGGTTCAATGACTTGCCTAGGATCACACAGTGATTAAGTGTCTGAGGCCAGATTTGAACTCTGGAAGCTGAGTCTTCCTGACAGCAGGTCTGGTGCTCTAACCACTGCACCACCTAGATAAGGAAACTGAGACTCAGGGAGGTTAAATGATTTAGTTGACATCAGGGGGGAGATTTGAACCCAGGTCCTCTGACTTTAGAGCAGAGTATAAATTCTGCTATACCACAGCTACCTCTGACTATATTCACAATGTTTATAAACTAACATTTATAGAGTCTATTGAAGACCATCAAAACAATGTATAGACATTATCTCATTTGGTCCTCATTGCAATACTGTGAAGTAGATGCAGTTATTATCCAAATTTTACAAATGGAAAAAATGAGATTCTGAGAGATAAAGTGATTTGTCCAGGGTCATTTGGCGATGAGAATAAGTTTTATTACCTTAATAAGACAGTAGGAACAAATTTGTCTGTGGAGCATAATTTGGGTTTTAAGCACCTGTTTTGTTATTGACCTGTTTTGAGTCAATTGTTTATGTATAAACAATGATTTTTCTTTTTTTTTGGTGGGGCAGTGAGGGTTAAGTGACTTACCCAGGGTCATACAGCTAGTAAGTGTCAAGTGTCTGAGACCGAATTTGAACTCAGGTACTCCCGAATCAAGGGCCAGTGCTTTATCCACTGCGCCACCTAGGTGCCCCCCCAAATTTTTTTCTGAAATAAAGTAAGCACTTGTGTGACATGATGTAGTAAACATGGATGTGTTCTCTAACAACTGATAAACATATGTGGACGTCCTCTCTTGTAAGATAGACTACCAATGGAAAAATATCATAAATAACTTTATCAGGAATTTATTTGGCAAACTACTGTCGAAAATCAAATGTAGTTTTTTACCTATCCTCCTACAATATAAATAAAACCAGAAACTCACAGATCAGAGAAGGCAAATCCCCACTTTTTCCTACAAGTGAATACCCAAAACAAAATCAGGAACTCACATAGACAGATCAGAGAAGGCAATCGCCACTTCTCCTACAAGAAGTGAGCACCTAAACAAACCAGATCAGAGAATTGGTAGGAAAACTAAGCACTGATTTATTTCATCCCAATAACAAGCTAGCATGACATGTGGAGAATCTCTCAAAGAAAGATTCTCAAGGTTTTCCTTTTTTTTTTTTTTTTGACAGCATTTAAACCTTTTTTTCTTTTTACTGGCCATAGGGTAACATCCATTTCATTAGCATACTGTGAATCTACACAAAATAGATACCACAAATGTTAATCAGTCAAACAGTACAAGTCAGTTTAGTAGTTAACGTATGGATATGAGATATAATTAGATTAATTGGAAACAAGAAGGGTATTTATCAAAGATAAGGAGATCTCTTTCTTTTCTTCCCGGGGAAAGTAAATAGGGACTGTCTAGTTTCACCTGGAAGAAAGTGCCAAAAGGCATTTTTCTTCTATCAATTTTGGGTGTCACAGAATCTATGTGGATAATATGGCAGTTCCATCAAATCCAGGTGATTCAAATACTCATTAACCATCTCACTTGCATCTAAATTATTAAGTTTGGCATAACACTACCAATCACATTATGTGAAAAACAACTTAGGAACACCTCTACATAAGGGTACAAAAAAACCACTGGAGGGGCAGCTAGGTGGCGCATTGGATAAAGCACTAGCCTTGGATTCAGGAGTACCTGAGTTCAAATCTGGCCTCAGACACTTGACACTTACGAGCTGTGTGACCCTGGGCAAGTCACTTAACCCCAATTACCCTGCAAAAGAAAAAACAAAAACAAAAACAAAAACAAAAAAAACCCACTGCTGTCCTTAGTCATTGTCCTGTTCCTAGGACATGGCTGACACTGGCTACTGCATTGTCTACACTGGACACTCCCCTTAAGCAGAATGTGTGCTTAAGGCCGGTGCTGATGGACCACCTATCTTGGAGGGAGACACAAGGCCTGTGCTTGGGCAAAGAAAGACCCTTGTCATAAGTGAGCAAGATATGAAAGAAGCCAACTCTAAGACTCAGGTTGAGAGGTTGTTACTGATGCACACTTTGCTCTCCTCCTTTTTGTTGTGTGTCATGGAATCCTTTGGCAGCCTGATGAAACCTATATACCCCTTCTCAGAATAATATTTTTAAATTCATAAAATATATTGCATTGTAAAGGAAATCAATTTTAATTGAAATACATTTATTAAATTTTTTTAATAAAAATAAGTTTCTGAGCCTCTGAAATTTATTCAGACATCCCCAGGATAAGAACCGCTATCTAATGGTGGGTTTGTACATGTTTTTGTTGTTGTCATTTGAAAAAAAATAAAAGGTTCTGGAAATTTCTCACCCAAACCCCTTCCCCCTCAACACCTACTGCCTTCAGGCTTTGATCATATTCTTCAGACCCTTGAGGCCAGAGGTCTCATTTTCTATAAAAGCATAAAAGGGTGTTTTCATGCAGACAGAGTGTCACCACATTATCAGCACACAGCTATCTGAGGTTGGCACCATCCCTACATCGTGTGGCCTCCACTAAGGCCATCATCTTTATGCTGTCCCTCTCTTCCAGCCTTGCCCTGGAACTTTTGACTCCACTCCTGGCAACCTGGGCTCTGATAGGTGAGTTTTCATTTTATGTTGTTCAGTACGAGGGCTCCACAATATTTCTCAGCTCCACACCATGTCACACACATCCTCTTTTTTGTTCTTCTTTTTCAGTTGTCTTTCCTCATTACAATATAGACTCCTGAAGAGAACATACTGTCTTGCTTGCTTGTATTTCTTCTCCTAGTGCTTAGCACAGTGCCTCCAGGCAGCTAGGTGACAATTCATAGAGCGCTGACCCTGAAGTCAGGACGACCTGAGTTCAAATCTCACCTCAAACACTTAATAGTTGTATGACCCTGGGAAAGCCGCTTAACCCCAATTGCCTTGAACATCCAAGGCCATCTCTAGTCATCTTGATAACATATTTTGCCACTGGACTCAGATGGCTCTGGAGGAGAGAGTGAGGTTGGTGACCTTGCACAACCACACTTAAATCTAATTCATCGAAAGTCATGACATTACCCCAGTATCATGGTCCTCTTCAAGAACAAAAGAAAAACAACAACAATAACAGCACAGTGCCTGGCACATGTTTAATAAGTGTTCTATCTGTCCATCTCTCTTTCTCTCTCTCTCTCTCTCTCTCTCTCTCTCTCTCTCTCTCTCTCTCTCTCTCTCTCTCTCTCTCTTTCTCTGCCTTTGAGATGTATTCAGGTCCTCAGGATACAACATGATGACCTCACCAAAAGAAGACATCACTAGCTCTGTAGTGCCAGAAAGGAGAGCTGTGCATCATATGGCCAAATGGGCTTCTACCATGTGTGATTCCTATCTATGTCCATCTCTCCAACTGATGATGTACATATTTATGGGACAGTGTTTCCCCAGGTTTATCAGACTCTTCTATTGCTTTTTGTCTTACCATCTATAACATGGTTGCACTGGCTACTCTCTCTGGCCCCCATTTTTCACCATCACAACCATTATTATCCCACCTCCCCCCACACCCAGAATCCCCCTGGAAGATAGCATTTCACTCCCATGCACAGTGTTCTCCAATACCCTGAAGGGGTGGGAGAGTCACTTCTCTGCCAATGGCTTGTGTTCCCACTGATTGTGTTACCCCCAATTTCAAGAGCTGGATGACTAACATCCAAGTTCCATTTTGCCATCAAACATCACATTAACTTTACAAAGGAATATTTACTTCAAAGATATACCAAGAACAGATGTACAAACATTTTCCTCCAACATTTCTGGGACATAAACTTCAGTACACCACCTCAGTTTCTAGAGAGGGGAGGTGGATCATTAGAATCACAGCTTAGCTCATTTCCTATAGAGCATTAATCCTGCTACCCAGCACCTTTGTTCTGCAAGGCCTCACTGCTAGGTTGGCTAAAATACCCTGCTTGCTTTCCTGGATTCCTAGATCCCTGTGATTTAGAGCACCTGGGTTGGAGATCCCCTCTGTACTTAGAACAACAACAAAAAAGGATAAAGTAAAAGACCAAAGTCCAAGACTTATTTCTTGGGACCATGTGGCTTAAAGGAAAGGGGAGAGGGGAGGGAGGTGGTGAATGATATCACTTGCTGTGAGTGAAGGAGCTCTTCCCTCTCAGATGCAAATGCAGGAAAAGTCCAAACCGTTCTCAATCAGGCAGTTTTAAAGATGGAGAAGACAGTTTCAGTCATGCAGGCAATGGAAAAAGACTGCTCCCAACCACAGGGTAGGCCAACATGTATTGCCCACTCATGTTACAGTCTCCCAGAAGTAGGCCCCCATCATCTTCCATGTGTATGATGCTACAGTAGATGATTTGGGCATGCGATAAACCTTTATTACATATACTATTTCATTGTTTGTGGTTTTTGGTTTTTTTTCTTTGAGCTAAGGGTACTTACAGGCTGACCAGTAAAAGTAAATATATTAGAAGGGACTAGTGGACAAAGATCTTGAGTGGCTACAAACCCAGTACCTTGAATATGGGTTAGTTTATCTGAAAGGCCTTGTATGAGAGGAATGTCCCAGATACTATATGAAAATGCCACACTTTTAAGTGATAACCATACAATAAAATCCATATAACACTGAACTTATAACTAGTGGAATTCAACCTTCAGTGAGCCCAAGTACAATTTGAGATACAAAAAAGTCGATGACTATGGAAAGATATGCAAAGAATGTTCTCACTACTATATTAAATTCAGCAGAATGTGTGTTCATTTAGGGTAGGGGTGGTTTGGGAGTTTGTAACAATAATTAAAATAATAATATATATAATTTATATAAATCTTTAAGTTTTACAAAGATATTAATATCTCATTTGATTCTCACAATAAATAATCACAAGAACAATAATGTTGTTGCTCACCCATTTCAATCATGTATGACTCTTTGTGATCCCCTGTGGGCTTTTCTTGACAAAAATACTGGAGTGGTTGGCCATTTCCTTCTCCAGCTCATTTTACAGATGAGGAAACAGTTAAGGGACTTGCCCAGGGTCACACAGCTAGTATGTGTTTGAGGCCAGATTTGAACTATAGTGCTTTAAAATTTGAAAAGATCTTAAGATATTTTTTTCATTTGATTCCCACAGCGACTCTTTGAGGTATGTGGTATTATTATCCCTATTTTACAGATGAGAAAACTGAGTCAGAGCTGAAGTGACTTGCCCAGGGTCACAAGCCTAGTAAGTATCAAGTGTCTCAGGTCCTCCTGAATCCAGGGCCGGTGGTTTATCCACTGCGCCACCTAGCTGCATGACCCCCCCCCCCCATTTACTCTTTTTTTTTTCCAAGTTACTCTTAAGGACTCAAAGACAAATAAGGGAAATGAGAAGTAACAGAGAGGTAAAAATTTGTACTTAATTTAAAATCTTAGGTGGCTATTGGGGCTGGTTCATTTTGATCTTTTGATAGTCTGTTTACTGAACAGAAAGAGTTGGGCTTGAGCACAAGGAGAAAATGGTAGGGAAATTGGATTCCAGTGCATCCAGGCTGAACTTTCCAACAACAATAGACACATCCCTCTGGCTTCAGATAAGGTTGCTATGTCTTGGAACGCCCGGGTCTATGGAGGTGCCTGCAGAGGAATTAGATCTGTACAAAGGGTGCCTAGACCAAAAGGAAAAACAAACCAAAGGATCCAGGCAAGTCTTCAGAGTCCCCATTTCTACTGCATTCCACGCTCCACCAGGTCAGTCAGTGCTGCCCACAAGGAGAGGAGGAGGGGAGGCAGACAGGGCCACTGCCAAGATGGCAAGGTGCGTGTGAAGCAATCCTCTGCCTGTCACAAAGAAAAGAAGAGATACTGGCGCAAGAGCCTTGTTTGCTTGGTGAGATGTACTCCACTGTATGTGCGTGCAGACATATCCTCAAACGTAGACATGTTGAAAGGAGAGAAAAGATTAGAAAGATATTGATTCCCATCTGGAAGGGATCTTAGAGGTCATCCAGTCCAGGTCTCTCATTTATAAATGAAGAAATTGAGGCCCAGAAAGGTTAAGAACTTGCCCTAGGTCACACAGTAAGTGGCAGAGCAGAGATTTGAACTCATGTCATTTGATTCCAAATCCAGTGCTCCTTCTACTCTATCAAGTTATTTACCTTATGTATGCACACACACACACACACACACACACACACACACACACACCACGATTCCCCAAAGTCTTATTGTTGGCTGTTGTTGTTGTTGTTGAGTTGTGTCCAACTCTTCATGACTCCATTCGGGGTTTTCTTAGCAAAGATACTGGAATGGTTTGTCATTAATTTCTCCAGCTCATTTTGCAGATGAAGAAGCTGAGGCAAACAGAGTTAAGTGACTTTCCCCGACGGTCATACAGCTAGTACAAATTTGAACTCAGGAAGGTACGTCTTCCTTACTCCGGGCCCAGCACTCTATCCACTGCACCACCTAGCTGCCATTATTGAAAGAAATCATGGGTCTATAAGGGATCTCAGTCAGAGACCATCTAGTCCATTTTACAGATAAGAAAACTGTTACCTAGGGATGTTAATTGATGTGCCCCAGATCACACAGTATGACAGACATAACTTGTAAAAAAATTCATTCCATGGCTGCCATGAACAGGAAGGAGCCTAGACTCAATGCTCAGCAGACTGACCTAATATATCCCACTGCATCAGGAACAATCTACGATGTCTCCCCAAAGTTGACTCTCAGCTCTAATCCTGCCTCCAGCCAGCAGTCTGGCTCCATTATTCTATTTTCTTTCTTTTCTCATTTGACTCTATGGCATTTTTTCCATTATTAAGTAAGAATCTTCTGTATAAATGCCTTTTTTTTTTCTTGGAGAGGAAATTCCTGGGGAAAAAAAGTGTAGTTGTTTTTCATACAAAGGACATATTAAGTCTTCTTGTTTTCTTATAAAGTAGAGGTGAAGTTAGGTTGACTGATTTTAAACTGAACTATGATCTTCTAGAAATAAACATGATGTGCCGCTCGGTGCCCGCTGAGGATGTCTCATTCTAAAGGAGCCATACCCCAGCCTATTGGCTCTGACTTTTGTTTATTTGCTCAAGGCTCAGAATTCATATGACCACAAGGTAGGACTGAGGATTTAGCCTAGCCCTGAGACCATGAGTGCAACACCAGCCCTAAAATCCTCTGACCTTCTGATGCCATGATCTTATGTCCCACAGGTACAGGAGAAAGTAACAAAGCCACAAGGCCAGGCAGGGCCTGGAAGATTGAAGTTTAACCTTAATCCAGTGAACAGAAATCTAACCTTTACACTGCAATTGGGCAAGAAGCCAGGAAAACTATCTCTAACTCCATTCACCTGGTAGCTAGGAAACAGTTTCTGTAGCAATGTCAATTAACCAACCTAAATTCTCAGTGACCCTACTTGTTGAGGAGTTTGGGGGTTCTTTAAGGGTTTTTTCATCTTACCAGGTTACATTCCTCAGATTCTTTTTAATCCAATTCAACAAATATTTCCCGAGTGCCTACTAGGTGTTTGGCCCTGTAATAAGATGGTTCTCTCTGCTCAGTCATGTGTCAATGTCATTTCAAGAGTCCTATTTGAAATGAGCAAACACACTTAAAGATTTAATCTCTGTGTAGTCTTCTCCCTTGGTTTAAGGATAAAAAAAAAGTGTCTAGAAATCCAGTATATAGCAAGATCTGGGATATAGAGTAAGTCCTCAGTTTACAAATAGTTTGTATTCTAAGAGATTGTTTATATCAGTTGTTTGGAACTATAGTATATAGTTTTCCATGGAAACATTAGGAATAGAAGTTATCCAGCCAGGCTAGCCTACAAAGGTTTAATTAATCAACAAGCATTTATTATGCATCTACTGTATGCCTAACATCCATAATGTAGATGATACTATAGCATCTACATAAATTTGGAACAAGCAGCCTCCAATTTACCTATGTCTGTTTTGTACAAATTCCTTACATAGAAATAAACAATCTGAAACAACTATCTAAGCATCAGGGACCATTAGCCATTAGGTAATGGAATTTCTATTATATCCATTTAGAATTTTCTTTCCTTTCTTCCTTCATTCTCTTTCTCCTTAACTTGCCCTTGCCTGGAACTGCCTCTTACCCTCGCCCTATGCTTCTGCTTGCCTAATCCAAGACTACTTGGGGTAGGGTCTGAGGTAGTATCTAGGGAGAAGAGGAGCAAGGAGGAAAAAGCAACCATCACCACCATCCCCCCACCCTTAAACACACACACACACACACACACACTTTCCTCCCACTGATCTGGAGTTCATAGTCATTCCAACAACACTGAGATGAGGTTGAACTTTCCATCTATAAAAGATAATAGGACCATTGCTGGTTCACAGGGGTCTCAGAAGTCATCTAATTCAATCCCTTCATTATACAGAGGCTCAAGGAACTTAAGAGATGAGGAATGGTTTGCTAAGATAATACTTAGCATAAATAAGAACCGAGGAGGCTTTAGCCTATTTATTGGCCAAATTCAAATGTGCTTTATCAACTTTTTATAGTATACCCAGTATAATTTCCATTTGAAAATACTTGTTTAGCATCTAGTTTAAGGCCAGGTCCAAGAGCATATGCCTATAATCCCTGCTACTGGGGAGCCTTAGGATGGTGAATCCCTTGAGTTTGGGAGTTCTAAGCTACAGCAGGACTAAAATCATTTGGGTATCTACACTAAAGCCAGCACCAATATGGTAAACTCTTGGGAGAGGAGGGTCACCAGTTTGTCTAAAGAGGGGTGAACCTGCTGAGGTGGGCAATGGAGCAAGTCAAAGTTTCTGTGCTGGTTAGCAGTGGCATTAGCCCATTAAAGACTGTATCACCTCCTGCTTGAGTTGAGTGCACAGGGGGGGGGGTGCAGGAGGGGTGCCACCCTGCATACTTGCCCTAGCATTCATTCTTTCTCTTCTACCCAGGGTTTGCCACCAGGGCTCCAGGCCCTTGGAAATTCCCTGTTGCATATTGCCTCTACTGTTTCATTTTTCTCCATTATTCACATTGTTATTCCCCATATAAATTAGATCATCTTCAAATATTTTTTACTCTTAAGAAGTTACTTGCCAACTCACATACTGGGGGCAGGTGTATCTATCCCCATACCTCCAATACTAAAATGTATCTTAAATATTCTCAAGGCATAGCTATGTGTTCCCTGACTGCTACTCATGTAGAACCATTTGCCTTTTGCCAGTGTTCTCAAACTTTGACAGGGTTCATAGAAGTAACAAAGAACTTTTATTTCTTTACAACTGTTCTAAATTTCGGATTTTTCAGTAATTTAGACAGGTTTTTCACTCAATCCATTACTTTGGCATATACAAGGCTGGTTTCTATATTGGTTTTACATGGTGGAAAGAACACAATTTTTCAGCCATCCTTGAGCTATGTGACCATTAATAAGTCACTTTATCTTTCTAGGGTCTTAGTTTCTACATCTATAAAATGAAAGAATCAGCCTATTCATTAGATGATTATTCTAAGGGCCATGACATCTCTATGCTTCTCTAGAGTCTTGTATTTGAAAGTCAAATTTTCTATTTAATTCAGATTTTTTCATCACGAATGCCTGAAATTCCTCTTTTTCATTGAAGTCCCCTTTTTCCCCTGAAAAATTATCATGCCATCTCTAAACATATGCTTCTGTGAAATTCAAGTGAATGAATGAATAAATGAACAATGATTTATTAAGTGTTTATTATGAGCTAAATCTTGCACTAAGTACTAGGAATACAAATACAAGCAAATAAAATAGTCCCTGCCCTTAATCAGCTTACATTCTAATGGGGGAAGACAACACATAAAGGGAGGTGAAGTATGTGCTCAGAAACATATTTTGAAAATGTGTGGTAATTTAATGGAAGTCTGGATTCAG
The DNA here is from genome assembly GCF_019393635.1 of Dromiciops gliroides. Taxonomy (NCBI): domain Eukaryota; kingdom Metazoa; phylum Chordata; class Mammalia; order Microbiotheria; family Microbiotheriidae; genus Dromiciops; species Dromiciops gliroides. The sequence continues at coordinate 189,729,961 of NC_057862.1, forward strand.
GCAAGAAAAGTTGAAAGCTCACCTATCATAACCCATGGTCTCAGAGACATAATCCAAGTTCCATTGGGAAGGGATGAGGAAGATGGCCAAAATGCAGGAAGCATGGTTTGAAAATGGTTGGAAAATACATGGTGGCCTGAATCTGGACAAGATAAACTTTCTTACTATGCTTAATGTGGGTGATCCATACATGTACATAAGCATTCCCTCATCACCTTGAATAATCAAAAGGTGGTTGTGTATATTCCACAAACACCAAGTAATGACTCATGAATTCAAATGGAAAAATCATTACCAGTTGTCTCAACAAACCAAAAGCATCATTCCAATCCTAATTCACTTTGGGCTAACAATGTTTTTTGCATAAGGCAGTTGTTTACAATAAGGAGCATAAAATGCAGTCATTCAATCCCCACCATTTCCAATAAAGCTGTCTTCCACTTTTGTGGTCTCTACTATGCCATCCCCACCAGGACCTCACGTCTGGAATGCCAGAGACATGAAATCAACTCCAGAGGCTTACTGCTGTGACAACACTGGCTTAGCAAAAACAGCGGACATTTGGTTTTCCAATCTGGCATTGCAACATAATCCTTGCTTCCCATCGTTTGGGGCAAACAAAACCCCCACAGGTAAGTGTGGATAAAGACTGCGCTGACATTCTTTAGTAAGAAGAAACTAACAGACACACACTGGTGATATTGGCACCATCCTTAAACAGATGCAAAAAAGGACAGTGGAAATTCCAGCCTGGAATGGATTCTGGGACTCAGTTCTTTAGTGAGAAAATAATAGACTGGAGCACAGTCTGGAGTCAACATTAAGGCTCATTTACTGTGCTTGTTTATCTCAATTTTCTATCTTTTAGGAATAAGAGCACATGAAATGGTTTTGGAGATACAGACTAAGCTTTCCAGGAGTATTGATAGCAACATGCAACTACTCTGTCAACAATAATGGTCTTGACATAGCCCATTTGTACCTCCCACAATTTTTGAATAATAGTTTGTGGTTCAGTCTGTGGGCTTTTTCTAAAATACAGCAAAGTGATGATAAGTCATTGAACTCTCTCCAATTCAATGTCTCTAGCACTATCTCTCGCTAATAGATTGATAACGCTCTTCTTCTTCTTCTTCTTCTTCTTCTTCTTCTTCTTCTTCTTCTTCTTCTTCTTCTCCTCCTCCTCCTCCTCCTCCTCCTCCTCCTCCTCCTCCTCCTCCTCCTCCTCCTCCCCTACTTTATCCTCCTTCTAGGAGGAGAGGGTAGAGAAAGAGATAAATAAGCATTTATTAAGCATCTACTATGTGCAAGGCAGTATGCTAAATGCTTTACAAATATTTGCTCATTTTATCCTCACATCCATGTAAGGTAGGCAATATTATGACCCTCTTTTTACAGTTGATGATTTCAGTCTATGCTGGGAGGGGAGCTGGAAGAAACGAGGAGTCTGGGATAAAATAATTCTGAGTAATACAAACTACAGGTGTCTAGTAAAGGCCTTTAGTGAATATAAAAGATGAGAAAGATAGAACAAATTTGAGGGATGCAAAAACAAATGTAATACTCATAACTATGAATGTGAATGGGATGAACTCACCTATAAAATGAAGGAGAAAGAAGAGATTAGAAATCAAAACCCAACAATATGATATGTATATATATATATATATATATGAAATACACTTAATATAGAAAGATTCATACAGAGTTAGAGTGAAGACTTGTAGTAAAATTTATTTTTTACTCAACTGAATCCAGAAAAGAAGTAGCCTTTATTATTTCAAAGAGGATAAAGGTTAAAATAAATACAGTCAGGAAAGACAAACAGGGAAACCAATTTATGCAGAAAGGCACCTTAGGTGATGAAACAATATATAGATACTTTTAGAATTGCCTGAGGCTCAGGGAGGTTAAGTAGTTTGTCTATAATCACATCACTCTTAAGTGTCAGTTTAGAACCCAAGTCTCATAAAGGATGGGTAGGAGTTCAATAAATGGAACAGACAGGGAACATTCTAAATATGAGTGAAGTCAAACTATGAGAAATGTCATGGTATTTTTTTCCTACAATAAACTACCTTGACTATCAAACAAACCAAATACCCAATTACTGGAACTGGGATATAAAGCAAGGGTTTGGTGACAAGGAAGACAACAGTCAGCCACTAGAAACTGAATATAAGATCAGAAAGGTGCCATCAGCAAAACTGACTTTCTTTTGATCCTGAAGTATCCATTTGATCACAGTTCCTCTACCGAAGGGTGAAATTGATCTGGGCTGAATTTAGGCTATAACTGGTATCTATGTAAGCCTCCACCAAGTTAGTCCAAGGGTATCAAACCTGGCTGGTCATTGCTACCTGCTCTACTCATGTGACATTTTAATTGTTTTTGTTTTTATTTTGTTTGCTTGGGGTTTTTTGTGGGGCAATGAAGGTTAAGTGACTTTCCCAGGGTCAAACAGCTAGTCTCTGAGACTGGATTTGAACTCAGGTCCTCCTGAATCCAGGGCTGGCGCTTTGTCCACTACACCACCTAGTTGCTCCTTGACATCTTAATTGGATTCTATAGGATGATTCAATCTTAGAAGTCCTAAATTTCCAATGATTGGACATTAATAATATCTACATTTGCCATTCTAAAAAATGTCATAACTTCAGAGTATGTGCAAAAGACTACTAGGCCCTAATTTTTCAAAACAAAATATTATAGTCACCCATCTATTGCTCACAAAGTAAAGTTCAAATTCCCTTGCCTGGTATTCAAGGCCCTCCAAAATATGGTACCACCTTACCTTTACAACTTTATTTTATAATATTTTCCTCTACATACCTTATGTTCCAGACAAATTAGACAAACTCTATCCCCCCAAATATCCCTAACTTTCCTACTTCCTTGATTTTGTTAATTCCTGAAGAGTCCTCCTCCTTCCACCTGTTAAACTGCTACCCATCCTTTAAACATCAACTCAGATACCAGTTCCTATGTGAAGTCCTCTCTTATCTTCCCAGTCCATAAGGAATTTTTCTTCTGCCAACTTATATGTATGGTTTCTATCTCTCTAACAAACTGTAAATTCTTTAAGGGAAATTTTTTGTGTCTTATCAGAACTTTGTTTTTCCTCAGCACTACATATAATGCACTGCACACAGAAGTGCTTACTAAATGTTTATTAGATGGAATTTATTTGACTGAAACTCAATCACCAACTTCAGGACCCCTGCTACTTAAAAGAAACGAGTAAATAATAACTTATTAAGTGCCTATGTTAATGTACAATTTTAAGTTACAGATAGTTATACAACTATTTGATCCTCATAACAAACCCAAAAGGTAGGTGTTATTTCTATTTTACAGTTAAGGAAACAGAGGTTAAGGGACTTGCCCAGGGTCACACAGTTAGTAGGTGTCTGAAATTGGATTTCAGCTCAAGTCTTCCTGACTCCGAACCCAGTGATGTAATCACCGTGAGAACCTAACTGCTTAAAAGCCATTTATTAAGATTACTGTCCAGTTAAAGATGCTGAATGTATTTGAAAATTTCAGTAGAAAGATTCCTCATATTGTAACCATGATGCCTAATATTTATTCAATACTCTTTATTCATAGGCCTCAATTTATAGAAAACCTCTCATTAATCCCTCAAACATACCAGTGAGCTAAGTAAAAGTCTTCTCATTTCACAAATCTGTCACTAAACAGTGGTATGACTTCATATTTGGTTAGCAATTCAAAAAGGTAGAGTGCCTTTTTCCCCTCTCGGAGAATATGTCTTCTAAGGAAGATTGACATATTTAAACTGGAAACGTAAAATAGGTGTTGTCCTGGTGTTGAGGGTATATGAAGGAACTGGATGGATATTCAGCATTTGCCCAGGAATGAGTGGCTCAAAGATTTATTTCTCAGAATTTGATTCCCTAGGACAGTAGGGACAAAATGTTTTCCAATGCCTGGATAGCCATGAATTTATAAAATGCTATGAAATCCTGGAGGGACACTTGCTATTTCTCAAATTACAGAAACCACAGGGAAATCTCAACCATAACTTTGAAGTCATCTGCTACTTGGGTTTATTTTTTGTGATATGTCAAAGACTTAGACTGCGGAAGAAAGAATAACTTCAAACCCATGAGATTGTATCCACTCTTTCTGTGGTTTTTCTGTTAGCACAAGTACATGATGTGTCTAGCATTATTTCTTCATTTGAATGGATTCCTCACATCAAACCCAACTACCACTTGGCAGGCCCAGAATCTGCCTAACCCTTAACATGTGGCCAATCCTGAATGAGAAATCTGAAAACATTCCCATGGTTTAAAGTATTTCCTTGGTTTTTTTTTTTGGGGGGGGGGGCTTCTGCTTCCATGAAAATTCCAGTTTGTATTCGATAAATTTTTAATATTTTTGTCTTTTGAATTCAGAAGGTCTAGAATATACTTTCAAAGCAAAAGGCCAAAAGTGCAGATTTTAAATATAGGGTATATATCATTTGGCTATAATAGAAGTAGAGATTTGGAACCAGGAACTCTGGCAAGGCTTAGTAAATATTGGGCAACATGGTACCCAGAGCCCTGGGCTTAGGACAAAAGGGTCGAGAACCTGACCCATACTGATGGTTCTATCATTGGTTTGATAAGGAACCCTGGATGTCCAGCTATGCTATGCCTCAGTTGTGAGATGTGGACAATGAACCAGAATCAGTGCTGGAGAAGAACAAGGGCATATGGTGGCCAGTGTCTATGAGGGACACATGTCATAACAGTAATGATGCTGAAATTGTCAAGCCTGATGCTTTTAAGATCTCAGTAACAGATTTTTTTTTTCCCTATGGTTGTATTCAAGATGATGAGCTTCATCAGTAATTACCATTGCTTACTCTGATTTATTCACCCAGTTTACCCAAACTTGCTAAGCTAATGTGATTTTATCACAGTATTCTTGATGATAATAATAATTTGTATCTCTATATTGTTATTCATAAAGTTTATTTTATGCTTTATTAAATAGTTCATATTTAACAGGTTTTTGATTTTATTAATATATATTATATTAATAAATACATTTTATTTATAAATATTTAATATAATGTTTATTAATGTAGTTTATTTACAAATGTTTCTTTATAAAATATTATTTACAATAATTTATTTATAAAGTCTTTTAAGGTATGCAAAGTGCTTTACACAATGTTATCTTATTTGATCCTAACAACCCTGAGAAGTAGATACGATTATTATCATCCTTCTTTTTTTAGATGGGGATAATAGAGACTGAGGTTGAGAGAGGAGCCCAGAGTCACACAGCTACAGTCTGAAATAGGATCTAAACTCAGGTTTTCCTAACTCAAGGTCCACCATTCTATCCATTTTACCACCTAGTTGCCTTCTTTTGGAGATACAGGGGACCTTAGAGCCATTCGGTCTAATCTCATTTCAGAGAAAAAAAGAACTGAGAAGCAGAGTATTTCAGTGACTTGCCTAAGGTCCCACAGATCATAAGCAGGCATTTAAACTGTAGGGACCAATTTTTAATTGGGGAGTGTTAGCTAGGTGGCTCGCTGCAATATTGGGGCAAGGAAGGAGACTGACAGCCTCCCTCAAAACAGAGTAGGATTTATTTAACAAGAACAAACTTTAGAAAACACAAACAGGATCAGTAGGATCAAGGGAAAGAAAATAAAATGGGGAAAGGGAAATTATACAACCTGAACAACATCACCACCCAGGAATCAGCTGAGAACACACAGCAGCATCCTGTCACCTTCCAGCTTCACACTAGAATGCTGAAAAACCTCCCTCCTTCCCAGCAGACCCCAGGCTGACCACACACAGCCCCCAACCAAGTGGCTGGCCACTCTGACAGTCACATGACTGCCCTCACTAGGCTTCCAATCAGTATAATTTTGCCAGGCCCATGTAGGCGTGGCGAGTGGTGATGACGTGAGGTGCCAGAGCCATGGCAACAGCTACACCCAGTGGGTGGAGCACCATGTGGTTTGTGGAACTCTAGGCCAGTGAGCATGCTAAAGTTTTTTTTTTTAATTCTAGCCAAAAGATGGGGTCATAAAAGCCTCAAATAACAATTCTTTACATAACCCAGATTTTCTGATTCCAAATTCTGCACTATCTTGACAGTATCATGCTATTAAATACTGATTTACTGAAACTTCTAAATAAATGATAATAACTGACTTGGACGATAACCCTAATATTAACTAAGCAGTTTACAAAAGTCACCTTAGGAGTATATGGTGGATTAGGAAATGAATTTGGAATTCAAGGACCTAGGTTCAAATCATGGCTCCTCCCCTTATTACATTTGGGATGTTGGAAAAGTCACTCATCCTTTCTGGGTCTCAGTTTTCTCATCAACACAATGAGAGAATGGGGCTTAACAACCTCTTAGATGCCAACTTAAAATCTAGGATCCCATGATCTATCTCATCTGATCGAGAAAACCGTGTGAGGCTTGGGAATGGCTATTTCCATTTTACAGATGAGGAAACTGAAGTCCTCAGAGAGGTTAGATGACTTGAATATACTAATTCAGTGACTGTGGCAATGGCAGAATTTGAATCCAAGTCTTTCCTGACCTTGAGTCTGAGAAGCTATTCACTATGCCATCTAAGGGCAGCCAGGTGGCATAGTAGATAGAGTGCTGGGCCTGGAGTCAGGAAAGACTTGAATTCATATCTAACATCAGACACTTGCTGACTTTGTGACCCTGGGCAAGTCACTTAACCTCAGCTTCAGTTTCTTCAGCTCTAAAATAGATATCCTAATAGCAACTCCTTCATAGGGTTGTCATAAGGAGCAAATGAGATTTTATATATATATATTTATATACATATATATGTATATGTGTGTGTGTGTATGTATATATGTATGTATGTATATATATGTATATAAAGATAGAGATGGAGATGATAGAGACAGAGAGAGATGATAGAGAAAGAGATAGAGATGATAAAGATAGAGTTAGAGAGAGATAGAGATAGAAAGAGAGTTAGAAAGAGATGGAGATAGAAAGACAGAGGGAGAGATAGAAAGAGAGAGAGAGATGATAGAGATAGAGATTAGAGATGTATGTGTGTATGTATATGTGTATATGTTGTGCATGTATCATGTGTGTATATCGTGTGTGTGTGTGTGTGTATCATTTAGCACAGAATCTGGCACACAGTAGGTATAATAATAATAACAATTATAATAATGCTCATTCCTTCTCTCTGCTTCTTCCGTCCCCTATGTCATGCTACCTCTACTGAATAATAAACATGAGATTTAAAAAACCTTTACAAGGGGGCGGCTAGGTGGCACAGTGGATAAAGCACCGGCCCTGGATTCAGGAGTACCTGAGTTCAAATCCGGCCTCAGACACTTGACACTTACTAGCTGTGTGACCCTAGGCAAGTCACTTAACCCCCATTGCCCTGCCCAAAAAAAAAAAAAAACCCTTTACAAAAATGACTTCTTTTAAGAACTACGTGAATAGTCATTAATGCTACAGTACCAGCAGACCAAATAGGGAAACTGAGGCCAGGGCTAAGAAGAGAAAGGAACACATTAAGCTGCTTTTCTAGTCATTGTTGCTTTTGGGAAATTTTAAGTTCACAGTCAAACGTGAACTCTACCTTTCAGTATGTGGGAAGGGAGCAGTTGTGTGGAGGACCCCATAATGGTTTCCCTCCTGTGGATGCTGAGTGTGGCATACCAGTGTGTGTGACTGGGGGTGATTGTGGCACATCATGTTTTGTGGTTGTGCTGGACACCTGTGCTGGAGTGGGGTCAGGGGAGGTACTGTGAACAGCAGGTGAGAAGGAAGGGAGACATCTTCCCAAGAGGGCAGATCTGTGAGGACACAGTGATTCAGGTTCATCTTAGGCTACATATTTGTTTAAGCGTGCCAAGACTTCTTCCTGTCCCCCTATGAGTATATTTGAAAGCACTCCAGCCATTACCTTTCCACTAGCAGAATAATCACCCCCCCCCTTTCCTCTAATTATCCTAGTTAAATGCTGCCTCCCATTAGACCAATGATACTTCCACCATAGCTGAGCAAAGAGGGCATGTGACCAGCTCAAGCTGTCATAAAATAATGATGTTTTTGCTGAAGAAATTGCAGGAGATAAACCTCCTTCTGCCAACATCTTATGCTATTGCTTGCAGTGTTATTCGACCAACTCTGTACTGACCACCACCTCCTTTGATTGCTGCTCTGATCTCCATTTCACAACTTCTGTCTAGCTTCCTGAACTGGATGACACCAGTGAACTCTTGGCTTCTCCTTGGTACTGAATTTTGGTTATCTTCTCAGCCTAGACCACACTGCTTCGCCCCATTTGAGTTTTCTTCTTCCTATTATTCACCCTTAATTACCTACTCATACAGCCTCCATCCCCATAGAGAATGAGACATGACTACCCCCTACTTTGGAAAAGATAATACAATTATTCACAAAGTGCTTTTTACCTCTTCCCTTCACCTTTGCAGTTCCTTTGGGTTTCCCTAATTACCATGCTAATATAAATACTGGTAAGAAAAATGATCTCATAAAATATCTAAATTTTAAACATAGTTAAATGCCTAAAATTTTAATTTTAATTAAATTAGTTTTAATGTGTTGCTTACTCATTCCAGGGCAGATGGGTGGAGGAGTGGATAGAGTGTCAGGCCTGGAGTCAGGAAGATTCCTCTTCCTGAGTTCAAATCTGGCCTCAGATACTTACTAGCCATGTGACTCTAGATAAGTCACTTAACCTCATTTGCCTCACTTTCCTCAACTGTAAAATGAGCTGGAGAAAACCCCAAATGGTGTCATGGAGAGTCTGAATTTACTAAGTAACAACAACAAAAACTAATTATAAGACCTTGAACATATCAGTTCATCTTTCTGGGCCTCAGTTTCTTCATCTAAAAAATGACCAGGTAAATTCTAAGAAAATTAGGGTCACTTCTAAATAACTAATCTGTATTTCAGGGATGCACTTGTATACTTTTATTTGATTTAAAAATACAATTAGGGGGCAGCTAGGTGGTGCAGTGGATAGAGCACCTGCCCTGGAGTCAGGAATACCTGAGTTCAAATCTGGCCTCAGACACTTAACACTTACTAGCTGTGTGACCCTGGGCAAATCACTTAACCCCAATTGCCTCACTGAAAAAAAAAATTAAATGCCATCTTCCAGGGAATTCCAGCTATCCAGTGTACAATGGTGATATAGGCTGCCACCTGACAGATTAGGGTTCTTAACCTGGGGTCTATGAATTTTTTAATACATAACTTCATAATTATATTTCAATAGAATTGGCTTCCTTTGTAACCTCTGTATTTTATTTTATGTATTCAAAGATATGATTCTGAAGAAGGTTCCATAGACTTCACCAGACCAAAAAACAGGATCTATGACACAAAAAAAGATGTTGTTTTTCATTTATGTTCCAACATAATAGGAAATGTAGGGGGGAAAGGAAGTACATCTTAATTTGTGCTATAAAACCAAATGATACCTAGAATAGCCTACTTGGATGACCTCTGACCTTCAGCGTAAAATAATGCATAGGATACTGGACTTGAAGTCAGAAAGACTCTAAGTTCTAATACAGACACTAAACTAGCTGAATGACCCTGAATCACTTAAACTCTCTGTGCCTCAATTTCCTCATCTATAAAATGAGGAATTTGAACTTAACCTCTAAGGGAACTTTAACCACAAATCTACGATGCTATGTACAGCTTCTTAACCAGGAAACAATTCCTTAACAGCTCACTTTCTTCATCATACTTTTGGTCATATCTATCAGACTGATTCGAGGCTTCCTTCTAATTGTTTACAATTCAGCAAAAGAATATGGGGAGTGCTGATGCCTATCCCGGGTGGTGAGCAGATCATCCTTCAGTCTAGGAAAGCACTCCATCTGCAACCCTGCCCTGCCCAGACCTGCCCAATATTCCTTCCTTAACCAGACAAGGCAAGGCAAGTTGGTAGAAGCTGTTTTCTTGCACATCATCCAAGGTTATTCACTACATGCCATCCAGCCAGATCTGTGGTTAGGCTATTTTTTTCCTGTGTCTGTTTTGGTTTGCTTGCCTTTTTTGTTTTTTAACTTATTCTGCTACATGTTGTTTTTGGAGCTCATAAAACCATGTTTTCTGAATTAGATATATTTTAACAGGGAATCTAAGTGAAAATGCCCTATGGGTCTAATGAGGTATAATAACTTCTCTAACCCCCTTCACCTCAAAATTCAGTGTTTTCTGAGTGGGTTAGTGTTAGAGTAAGGGGATAGAGTTGAGTAGAGGACCCCACATCCAGAAAAAGGAGAAATCCATTTTAATCCATGTTCTCTCTATTGCCAACTCCTGCCTTTTCCAACAAAGTAGGGACCATGCATATGTCAAAAATCATACACGGTTCCTTGAACAATGTGATAGCCGAGAAACCCAAGAAGACTTAAATGAGTTGATGCAGAGTAAAGTGAGCAGAACCAGGAGAACAATTTATATCAAAATGATGAAATTGTCAAAGTAAACAACTTTGAAACATTTAAGAAATCCAGTCAGTACAATGAACTGAAATCATGCATCTTTGGTGTAGCACGTTCATTTATTTATTGTATTCAGAAAAAGTACGTAGACTGAAATCTACTGACACCAAAGTACAGTCAACGATTAGAAGCCTTGTCACAGACTGTTAATAGATTCTGTGCTACAGAATGAAGGCATTTTGACAGTAGGACTACACTGAGCCTACTCAATGTTTTCTAGCATCATCCCTGTTTACCCTTAACTAGGTACAAATACATAGAATTCCTAAATGGAGGTATTTTTTTTTTGTTTGCAAAATATCCCAAATTGGTCAGATCCCTCTAAACCATCCCCCAGAATTCTAAGGCAGCTCTAGATCTTCTAGGTCCATAGATTTTTTAGGGCAAGAAAGGGCCTCAGAAATCCAAATCATGGATTCCCTCTACAGGAAGCTATAGAGGAAATGCCCGTGCATGTAGAGAGGATAAATTGAGTGGCAAGCAGGGTATCTTTGAACTCTGAGATCCTATGACTTCCCCCAAGATGTCAATCCATCCTTCAAATACAAACCCATAGTGACAATAAATCCATTATTTTTCAGGGCAGCCCAATTTATTCCTTGGCAATTATGATAATTGGGAGGGGTTTTTTTCTTTATATTAAGCCCAAATTTGTCTCTCTGCGACTTCCATACATTCCTAGTTCTATTCTCAGGGACTAAACAAAACAAGTTGCTTTTGCATATATCCCTTCAAATAGGTTAAGACAACTGTGGGTTAAGACAATATCTTCACTATATTTTCTCTCTTAAAGCTAAATATCATGAGTTCTTTCAACAAATCACCATTTGGAATGGCTTCCTACCCTCTTGTGGTCCTGAACACCTTCCAGATGCACCCCAATTTGTCAGTTGTTGTACTAAAATATGACAACCAAAATATAAACTCGGAAAGAGAAATTAAACAAACTATTGATGAATTTCCAAGGAATGTATTATATATGTATATGTATATATACACACACACACATACACACACACACACATATATATATATATATATACATATATATACATACACACATTTGTGTGTACATGTCTGAAAAATCCTATAGGACAAAGATAGATTTTTACCAGCAATGCAAGGATGGTTTAATATATTTTTTTAAATATAACTATTAGCATAATTAATCTTTTTACAAACAAAAACAATTATCTATGGGGAGAATTCTTAACTGAATAAGGGATGGAAGCAACCACAAAAGACAAAAATAAATCATTTCAATTGCATGAAATTGAAAAGCTTTTTTATGAATAGCAATGGAACTATGTTGACTGAAAAGAAATTCCTTACATCATTTCTCAGATAAGCATCTGATATCCAAGATATCGAAGGAACTAATATAAATATTGGTCTTAAGACAGAGACAGAAGAAAGTCCTAGAGGTTGATTTTAGTGCTGCCATTCCCAAATCCTCTCTACCCCGGGGGCATCTTCCCTCATTTACAAGCTGTACAAAACAACAACAACAACAAAGGAGGGGAAAAAAGAGTTGATGGATTTTCATTAGTTCACCACCAGGAGTCTTCATCCAAGTCCTAGAACACTGCCCACTGGCTAGTATAGAGAGATGCCTCCTAAAACCCTTTATAGCAATTCTCCTAGGCCAGCCCAGACGACTCCTTCAAGAGCAACCATCCATGTGCCCTTTCTTCCACCTCCCTCTGTGAATCTAAAGGGTAGGCTCCCTACTCACCACACAGAATTTGCTCAGTCCACTCTTCCAACATCCCCACTAAGCTGCACTTAAAAGGTTGCAATCACTGCTGTAAGTTGTACTGCTCAAATCTCTCTCTGTCTCTGTTTCTGTCTCTCTCTGTCCCTCTGTCTCTCTGTCTGTCTCTGTCTCTGTCTGTCTCTGTCTCTCTGTCTCTCTGTCTCTCTCTGTCTCTCTGTCTCTCTCTCTCTCTCTCTCTCTCTCTGCTTCTGTCTGTCTGTCTTTCTGCATGTGTCTCTATCTCTGTCTCTATCCCTGTCTCTATCCCTGTCTCTATCCCTGTCTCTCTGTCTCTGTCATTCTTCTGGGTGTCTCTCGGTGTCTCTGTCCTTCTCTGTCTCTCTGTCTCTGTCTCTCTGCCCTTCTCTCTGTCTCTAGTTCTGTCTCTGTCTGCCTGTCTATCTGAGTGTGTGTGTGTGTGTGTGTGTGTATGTGTCTCAAACAAGCCTTAAGCCTCAGACAAGCTATGACCCAGAAACATTCTCTAAAGGGCAAATGGTGGTAGGACATGAATGAAAGGTTCTCAAAAGAATTATAAACTGTTAACAATGATATGAAAAACTGTTCCAAATCACCCAGAGTAAGAAAAATGCACATTAAAAGAACTCTGAAGTTAAACTTAATACTCAGCAAATTGGCAAAGAGTTTAGGAAAGATAGACACACTGGTATATTGTTGGTGGCACTAGAAAATTAATCTATCCAATCAAGAAAGGAATTTGAAAATATGTTACTAACCCTAAAAAGCACTTCCCCTTTTATCCAATGATCCTACTGTTAGGCATATAGCCAAAAAGGGTCAGTTACAGAAAGAAAGGTTTCTGTATACAAACATTTTTGTAGCACTTTTTGTAGAATCAAAGAACTAGATAAAAAGGAGATACTCATAATTTGGGCAATGGCTAAACAAATTCTGGTGCATGATTGCAATGAAATATTACTATGATGAATATTGAAAGGCTTACAATATAAATTTGGAGTATACCTAATAGTGGATGGTATAAACACAACTGCCAAGAATCTTGGAAATCTAATTTTTAAAAGGGCTTTAAGCTAAAAGGGATTGGAAAGAGAGAAGACTGCTTATGTTTATTCCCTAAATTAGATACTTAAAGAGTAGCCACAAAGAAGGAAGAAAAATAGCAACTGAGATACCCAGCAGACAAAGGAGACAAACTCTAAGAAAGGAACCAGTGGGGCGGCTAGGTGGCGCAGTGGATAGAGCACCGGCCCTGGAGTCAGGAGTACCTGAGTTCAAATCCGGCCTCAGACACTTAACACTTACTAGCTGTGTGACCCTGGGCAAGTCACTTAACCCCAATTGCCTCACTAAAAAAAAAAAAAAAAAAAAAAAAAAAAAAAGGAACCAGTAATAAAACCCATGGCCTCAAATGTCTATACACAAATTACCAAAGATTAGGCAACAAGCAAGACTAACTAGGAGGCCTCATGTATGAAGGAAAATGTAACCTCATAAATATGGCTGTGATGAAATTCAGCACTCCCCACAACTGGACTGAAGCTCTCTATGACTGGGTGAGTATACTTTGTTAAAGAGAAATTGGCAAGGTAAAAGGAGTTAGAGGCAAGGGTGTGCTGAAGTCACCTCAAGCGAGCTCCCAAGAGTTACTTTAAAATTTTTTCAGTGTATGAGAATTTACACCTCAGAAATTGACAAATACTAAAAATCAGGACATTTTGTTGATTGTCTGGATTTCCGAAAGCAATGAAGAGAATGTTAATAATGCATTCAACTTAAAAGAATGGCATGCTTCCATTTTGGGGAAAAGCTAGTTGTTTAAACCTTTACCAGAATACCTCTGGGTGAAGATATCATTATATATTCAGAAGTTATATTCATGTGACCAAATTCAGGAACAAGTTGGGTCAAAGATTAGAGAGAGTATCTGGGTGAATCAAAAGAAGAAAACAGTAGTTTTATCATTGGAGTATATTAGAGACCACCTGAACAGAAAGAAGAAATAGATAAGGAATTTGGAAAAACAGATCACAAGCATGGCATAAAGAAATAACATAGTAGAGATGGGGACCTTAAAGTATGTGGACATCTGCTTTAGCTCTCTGACAAAAACAGAACAGCTAATAACTTCTTGACTTGCTTTAATGATAATTTCATTCTTCCAAAAATGGAAGAACCAAAAAGGGAAAATTCTATTGTAGATCTGATTCTCATTAAGAAGGAAAAGCTGGTTGTTGGGGGTGGAACCTTGAGAGAAAATTACCTTTCCATGCTAGAGTTTATACTAGACATGGTCTACTATGTACCCTAGATATAAGGAAAGCAGATTTCAAAGGATTCAGAGGAAAGACAGCTAGGATTCCATGGACAAAAATGCTTCAGGGAAAATCAGCCCAGGAAGCAAAAGTGACTATATGTGTACATATGCTTGGTTTTTCTTAGAAAACACTGCATAATAAATAACACCAAATTAGATAAGACAATAGGTTCAAAGTAGTAGCTTCAAAATAGATCCAAAATTTATCAACATTTCTACATATTATAACAATAATCAGGAGAAAAAAGATGGGATTTTAGTTCTATTTTTTAACAAAAACAATACATTGTCTACAAAATACATAAGCCAAACAAGCAATATGTGAAACAAATATCATAGAAATTAAAGAATACCTACATAATGAGAAAGCTATTCAGTCTTCTTGTAGGGGCCACACCAATAGAGTAAAAATTAATCAGCCAAATTAATCTATAGATTTAGATTGCCAATCAAATTACAAAGGGGACACTTTAGGGCATTATATAAAATATATAAGATAGCAAAAGTCATGGAATTTTAAAAGGTCAGGAATATTAAGGGAAATAAGTAAAAAGTAAGAATGAAGAAGATTTGGAATTACCAGACCTCAAATTATATTACAAAGAAATAATTTTGAACACTATTTGCTACTAGATTTAAAAATACTAATGTAGATGAGGAATAGATTGACTAGGCAAGACCTAGAAGCAAATACATTAAGCTATCTAATATTCATGAAACCTATCATCTAACATTACATTGACAGATATTACTCTGGGGGCAAGAATCACTGAGAAAACAGGAAAATATTTTGGCAGATAATAGATGTATACAAGCATTTACACTACAATGCATCACAATAACCAATGCACAATATACCACAATGGATATAGTTTCCAAGTGAAAAAAAAATCACTTAAATTTAAAAGGCACAACACAAAAAATTAGAGAAGAATTGAAGTTCAAATAATTTACACTTATGGCTAGAAAAAGAAACTAGAGAACATGATAAAAATATAAATATTATAAGAGAATGTAGACAATTTTTATAATATTAAGTTAAAATTCTTTGCACAAACAAAATCAAGATTCAACTAGAACTAAAACAAAAATACAGATTAGAAAGGGAGAAATCCTTGCATTAAATAGCTCTAACAACAGTCCAATATAAAAATATCTATAAGGCTTCATTCCATAATGAGTTTGTGGTTAAAATATATTAATAGAGAAGAATGCAAACTATAAATAGCTACGTGAAAAAATTAAATCATTGACCAAAGAAAGGAAAATTAAAGCAACTTTGAAACATTCCATAACCATCAAATTCACAAACATGGAAAAATTCACTGTTGGCAAGAATGTAGGAAGACAGGAATGCTAATTCACTGTTGGTGGAGCTGTGAATTGGTCCAATAATTCTGGAAAACAATTTAGAATTATGAATGGAAATTAATACATTTTTCATGCTCTTTTACCCAGAAATCCTATTTAAGGATTTATAATTCAAAGAGGTTATTGACCACAAGAAAGGATCTTTATGTAAAAATAAAAAATTGCAACTAGCACTGTATGTTTTTTTAAATAGGAGTAAAATATATGACTAATTCATCAACAATGACTGAATTGTGGTATAGTAATATACTGGAACATTACTGCATCATAAATAATGATGAATATAAAGAATTCAGGGAGACATGGGAAGTATATAAAGAAATTCAGAGGCTGAAGAATAATATACACAATGTTTAAAACAATGTAAATAAATATAATATCAAAATAAACAGAATTCAGGTTAAATTAAATAATGCTAGTAATAATTTCTTTTTTTGTTTTTTTGGGAGGGCAATGGGGGTTAAGTGACTTACCCAGGGTCACACAGCTAGTAAGTGTCAAGTGTCTGAGGCCGGATTTGAACTCAGGTACTCCTGAATCCAGGGCCTGTGCTTTATCCACTGCGCCACCTAGCCGCCCCCATAGTAATAATTTCTTAAAGTTAAAGAATGAATCTTTCCTTTAACAATACATAAACTATAAAATTCGAAAGTGGTATGGACTATCAGTGACAATTGCTCTATTGGCAATTTGGCTTAATTCGCTTTGGGGAAAGAGAGCTTTGTAGGTATTTTTTAGGAAATGCATTTTGGGACAAAACAAAAATGAATCAGTAAAAAAAAAAAAAGGCATCTATACCATCACCCAAACCATTCATTAAAAATGTTGAATAAAATAGAGCCAAAGACAGAGTAAAACAATCTATTAGAATTTGGAAGGAAGGGGGAAAGGGACAGAGGGAGGGAGGGGAAAATGGAGGGAGGGATGAAGGAAGGAAAGGAGACAGGAAGGAGAGGAAAAAAGGAAAGAAGGAAGGAAAGAAGGAAGGAAGGAAGGAAGGAAGGAAGGAAGGAAGGAAGGAAGGAAGGAAGGAAGGAAGGAAGGAAGGAAGGAAGGAAGGAAGGAAGGAGGGAGGGAAGGAAAGAAGGGGAAAAGGAAGGAAGGAAGGCAAGAAGGAAGGAAAGCGAAAGGGAAGGAAGGAAAGGAGGAAGAAAGAAAAGAGAAAAGGAAGGAAGGAGAGAGAGGAAAGGAAGGAAAGGAGGAAGAAAGAAAAGAGAAAAGGAAGGAAGGAGAGAGAGAGAGAGGGAAGGAAGGCAAGAAGGGGGAAAGGAAGGAAGGCAAGAAGGGGGAAAGGAAGGAAGGAAGGAATGAAAGAAGGAAGGAAGGAAGGAGAGATGGAAGGAAGGAAGGAAGAAAGGAAGGAAGGAAGGAAGGAAGGAAGGAAGGAAGGAAGGAGGGAGAGAGAGAAGAAAGGAGGAAAGCAAGAAAGGAAGGGCACATTTATTAAGTACCCTGTGCTTAGTTTGGCCTGATAATCAACACCAAGAAAACAGAGGTCCTCCACAAGCCTGTACTAAACCAGCCATATGTAGAACCATTGGTTACAGAAAATGGAGAAATTTTGAATGCTGTGGGTAAGTTCACTTCCCTTGGCATTATACTTTCCAAGGATGTCCACATAGATAATAAGGTTGGTGTATATATTGCCAGAAATAGCTCAGTGTTTGCGAGGCCAAAAGGAGTGTTAGAAGGACACTCTAAAGAACTTTAGCAGCAATTGGGAGACATGGAAGACACTGGCTTGCATAGTGTACCCACATCAAAGAAGGCACTGTTCTCTATGAATAAAACAGAATCACAGTTGCAGAAAGGAAATGTGAGCTGCATAAATAGAGGGATATCTCCATCCCCAAAGATTTTCTTGTGACTGATCTGTGGTAGAGCCTTCTGAGTTCATATGGGACTGATCAACCATAGCTGAATCAGAAAAGGCTTCGTGTACGAGGTAGAAAATTCAGATTTGAGCTGAATTTTGATGGGGAGCCACAGGTTTCAAGAAGCAAGGGTGCTAGCTGTGTGACCCTGGGCAACTCATTTAACCCCAATTGTCTCACTAAATAAATAAATACTTTTTTTAAAAAAAGAAGCAAAGGTAAAGAGCTAGAGAAATCCATTTATAGGAAATAGCCTGTGCAAAGACACAGACTTGGGGGATGAAATGTTGTGTGCAAGAAAAGCAGGCTAGACCTAATATAGCTAGAGTGCATGAGCTAGAGTACTGTGAAAATCAGCCTGCAAAAATCACCTGGAACCAGATAATAAAGGGATTTATGCACCAAACAGAAGAGTTTCTATTTTATCCTATTGACAAGGGCCCTCTATAGCTCCTTGGACAGGAGACTGGCATGATCAGACCTGTTTTAGGTATATCAATATGGCAGCTGTGTGGAAGATTAAGACATAAGTACATACCACAAAATGCAAAAAAATTCGTCTGTATTTTGATGGTCATTCCAACCTCATTGTCAGCATTGAAGAATAGATCTTTCTTCTCAAAGATTTTCTGGTATTATTAGTAAGAAAGAGTATAGCTGACTCATTCCAGAATTTTGCTTTAAACACTAATCCTAACCTTGTCCCTCTTTTGGGATACATCTCTTGACATCAGCTAGGATCCCCACCATTTGGGATCCCTTCTCAAAGGTGGAGTCCTTCTCATGCCATTTCAAAGCTTTGGGAAAATGTGTTTCTTTCTTATAAAATGGTGGGGGAGTTCTATCCTATGAAAAAGTTACATCATTGCCCAAGGTCCTACTTACTTCTTCTACAGATCTCAACAATAATGCATCATAATATGGTGTTTGTTGAAAAAAAAAGGAGTTTTGAGACTCCAACAGATCAAAGTGTTAGAACTAGTCCTGTCTCATGATCTTAGAAAGATTGTCTTCATATTTTAGAGGAACATGATGACACTAACCTACACTATCATTCCAAAACATAGTATAGTAGAATGAGCACAGAAATTGGAGTCATAGGACCCAGGTTCAAATCTTAGCTCTAGCACTTACTAGCCATTTAACCTTGAGAAGGTAATTTTATTTCTCTAGGAGTCAGTTTCCACCTCTTATAATGGGTGGGTTGGAATAGATCATTTCTAAAGGCCCTTCCATTTAGAAGTCCTAGTAATTCTAAATTACATCTGCCTTCTCTGATCCCTAGCAACAACAATAACATCAAAAAAAAAAACCCCACCTCCATATTTTGGCTCAGTTTTTAACCCCTGTGTCATTAAGCAATCAGAAACCCTTCTCCAGACTATACACTCACTCTCTTAAATTAGAAAGAGTGACAGTCCTTTTGGCTCAGTTCTAAATGTATACAAACTCGTCATGATCTTGCAATTCAAAAAAAAATCCCTCCTGGGAGTTGATATCACTTGAACTTAATTCTCAGTGCCTCAGCCAACTTTATTAGGGTGTATATATTCCACACTGTCATTTTTTTTAAATCCAGACTCAACCAATGTGCCAACCCCACTGTCTTACTCAGTCTCTAGTGTCCATTGTATGCCTCCATCAACATCTAGGTAATCATTGCCATCTTCATTTCATATGTTTACTCTACTCATTTAGCTGACACTCAAAATGTCTTGAAGAAAAGGAACACAGACCTCAGTAAAGACATCTGACACTCTGTTTGAAAATTGCTTGGATACTTTGGGAAATCATAATTTATAAAGGGATGTTTTGAAATACTAGGAAGGAAATCAAAATATAAGCTAAATTCTATTCTCTAAAGGAAAGGTATGTATCAGTAGCATCAAAAATGTCCTCCTCCACAGAATAATTGGGAAATTCCAGGTTCTTTGTAGATTGATAGAATTCTATGGACCAAAAAGGGACTATAAGAGGTCATTTACGCCATCCCACTATCTCTGGTTTATACAACACCTAAGCCATTCCAGATTAATCAGATTTCCAGAAAATGAGATTTCACAATTTCCTTCACTAACCCATATGCCGGCTAATCATTCGTAATACAGTCTCGGAAGATGGAAACAGTAGTCCCTTTTTTTATTCCGAAAAAATTTCTGTGTCAACCCTCAGTCTTCTCTGGAATGATCAGGATGACAGGAAAGCCTGTAAGACCCTAAGACATTAATTTTCAGGAGGTAGAATAGCCTCGGGGAAAGGGTTTAGGGCTGGAGTCATGACAGAGACCTGAGGGCTACAGACAGCATGCAGGAAAGACTTCTCTCTTCCTGGCTATGACATTAATTAGCCGTGTGACTTTGAAGAAGTCAGTCAACTTTTCTGGGACTCAGTTTGTTCATCTGTAAAATGAAATAATGTATTTTAATTATGTTTAATGTCTCTTCCAGTTCTGAAATTCTATAATCCTAATGCTGAATTTTAGGAATCTTTTACATGTGAATGGGGAAAATATTTTTATGGATTAAGGGAGCCTATCTAGCACCTTTCAAATCACAAAATACTTTGTGACCAACCTGGAAAATGTATACCAAGGAATCTCAAGACTTCCACATCCAACTTTCAGCTGCAAAGCAAAATCTTTCACTTTGAAACCTTAGGGGTTAAGGAAGGGTTGGGCATAAGGGCTTGGTAGTGTGAGTTTTAATGAAATATTCCACCTAGAATTCTCTGTCCTCATTGTTCTTTATATTCTTTACTTCTACCCTTCATCTAAATTAAATCATTCTTCCTCCTCTTCATCCTCCTTCTCTTCTTTTTCTGCTTCTTCTTGTTTCTTCTGCTTCTGCTTCTTTTTCTTCTGCTTCTGTTTCTTTCCTTCTTCTTCTTCTTCTTCTTCTTCTTCTTCTTCTTCTTCTTCTTCTTCTTCTTCTTCTTCTTCTTCTTCTACTGTTTCTTCTGCTGCTTCTTCTCCTGTTTCTTCTTCTGCTTCTTCTCCTGTTGCTTCTTCTGTTGCTTCTTCTTCTTCTGTTTCTGCTATTTCTGCTTCTGTTTCTCCTCCTCCTTCTCCTCTTCCTCCTCCTCCTTCTCTTCTGTCTTTGCCTCTCTCTATCTGTCTTTTTCTCTGTCTTTCTGTCTCTTAAATCCCTCTACTTCAAACCTATCCCCTTTCTCTATTCCTTCTGGTCTTTTTTACTCTTTTAAGGGGCTAATTCTCCCCAGTTCTTCACTTCATATGAGCTCATCCTGGGTTCCCACTCTTTTCTGAACACTTAGGCCCTCTAAGAGCCATTCTGTTTCTTCACAGCAGACATCATTCTATTACCCCTTCTCAAATTGGCCCATCCCTAGACCCTCTTCTTTCAGTGTTTGTATCTTCTGGAAAACTTTTGAATCAAAGTACAGGACATGTGCATTTGATTACACTTCGGCTTCTCCAGGCTCCAGCCAGGCTGGACATACCCCTAAATCCACAATGTTTCCAAGGGAGAGAGCTTTCATTATTCATAAGCCATAAGAAACCAAGGGATAGGGCTGAAAAGCAGTCTTTGGGTCATGGGATGATCTTAAGAGTCCACATTTCTGGGAAGATAATCCTAGATAAAGGGCAGGAAAGGTCAGCAAAGTAGGGAAATGCTACAAAGGATGAATGACTCAAGAAAGAATGGGGATAATAGAGAGGAGAGTGGGTCAAAAGAGAAAGAACAGGGAAAGGCAAAGAAATGCTCCCTTTGAAGCTACCTCATGCTGATTTCCTTGAACCATTTCTGTTGTGTTGTTCTCATAAAAAGAAAATAAAGCATTATCATAGGACTATAGATAGAGAGCTAGAAGGACTTTATTGATGAAGTATCTAATATGTGTCAGGGACACATTCCCCTTCTCAGACCTTCTCCTGGGGTCATAAAGAGTGAGATGTGTCTAAAAGAACTCAACAACAACAACAACAATATGCCAGAGACTGTGGTAGATGCAGAGGTTACAAGTGCAAAGAATGAAGAGTCAAACATGTCTAAAACAACTCAACAACAACAAGAAGAATAACAATATGTCAGAGACTGGTAGATACAGAGGTTACAAGTGCAAAGAATGAAGAGTCAGACATGTCTAAAATATCCCAACAACAAAAACAACAACAAGAACAACAACATGTTGGAGGCTGTGGTAGATGCAGAGGTTACAAGTGCAAAGAATGAAGAGTCAGACATATCTAAAACAACTCAACAGCAAGAACAACAACATGTCAGAGACTGTGGTAGATGCAGAGGTTACAAGTGCAAAGAATGAAGAGTCAAACATGTCTAAAACAACTCAACAACAACAAGAAGAATAACAATATGTCAGAGACTGGTAGATACAGAGGTTACAAGTGCAAAGAATGAAGAGTCAGACATGTCTAAAATATCCCAACAACAAAAACAACAAAAACAACAACAAGAACAACAACATGTTGGAGGCTGTGGTAGATGCAGAGGTTACAAGTGCAAAGAATGAAGAGTCAGACATATCTAAAACAACTCAACAGCAAGAACAACAACATGTCAGAGACTGTGGTAGATGCAGAGGTTACAAGTGAAAAGAATGAAGAGTCAAACGTGTCTAAAACAACTCAACAACAACAAGACGAATAACAATATGTCAGAGACTGGTAGATGCAGAGCTTACAAGTGCAACAACCCTGCCCCCCATCCAAACTCAACAACAACAACAATATGTCAGAGATTGTGGTAGATGCAGAGGTTACAAGTGAAAAGACTGAAACAATCCCTATTCACAAGAAATTTACATTCCAACCAAGTAGAGAAGTACATAAATAGCTTAAATAGAAACAAACAAAAAGTAATTAAGTATAAGATAATCTCCCCACAGCAGGCCATCTTCCACTCAGTCCTCAAAGTGATCTTCCTAAAGAGCAGGTCTGACAATGTCATGTTCCTACTCAATCCACTCCAGTGGTACCTCCGAGATCAGGTAGAAAAATCCTCTGTCTAACTTTTAAATCCTTTTATAAACTGATCTCACCTTAACCCACACACATATACTCTGTAATCCCATGATGCAGACCTCCTTGTTCTTCCTTGAATGAGATGCACCATTTCCCAACTTTCAGCATTGTGGTATTTTGTTTTATTCTGACTGTCCTCCAGACTTGGAATTCTCTCCTTCCTCCTTGACATTCCCTGGATTCCTTCAAGTTGTTGCTGTTCTTCAGTCATTTCCAGTTGTGACCCCATTTGGGGTTTTCTTGGCAAAGATATTAGAGTGGTTTGCTATTTCCTTCTGCAGCTCATTTTACAGGTGAGAAAACAAAGACAAACAGGGTTAAGTGACTTGCCCAGAGTCACACAGCTAGTAAGTGTCAGAGACCATATTTGAACTCAGAGTCTCCCCACCTCTAAGCCTGGCACTCTATTCACTGTATCATAATAGCTGCCCATTCCTTTAAGTACCTGTTAAAATTCTACCTTCTTAAAGAAGTCTTCCCCAATCCCCCTTAATGCTAGTCTATTTCCTCTGTTAATCATTTACAATTTATCCTGTTTAGCCTATTTGTCCACAGTTCTTTGCATGTTGTCTCCCCCATTATATTGTGAATGCCTTGATAGCAGGGGCAGTCTTCCATTTTTCTCTGACTTTCCCTTTTATGAAGCAGCTAGGTGTTATATGGATATATGGTATATGGTATGTGGATAGAGTGCTAGACTGGGAGTCAGCAAGACCTGAGTTTGAATCTGGACTCGCATACTGAATAGCTGTGTGACTCTGGACATGTCACTTAACCCCATTTGTCTTAGTTTCTTCATCTATAAAATGGGAACAATAACAGCACCTACCTCCCAGGGTTGTTGGGAGGATCAAATGAGATCATAATTGCGGAGTGCTTAGTACTATGCCTGACACACAGAAAGGGCTCTGTAGATGTTAGCTATTATTAATATTACTGCTAGAGATGATATTTGTAAAGTGCTTAGCATACTGGCTGGCATGCAATAGGTGCTATATAAATGCTTATTTCCTTCCCTTCCTCTTTATGTCCCTGGCGTGTAGCCCAATGCCTGGGACCCAGGAGGAACTTAATAAAATTTGTTCCTTGCCTGACTCATCATTCAGGAGGGAGGACACTAGCAGTTGGGGGAATCACGAAAGGCAGGACATGATTACTGAGATGTATCTTATCCACCTGTGAGGTGGAAGAAAAGAGGAAATACATTCTTCTCAGAGCAAGGCCTGTACAAAGGCATGGAGAGAGGACAAGGAGTATCATGGGTGAAGAACTCAGAGAAGACTGGTTTGGTTGGATTTCTGAGTGCCAGAAGGGAAGGTAACATCCATTGAAGCTAGGAAAATGGTTTAGGGAAGGGGTTCAGTATGGCTTTACAAAGCTAAACATCAGAATTTATATTTTATCCTAGAAGCAAAGGGAAGTCACTGGGTGATTAAGTAGGGAAGCCATGTGACCAGATCTGTGCTAAAGGAAAATTACTTTGGCAACTATGATAAGGATGGTCTATAGAGGTGAGGGACTTGAGGCAGGGAGACCAATGAGGAGGTTGTTGCCAGAATCTAGGTGAGAAGAGATCAAAGTATGGTGGTACCTGTATAGGAGGGAGAATGGGTCAGATAAAAGAAATTATTTGAAAGTAGAAATAAAAAGATTTGGCAACTAATTGATATATGAGGTGATATAGAGTAGAGTGAAGAGTTGAGAATAATGCTAAGGCTACTAGCCTGAGAGGGAAAGATGGCAGTGCCTTAAACAGAAATATATAAGTTTGGATGGGGGGCAGGGTTGTGAAAAAATAATATCTTTGCTTTTGGACATGATGAATTTGAGTTGTTTCAGGAACATCCAGTTTGAAATATCCAACAAACAATTGGTGATACAGGAATAAAGCTGAGAGGAAAGACTGGGACTAGATAGAGAGATAGATAAATGATAGATAGATAGATGATAGATAGATAGATAGATAGATAGATAGATAGATAGATAGATAGATAGATAGATAGATAGATAGGTAGATAGATAGGTAGATAGGTAGGTAGATAGATAGATCATTACATGGAGATGATAATTGAACTATGGGTAGAAGATGTGCTTTAAAAAGGAGAAAGAAAAGAAAAAAGCCAAGCATAGAACTTGGGAGAAACATCCACCTTTAGGGAGTGTGACAAGTAGGATGAATCAGCAAAGGAATCTGAAAGAGTGGTCAGACAGGTAAGAGCCAAAGCAGAGGACTGTAGTATAATGAAAACCCAGAGAAGAGAGACTATCCAGGATAAGAGGTTGGGCAACAGTACAAAATGCCCAGATGGGCCAAGAAAGAGGAGCAATAAGGAAGACCAAAAGATTTGGCAATTAAGAGATCATTGGTAATTTTGGATGGAGTGATTTCAGGGGAATGATGAGGTCAAAGCTAAATTGTACAGGGTAAAGATAGAATGAGAAGTGAGGAATTAGAGGAAGGAAGTGGAGATAGTTTATTCTGGGAATTTGGCTGAGGGGGAAAAGGAAATCTATAGAACAATAGCTTGAGGGAACAGAATGGTCTAGCAAGAATGTCTTAAGGATTGGGGAGACTTGGACATTCTCAAAGGAAATAGGGAAGAGAATAGTAGAAAGAAAGAGGTTGGAGATTCAAGAGAAAATAGGAGGTTTCAGAGTACAATTTTCTGGCAAAGATAAAGGGAGAAGATCAAGGGCGCATATGGAAGAACAGATGGTAAGAAAGATCACCTCCATCAGAGACTGGAGGAAAGGAGGGAAGGGAGAGATGATACAAAGGGATTTTGAGTCAAAGAGAGTGGGAGAAAGAGCTCATATTAAGTGGTCTCAATTTTCTCAGGAAAGTAATAGGCAAAATTTTCAAATGAGAAAAAGGGAGGAAAGGAAGTGTGGGAAGCTTAAGGAGGGAAGAGAGGGTTTTGAATAGCTTCTATGAGGAGTGAAATTGGGCACCAAATAGGGAGGAATAAAAAGACTGCCATGCTGTAGTGATGGCTCCATTGAGGTTGAATAACATGAATGTGCAATGTACCCAGTCAAAAGAGGTGAGACTTCCTTCAGCTACATTCAGGACTCGTGAATAGGGGCGGAAGAGGTGAATGGTAGAAGTAATCCAGGGTTGAGGTTTGGCAAAAGAAAAGTGGCTATATGGAGGCAGTTAGGGGGTGCAATGAATAAAGCACTGGCCCTGGATTCAGGAAGACCTGAGTTCAAATCCAGCCTTAGACACTTGACACTTACTAGCTGTGTGACCCTGGGCAAGTCACTTAACCCTCATTGCCCCACCAAAAAAAAGAGGCTATAGGATAAAGGGTGAATGGATTTAGTAGCAAAGGACAGCGTAGATTTGAAATGGCTGAGGTGCAGTTAGGTGGCACAGGAGGACCTGAGTTCAAATCAGGCCTCAGATAGTAGCTGTGTGAACCTGTCCAAAACAATAACAACAACACCCAAAACAAACAAACAAACAAAACCTAACTTGTTGGTTTGAGTCTGACAAGGGAGGAAAGTAAAAGGAGAACAGGCATAATGGCCTGAGAAAGCAGGGAGAGGGATTAGAGGTCTCAATAAAGGACAGGTTTAGAAGGGACGAGGCACAGGAAGAAGCAGAATGATAGGAGGTTATGGTCAGATGGGGGGAATGTCAGAGTTTCTAGTTAGGGAAAAGGAAGACTTATGGGTAATGGTGACATGCAGTATGTGACCACCTCTATGTATGGCTGAAGTGAAGAGGAGTGGATCATGAGACTTAAGAAGGTCATGAAATTGGGAGGTTAAGGACTTTGATGGAGCATCTAAGGGCATATTTAGTAGAAAAGCAGGAATTAGGGGCAGCTAGGTGGCACAGTGGATAGAGCACCAGCCCTGGATTCAGGAGGACCTGAGTTCAAATTCGGCCTCAGACACTTAATACTTACTAGCTGTGTGACCCTGGGCAAGTCACTTAACCCCAATTGCCCATCCCCCCCCCAAAAAAAAAGAAAAGCAGGAATTGGAGAAGAGGGAAAGATGGCAAGCCAGGAAATGAGCCCCTTGAGAAAGGAGGATGACCTTAGGGCATTAGTCCAAACCCCTTATTTTACAAGAATCTGTGACCTAGAGAGCTTCCAAGGCTTCTTATATTTTATTCCCTTCCATGGTCTCAATAATCCAGCTACACTGACCTGTTTCCTATTTCTCACACATGACATTCCATCTCCAGATCTTATGCATTTGCCCTGATTTTCCCTCCTGACTAGAATGCTGCCCTTCCCTACTTCCCTTTGCTAGCTTCCTTGGTTTCCTTGAACACTCAACTTAAATCCAACTTTCTGTTGGAGGTTGTTCCCAGTATTTCATTCTGTTATCATTGTTCTGTTATTTTTCAGTCATGTCTGACTCTTTGTGACCCAATCTGGGTTTTTCTTGGCAAAGATACTGGATCAATTTGTCATTTCCTTCTCCAGCTTATTTTACAGATGAGGAAACTGAGGCAAACAGGATTAAATGACTTGCCCAGGGTCACACAGCTAATAATTGTCTGGGGTCACATTTGAACTCAGGAAGATGAATTTTCATGACTCCATTCCCAGAGCTCTATGCACTATGGTGCCACCTAGCTGCCCCATAGGAAGTGCAAAGGAGCAACCAAATGGATATTCCCACCCCCCTAGTATAAATCCGGACAGAGCTAGGATTCACATATAGGCCACATGACTTAAAGAGTTTAGTGCTCTTTTCCCTCAATCATTCTGTGAGGCACAGGTATTAGTATCCTCATTTTACATATATAAAAACAAATTTGGAAAGTTTAAAGTGACTTATCCAAGGTCACATATAGGTAGTGAATTGCCGATTTAAACTTAGGCCAATAGAAGGCAATGTGAAGCCAGCAGTTTCATGTGTGGCACAGTCTCCAGGGGAATTAAAATGTCTGAGAGAGGAGAGATCAATGTCGGTATGGAGTAACAAGGAAAGTGGCATCTAGTAGGTGCTTTAATCAGTTCTTGTTCACTAACCAACTTGAATTGGTCCTTGAAGAATGAGTAAGACTCGGAAAAACCTGGCTCTCAGTCTGAGTTGGTTGGCTGAACCACTACTAGGAAGAAGAAAGGAGTGATAGTCAACAAAAGAATGACTTACTAGACCACTGTTTCTTAGAGGCTGTGGTTTTTAAATAATTATAGCACACAAAAATTTTGGTCGATGATCACTTCTAAGAATTTTTGCAGAGTGAAAATTTCAAGCATTTTAAAAATCCTTAACAAAACCTCAGAATGTTTGGGCATTTGGGAAATTAAAAATATTTTTTTTTAACTTCAGTATCTTGCCATCCTTACTCACATGCAATGGAAAACTAACTTTAACCGACAGTCCTTTTTTTCCCCCTTCTTTACTGGCAGCAGAATGCTTATGTCAACTCCACCTCCAATTAGGGAAACTTAAAAAAGGAAACATCATGATGAAAATGTCATTTACTTTGTAATTCTCTTAGTTGTGGGTTATGCTAAGTAATACCCAAGGCCATAACAGCCCAGAAAATGCCTGATCCTTCCTTTAGCTGGAATGGCTCTTCATCTGTGTTCATTTCAATTCACTTGCCTGACAGACCAAAACCTCTCAGAGGATACAGTAAATTGTTTCCCAAGAGTAACATATACCAGATTCTCACTTCTTTTTTCACTACCGGTTCCCCAGCATTGTCCAAAAATATATATGAGGTTTCTGGGAAATATTCAGTGTCCTTTGGCAAACAGGAATTTGGGTGAGCTCCTGGCATCAGTATACAGCCTTCTGATTTGTCTCTGCCATTGGTATAAAAAATCATTAACTGTTGATGAGATGTTTGGAATTTGAAATAATAGAACTAAGATGATCCAATTCAACTCCCTCATTTTACAGAGGCCTGGAAAGATTAGATTGTTTTCCCTAAATCTGACAGGTATTAAGAGAAAGAGGTGACGTTGAAATCCACTCCCATTTGGAATCTTCTGGCTCTAAATCAAATACTTTTTCAACTAGCTACACATCACTCATTCTTTGTACAGATGTAGAGGATATGAATTAACATCTTGACACTGAGGGCTAAGAAAAGCCACATGGCATCTTTAAGTCCTTAGTTAAATATGGCTCTATCTCTCTATCTACCTACCTACCTACCCCCACTCACCCACCCATCCATTCATTTATCCATCTATCCATCTATCTTTGATAGATTTTGCCCAGGGTCATATAAGTAGTAAGTAGGGAGTTTGAGGGCTGAACCAAATGGCTATTTAAGTCCTCCAATGAAAACCCAGATAGAGTCAGGATCTCTAGATGGATGGTGGATATTCAGCCAGCCGTAAAGTTTATATTTTGAAAAATAGGACATGAAATAAATCTTCTAAGTCACCTTGTGTATACATTGGAGTTGGAAGTTCAATATCAAGAATACAACAGGTTTCATAGCAAGACTAATACAGAAATATGTTTAATATGATTGTACATATACAACCTATATCAAATTGCTTGCTGTCTTGGGGAGAGGGGAGGAAGGGGAGGGAGGGAGGGAGAAAATTTTGAAACTAGAAATCTTATAAAAACAAATGTTGAAAACTATCTCTACATGTAACTAGAAATAATAAAATACTTTTATAATTAAAAACAAGAATATAACAGGAATTCACTTATGGAGTTATAAGAATACTTCAACAGAAATTATACTAATAATGTCCTAATATATGATATATGTGTGTATGTATTGTTTGTGGGATATAATATATATATGTATGTATAAATATGTATATATTCACCAGGATACATATGTGTAATATAGTATTCTCCAGGATACATATATGTGTGTGTATTCTCAGAAGATATATTGATATCTGCATATAGATAGGTACATGTACATACATATATATACACATATAATCTAATAAGGATTTTTAAAAATTTGAACTATTGGGGGCTCGCCAATTTCTTAAGGCAAAGGTGACAAAACTTGCAGATACTATCAAGGCCCTCCTCTAATGCCACAGAATTACCAATGAAAGTTCCTATGGGTCACGGGTAAGTCACCAACTAACCATTCCCACAATTTAAAAAGCATCTTTCCTCAAAATCAGATGTCATTAGGGGCCAATTACCAAAAGTCGCCTGAGTAGTCCGGGTGGTTAATTTACAAAGAATGATGAGAAAGAAAATGAAGTTCCACATCAGTGTAGACTCCTGCTTTGCAGGTGGCTACAGAAGCCTCAGTCCTGTTCAGATGAATCCTTATTCAACTTCCATTAAAGGGATCCTAACCATTGCGGAATCTCGTATTTTAGCTTCTGAACATCTGAAACCCATCTGGCCTGTAAGTTCAGCTAAAGATTCAGACAACACATAAACGTGTTGCCTAGGCACATGGCTGTTGTCTCTCGGATTGGTGTTTGATCTCCAAATTGTGTAACTGGAAACTGATCACTCCAGATTGCCCCAGAACCCTCCCACTCAGAAAAGTGAAATCTGCCCTGTGATTAATGTGAAAAACGGATACTTCCAGCAGTTACTATTTTGACCTAGTGTCAATGAGGAGGCGGTGGAGATGGAGGATCGGGGAATTTGTACTGCTCTGTTTTTCAGATCCTTATTTGGTGAAGGCTGGTTTACCTGTGTCTGAGTGTGTGTATGTGTGTTTGAGCCAGACCAGATAACGTATGCGCTCAGGGGCCCAATGACAGCCCAGAGAAAGCAGAGGCAGCAAGGGAGTGACTCCTGCCCCTGTTGCTGCTATTGCTGACGTCCCAGCCAAAAGAGATGAATGGGATTCCAAACCGCTGGAGTCATGCTGGCTTGGGACAGTTTCTTGGAGACCAGTCTCCATCCGATAGAGACATGAGGCAATAACAATGCTAACGCCCGTTTGTGGTCCCACAAAAATGTCACAGCGCACCTCCGTTTACGGGGGCCCAAGAATGAAAGGAACGTTCAAGGAGGGAAAAGGAAATAGTAAGAGCAGGCAGAAAAAGGCAATCTATCACCTAGTGTATGTGGGCTAACTCCCCAAGCCAGGTGGCTCTGCACATTATCCACACAGGAGTCACGTTTTTAAAGCACGAGTAGGCAAAAGAAACTTTTTCCAAGATTCAACTTAATTTTGGTTTCCAGAGGCGGGGGGAGATGGGATGGTGGCGGGGGGGGGGTGGGGGGGAGGGAAGGGGAGAGAAGGGGAGAGAAGTGAAAGTTTGGTTTAGCATTCCTGGCCAGAAAGGGAAAAGTCCTCTTGCGATTTCTGAATAAGAGTTCACTTACCGCCCCCAAGTGGAAACTGACCGAAGTGCTGTCTCAAACTATTGAAGGCGGGAGGACTCCAAGTCGAGTTCTCAGCAGCTCAGCTTTAGGGGAGAGCCGGGGAACGGCTCTCCGGACTAGCAGGAAAATAGGAAGGGATGCCCTGGGAGTCAAGGCCTTGGGATCCATCGCCTCGTTTTAGGGGGGCTCCACTAAACACCTTTGGCTACAAATGAGAGGTGTAGGTGCTTCGAGGAGAAGGGAACAGTCAGGAGGAATCACGATACAGAGAGACCCCAGATTAAATAACTGTCCCAGATCGTCCTGTCATCCATTCCTTCCCAAATGGCCCAAGCCACCTACTGGGATAGTGTCCCTGTTGTCCCCTCCCCACCTATTCCCCCCCCCCAGTTCCCATCCCATGAAGCCCGAAGCCGTGTAGTATGGAATAAAGGGTAATAAATGTTTTAAGTCAAAAGGCCTGGGTTCAAATTTTGGCTCTGCCACTTACTACTTCTGTGATACTGGATAAGCGACCTCACCTCTTTGAATCTGAGTTTCTGTACTTGAGGGGCAAGAGGGCACTTGGACTCGATCATTTCCAAGGTTCCTTCCAGTTCTAAATCTGTGATCCTTTGAATCCAATCCTTTCTAGATTTCAGCGTTCTGTTACAAAGCCGGCAGCTCCTAATGAGACTGTCAGGGTGTCAAGCAAGAGAGATGCAATCCTGGATCTCCTGAGCTTATGAGGAAAGTTATAGTGTATGTCTAGTATACTATAGGAGCTTATTAAATGTTTGTTGAACTGAACCGATTTGAATTGGAGATTCCGTGTGTAATTAACTGTGAGTCAAGGGGAGCAGAGAGTAGATGAACTATGTACTCCCCAGAGAAGTTAGTGTTGTTCCCTCCTCCCCAGACACCACAGGCTTCACTTTCTAGCTGGAAAGTTGTGAGCCTGGCCCGCCCCCGGCGCGGGAGCCCGGGGAGAAGGGAGGAAAGAAGGAGGGGGGATGGGCCGCCAAGGAAGGGGGGGGGGGACGACGGGGAGGAGTGGGGGCCAACCCAGTCAGACTCTCCCCCGCCCGCTTCCTGCCCGGCTGCCTCTGATTGGCTCGCGGGAGTCCCCAGGAATGTGCGCGACCCTTTAAAGGAGCACTACTCAGCCGCTTCTCCAGCCACTGCACCGGACCAGGGGCAAGCAGCTAACTAGCTGAAAGGGACCCTGCCAAGCTCTCCCTGTCCCGACCCGCTCATCTCTGCCACCGGCCTCACTGGCCAAACTCTGCGCCTCTGCTTCCTTTGGACTGCTCCAGGAGCTCCTCCAGCTGGTACCTGATCTTGCTTCCCAGGATTTAGGCGCACAAGCTGCGCTAGGAAGATAATCCAGGGACTGTGCGCTACCCTGGCCCCATCCCTGTAGCGGAGGATCGCTAGCGTGCCGGTTCCTTTATCCACACAGGTAAGATCATAGCCGCCTTCCGCCTCTATTGGGACCCAGGGCACCCAGCTCTGTTCCTTTTAAGGATTTCTCACCAAACTTTATCATTTCACCGGTACGCTCCCACCTACCACTTGGGGGGGAAGGGACCAAACAAACCTTAAGAACTCATTCCATTCATCGGGAACTGCCCCAAGAGCATTCAGTTCCTTCCTCCCTCCCCTATCGGCTATCTTCCACTGGTCCCTAGAAGTGCACCCCACACCCCCCCGAGAAACTCAAGGAGTTTCCCCAATGCCACAGGAGGCATTGGGACTCAGAACCCCAGCTCCACAAGGAAGTTTCAATATTCCCTTGACCTCCAAAACATACTCAAAAGTGGGGTCTCTTCAGTCGTTTGACAGTCGTCCAAGAAAAGGCTACGCTTCCCTCTCAAAGTTATGTCTCCCTCCCTCTGTGTGTAGCTATCACAGGGATCCATTGCCCCAAGTTCTTCCATGAAAGTGTTCCCAGGGTTTATGTCTCCTACAACTCTCAGTACTTCTGTCCGACTCTGTAACATTTCTTCTGGACTGGACTGCCTAGAGCTTCTCCCTCAAGCAAACTTTGGGAGCACAGGAAAATCTGTATATCCCACAACCACAAACCCCCCACAACTGGGACCGTAGCCATTTCCCCTCCCCTCTTCAGAGCTTCACTGTCCGACACTGACTGTGCTCTCTCTGCCACAGGCTTTGGGTACTAGACACAAACAGCTCCATCATGGGGCTGGCCTGGGGGCTCGTCCTCTTACTGCTGCTGGAAGTGTGTGGCACCAACAGGATCTCAGGTGAGTCCGTGCCACCGCCCGCAGGGGGAGGGGAAGAGGCTGAAATCGGGAGGCGTCAAATTCTAGACCATTTTAGGCAATGCTCTCGTAGGGCTTCTAGGTACCCTAGGTATTCCTGGGGGAAAAAAATGGAAAGAGAAAATGCAGGTGATGAGAGACAAGAATGAGAACTCTGAATATCGAATAACCAGATTAAACATAGCTACCCAGCCTCTGAGGTATCCTCAATACTTGTCAAGGCTGAGTGTCTCGTGTTTTCTCTTGAGTGAGAGCCCTGAAATTCCGAGATGCTCTCCTATTCTTCTGCCAGGACTTCATCCTGTGCCTTTTACTATTTAATTCAACAAGGCTACTTCCTTAAGCGGTGCAACCGAGAGCTTGGCCCTCTTAAAGTCTAGCACACCCTACTTACCACTCACTGCATATTCTGCTCCTGCTCCCATAGAGTCTGGGAGTGACAACAGTGTGTTCGACCTCTTCGATCTCCCTGGTGCTGCCAACAAGGCTTCTGGGCGACGTCTGGTGAAGGGTCCTGATCCCTCCAGCCCGGCTTTCCGAATCGAAGATGCCAATCGGATCCCCGCCATGCCAGATGACAAGTTCCAAGACCTGGTGGATGCAATCCGAGCAGAAAGGGGCTTTATCTTCCTGGCCTCCCTGAGGCAGATGAAGAAGACCCGGGGCACCCTTCTGACTGTGGAGTACAAGGATCATTCCGGCCACATCTTCAGTCTAGTTTCCAATGGCAAAGCAGGCACTCTAGACCTGAGCATGTCAGTACAGGGGAAGCAGCAAGTGGTATCAGTGGAAGAGGCACTCTTGGCCACAGGCCAATGGAAGAGTATCATCCTGTTTGTTCAGGAGGATCGGGCCCAGTTGTATGTAGGCTGTGAAAAGATGGAGAATGCTGAATTGGATGCCCCTATTGAAAGCATCTTCACCAGGGACCTGGCTGGCAGTGCCAGGCTCCGTGTGGCTAAGGGAGATGTCAATGATAACTTTCAGGTAAGATTTCTTCTCCAATTCCCTAATCTATAGAGAATTTTAGAATTTTCTAGCTGTCTAACTCTGCCCAAGAAATTGTTGATACCACCTGTAGGTTTTAGGGGTAAAGGAGACATTATGATTTCAAATTGCAGGCTAAAGAATGAATTTTTAATAGTATTCTCATGCAGTTCTCTACCTTGTCTGCTCAGATTCACTTGAATCTCTTTATGTTTTTCCCCATTGAGATAATAAGAGGCATATTGCAAATAGGTCTGGCCTAATAGTTTAAAGTGGAGCATTTGTAGTAACAGAAATATCTCTTGGCTCCCTTTTCTGCTAATAAAGTAACTCAATCTCAGGTACAGTGTTGAGTTAGGAGGGGTGGTTTTATGTGGCTTCTTCCTCCCTCCTCTTAAATCTAAGCAGATTTGGCTCTGCTTCTCTAGGTTTAACCCTTTGACACTTTTGCCTGTACTACTGCCTGCTTTGCTTCATAGCTTCCCCAGTATTCACTATCAGATTGTAATTCCTGAATGCCTAAATGGGCTGAATTCTTTGAAAGATCCTAAAGACCTGGCAGCCATAGAAATGTTGGCAGAGGGCACTGTTGAGATGCTGGGATTTCTGTCACAATATATTCAGCATGTTTATTTTGAAAAATAACTGTTTTGTTGATAAGATCATTTGACTTGCAACGCTTCTTTATGAATTTGAACTTTGGGGTGATGATGAGTGCTTGCCCCAAGTAATCATCATTCTGCCTCTGCCACTAGGGGGTGCTGCAAAATGTGAGGTTTGTCTTTGGAACCACACCAGAGGACATCCTAAGGAATAAAGGATGTTCAAGCTGTAAGTTTGCTCTTTTTTTTTTAACTGGGGAACAGGAAGGGAAGAGGGCAAAAAATTAGGAACAAAAATAGCAACAAGAAAAATCACTTAGAGCAGATGAGACATGTTTGGAATGTATAAACTGATTGTGCCGTCTTGGAAAAGTGTAAAAATGACCCAGAGGCAATATTCACCCTCATAAAATGGCATCTTGATAAGCTGGCACTATAGGGACTAGCACACATGGCCATTTGGGATGCCCTGTCATCTCCTTTTCCTTTGTTTCTTGGTAGCCACCAATCAAATCATCACACTTGACAACCCAGTAAATGGCTCCAGTCCTGCCATTCGAACTAACTACATTGGCCACAAGACCAAGGACCTTCAGGCAATCTGTGGCTTCTCCTGTGATGAGCTGGCCAGCATGTTCTTGGAGCTTAAGGGACTTCGGACCATAGTGACTACATTGCAAGACAGCGTCCGCAAGGTGGTAAGTGACAACAGTTATTCTCAAGGAGCTGTTTCCATGAGCCTCCCAAATGGATGGTCTTGAATTGTTGAAAATATAAGCTAGATAATAATACTGTTTGTTTTTCAATCCCTCGTAGACTGAAGAAAATGAGCTACTGTCAAATGTAATGAAGTCGTACCCTGGATGCACTTACAATGGAGTTAAATATAATAATAATGAAATGTGGACTATTGATAGTTGCACCGAATGCCATTGTCAGGTAAAGAGACTTGAGCCATTTCCAAATAACTAGTGGTATATTTGTCAGGCTGAAGTCCCTGGGGAAGTACCCGCACAAGTTCTCTCTTAATATTCAGTAGCCTGATCCCCAAAGTGGCTTAAAATTTTAATCATGGCATCCATACACATTTTCTTGAAATACTTTGAAAACCCTCTCTTAATTACACCTTAGGCTGAGTATTTGAGAGTACAAATCTACCGAGACAACTGGATAATTTGGCCACTTTAGTTTAGAAATCAAAGACTAAGTGTTGAATATCAAGTAAGTGGAACCCTGTTAGAACATTCCTCTCTCTCTCTCTTTTTTAAAGTCCTGATTTGTATTCAGGTATGACACTGTGGTTCTCTTAATAGAGCACTGATTGTTGCTCAAATCACTCCAGTTGGCATTCTATCAGGGTAGAGCTGTTTACCTGACTCACTGAAACGCACTTCCCAGAGTGTGTGTTTCACTTTGAGCCACTTTCAGGCATGTGACAGGGGAATGTTTGGGGTTTTCTGGCTCAGGGATCAAAGTTCCTTCTTAAGTACAACTCTGTGGGTCTCTGAATTTGGGACTCAGATCCACTGATTTCCCATTCCGTTCCCATCTAATCAATTCCAAATCAGAGCAACAGATGACCAAAAAAAAAATCTTGCTTATAGATCCTTTATTTTCTTAAAAAGCTTTCACTGAGCTCTGTTTTGCAACAAAACAGTAGAATATGACTCATGTGTTTGGTGGTTCCCCTTGGATAACTTCTGCATGCCATAACACTTCCACCCTTGGCTGACAAGCAATTAAGAGCAAACTCTAGAGGGCTGAGTGACAACTCACTGGGACTGCCTTTACTATTGTGGCAGTTGCAAATCTAGCAAGGAGCCAACTTCTCTGTGGGATCCAGTCCAGTTAAGAGTTTACAGTCCTGACCAAATTCAGTAGAACTGGAAGTATCATAGCATGTGGATTTCTGGTTGCAATATGCTTAGTAATCCTTTTCTCCCTTTCTTTCTCTGCAGAACTCAGTGACCATGTGCAAAAAAGTGTCCTGCCCCCTCATGCCCTGTTCTAACGCCACAATTCCCGATGGAGAATGCTGCCCACGTTGCTGGCGTGAGTTCTTTAAATGGCTCTTCTGCAGTGATTAGGACAGCCCCACATACATACAGGACATCAGAATGTAGCAGTGCCATCCTGGTCTCAATCACATGCATGTACCATGTTTCTCTGTCCAGGAATGTCCTGGCTGATTAGCTGACAACTTGCTTTCACTGTGATGCAAAAAACTCAATCACAGTTAAGTCAGAAATCTGAGTACTGCCCAGATAGCAGAGATCGGGCAGGCTATTGATTCCAGGGGTCTGAACTTATGAAAGTGGGGATGGATAAGAGAGCACTGTCAACTGTAATCAGAGCCCCTTCTTAGTTAGTTTGTCCTTATCATCCCCTAGATGAGGGAGATGGATTTGTGATGCCCATACTGGAATTGAAACTACTTGCATTTGAATAATAATAATCACAACTATCTTTGTATAGTACTTTTAGCTTTGCAAAGCACATTAAGGTGTGCAAAGTGCTTTACTTCTAATTTTTTCATTTGATCCTTACAACAATCTGTTAAGTTAGTGCTATTATTATTCCCATTTTATGAGCAAACAGGGTCAGTGAGTTTAAGTGACCTGCCTAGAGTCACAAAGCTAACAAGTGCCTGCAACATAACTCAAACTCAGGTGTTCCCTGACTCCAGGGCTGGCATTCTGTTGTGCCACCTAGCTTCCTGACTTAAATATATTATCCACCACAGCTATGAAATTCTAAGAACTATAGAGGTGGAAGATCTGTCTGAATAAATAGTAGCTATTCATGGCACTCAAAAAAAAAAAAAAACAAACACACAAAACAAAACAAGTTGAAACCCCTGGCCCTGACATTTGGCTTTTGTAGCCAGTACAAATGAATCACTTTTCAAGGCCAACGTTGAATGGAATCGATACAAATCATTCAAATGATTCATCACTCTTTTTACTTTTTGCCTAAAGAGGAGGAAAATAAATAGGAAAACATTTATTTGTTACACACAAAAAAAAGTTCCTGGCTCCAACTCAGAATGATCAGCCCCATTTTAGGATTCTTTTTTAGCAATCCTGGCATGAAAGTTATGATTTGTATATTTGGGTGATTTTTCTTTCATTTTTTTCCTCACTGCTTACATGTGAACTGGGGACTGAGCTCCAAACCTGAATTAAGGATTGCCAGGAGTAACTTCCAACTGATAAGACAGCAAAATGAAAACAAGTTCTCCATGTCTAAGGCCCAGGACAGCTAGAGTTGATTGTAGCCATGGTGCCTGTACAGATGAAAAACAAACATTATCCTCTTGTGAAAGCCACTGGAGGGAGAGCCCACAAAGCCAGGGGGGAAGGATCAACACATTGATTAACCTCATGACCTAGTTGGAATCAGAGCCAATAGCAGCCAGGCTACTTTCATGATGATCTGTGGGGCACACTGCCTGTGGCTCCTCTAAATACAAGAAGTGACTCAGACTAAGCTGCCCTCTGTGATTCTTGGGACCCAAGGGACTAGAAATTCTCATCCAAACATCTTCAACTGTTGAAATTAAACCCAGTTAAAAAGCTAAGGGGAGAAAGGTGGTGGCAATGAATCTGAGAACAGAGACTGAGGGAAGGCTGGGGAAATCCAGCCAAAGAGAAGCACTGAAGGATTCCAGTGTGCTACATACGGTGGCCTAACGTACTCCCATAGCTGTTAACCAAGGAAATAAAATTCAGCCACACACTTGGATGGAGGGAAAGTCTAGGCTCCAGGGTTGAAACAGGAATGGCTTTGTTTTGTTTCCCATTCATGTTCTCAATGGTCTTCTGTTCCCCTTACAGCCAGTGATTCTGCAGATGATGGCTGGTCCCCATGGTCTGAGTGGACGTCCTGTTCAGTGACCTGTGGCAATGGGATTCAGCAGAGAGGCCGTTCTTGTGATAGCCTCAACAACCGATGTGAAGGCTCCTCTGTCCAGACTCGTACTTGTCATATTCAGGAGTGCGACAAGAGATGTAAGTATCTTCTTGGTTTGGGAGGGTGGTGAATCAATAGTAATGTTTACCATGCAACATAGGAATGGCATTATGATAGCCCCCAAAGGACTGTTCCATGTGTCCTCTCTGTCTTCTGGGATAGGTCAGGTAGCATAGTGGTTGGAGTCAGGAAGACCTAAATTCTAATCTTGATTCTTCTACTTACTTGCTATGCAATCTGGGCAGGTCAGTTCATCCCTCTCCTTCTCAATTTCCTCATTTGTAAAGTGGGACCTACTTCACAGGGTTGTTATGAAGATCATATGAGATAATATGTAAAGAAAGTTTTTAAAACCTTAAAATGCTATATACATGCTAGTTATTAGTATTATTATTATCATCACCATCCTCATCAGTAGCTCAGGTTGATTTCAGTGTCAAGCATAGAGCTGCTGTTGTGTCCTAGGAAGGTTGCTGGTGACATCTGAAAAGGGATAGGAGCCCTTGTCTTTTCAAAAGGGTTCCAACCTGATACTGTCAGTGACAATCAACAATTCACTTTAGTCAAACAGGATGGAGGCTGGAGCCACTGGTCTCCATGGTCATCTTGCTCTGTGACCTGTGGTAGTGGTGAGATCACCAGGATTCGACTTTGCAACTCTCCCAGCCCCCAGATGAATGGAAAGCCATGTGAAGGAGAAGCAAGAGAAACCAAGGCCTGCCAGAAAGAGGCCTGCCCAAGTAAGTGTAGTAATTAATAAAAAGCAGAGGCCTGGTCCAACAGCTGTGACTCCGCTGGATTCTGACATGTGTTGTTGGTCATTCAGTGGATCACTGGTCAAAAGATACATCCTTAAAAAATAGAAACAAAACCCTATATATTTAGTCTCTTACTTTTAACTTCAACAGCAAGAAAATTGATTATTTGAAATTGGGTTCCATAACAAACATACCCACCATGTGTTTGATTAGCAAAACTTTCTATCCTAAGAGACTATTCCAAGTTTTCAAAGGAATTTTCCATAGATTAACCTTACTTCTTTTCCTGCAGTCAATGGAGGTTGGGGACCTTGGTCACCATGGGATATCTGTTCTGTTACCTGTGGAGGAGGCCTGCAGAAACGTAGCAGGCTCTGCAATAATCCCAAACCCCAATATGGAGGCAAGGATTGTGTGGGTGATGCAACTGGAAGCCAAATCTGTAACAAGCAAGACTGTCCCATTGGTAAGTGAATCTTTTTGCAACTCTTTTGTTGCAAACCACAAGACAGCTGCACTGAGTAGGTTTCCATTTCATTACATACTTGCAGTCAGCAAATGAGGTAGTTAAAACCTCCCTATTCACAGGGGTCTTCATGTTCTGAAATGCAATTAGACAACATAATCTCTGAACATCATCAATGGGCAGAGAGGCAAAAATGTCTTCCTCTATAATTTTTTGTTGGCATGCTTTCCCAGCAGCAACAGTAGCTTAGCTCTAAATCTTACCTGGCTTTTTTCTTCTTGTCCCAGATGGATGCTTGTCAAATCCTTGCTTTGCTGGTGCCAAATGTACCAGCTACCCTGATGGCTCTTGGACATGTGGTGCCTGTCCAGCTGGCTACACTGGAAATGGAATCCAGTGCAAAGATGTTGATGAGGTAAGTAATTAATGGTTCTTAGCAGCAAGCATGTCCAGATTCTAGCCTTTAAATAAGCAATGCTCTTGTTCGTGATTCCCTGTTAAAGATGTAAACGTCTTAACATCAGGATAACCCTTTGTTGTTTCTTCTTCTTCCCACAGTGCCAAGAGGTCCCCGATGCCTGCTTTAACCATAATGGAGTGCACAGGTGTGAGAACACTGACCCTGGCTATAACTGTCTGCCCTGTCCACCACGTTTCACAGGATCTCAGCCTTTCGGACGGGGTGTTGAGCATGCCACTGCTAATAAACAGGTACAGTAGCATATATGTCTGGCACAGGGAGAGAAGTCCATAGAATCCTAGATTTAGAGCTACAAAGGATCTCAGGTCATCTAGTCCCGTCTCTTTACTGGGCGTCTCTCAGCCCAAGGTTGAGTAATATGCCCAAGTTTGGTCACAAAGGTAGTACATGGCAGGTCCTCTGATTACAAATCCAGAGAACTTCCCAGGATACTATGCTGCCACTCTCTTGTGTTTCTTGCTAAAGCAAGTAAAGGGAGAAGTTCTATAATATTAAGCACTCTGGAAGAAAAAAAAGCTAGATACTTTGCATTGTGGTCACATTAATTATGGAAACATAATCTGGAGGGGTAGTGACAAATCCTGCTAGGGATCTGATGGGCATGAGCATTGAAGAACAAAAGGAAACACTTCATAGTATCTGAAAATCTTGCTAATGTTAATGGCAGAATTCATTTATAAGTGAAATGCAGAATTATGTTTAATGTTTTTGTACATATATAACCTATATCAGATTACTTGCTGTCTTGGGGCGGGGGAAAGGAGAGGAGGGAGGAAAAAAATTTGAAACTATAAATCTTATAAAAACAAATGTTGAAAACTATCTCTATATGTAACTGGAAAATAATAAAATACTTTTATAATTTTTTTAAAAATTTACAAGTGAGGATTTAGATTGACAGATTCTTAGCCCACCAAGGAGATGAAAGTTTCAAGAAAGACAAATGTCCATTCATTTTTTCGACAGTAATTTTGGATACCCTTGGGAGTAGGAATGAGAGGGAGAAGGCAACCAGAATGACTTCATATGAAGCATCTCCCTAACTTTAGGAGATAAGAAGATTCTTAATCTTCCTCTTCTGCTTTTGAAGGGGTGCTGGGAAGCTCTTTTACAGTGGTTTTAATCATATGATGGTCTGCATTTGCAGGTGTGCAAGCCCCGCAATCCCTGCACAGATGGAACTCACGACTGCAATAAGAATGCCAAATGCAATTACTTGGGACATTACAGTGACCCCATGTTCCGCTGCGAGTGCAAGCCAGGCTATGCTGGCAATGGTATCATCTGTGGGGAAGACACTGACTTGGATGGCTGGCCCAATGAGAACCTTGTCTGTGTTGCCAATGCAACTTATCACTGCAAAAAAGTAAGTTGGGCCTTCCATCATTCCATTTTGTGAAGAATTTGATGCAATAGTTTTTGGTTTTATTTTTTTAAGGAGCTGTATGGAGCTCCAACTTTGAAAATGAGAATTGTATAAGATCTAATCTAATCTATCTAATGAGAGAGATTAAAAATCACTAAAAGTACTGACAACACTCATTGGAAGCCATCCGTTTGAGGGTTACATATCATAGTTAATTGTTGTCAGAAGTGGTACAAGACAATACCAACTGGAGAGGTTGACTCATACTTAGAACATGCAAAAACTATCAAGCCTGTAACCACAGTACAAATACCTCCTCTATGGCCCCAG
This sequence comes from Dromiciops gliroides, assembly GCF_019393635.1. Lineage (NCBI taxonomy): Eukaryota > Metazoa > Chordata > Mammalia > Microbiotheria > Microbiotheriidae > Dromiciops > Dromiciops gliroides. The sequence continues at coordinate 189,772,295 of NC_057862.1, forward strand.
GAATCAGCCTGCCTGCCTGTACAAGTTGCATCCCTAGTGTGTTCTATTTAGCCTATTTGGCTATTTAAGCCACAGTGTTTAAGGAAGGTGAATAAAGAGAATTAAAATTTGGGTTGTAACAAGGGTGTTGTTGTTTTTTCTCTTCCTCTAGGATAATTGCCCTAACCTTCCCAACTCTGGCCAGGAAGACTATGATAAAGATGGAATTGGTGATGCCTGTGATAATGATGATGACAATGATAAAATCCCAGATGACAGGGTAAAGGACTAAACGTGTTTCCCATTTCTCCTTTCATCTTTTCCATTTAGCAGCTGCCTAGTAGCCTGGAGCTCCTTAAAATTAAAGACAATTGCAGGGTTATCAAAAAAGTGTGCTGTTAGCATATTTCATAGCTGAAAAATATTTAGGGGAGGAGATTTAAAGAGCTTGGAAGCCAGATGAGCCTTTAAAATTAAGTTGTCTGCAAATCTTTTTCTCCTGAGCATCTCCAGATGCTACATCCTCTAGGTTAGAGTTGATTAAAAGCTATTCTCACATTTCTATAAGCCTTCTCCCATATGGTCTCTATTAATGGCATTCCTAAATTATATAGTAGGCTTACTTTGGGGATATGAGGTGGTGGTGTCAGAGGAAATGAGACAATAATGCTGCAAGAGTCTTTTCTTCAATCACAGTGATCTATAATATAAATGGGAATTCATTTCCATTCATAATTTCATGGCTCTTGTTATTTTGTGCTGTGAATTTTAATTCTAGGTACTTAGCCAGCCCCTAGTATGGTGCCTGGTATATATAGCTAGTGATTAATAATGCTTGTTACCTAGAGTATCCATTAAGTAACTAGGTTGCAAATTGTATATAGTTGTACTTTGAAGTATATTACACTGTTACCTATTACTGGAGAGTTGATGTGGTTTTCATTGTTAATATGCTAACATTTCTGAATCCTCTCTCCTGTTCAGGACAACTGCCCATTCCATTATAACCCAGCTCAGTATGACTACGATAGAGATGATGTTGGTGACCGCTGTGACAACTGTCCCTATAACCACAATCCAGATCAAGCAGATACTGATAACAATGGAGAAGGAGATGCCTGTGCTGCAGACATTGATGGAGATGGTAAGAGGTCCTAATTGATAAGCCTGGCAATATACTGAGCAATCATATCTTTGGTTATCATCTTCAGTCTTGACTAGTAATATTCAGTTTAAATTGGAGGTCTTAGGCCAGGGTATCAAAAGCTTATCTGTTTAAGGGAATCTTTCCTCCCTTACTCCTTTCTGCAGGTATTCTGAATGAGAGAGACAACTGCCAATATGTATATAATGTCGACCAAAGGGATACTGATATGGATGGCGTTGGTGACCAATGTGACAACTGCCCACTAGAACATAATCCAGATCAGGTAGGTGTCTTTAAAAAATATATCTTCCAATGACTGCTTTCTAAACCTTAAACAATGCCATGAATGCACATTATTAGAGTTTCTATAACCCTATTATCATAATTCACTAGGGTCTCATAGGCAATTGCAAATCTTTGATAAACATAGTACTGAAGATCTGAGCTCATGCAGATCTCCCCAGGTTATCTGATGTAGGGGACATGTGTATTTAATCTTGTTTATAATATTTTTATTTAATTTTCTTCCTGGGACCTAATGATCCTGGCATATTTGATTTTCTGTTCATCTTTGGACACAAAAATATACAAATGTTTGCTTTATGATGAAGCAGGAGATTTGGCTTTGGTAGCTCTAGAACAATGTGTCATTAAATACACATGAAAATAAGACCATTGAGGAAAGGCTATGCCCTGAATTAGGTCTGGAATTTGGCTTTGGGAAGATAAATAAGGTGAAAACAGTAATCAGGTTTGAAGAAATCAGTTGTTTACTTTACCATGAATTCGATATTACAAATCCTACTTTACCCAGCCTAATGCTGGGAACAGGTTTTAGCCAGAGCAGGTCCAAAATTTTAGAGCATTTCTTTCTTGCTGTTATAATCATAAATTAACTCTTTAAGGATGAATATCAAAGGAAGAAAAAAAATGCAATGTACATTTTAAAGGGTTGCTATTTTTCTTTTTATTGGCAGTGGAGAAAACAGCTTCAACAAAAATAGGAAGGTTTGATCTTTGCTAGATTAAGGAGAAAGTCCTGCCCCACCTACCAAATACCTAATACTTTAGCTCTACTGCAGATAAAGACTTGTGAAATACTTTAAAGAAGGAAAAACAAAACAAGCCAGGATTAATAGCCTCAGGTACATTAGTAGAATCTTTGCAGGATCCTAAGGAAACTCTGACAATTCAATTAAGTAATAGCAATGCAAACACAGGGATTCTCACCATGGTGTAAAATAAACCACTGATGACAGACTGTAGGTTCTTTGAAGGCCTAGTATGTTGCCAATATAATATATACTTAGTAAACATCTGCGGGGTGAATTGTCATTAATTCTTCCATTTTTCTTTTTCCTCCTTTCCTTTTCCAGTTGGACTCTGACTCTGACCGTATTGGTGACACATGTGACAACAATCAGGATATTGATGAAGATGGCCACCAGAACAATCTGGACAACTGCCCCTATGTGCCCAATGCCAATCAAGCCGATCATGACAAAGATGGCAAAGGGGACGCTTGTGACCATGATGATGACAATGACGGTGTCCCTGATGACAGAGACAACTGCAGACTGGTGCCCAATCCTGACCAGAAAGACTCTGATGGTGAGTGATCTCATCTACAATTTCACAAGGGTACTTTTCTGACGTGAGCATACATGTTTAAGGCAAACAAAAACACAACTGAAATATATAGCAGTAAACAAATGGGGAAAATACTATTATCCTGTGAGGCAGGCCTTTGGAATATTCTCTGGCCCCAGGATTATAAAAGGGATTCCATTATATCTGCCCTGGAAATATTTGGCCCTTTAAAAAAAACTTTATATTGTATCTTAAGTAGCGTGATATGATACTGGTAAATAAATTTATCAGAATGAGGACTTAGAGATTCTTCTTACTAATGACAGTTTGGGTGCAGTATTGAACTTTTTGCCTCCTACCCAATTTTCCCAGGCAAATGAATCTATAAAGAGGTAGGGTTTTGATTTCTGACAGTAGTCATGCTAATGCTTCTGAATCATCCCTGTGATCTTATCTTTTTTACTTCAGGTGATGGACGGGGAGATGCCTGCAAAGATGATTTTGACCACGACAGTGTGCCAGACATTGATGATATCTGCCCAGAGAACTATGATATCAGTGAGACTGATTTCCGACGATTCCAGATGATCCCTCTGGACCCCAAGGGGACATCCCAGAATGATCCCAACTGGGTTGTGCGTCACCAGGGTAAAGAGCTGGTCCAGACTGTGAATTGTGATCCTGGCCTTGCTATAGGTGAGTATAATTTTCTTAAAACAAGGGCCTGATGAGGGGCAACTAGGTGGTGAAGTAGATAAAGCACCGGCCCTGGATTCAGGAGGACCTAAATTCAAATCCGGACTCAGGCACTTGACCCTTACTAGCTGTGTGACCCTGGGCAAGTCACTTAACCCTCATTGCTCCAAAAAAAAAAAAAAGGGCCTGATGAAGAAATCAGATGTAAAACCTGTTGGTTGGCTAAAATTCCTTTAGATCTTAAGGGGGTCCTAAAAACATCTGAGAATTCTAACAGAGACCCAACCAAGGACTGTTGGTCAACCTGAAATATCTCTTCTTTCAGGCTTTGATGAATTTAATGCTGTGGACTTCAGTGGTACCTTCTTCATCAACACTGAAAGAGATGATGACTATGCTGGCTTTGTGTTTGGCTACCAATCCAGCAGCCGCTTCTATGTTGTGATGTGGAAACAGCTCACCCAGTCCTATTGGGACAGCACTCCCACCATAGCTCAGGGCTATGCAGGCCTTTCTGTCAAAGTGGTCAACTCAACCACAGGGCCAGGGGAGCATCTGAGGAATGCTCTGTGGCACACAGGAAACACCCCTGGGCAGGTAAGCCACAACCGTGTTAGGTATTAGCATAAGGAGACATGGGGAAGATCATTAGCACTAGGGATGCTATTCTTTGAATGACTCTATTAACATGAAAGTTTTAGAAGTCAATATCCCTAAGGGGGCAGCTAGATGGCACAGTGGTTAAAGCACCGGCCCTGGATTCAGGAGTACCTGAGTTCAAATCTGGCCTCAGACACTTGACACTTACTAGCCATGTGACCCTGGGCAAGTCGTTTAACCCCCACTGCCTGCCCCCCCCCCCGCCCCCAGAAAAAGAAGTCGATATCCCCAGAAGCTTCAATAGCTGCTAGTCACACTGACTTTGAACCCAGCTTTTAGTATAATGGTTTGTGCAGGAAACATACCAGGCCTAGGAAGTTCCCCTTAAAGGATAAAAAAGTTTTGAACCTCTAAGAATAGGAGGGCTTCTATTCTTCCTCTTCCTCAAAGATAGAGCATCTCTGCTGTGTTGGAGTTAATAGCTACATTTTAGATATGCTTGCAGGAATGCACATCAGATTGGGAAGAGTGTGAAAAGTCTCCTCTTCATCACACTGCTATTTAGAGCTCCTCAGTAACTTTAGGAATTTATTTCTTATGAAGTATAGTTTTTTTGTTTTGTTTTGTTTTGTTTTTTAGCATAGTTGACTAAACTTTTTATTATTTTTTTTCCTTCAGGTCAGAACCCTGTGGCATGACCCTCGTCACATTGGCTGGAAAGATTTCACTGCCTACAGATGGCGTCTTAGCCATAGACCCAAAACTGGCTTCATCAGGTAATTGTATTAACAAATTGGTCATAGATCAATATTCTTCCAAAGTAGTTTGGTGAAGAGAAGAGGGTGGGACAATGACTTAAGTAATTTATACTACTTCTTTTTTTTTAGAGTGGTGATGTATGAAGGAAAGAAAATAATGGCTGACTCAGGACCCATCTATGACAAGACCTATGCTGGTGGAAGATTAGGATTATTTGTCTTCTCTCAAGAAATGGTGTTCTTCTCTGATCTTAAATATGAATGCAGAGGTAAGGCTAATAGATCAATCCAAGTATAGTCAAATCTCACTGAGACTAACTGGAGGAAGGACGACGTGAATCAGTAAAAAACCAGAAGTAGAAACTATTTTTAAAAGAAATAAGAGATTGCTTTGCTTAGTGGATACAGAACTGACCTAGAAACAAAGAACTGCAGGCTGGGTTCGAGTCCCATCTCTGATACAGACTGGTTGTTGGACTTTATTACTTAAACTCTCACTGTCCTGGGAGATTCGCTAAGACTATGATGTTCAGCCAGAAGTTCCCTTTACCAATGACATCAAAATCCTAGTGCCTGTGCTTATTCTTCAAGAGAAATAACAGTTATTTAACTTCCAAGTAAAGAAACTAATGTTAAATGAAATGCCCCCTGAAATTTTCCCTAAAGTGTTGACAGATTTTTAAAAAATAAATACTCCATAGTTCAGTATTTACTTCAGCCAAGTCCCTTTCCAAATTATCCCAGATTCCCAGTGATGAATATACAATTAAGGAGGCTTTCTAACAACTCAAAATAATCTAAAGCTCATTTTTCATGGCATCTTCCCTCACATGAAAAGAGGAAGGATACATGGTCATTTGTTGGTTAAACTAATTTTCAGACTCACCAAAGACTTTTGTATCTTCTCTTTTGCTCCTTCAATTATTTTCTAAGCACTTACTGAGTGCCCAGAATTGTCCTAGAAATTCTTTCCATTTGTGCAAACCAACTGTTCGAGTCAGTGACAGCAGATTATAAAAGGTTGACTGACTTAGTTCACAAATGAGGTCTAAAGAGTAATAAGACATTGGAATGGGATTTGGAAAGGATATTGCCAAAGATTACAGAGCCTGCAGCACAGCTCTAGTTGCTAAACTCCAGTTGCTAAAATGTGTGATATAGAGCACTGTTTCAAGGCCCTGGGTTCAAATCCCACTCTTATCAGTAGCTACTTGTGTGATGTTGAGCAAGTCACTCAACCTCTCTGGGACTCAATTTCTTCATCTGAATAATTAGGGAGTTGGAGTAAATAGCCTCTAAGGTCCTTTCCAGCTCTCATTTGATCCTATGATGGCTAGCATCATTGGCAATTAATGAATTTAAATAGAAATAATTAATAATCTTGAATTCTGCTTATAATTTTTGTCATAAAAGCAACAAAGTCATACAGCCTGCTAGATTGGTATCTGATAGTGAAATTGTAATGTTTTTTTTATGAGCTCAACTGTATTTATTGTTTCTTTCTACAGATTCCTAATCACCAAACTGTTGCTCAATAGACTGAACTTTCAAAATGCTGTGTTGCACCTTCTCAAACAATGGACTTTAAGAGCCCCTGGGATCATCCTTTTCCTCCCTCCTGTCTTTTGCTTAACTAAATGTGGATTCTAAAATATGACTTGCCTCATGAAAATGCAACTTAAAAAACAGACTCGGCACTCAGCCTCTATGGAACAAGAAGACATCTTTCAAGGCTATAAAGGATTACTTTTAGTCTACAATTGAAGAAGAAAAAGCATCTGCTTGCTTCAGTCAGAAAGATGTTGGCTATGCTGTTGATTACAGGGGAATTATGCTGCCTCTGCAACTGGCAGCCCTTGTGAAACAGCATTTTGTAATGAGGACATCTCTGGATGAGCTGTGAATTACATCAAAAGCATTTTCATGAATGTGAGGGGCAGATCAACTGTGGGAATAGCAAAAAAAGAAAGTCCCCTAACTCACCCTCTTTTAAAAATGGATGAGGTGGGATGGAAGAATGTTTCTAGGGGTGGAGGGAGGCAGGTAGATCCACGTAACATGTCTGGAGAAAGCAAGGAGGAACTGTTACACGTTTGGTACTGAATTGTTTGGTTTTTGCTTGTTTGTGTGTATTTTTTAAGGTGAATGAAAAAAAAAACACCTATTACTGGACTTCAGGATACTGTCCATCAGTGTTAGCTGGTTAATCCTTACCAACAGACACTTAAATGGAAGGGGAGGGAGGGAAGAATTGGCACACTGGATTCCCAGCCCTCCCTAGCACCATCATCTTTAATGGCCCAAATTGGCAATCACGATTAACTGGTGGAAGGCAATGCCTCCCTGCTATTAATTGGTTAAATAAAGATGATTTCTTTTATTCCAGATGTAGCTTTTGCAGATGTAGCAAAAAAAAAAAAAAAGTAGGAAGACCTACCATCTCAGTGAGCACTTGGGTTGTCCTCCAAGGAATAGGCAACTGTGCTTATATTTTATGGTTAGAAAGGCACAAAAATTATTAGCAACCTAAATAAGACATTCCTTTTTATCTTTTTTAATCAATGTCATGGACTTTTATAACTCTCTTTCTTGGACTGTAGATTTTTTAAAAAACCTTAAAATGTAACATATTTATTTTTTACCTCTCCTGGATGACCTATGACTGAAGGACTATTCAAGAAACAAGGAAGAAGCGTAGAGACTATCCATATGATCATTGTTACGAGTCTTCATGACTGTAAGATTGTAAATACAGATTATTTATTAACTCTGTTCTACCTTGAATTTAGGTTTAGTTTTGAAAGTGTTTGGATCAGATAGTTGAGATCTATCAACTACAAGAGAGTAAATGTCCCCTAAGAATGTGGCTCAAGGAGAAGCAGTGAGTGGGGGTGTTCTTTCAGTTAGTGAGTGTGAGTGTTTGGTTTCTCTGGTCTGTTTTTGTTTTTGTCTTTGTCTTTGGGCAATTTGGTTGGCTGTAGAGTAGTGGGTTGACTTTCAGATGACTAAGAATGCCAAGAGGCCTTTACATACTGTCTATCCCAATCTCTTGTGTCCAGTGCCAGAGAGAGGGAAAACCATGTATACCTGTTACCTTTCATTTTTCCAAAAGAGAAAAAAAAATGACAAAGGTGAAACTTATGTACAAATATTACCTCATTTGTTGTGTGACTGAGATAAGAACCTTCAAGTAGAAAGAGTTTTAATGTCTAACAAACTTTTAAAGCTACTGTAGTACTAAAAACATTCAATGTTGTATATAGTATAAAAAAGAAACTTTGCAGAAAAAAATGTATTCCCTGTACGAAAATGGCATCGAAATGTTAAATTCAATTTCTAATGTTGTTGTGTTTTTCTGTCATCCTGTATACCATTGCTTTATTTTTATAAATTATTTTTCTCATTGCCATTGGAATAGATATCTCATATTGTGTAGATATGCTATTTAAATAATTTATCAGGAAATGCTACCTGTAGAGTTAGTGTTTCTATTTTTATAAAATGTTTGCACACTGAATTGAAGAATTTTTTTTTTTTGCTTTTTACTGCCTCCCCCCAGGTTTGTACTATTTGCATATATCCTTTTTCTAAGAATGTGTTTTTTTGTACACATTTTAATCCATTTTACAGTTTAACGCAGTGTAAGTTGTACAGTTTCTTACATACGAGGAACAACAATAAATCAATATGGAAATTTATATTTACACTTACTGATTCCCATTTCATTTGTTTTCTATGATCTTCACTTTATGAAACATTAGTAGATTCTGTACTTAATGAAATACAGCATATACATAGTACTTAACCATATCAGTTAAAGTTTGCAAAAGACTGCTATGCAACCTGAGTCATCTAATTCTAGAATACATATATTCAGCCTGCAATCTTAGGAATATTTCAAAAATATGACACCCAAGACACCAATCCACACAGAATAACATTTTGTTATATCAAATGTTATTTATTTAAATATCAATGATGTTACAAAAGGGCATCAAGAGAGGAAGACAGAGAAAAGGAAGAGAGGGAGGGAATTAGGAAGGGATGGAGGGAGAAAGAGAAAGGAAAAAAGGAAGGAAGAGAAAGAAAAATAAAGAGAAAGGAAAGGAAGGAAGGAAGAGAGAAGGGAATATGGTTAAGTCATAAAATTGCCCAAATCAATTAAGGAAAGCCTTGGGTTGCTACAGAGACTGAGTGCTGGGTAAAGATTCTCAAAGCACGTAGACAATTGAGTTAAGCATAGTCTGAAAAATCACTCTAAGGGGTTCTTAACCTGCATCTATTCAGGTTCTTGTAGAGGAAAAAAAATACATCCCTATTTGCACTAACATCTAATTGTTCAATTATTTAATGACATTCTAAGGAGACCGTAGGCTTTACTAGACAGTGTAAAGGTTCCATCTCTCTCTCTCTCTCTCTCTCTCTCTCTCTCTCTCTCTCTCTCTCTCTCTCTCTCTCTTTTCCTCTCTCTCTCTCTCTCTCTCTCTCTCTCTCTCTCTCTCTCTCTCACACACACACACACACACACATGCACACATGCCCATGCATGCATACACACTCACCCATGAGTTTGCATTAAGAACTCCTGCTTTAGAAAGCATGAACAAAAAACCCATAGTCAGACCCAGATGAAGATAAGAAGTCCACAGCATTTAGAGCATCCAGAGACAAGCAAATAAGGCACCCAATGAATTACTCTGCTCCAAATATTAAGGGGTAACAAGAAAGATACACAAGTATACACACTTCAGCAGATCACATCTAATCCCATAGAATATTGACTGAAACAGTTTAGCTTCACCTCAACAGTGCAGAGCTGAAGAGGAGATATCAGAAGTGATGGTTATGGTATGCTGTTCAAGAATCTCAGGTGAGGTGTTTCTGTAAGGAAATAATCCCTTGAGCCCAACATGCCATTCATGTAAAGACAGTGGGAGATGGAATAGGTGTTAGTGGCTCCCTAATGCAGAAGACTAAACCAACGTGTTGTGAGCTTCCAGGAAACAAAAGCAGAACAAAGAACATGGGGAATGATCTCTTTCTCCAGTCATTCCCCATGTTTCTCTCTAAAATGCTGCTGAACTTCACTTTTGAGATCAGTGGATTTCATCAAAATACAGACCTTGTTAAAAATGGAAATACCATCATTGAGGTGTTAGCTTTTTCACACAACAAGAGTTTATTGTGTGTATTTCTGGAAGGGATATATTGGTGGGCAATAAACTTCAAGTCCCATACACTTTTATAATGAAGGTGGTACCGGCAATTTTTTATGATCCTATGAAGAGCCAAAAATAGAAAAGTTCACCTTCACTACTCCCAATTTCATCACCAAGAATGATTCCACTTTCAACATCATGCCCTGGGCACCTTATTTTACGGCAAGGACTTCAGCCCAAAGAGAATCTTAACATAGGAACATGAGCATCTTTCTTTTTTCTCCCTGAGGTTGCATGACATTTTATTTTTTTAAATAGAGTCCACATTGAAGTGCAATGCAAAATTACCTTCCCCAACAATCTAAAGAATTCCACTTAGCTCACCGATAAGAGAGAATGGTTTTAGCACTTTTCACAGCACTGGAACATGATATCTTTAGTGTAAGGGATTCTCAGTTGGGGATCTTTCAATGCTGGCAGATACCCTCTAGACAACTCTAGTCTGGGAGACTTAACCTAAGGTCACACAGCTAGTATGTGTCAGAGTAAGGGCCTAAAGCTAATTTTTCCTGGTTCCAAGGCCCACTATCTGCTCTGTCACATTGCTTCTTGTTTTTAATGGGTGATGAATTTTAAAATAATTTGTTTTACCTTTCTTCTCTAGAACTCCTGTAACAGAAAGGATCTCTCTGTATGCAAAAACTCATTTGCAAAACCAAATGTGTTTTAAGGATATGCCAGTGTTTTGGCTCCAGTCTGGAAATACTTCTATTTTCTTAAACTTTTAGTTGCATCTGAGACCACTACTGAAGACAGATCTCAATCAGGAAAGAATGTTAGAGAGAAACTTGGGGTGAGGGAGACAGCAAGGAAAGGAAAATATTAATGAAGCTGAGTTTTTCTGTGAGAATGAATAATCAGAACACAAATAGATAAATCTAGTTCTTCTCAGGCCTTATCTTTAACCCTAATTCATATTAATTTTGATAATGGCAAAATGAATGAATGAATTAATGGATGAATGGACAGATGGATATATAGATGAATGAATGAAAGAAAAAAAGCACTGAATAAGTGCTTACTATGTGCCAAGTACTGTGTCCGATGCTGGAGATACAAACTCAAAAGAGAAGATAACGTCTGCTCTCAGGGAGCTTACATTCTAATAGAAGGAAAAAACACATTACATAATAAAGTGGTAGCCAAGGAGAGGCACCTTAGACCAGAAAGTTGAAGGGATAGCAAGTGCTTTGAAAATAATGTGTCTTGGGGCAGCTAGGTGGCGCAGTGGATAGAGCACCGACCCTGGAGTCAGGAGTACCTGAGTTCAAATCCGGCCTCAGACACTTAACACTTACTAGCTGTGTGACCCTGGGCAAGTCGCTTAACCCCAATTGCCTCACTAAAAAAAAAAAAAAAAAAAAAAAAAAAAAAAAAAAAAGAAAATAATGTGTCTTATGACAATTCTATTATCTATTAAGACAACACAAAATGATGTGTCATAATATGTCACACCGAGCTCTGAATTTCTTGACAGTGACATCTCCTGGCACTGTATTAAAGACCTCTTGATATCAATATAATTACCCTGATCTGGTAGAGCCTATACATTAAATACATGAAGTATTTTTGTTTTAAACCAATGAAGAGTAAACCATGGAAGATAGGCCCCAATGGGAAATTTGCCTGTCAACAACTTCTTTACAAAACAGCCATGGAATTCATTGAAATGGAGCCAAGTAAAATTGACTCAAGCAATCACTGATGTTATCCATTGTCAGTATGTAAAAATTTACCAGCATGAAACAATAATGTTCATAGATCTTACTCAGAATTTCATTAAAATGGCATGACAGATTGTTCATTTCCTGAATCAAAAATGGGATGGGTTCCTGCTTTCAAAGCCAATTCAGCCTAGATTGTTTTGATATAAGATATTTTGTTGTGAGTCTGCATTATTGACTTGTCCCTGTAGTATCCCCCTCTTCTCAAAATCCCACCAGAGGAAAAAGAATTATGAATACTCTGTAACTTTCTGAAAGACTGTGAATAAAGCTAACAACAGTCAAATTCCGATTTAATATAAATAACTCTGGTGAGGAGGTAGGACATGATAATGTGACGATGGGATTGCTCTGTTGTACAACATGTAAAAAAAAAACACATTGTATGTTTTCTCTCTGTTTTTTTCCATGTCTTTAAACTGTAAAGACAATAGTGTATAGGTTGTCTACCAGGGTGTGGAGGAAAAGCAGAATCCCAATGAAAATCAGCAAAATTGACAACAATTGCAATGTGGTTGAAATCCACTAAAAATTAAAATATACAAAATGGTGGCCACACTTCAAACTCTAGGAAAGGAAAGGATGTTGAAAACTTATGTTTGTTCTTGCATTCAGCTCAGTGGTATGTGTAAAATTAACAATTAGAAAAAATAATCTGTGAGAAAGTTCACATACTTAAATTATGAATGCCAAAAAGAGTGAATTAATTAATTTCACAAACAAATGAAGATGAAATGACACCAATACATTCATCACTGAGGGTGGCCTTCACTGAATGAAATGATTTAGTGAGTCAATCATATGGGGAGGGGGGAGCAGCATGCCTTTTAACTGGATTTACTAATTGTCTAAAGTACATCCTAACAGCTTGTGTTCCTCAGGAGTCTCTGTCTTCCTCTTCTGTCTTGTCTTCTATAGTTAATCCATCTGCACAAGAAGACAAGATCAGAATTATTAGGCCCTGGGGAAGATATGTATGAACATCCAGAGGGGAAAAAAAAGAAAGTTAGTGTGAAAAAATTACAGAATTTCAACGTGAGAAGGGATCTTAAAAATCATCCAGTCTGACCCTGTTTTTTGAAAAATGGAGAAATTTTGGCCTAAAGAGGGGAAAGGACTTAAGGTTACATGGTTAGTTCAAGGAAGATGCTGAGGTCTAAACTTCCAGCCTAGGGCTTTTCCCATCTTCTTTGCACACAAGGAAGTAGATGGAAATAATTTCTAACAGAGCTAACTAAAAGTGGGACCGGCTATCTTAAGAGGCGATAGGTTCCCCCTCACTGGAAGTCTTTGAGCAGAGGCTGAAAGGCCACTTCTCAGGAGTATTGCCATAGAGGTTCCTTTTCAGGTATGGGTTGGAAGAAATGGTCCCTTCACACCCTAAAATCCTGTGATTCTGTAGGTCTGTGAATTCACAAAATTAGCTCAATAATCCAATAACATTCTCCTTTAATGTTTACTGAGGATAACAATGTACCAAGTGTTATAAAGCTAACCAGAGCAAGCAAAAGAAAGCCGCTTGATGTTTCAGGAGCCTCCCTTTTAAGCAGCAGTTGACAAATATTTGCTGTTTGGTGGCTCCCAAGGACTTGCTGACTTAAGTTTGGGATTAGGAATCTGGAGAGAAATAATCATGTAGATTTCCACTGTTATGGGTGATAGAGAAGGAATTTAGGAGACTTTGGAACTTGGAATTTGAGGAGCTAACTATGCTCCTAAAAAGAAAAAGCAGAGGTGGTCATTTTATTTTTATTTTCTTCACCCCGTGTTGTTTCTGGAAAATGTGGTAGGAACTACAAATTATATTGGAAGGCAGGGTAGATAAGAAGAAATTCCCTTTTTCATTTCTTTTGTAAAGGTGGTATTAAGGAGTTTCTCCACAATTCTTTTATAACATATGAAGACTGCTCTGATTGAGTCAAAAAGGGAGCAATAGGGGCAGCTAGGTGGCGCAGTGGATAGAGCACCAGCCCTGGAGTCAGGAGTACCTGAGTTCAAATCCGGCCTCAGACACTTAACACTTATTAGCTGTGTGACCCTGGGCAAGTCACTTAACCCCAATTGCCTCACTTGAAAAAAAAAAAAAAAGGGAGCAATACGTCTGGCAGAACAAACACATTTAACATAACCCTGGAGGTTTAAAATAATCACATCATGGGAAGTTGAGAATAGTCCAAATCAAAAGGAAGAAGTAGAGAAAGAACTGAGACCCTGAGAGGGAATTGCTCTATGGAAAGAAGGGAGGAATTTTTTCTCTTCTCCCTCCCCATAAGCCATTTCATTTGTAAGGGGAACTCCTTGACCATTAGAAGCTGAATGAATGAAGAGGCATTTATTAAGAACCTACTATGTACGGGCCAGGTGTTGAGCTAAACACTAGGGGACGCATTTTAAAAAGCAAGATAATCTGTGCCCTAACAACGTAAAGGGGAAGAAAAAACACATAACGAAAGTGGTGGCCAGGGAAGGGTGATTAGTTGTTTGATGTGTAACTTGAAGAAGTACAATATGAATGGTTTCTTAGCAAAATGGAGTGAGGATGGGTTTGGAAGTCTAGTGAATGGCACAGAATTAAACCATAGAATTAAATAAAGGAAGCTAATGGAACGACAACCTAGATGTCAAATATAAGGTATTTTGGAGTTTATACAGAGGGACAGGTAGAACCAGGGGAAAGCTCCATAAGAAGTCATGATGGAAGCAAGAGAGTGGAAAATTGCCTGTAGTGGAAGCTTCTGGATAGAAGAGAATTGATCAAAGCTGAAAAGGAGAGAGCTGGTGAAGACATGATTGAGGTCACACAGCATGTCTGGAAAAGATGGGTCATTTGTGTAGCAAGAATGAGATCCCAGGAGAGGTACACAAGTATCCCTTCAGAATAAAAGGAAGACCTACAGAGCATAGGGTAGATTCTCAAGGAAAGATTTCAGTTACAGAAAAATAATGACAGGAACTGCCCAGGCTAAGAAGGCCTAAGGGAGGGATTACAATCTCTGCTTATAGAAGCAGTGTAATAATGATGAAATCACGAATCCTTCACAACACCAAAGTACCTAATTTGTAAATGTAATTAAAATTATTAGTGGCTTATAAATTGATGGATTGTTGATGTTCAGTTGTTTTTAGTCATGCCTGACTCTTTGTACTAAGTGTTTTGGGATTTTCTTGGCAGGTACTGAAGTGGTTTGCCATTTCCTCTTCCAGTTCATTTTACAGATGAGGAAATGGAGACAAACTGGGCTAAGTGACTTGTCCAGGGTCCCACAGCTACTAAGTGCCTGAGGCCAAATTTGAACTCAGGAAGATGAGTTTTTATGATTCTAGGCGTGGCACTCCACTGTACCTCTAACTGCCCACAAACTGATGAATACTTCTAAAATATACTTAAAGACTCAAAGAGATCACTGTTCAATTCACACCATTAAACAACGTTCTAGAGTATGAGTCTGAATGCCAGTTCTGTCACTTACTCATGGTGTGACTGTATAGGTCGCACTTAACCTTCTCTGATCCTGTTTCTACATCTGCAAAATGAGGAGGATAATGTTTGCCCTGCCAATATAATAGTATTGTTGTGAAGTTCGAACTTAAGTAAAATACTACATAAATGTTGACTATCATTATTAGAGAAAGCATTGTGTGAAAAATAGGTGGCCAGCCAGTCAAGCCAACCTCTACCAAAAAAAAGTTTTCCCTAGATGTAAAATTATTAAAAGAGACGTTTAAAACTAGTAATAAAATAGCTGGTGTTTATATAGCCCTTTCAGGTTTGCGACTTGTTTTATACAGTCATTATAGCATTTGATAGAATCCTTATTGCAGGTATTTATCTCATATATATTTACTGGTCTTAAATATCTTAGAACCAATGGGAATAAACACTTTTAAAGTGTATAAAAATATAGTAGGGCTTATCTTTTCCTGAGTCAAGTATTCTCTGAGGGAAACTGATTCATAATGTCTGAAAGGAAATAGGGTTTCAAGTAATTAAAGGCATGGGAGAACCCACTGATGCCCTTAGGAAGGCAATTTCCCTAAATGATACCCAAGTGTCCTCAAGTCATATAGTGTTTAAGAGACACGACACAGAAAGAAATCTAACCAAAGGTAACCACTCAGCTCTGATGTATTAAGGATTTCCCTATTAGCAAGCCAAAGTTTTTCTCTGTAGAAAACGTCATGGATAATAGACTCACTGTTCTTATGCTCCCACTCCCACTCATTGAAAGGCAATTAGTCTACACAGTACTGCTGATAGCTTTCTCCAAACAACAGAAGCTCCCTTTGAAACTTTCCAGGTGGAGGGGGTAACGATGTATACCAATATGTACTCACTGCAGGTCCTACATATGGCCTAGAAAACAATTTTCACATTTAAAGGTTTTAGCAAGGGAATTCAAATCATATGGCCCTTCTAATAGCAGAATGACTAAATTAATCAAAAATATTCACATAGAGTTGTTTGAATCTTAGAGAATTAATTCTATCAAATGGCCACAACAAAGGCAGTGATATCCACTGAAGTCAACCATGAGGCTGATGCATGCATTATCAGAGCTAGCTCAGCATCTGGGAGGCTCTGAAAGAAAGTGTGGGAGAGAAGAGGTATTAGGCTGCCTATCAAACCAAGGTCTACAGAGAGGTTGTGCCAACCTCATTGTTGTATGCTTGTGAAACCTGGACAGTCTATCAGTCCCTGCTTCTACTTAGACTGTCTCAGGAAGAGTCTGAAGATTACCTGGTAGGATGAGGTATGGACACTGAGGTCCATTCTCGATCTGAACTGCCAAGCATTTCCACTGCAGAGAGAGCAACTCTGATGGGCTGGCCATGTATCTGGAATGCCTAACATATGTTTGCCTAAGACTATTTTACAGAGAATTCACACCAGGCAAGGATTCACACAGAAGTCAGAAGAAGTGGTACAATCAATTGTGAGACATGGGAGATAGAGCAAAGAAGGTGCTGTGCTCTATGAGCAAAGCAGAATCTCAGAAGCTCAAAGGAAACATGTGATGTGCACATTTTGAGACCTCTCCATCCCAAATGTCTGAACAGTCTATTTGTGCCCGACCTGTGGTGGAGTCTCCCAAGCTCATATTGGACTGAACGGCCACAGATGAGCACACTATACCCTCACTCCCAATTTCATGATGTCATTGGTCCTCTTTGAGTAAGAAGGGAGAACAATTATCAGACTCTCTTTCAACTAAAGCTGTAAAAAGGGATCAATATATTAGCCACTTCCCAAGAGACCTGTTTTTTTGTTTTGTTTTGTTTTTGCGGGGCAGTGGGGGTTAAGTGACTTGCCTAAAGTCACACAACTAGTAAGTGTCAAGTGTCTGAGGCCGGATTTGAATTCAGGAATTCCTGAATCCAGGGCTGGTGCTTTATTCACTGCACCACCTAGCCACCCCAAGAGACCTGTTTTTTATAAATTTGTGCAGTAAAATCTTATATATCGTATTCATGTGATGGAATATACCAACTTACTAAAAGTAAAGGGCAAGGAAACCCCTGTCTTTGACATTCCTAAATTCTCTTTTCTATTTGTGAAAAATCCATTCACTCAGTGGGACTTTTGAGACCCATTTCCTCTTCACTGATATTGTCACATGTGGTACAGAAGCACCAGGGAAAGGTGGGAAAAAAAGATATGAAGGTGCTATATCTTGGATTCCCCTGACCACAACTCCTCCACCTCCTTCCTTTTTTATGTCTTCCTCTCCTCTTTCCCTTCCTCCTTCCTTACCTCCTTCTTTCTTTTCTCCCTTCTTTCTTCTTTCCCTTTTTTGTTCCCTTCTTCCTTCCTTCCTTCCTTCCTTCCTTCCTTCCTTCCTTCCTTCCTTCCTTCCTTCCTTCCTTCCTTCCTTCCTTCCTTCCTTCCTTCCTTCCTTCCTTCCGAAATATTTGGTCTCAAGTCACAAACTATGGGTTCACACAGACCAGGTCTCATTTTGGGTACTTGAGCCCAAAGCGTCAATTCTTTTCCATTGGCTCCTTGTCTTTACCTAGATTAATCTAGAAAGATCTCCAAGATAAGCAGGTATATAGACTATTGTGTCTAGAGTGTCACAAATGTGGGTGGCAAGGTCCCTAATCCTGCAAAGGCATTCAACATCCAAGATGGTTATTGAGTATGAGATAGCCTTTATTTCAAGAGAAAATGAATGTGATATTTAAGACTCAAAGGAATCCATAGAAACATTAAGTATTAAAATAGCCTATTGGTACCTCCCTGTCCTTCTTGGGGAAAAAAGTAAGATTTCACTCATGATTGGAAGATAAGATGGGTTGGACATATAGCAAGAGTGAAGGAGGACTAGTGAATAGCCTTAGTGCTCCACTGGAATCATTGAAATAAGTGGAGAAAGTGAAGAAGACCCCTAGCATAATGGGGAATTTTCCTATGAGAAATTTATGGGGAGATATGGTCTCTCAGGACTGATGGGCATTAATGGGTTTAAACTGCATCATCAGAAGAAACTTCAAAATCAATGAGATGACAGCTCCACTTGGATCACGCTATAAACAGAATCCTGGAATAAGGACAAGAAAGGAGGGGAAAAAAAGACACTAACTGTAGCATTGAGAAGCCTCAGAATCAAATAAAAGGAAGCAGTGAAGGGGTATCGACGAAAATATCTCAGAGGAAACAGGGGAAGGATTCACACATAGTAAACCCTTATTTGTGGAAAAATCCCAATCCTCCTCTCCATGTCATTCAGCATAAGAAGAGTTCATTGAGTTGTGAGTCATCCCAGACTGTGAAGCTCTATGAATGTGGAACAGTAAGTACCAAGGTGAGGACAGAGGTGTCACCAGGGCAAATGAACACTGCACAGGAGTCTGGTTGTGCTTCTGATGTATGCATTGTCTTTACAAGTTAACATGGAATTGGGGAAATAAGGACAGTGACTAAATCTGTGACTTCACGGGTGTAGGGTACTCCCAAGTGAAGCAACTCCCTCTATGAACACACCTTCTTTGTAACTTAAAGTATTAAAAAGAACTGACTAAAGCAGTGGTGTCACAGGCCACAGGAAACACAGGCCACTAAACCTTGCCTAAAGGTAAGGATTCTGACTAACCACTTAGAAAAACACATAGTAATATCATTTATATACTACTGTATTTTAAAACTTTATTTTGTTAACTATTTATCCCAGTTAAATTTTAATCTAGCCCAGGGCATGCACTTGACACCTTTGTTTAGAGCACTTCCAGCTTAAGTGACTTGCCCAGGGTCAAATTGCCAGTACTTGTGTAAAACAGACCTTGAACTCAGGTCTTCTCTATTTCAAAGTCAGCTCTCTAACCTTTAGGACACACAGCAAGTAATATGTGTGACAGGTAAAACTAAATGTGTGTGGTCACCTGTCCCCAGCATGGGGAAAGCTAACTAGAACAACAGTTTAACAGTTTAGGTATTAAACATTTATTGAAATACATTACAGGTTAACAAAGAGGGAACAAGTATCTCTGAAAAAATAGGAAAACCTATCTATCCTCCAGGAGCGATCAGTGCTCCACCCCTCACCAACTGACAAAACCAACACACTGCTTCAAGCTGATTGGTTGAGTGTGGTCTCATGCTCACTCAGTAGGGGGCTCCTGATAATAATATTCTCACATATGGAAGAGCCTCAAGCCTCAATTTCTTCATCTGTAAAATGAGGCTAATAATATATGCACCACCTATTTCATAGAGTTGTCGTGAAATAAATTACTTAGGCCTACCTTTATCACTGAGGCTGGAAGGATAATGGTCACTCATGAGCCAGACCTCACTGCTTCTCATTAACATGGAATTAGCAGCTGGTTCATCCCTCCTTGAGCAGCCTGACACACAGTACCCCCAACCCCTGCCTCGCTACTGGAACTCACGATATAGGTGCCAGACTTAGCCCAGATAGCCCAATGAGTCAGCACACTGAAGAACTCAAGAGCTAAAGTAATCTGCTACCTCAGCCTAACCAGTATCAGGGATTGCTACCCATGCCTGGCCTAGGATTATAGTCTTGAGAGAGCTTGGCCCCCTCAAAAATCCCAGTGAGCCTTTTTTATGTAGAGCATATTTTTGTATTAAGCTTCTGATTCACAATTGGGTACTTTCAATAAAGATGATCAGCAAATACATCACGCTGTAACAATGATAAAAAAGGACATGAGGCATTGCTAACTCTTGTTTTCTTTTAAAAAAAAAGGAAAAAAGTACCAATTTCAGTTACTTTGCTGTGGATTAGGGCTGTTATAACAGAGGCACTATTCATTCTGTGTTTATGGTGGAATAAACCTGAAAATTAAATGTAGTCTGTACATAAGCCACATCTATACTACATCATTGCCCACACATAGCAGGGACGATTATAATCACTACACATTAGGAATATTTATGGCTTTAGGAGGTCTGAAGTACTTTCTGAAAAGAATGCTCTACCAAGTAAAAGTAAATAGCTTCTTTCATCATCATTCAACTGTCAGAACCCAGCTCTGGCTCACACTGTCAGCTTCTACTTACTGGACACAGACCAGTATAATTCATATAATTATTTACTTCAAAACTTCCAAAATCCATGACTTCATCAATGTGAGCATTCCCTCCACCAATGAAAAGCTATCCCACCATGTCTTAGATCAAAGATTCTTAACTTTATTTTAATGTCATTGACTCCACCCCTCATCCCCCCAACACTCTTAGCCAGTCTGGTGAAGTCTATAGATCTCTCCTCAGAATAATGTCTTTAAATGGATAAAATAAAAATATATGAGATTACAAAGGAAACAAATTATATTAAAGTAAAGATGTATTTTCCCCATCCAAATCCCTAGACCTCATGACATCTATAAAACATAGACCCCAGATTAAGAACCCTAGCCTTGAATGATTTGGGTGATTTTCTCAATGCCCCTCAAAATTCAACCAATGGATATCCTTTTAGAGATAAGCTTCTCTGAAATTAGGTTGATTCTGTGATGACGGATGTAAAATCCATTAACAAGGCAGCATGGTACTATGGAATGAGAGATGGATTTGAAGTCAGCTGACTTGGGTTAAAATACCAGCTCTGCCTTTTACTACCTGTGTGACCACAGGCAAGTCACACACCCTGTCTTGGCTCAGGTTCCCAGTTTCTTCATCTAGACAATGAGGGGACTGCATCATAGGATCTCTGAGGTCCCTCTTAGTTCTAAAAGGATCCTATGACCCATATGTGAAATTATTCTCATTTAGTAAGACCTGCCAAGACTTTCACTTTAGGGGCATACCCTTTAAGAACCCCATTCTTTAATTAGGCATCACAGTGGGACTTCAGCAGACACACACATTTATAAGTAACTAAATTCACATAAAGCACATCTAAACAACACACCTTAGATGCCACTGACATGGCATGTGACAAATCCACGTGTCCAGTTTGGCAAGCTTGATCAATTTCTGCAATGTGGGAGTTCAAACTGTCTACAGACAGTTTTGTTTTGTTTTGTTTTTATAAAAGCCTAAATCTGAGATAATTTTAGTGCAGCATTAGGAGTAATTATTTCATAATCTACTTCAGGATGAAAGGAGGGAAGGGAGGAAGGAAACAAGGAAACAAGGAAGCAAAGAAGCAAGGAAGCAAGGAAGGAAGAAAAGGAAACTTAGCCTCTACTCATCTAGTTGAAATGCAGACTATACAATCTCTGTGCAGATGACAAAAGACTTTACAACTTACAAATTATATTAAAAATAGAAAAGGTCCACATTTTTGCGCAAAATGTCAGTGTATGCACTTTATATATAAATTCTTCATCAATACCAACACTTCTATTTCCATCCAGATTATGGAGAATAAATGAAAGTTTTATGTCTGGAACATTATTATAAAACTTTGCATTGACTTGTATTTATTCAAGAGATATCTAGGTTGTGTGGTAAATAGAATCCTATTGGGCCTAAAGTTAGAAAGACCTGAGTTCAAATTTATTTGCAAATACTTAGAAGCTGTGTGGCACTGAGCAAGTCATTTAAACCTCTCTCTACCTTTGTTTCCTCACGTGTAAAATGGGAATAAAAGTAGGACCCACCTCTTAGGGCTTCTGTGAGGATCAAATGATGTGATATTTGTAAAGTGCTTTGCAAATATTAAAATGTTATGTAAATACTAACTATTATTCACTCATGGGCAACTGGGAAGTTACAGCGAATAAAGCACTGGGAATCAAGAAGACTCATCTTCCTGAATTCATCCCCATCCATAAAATGAGCTGGAGAAAGAAATAGCAAACCACTCTAGTATCTTTGCCAAGATAACCCTAAATGGGGTCACAAAGAGTCAGACACAGACATGGACATGACTGAACAACACCAAAATTATTCACTTTAGCTATAGGCAGTGGGGCAGAATACAGAGCTAAATAAGAAGGTCCCTGGGCAGCTAGGTGGCACAGTGGATAAAGCACCAGACTTGGATTCAGGAGGACCTGAGTTCAAATCTGGCCTCAGACAATTGACACTAGCTGTGTGACCTTGGGCAAGTCACTTAACCCTCAATGCCTCCCCCCGCAAAAAAAGTTCCTCTCCTCAAGAAGCTTAAAGAAGATGAGTCTTGGTAGGTGAGATAAGACAAACACACTAATAACTATTAAAAAGGTAATGTGAGATAGGTGAGTGGCAGTTTTGCCACGTAGTAGCTGGCAAGTCAGGAAGACCTGGGCTCAGTGCTGCCTCTGACACGAACTGACTGAGTGACCTAGGACAAAGTCACTTACCTGCTCAATGCCCAAGGCAACTCTCCAAGACTAATATATAGTATAGAGAAGGTACCCATCTATGTTGGTAGAAGAAGCATCTTTATTGAGAGTTCCAAGGTAATTGCAGGTCCAGTCCAAAACATGTGATAATTACCAGTTTCTTCATCTGTCAAACAAGAGGGTTAGACTAGCCAATCTTTAAGATCCTTTCTTTTAAGTAGAAGATTACAAGGTTTCCAACTTTGGTTGTGCTATTCATAGAAACAAAGAAGGAAGAGGAACTGGCTCATGGTTAGAGGAAGGGCGGAGGAGTTTGGTTTGAGACGTGGTGGATCTGAGATGCAAGCAGGACATACATCTAAGTGGAAATGTCCTATAGGAAAGTGGAAGGATGGAGTCAGAGCTCAGGATTGAAGAGAAGTTAGAGCCAGAGCTAGGGACTCCAGAGAATCTCTTATAACAGCACATCCCAGAAGTGATCATTAAAATCATGGATGCTTTTAAATCAAACAGATACTTTCCTCTTCACTCACACCAAAAGTATCTATTTCTGCCTGTATCTATATAATAAAGAGGGCATTTGATCATTACACATTTTCTAACATTATATGAGTGGATCATTTTAGGGTTAAGGAGAGTTTTGCATAAATGAGTAGTTAACCTATGAAAATGCAACCCAGTGGATATCATTTTACAGTTAGTATCTATGGTATGGTCATTTTATAGTACTTTTCTAAATCTGCATTTTGTATGGATAAACCTTATAACTGTTTGTTCCCTTTATAAGATGTAAAATCCTTGAGGACAGGGACAATTTTTGCTTTTGTCTTTGTTTTCTCAGTCTCTGTCATATAGTAGAGGCATAATAAATGTTTGATGATTGATTAAATGTATTACAGGAAAAGGAGGTAGGCTGGTTATGTCTTGAGAGTGAGAGATAACAGAAGGATTGATCCAAGTGCTACACTGGTACTGATAAAATGTAAAAGACCTAAAGGGATGCATCCAGAAAGGACATTGGGTATTTTCCCTGTTAAGGCCATGCAGGAGAATCTGCACAAGATTCTTAAAGGGTGAGAAGGAATGGATGGGTTGAATCAGAGTGTAAAAATTAGAAAGGAAATCAGAGGCCACCTATTCCAATCCATATATGAAAGGATGCTCCCTATATCCATGGAGGTAGATGGTAAATCATGGAAATACTGAAGAACTTTGGTAAAGTTTAGGGATTTGTAAAAGTAGCTCCTTATTTCACCTTTGGATTAGAGTGAACCCTTTCGGTGAATCCACTTAGTTGTAACCATCACCTGTCTCTTCTCTAAGACTCACCAGGCTTTGATGCACTTTCAGTGGGACAATCAATCAGTTTCAGATGCTCATCTTCAGGTGATGGGCTACTGTCCACGCTGATACAGTATAAAGGATCATCCAAGAAAGAAGGCCTCTTCAGCCTTCCAATGCCCAGGGTTTTCGACATAAAGTAACCTACTTCACTAGTAGCTACAACCCCTGAAGGCCTGGGGCTCTCCTCTTCCTTTGTCTCAGTTACCAAAAATTCTGCTATGGGATGTTGGCCACCCAATGCTTTGGTAAGATAATAGCCAGGCATTTCACAATCTCTGTTTTCAAGGGTATTTTCATTCTCAACCTGAGGACAGCTGAGAGCTGGTGACATATTTAGCAACTGAGAGATGAAGGATCTGGAAGGCTGGATGGATTCAGGCTGTATTCCATCAGCATCTCTGCTCTCTTTTTCTGATCTTTGTTCCAATACGCATTCCTCTAGAAGGGTCTTCAGCTGTTCCTCGGACAGAATTCTTGGTGTTTTCACCTGAGGAAATAAAGAAAGAACATAACTAAGTCACTCAACCAGAGAGCATTTGTTGAGTGCCTTTTAAGGGCCAATATTGTGCTAAGTGCAAACAAGGATATGAGACGAATGAAGACAATGCCCACCCTTTGGGGGGGGGTCCAGATCCCTGATTTTACTGGCAGTAGAAACTCATGATGTGAAAACTCCCTTTACAGTGAAGATTAGTGACTCTTCTGCAATTCAAAAGTATTGCTTGGAACACTAGGAGGTTAATTGGCTTCTCCATGATTACCCATGATGTATCAGAAGCAAGACTTATACATAACTGAGTCTTCCTTACCCACAAGGCTGGTCCTTCATAGGAGAATAACATAATCTTAGGTCTAAGAAGGGACAATTCACCCACACAGACTAGAGGTACGGCTTCACCCCTACCCCTGGTCCAGCCCTACACCTATCTTGTCACAAGGTAAATATGAGATTATCTTTTCATTGCTATCATCAAGCCTATCTCTCTGCTCCAGCTAGATTAGAGTGCTGGGACAGGAAGAGTTGAGGTCAAATTCTGCCTCAGACACTGACTAATTATGTAACCCTGAACAAGTCATTATATTATTGTCCACTTCAGTTTCCTCAATTGTAAAATGGGAATAATCATATTGTTTACAGTTATTTTTTTTCTATTACTATGTTCTCTAGTGTTTTTAATAGGAATGGGCGCTATATTTTATCAAAGGCTTTTTCTTGCTTCCATAGAGATAATCACATGATTTCTGTTGGTGTTGTTATTGATATGGTAAATTATACTGATAGTTTTCCTAATATTGAACCAGCCTTGCATTCCTGGTATAAATCCCACCTGTGCATAGTGTATGATCCTTGTGATATATTGCTGTAATCTTTTTGCTAGCATTTTATTCAGAATTTTTACATCAATATTCATTAGGGAGATTGGTCTATAATTTTCTTTGTTTTGGCTCTTCCTGGTTTGAATATTAGCACCATAGTTGTCTCATAAAAAGAAGTTGGTAGGACTCCTACACTTATTTTCTCATATAATTTATATAGTATTGGGATTAATTGTTCTTTAAATGTTTGGTAGAATTCACTTGTGAATCCATCTTGTCCTAGGGATTTTTTCTTAGGAAGATCATTAATGAGTTGTTCAATTTCTTTTTCTAAAATTGGGTTTAAATAACCCATTTTATTTCTTCTGTTAATCTGGGTAATTTATATTTTTGTAGATATTCATCCATTTCTTTTAGATTGTCAAATTTATTGGCATATAATTGGGCAAAAATAGTTCTTAACAATTGTCTCAATTTCCTCATCATTGGTGGTGTTCACCCCCTTTCAGTTTTGAATACTAGTAATTTTGATAATAGTAATTTCTTCTTTCCTTTTTGTGATCAAATTAACCAATGGTTTATCTATTTTGGGGTTGTTTTTATAAAATCAACTTCTAGTTTTATTTATTAATTCAATGGTTTTCTTTCAATTTTATTAATCTCTCCTTTGATATTCAGGATTTCCATTTTGGTGATTAATTGGGGATTTTTAATTTGTTCAGTTTCTAGTTTTTTTAGTTGTATGCCCAATTTATTGATCTGCTTTTTATCTATTCAATTTCCAATTGATTTTTGTTTTTGTTTTTGTTTTTTGTTTTTTGCAGGGCAATGAGGGTTAAGTGACTTGCCCAGGGTCACACAGCTAGTAAGTGTCAAGTGTCTGAGGCCGGATTTGAACTCAGGTACTCCTGAATCCAGGGCCGGTGCTTTACCACTGCGCTATCTAGCTGCCCCCTCCAATTGATTTTTAATCTCTCTTCCAACTGTCCATTATTGAATGTAATTTTTAATGCATTATGATCTGAAAAAAAGGATGTTTACTATTTCTGCTTTTTTTCCATCTGGTTATAAAGTTTTTATGCCCTAACACATAGTCAATTTTTGTGTACTGCTGAGAAGGTATGTTCCTTTCTATTCCCATTCAATTTTCTCCAGAGATCTATAATATCTAACTTTTCAAGAATTTTACTCATTTTCTTAACTTCTCTCTTGTTTATTTTTTGGTTAGATTTATCCAGTTCCCCACAAGGATAGTTTTATTATCTATTTCCTCCTTATAACTCATTCAACTTCTTCAAAAATTTAGATGCTATACCATTTGGTACATATGTTAAGTATTGCTATGACTTCATTGTCTATGGTACCTTTCAGCAAGATATAGTTTCCTTGGGCAGCTAGGTGGCGCAGTGGATAGAGCACCGGCCCTGAAGTCAGGAGTACCTGAGTTCAAATCTGACCTCAGACACTTAACACTTACTAGCTGTGTGACCCTGGGCAAGTCACTTAACCCCAATTGCCTCACTAAAAAAAAAAAAAAAAAAAAAAAAAAAAAAAAAAGATATAGGTTCCTTCTTTATCTCTTTTAACTAGATCTATTTTTGCTTTTGCTTTGTCTGAAATCATGATTGCTACCCCTGCCTTCTTTGCTTCAGCTGAAGCATAATAGATTCCGTTTCAGCCCCTTACATGTACCCTGTGTGTATCTTTCTGCTTCAAATGTATTTTTTGTAAACAAGATATTGTAGGATTTGGGTTTTTAATCCATTCTATTATCTGCTTCTGTTTAATGGGTGAGTTCATCCCATTCACATTTATAGTTATGATAACTGTTTATTTCCCTCCATACTATTTTTGCCTGTTTATCCCTCCACCCTTTCCCTCCTCACAAGTGTTTTACGTTTGATCACCACCTTCCCCAATATCCCCTCCTTTGTATTAGTCCCCTGTCCCCCTTCTATTATTCCTATCTTTTTTTACATCCTTATAGGGTAAGACATATATATATATATTTCTATATCCAACTGAGTGTGTACGTTATTCCCTCTTTGAGCCAACTTTGATCAGAGTGGGGTTTAATCTTTGTCTGTCACCCCCACCCCCACCCCAGTCATTCTCTTCATTGTAATAGCTCTTTCATGCCCCTTTTTGTGGAACAATTTACCCCATTCAATTTCCCCCTCCTTCTTCTTCCATGAATTTTCTTACCACTTTATTTTGCTTTTTGGGGTGTCATACCATCAATGTCACCTTATAACCATACCCTCTGTCTCTATATACTCCTTTTAATTACTCTTTTTGTTTGTTTGTTTTGGTGTTTATTTTGGTTTTTTGGTGGGCCAATGAGGGTTAAGTGACTTTCCCAGGGTCATACAACTAGTAAGTGTCAAGTGTGTAAGGTCAGATTTGAACTCAGGTCCTCCTGAATCCAGGGCTGGTGCTTTATCCACGGTGCCACCTAGCTGCCCTCTCTAATTACTCTTATAATAAAGTTGACTTACAAATATTATTGTCCTATCAATGTCACCTCATAACCACATCTTCTGTCTACATATTCTCCTAATCACTCTTATAATAAAGTTAAGACTTAAAATATTATCTTGTCATATAGAAATATAAACATTTTAACCTTATTGAATTTCTTACATTTTTTCTTTCTTGTTTCTTTTTTATCTTTTTATGTTTCCTTTGAGTCTTGTATTTGGAGGTGAAATTTGCTTTTTAATGTCCTTTTTAAACTCCTCTAGGAATTTATTTTTGGGACTGAGACCATTTTACATTTTTCTTTGAGGCTTTACCTGTAGCCATTTTGTTACTACTATCCTCTACGTTTATGCCTTGATCTTCCCTTTCACCATAGTAACTTTCTATAGTCAAGCTTTTTGTGTGTTTTTGCTCATTTTATGTCCCATTTTGTGACTTGGTATTAAGAGAGGGGTGGGCTCTATTCCCACACTGTCCCAAGTTTTTGTGTTTATGCTCTGGGTCTTACTGGTAGCTTTCGCTGGGCTTCAAGGATTAGCTACTTGCTTTCTCTGTAGAGGAAGCTTCCCTTCTGACTGGTATTGGTGGGGGCGGAGAGGGGGGTTGTCCTCCCCTTTGGCCTCCTGTGGGTGTGGGCTGGCCTTCTCCAAGGGTGGTGCCCTGCTGCTGCATTGCTAAAGTTAACAGAGTCTTCCTGGTGGCTGGCCCTGGGAGGAGGGATCTTGTTGTTGGTCAGCCCCAGGTGTGGTGCCCTGATACTGGGTTGCTCTGTTAACAAGGCTTCTCTGTTAGGCCCTGGAGGAGTAATTTTGTTGCAAATTTGCCCAAGCTTTGGAGGCCCTGCTGCTGGGTTGCTATGGTAGCATAATCACTCTACTAGCAGGTCGTGAAGGAGTAATTTTGTGGCCTGAGATTTGGAGCCCCTTGCTGCTGATTTGCTATGTAGATTCTAGGGGCTAGATCTTGCTGTTGGCCAACACTTTGGTGGGGCTTCAGCAAAGTCAGCAGTGGGGTCAAGGCCTCCCTGGTGGTCTGTGCTGAGGGTGGGTGGCTATGTTTCCCAGACTGCTCACTTGTCTAGGGGGCTGCTGGTTTGCAGAATGGCAGGGCTCCACTGGTGGATTGCCCCTGGTGCAGAGCCCTGCTTCAGGCTCCCTACTGGGAGGCTGGAAGCAGCTGCTGCTGCTCTTGGACAATGGCAAATGCTCTTGGTCGATGGCAAATCATGGTCCTCATGCTGCTCATGGACCTCACTTCCCTCCCACCCAGGTAAGGCAGATCTCTCCTGCCATGATGGTAAGCTGCTTACCTGTTCTTGGAATGATTCATAGGCAGTTTTATATTGGTTTAGAGGGAAATTTGGGAGAGCTTCCATGGGTTCCTTCCTCATTCCACCATCTTGGCACTGGAAGTCCCTCTATGGTTATTTTAAAAGGAATTTATCTTTCTATATCTTGTTGCTGGTCTTTGTTGGTAATATCTAGAAATGCTAGTGATTTATTTTATACTCTCCAACTTTGCTTAAGTTGTTAATTATTTCAACTAGCTTTTAGTTGATTCTCTAAGTATACCATAATATCATTTGCAAAGTGATAGTTTTGTTTCCCATTGCCTAACCTAACCCCTTCACTTTCTTTTTCTTCTCTTACAGCTCTGGCTAACATTTCTAGTACATAATAAGGGGTGATAATGGGTATCCTTGCTTCAACCTTGATCTTATTGACAAGGATTTGAGCTTATCCAAATGGCAATAATTATATCCCTCAGAAAGGTTGTTGTGAGAATCAAATAAGATAATGTTTGTTAAGTGCTTAGGCACATGGTAGAAATTATTCCTTCCTTCCTTCCTTCCTTCCTTCCTTTCTTCCTTCCTCCAGTCCTGGGCTTTGACATTCTGTTACTTTCTCTAGCAATAGCTACCCCTTTCCCTAATCTTGTCCACTTCATTCCAACAAAGTCAGTTCAAAAGTACAACAAAACTTGCATACAGTGTGAGGAAAACTACAGGATGGAAACAACATACAGTAAAGGTAAATCATTGCCAGTTTCACATTATTCAGTTAGCTTGATCCAGATTTAGAAAATAAAACAGCCCAGTCAAGGTAATCTGTTCTCACTTTCCTTCTTAGATCACAGGCCCTTTCATTGGGGTTAGAGTTCTTTATACACATTCCATTTCAACATTCTAACTGGAGGCCAAGTTATTGCTTTTGGTTTGCTCTAAGTCTCTAAAGGAGCAAAGTCCTTTACTTCTTTCTTCGGCCTAAGTCATCCCTTTTTCTCTTCCTGTCAAAACCCTTATCTATTCAGCTATATCCCTTACCATTTTAGGCAGAGCCAGTCATCCCTGCCACCTTCACCTAGAATGTAGGCCTACCCACCTTAAAACATTTCTGAGCTTCCTTAAGATGGACCTACTCAGCAGAGGAAGGGCTTCTTGGAGGGCCCTGGGCTACCTGTTAAAGGACCAACTTTTCATGGTAGGAATACATGGTCAAGATAATTCACCCCCCTGTTGCTTCTGACCTCATCAATCCTTTGTCTGTTTTTTTCTTGACCAAGCCTCTTCTTGTTCTCTTAATTATACCACTTACTTTGGCAAGGAGCTCAGCTCCACCACCTTCTGCCCTGGACTGACTGTCCTTTCTCCTGACTCAACACTTAATCTTGACCTCGACATTTGACTTCCTTGACCAAGAATCCACCCAGATGCTCCAATTACCAGCAGCTGCTTCACCCATTTTCAAATTCCTTAAACCTTAGTTACATTCCTGAATAAGAATCACCACTATCTGCTGGCCTGGCTTCACCCCCTCACATTTTTAGGAAAATTCTACAGCCTGTGACTTAATGAACTGTGCTTATTCCAAGGGAATTTATAGGTAGAATTCGGTCAGGTTATGGTGGTCCTTGAATATCAAGTGGGCTAGACAGCAGTCAGTAGCCAAAAAACATTCTTGTATAGGGTGGAGAAAGTGCCTCAGACATAGTAGGTATTCCAATGTTTAAATAATATAATAATAGAAGAATAGCATTGACTCAGGTCTTATACTCTAACTCATCATCAATTCATTGCCCAGGTATTTGGTCCCCAAACAGCCAGAAATACCTCTCATACAGCTGGGAATCTGTTTGAGAAAAGATTCATATCCTGGGATACATGCCAATCTATTTTTCTCCCCCTGGTACTGTAGGAGGACAGTGAGGGGTTCTAATGATTACCCACTGTCAATCTTGAAAAGTGTCACAACACAGAGAAAAGACCATTAACTGTTGAATTGGAAGTCTTCAATGTTAGTCTTAGCAGAGTGACCTTGGACAAGTCATTTAACTTTTCATTCATTTATAAAGAGACTGAATGATCTTTAAGAGAACTTTCAATTCTAAAATTCTGATGTTACTAATGGTAAGCCTAGAGACATGGGTCTATGCTACAATAGAATGTAAACTCCTTTAGGGCAGGGTTTCTCTCACTTTTATACTTGTATCCCAACTGTCTATCATATTACATAGTAGGTGTGTAATAAAAAAATTGTTGAATAGTGAGGGAGTTTGTGAGTAGGCATAGTCAAAGGTTGCCAGAACATCCTAAGACGATAACAGAGAAAGTATGTTGTCTTAACCTTGGTGCTCTGCAAGCAAGGGGGTTTGCTTGGTTCTCACAAAAGTTTCAGAGGAAAAGAAAAGTTGAACACCTTCAATCCTCTCCCATGTCATAAAACCAGTTTCCCAAGCACGAAGGGGTCCAAGTCATTCGATTTATGACTTTTGACTCATGTAATTGGAAAGTCACTATCATAAAATAGAAAATGTAATATTTTTGCTTGATATGACATTATGTCATTTTTTTGGCCAGCATTTGAACCTCTGAAGACCCACCTTGACAAACTGATACTATCACCAGTTGGTTAGTAATGGGGAATGAAGCCAATGGTAATAAAGGGTGGGAAGCCAGAGTCTTAAAGATTAACACAGAGAGAGAGCATTATGTAAATAGTCTTAAATAAGATCAAATTAGGTTTCAAACCAATCAACTAAGCTTCACTTCCAACTCTGTTTAATTACCAGGAGTGTCGTTTACAATAGCTTGTTTTGACAACAGATGTTGTCACTAACACCTAAGAATTAGTGATACTACAATAGTCATAAAGTCGTCACTCCCAGGTATCAAAGTGTCAGCCATAAAGTCATCAACTATTCAGAGGAAATGTCAGAACTTTACATTCACCAGCTGCCAGTCAACATTTTTCTGTAGTAAAGCAATAATTGGAAAAGACAACCAAAATCTATTTTCTCTTTTAAGTGTGTAAAATTTTGACATCTCCCCACCACTAAAGATAGACAGATGGACAGACAGACAGGTGGATAGACAGATAGGTAGATGGGCGACTAGATGGTTGGTTGGATGGATAGACAGGTGAACAGACAAACATGTGAACAGATAGATGGGTGGATGGATGGCTAGATGGATGGGTGGATGGATAGATAGATATATTAAAAATGAAAATATACATGAACCATATCTTCAAACAGAATTATAAAATTCTGGAAATTCATTTAAGGTAAATCTGTTCTACTTTGCTTGCGGAGCAGCAAGTTTCAAGGCAACATATTTTCTCCTTTAGAAGACACTAGTGATATGCCAAAGATGGCCTGTCACTACCATTAGCCCAACAAGCCATGATGTTCAACATGGAAACCCCCAGAGACTGATGAGCACAAAAGAGATGACTTCACTTTACTAGAGACATTTCTTTGGGGTCAAGATTCTAGGACACAAGATACTCCTGGAAGTTAGTTCCAGCATTTTTTTTTCTTTCCTGCCCATCTAAATCCCATTTCTATGCCATTCTCCCACTTCTCACACTCATGCTGAGATAAAAGAATTACCATAAGTCAAAAGCAGCTGTCACTGGCACACAGGCACCAAAAATGGCAGCATTTCATCAAGGCGAGTTTGGCTATTTTAAATCATGCAAATTTGACATCTGGAGCAGTACTTCTGCATGTTGTCCCTTGTAGTCCATTCGTATCCAATTAACCAAAGAAGCTGTTCATTATGCTTCAACTCAATCAATCTGACTAACTAGTAAGTGAAATGCTGTGGGCAGGGAAGGAAGGGAAGCCTTCGTTTAACATTAAATTCTTGTTTGGGGTCCCAAAGCAGTAGTAGTAAGTCAATTACAACTGGTAGTGATGTTTCAGAGTTTGAGAGACCATCTCTGAGAAGTCAGCCTCAAATTGCAAAAGAATTCTTAGGTAAAACCAACATCCCGAATTGTGCTTAGACTTGAGAAAGTTGTGAGTCTACACTACAGAGCCTTATACAGTATAGGACAAGTAGTCCAGACTTGTAACTGATTAAGCTACTGCCAGACTTGGATAACATATTGGTTGGTTTTATCAAGTTTTTTCTCTTCCTTTTTTGTTACAAGGAGAGAGCAGAGGTGTATATTTCAAAGCAAAAAAGAAAGATATAAAAAATATTAAATCTTTAAAAAAGAAATTGAGTATACTGGAGCTTGTAGCAAAACTTCTTATAACAAGGTTATAATGAGCATACTTGGTCAAGCAAGCAATAAAAATGAGTATTGAACAGCAGAAACAACATTGAAACCAATTATAATGATTTTATGCAAGATAACCAATATAAATATAACAAAGAAAGCAAGTTTTCAGAAAGCACCTTAATCAGTAAACCTTTAACTCACTTGTCAAAGAGAGATGGCAGCCAACAGCAATGCTGGTGTAGCACATAAACTCATTTGTAAAATCCTACTAAGGATGATGGATAATTATGAGAAGTATCATTGTATAAAGCAGAGGAAGAGAATGGAAAGTTAAATGAGTTTAAAGAAAGTTTGGTAAGGTCTAATTAAGCAAAGTTATTCCAATGATTTTTAATGAAAAAAAATAGAAGAGCAATGAAAACAGGAAAAAAGGAAACAATCTGCAAAGATATTTATAGCAAATTATTTTTTACCACAAAGGACACTAGAGCCACCACACTTCAACTCTAACATCACCATCTTGGAAGAACTCATAGGGGAAGTAGAAATGTAACTAAAGAGAACAAAGATGAGGAAAGCAGCTAAGATGAACCAAATGCATATAGAACAGATACATGCTGAAACTGATATAAATTTTGTTTGTTTTTGTTTTGTGTGTGTGTGTGTGTGTGTGTGTGTGTGTGTGTGTGTGTGTGTGAGGCAGTTGGGGTTAAGTGACTTGCCCAGGGTCACACAGCTAGTAAGTGTTAAGTGTATGAGGCTGGATTTGAACTCAGGTCCTCCTGAATCCAGGACAGGTGCTCTATCCACTGTACCACCTAGCTGCCCCCAAACTGATACAATTTTAAGGGGATTAAAGGACTAATATGCAAGGTATTTGAAGAAAGGAAGCTAAACACATGGGGAAAGTGTCTCAGAACTTATTAATACTTTAAAAAGATGATGAAAACCATCATTGACTACCAACCTATTGAACTACTTTCCAATCTATACACAATCCCCTCTATGTAAGTCAAAGGTATACTTGATGAAAGCATTAGGTGGGAATAGACAAGCCTTCACAAGCAGTATTCTACAGTGGACCATATCATTATCATCTCCCAACTGACTGAAAGGCAGAGAATACAAGGTTCCACTGCATTTATTATTTGTTGGTTTTAGAAAACGTATTTTATTTGATAGAGTAAAATGTTCCCTTAAAGGATGTCTTTTTTGGGGTGGGGCAATGGGGGTTAAGTGACTTGCCCACGGTAACACAGCTAGTAAGTGTCAAGTGTCTGAGGCTGGACTTGAACTCAGGTCCTTCTGAATCCAGGGCCAGTGCTTTATCACTTTGCCACATAGCTACCCCTAAATGATGTCTTTCAACAAGGTGTCTCCTATCTATATGTAGCCCTTGTAAATTCCAGAAGTCCTTATAAACTCTCACTTGCATTGATAAGTCAGGTACCCCACAGGATTGACTACATATCATAGTCTCTTAGTAATACCTCTGAGGAAGGAGTTAGGGGTATCTTTCTAATGCCATCTACTTATGTTTTCCAATTGTGGTGTGTTTCTACTAATATGAATTGCCAATTACAGTTATGTCAATTATTATATAGTTTTATCCGTACTCTTTGATTAGTGCCCCCATGTAGCCAATTAACACCAATTAAACATCAATTAGCATCTTGAACAGGTATAGATTTACTGTGAAGATATAGCAAAAACATAAGTAAAAACACACAGATAGTGGGTGGGGGAGGGGTAGATATTATTCCACCCTCGACCACCTTGGTCTGTGGAACTAAATCATATTTAAAGTGGTTGCTACAAAGAATTCATCCCACTACATTTACTTCCTAATGGACAAAACTTCTTTCTTGCTCACAGAAGCCATCTACTGTTGGCTGGGTCAGACAGATTATTGAGGGCTTCACTCTTCCCCAGGCTCAGCTGCTCACACCTTTGGCAAGGATCCAATTCACTGACTCCTGGTTCCCTCCCAACCTTTCAAAGCTCAAAAAAATTTAGCCTAATCTGTTTCATCTCAAATACTCCTTCTGTTCTGTCAGGAAAAAATAGACACAAGAGGAAAGGAAGCAATATTAAGTCTGTTTGCTCATGGCTTCATGTCAACTTAGGTGGGGAGTGTAGGCCCCCTGCCCTAGTACTCTCTTCCCATCTAGAAGCTTACAGCACTCCTTTGCTTCTCATTTGAACATGGCCAAGGAACAACAAAATAAGGCAAATGATTAGAAACTTTTATATGCCGACTTAGTTCTAGCTCAGATGCCAGTCATAACATCCTTCCTCATCACATGGTAAATCACAAAATACCGACACATGTTCTGAAAATCCTACGGTTGAACATTTTCCACATGCTTATAAGAGCTGAGCTCTCATTTGCCAATTCCTTGTTACATATGTATTAAAGTCATTAAATCCTTCAAAGATATAAAAACAAATAACCCTCTTCAAAGGCCTTCTGATCATAAACATCAGTCAAGGCATAAAAACAGGAAACATACATTCACCAAAGATGTTTGCCAAATGAAGAGGATGGTGAGGGGCTCCAGTTGCTCATTTTTGTGCATGACATTGTGCTAATTTTATCAAGCCTCAGAAAACTTCAAAGTCTCCATGGAGATATGGATAACCATTTAGAAGAATTTGGCGTGACTATCCACGCAAGACCAAATGGATGAGGGGTTTCTATTGCCCACATTATGACACGCAGTTGGACAGACAAACTATAGAAACTTTCCACCAGTTTAATCTAAATCAGACACTAAAAATAGACAATGAATTGGACCCAGTATTAAATATGAAGAGGAGGGCAACTGGGATTGCCTTTAGGAACTAGAAAAATTCCTTTATGTATCTGTGATCTTAAGGCCAGTTCTCAAATGGTCCTATTCTTACCTTCCACTTCCCTCAAGCATCCAGCTACAATAGCAGAAATGCCCAGATGGTCAGCTGATCTTGTGGTGGCTAGTTAAAGTAGCAGCAACAGCAGAATCCTCTCAGGTCAGTCTACTAGATGTCAGTCAATATTCTTTCCTATGTAAGCTTCTCTCTGCTTCCTATAACATTAACTACAGTATGAGCAGCTAGATGGCGCAGTGGATGAGGTACCAGTCCTGGATTCAGGAAGACCTAAATTCAAATCTGACCTCAGACACTTGACATTTACTAGCTGTGTGACCCTGGGCAAGTCACTTAACACTCATTGCCCCCCCACACACACACTCACACACGCAAAAAAATAAAATAAAATAAAAAAAGAAAGTCACTTAACCCTGTTTGCCTTAATTTCCTCATTTACAAAATGAGCTGGAGAAGGAAATGGCAAACTACTCTAACATCTTTGACAAGAAAACCCCAAATGGGGTCATGAAGAGTCAGACATGGCTGAAATGATTGAACAGCTAAACTATTGTAATGGTTAGTTGTTTAGCTATTAGAATCTGGGACCAAATCAATTCAAGAAAAAAAAAGGTATGTCTGAATCTTAATATAGACTCTTAAAAAAGAGAAAACCATCCAAATGTCATTTTTATAGCACCAATTGAATTTAGACATTAGAATATTCATGCCAAAATTTTCAACACTTTAAATAGTCAGCTTTTATCTTTGCTCAGAGTAATCAGTCCCAGTGCCCAAGACCAGCTTTCAGAGTACCTACTGAGATATCTTAGATCATCTCTACTTTCTCCTTTAGGTCTCTTTCCCCCTCCCAACCCAGCCACTCTCAATATACTTCTTAGGTGTCCTATACCTTTATACTACCCCCTTTGCATTTCTGTCAAAGGTCGGCCTTCCTTAAACTTCACACCACTGCTGGGGAGCTGTGACTGCATGGGGATGACTAGAAGATAATGAAATGGCAAGTATGCAAACTGTCCAGCATCATTAGCAATACATCATTCCTGAGTTTGATTTCTTGACTCTGCCCCTTTTGTCCTGGATATCTCCCCTTGCTCAAATAATCTAAGGCTGTCCCATGATTTTTACTAAAATTGCTTATGGGCTATTTGGATTTTTTATCAGTTCTTGGTTCAAACTCTCTGGATCTACCTTGTTAGACTTATTATATTTGACACCTTTACTCTACCTATCCACTCCACCCACCCACTCCAACATACACACACACACACACACACACACACACACACACACACACACACGTTATCTCTAATTTTCCTCAAGATATAATTCCCGATATAATGTGATTGATTCTTTGAGTGGTAAAATTTATTTGTGGTATAGGCAGCTTTTGAAGGACCTCCCCTTTTGGGGGAGAAAAGATTGAACACTCCCTGAAGGGAAGTTGGAGGGCACTTCCGGAACGCTAGCTCTCGAGTCATTTGTGGAACTCGAGTTTGCTCTCTCTGTGTGTGGCGTCTGCTGTCCTGGTGGCAAGTACTGGTTCTCAGTCTGGCGGGCTGTTCAGGTAGGTGTTTGGCGAGTTAATGACAGAAAACTCTAAATTCCTTTGAACCAGCTTAATTGGAAAGCGGTCTGGGGATTGCATAGGCTAAGTTTAGAGTTAATAATATTTATCTGTATTTCTATTTTCCTATTTCCTTATCTTTGATTTTTATTAGTTTCACCTTTGTTGTTTAATTAATTCCCAAGTAATGAAATTTGATCCTTTTGTGAACTAAAGCTTAGAGGCTCTTTTCTTATTGACCTGGGAGAAATATCTAAAAAGGGCAGTTCAGAGGGGAGGGTAAACCTTAAAGGTCCCTCATGTTTCCGGGATCCCAATATTAAGGCAAGTCACCCAAATAACACTCCTTATATCAAATTTTGGCCCTCACATTTGAAAGATTTGTCCTTTGATTTATCAGCCAACATCCTTTGACTAGACCACTACAGCATCTAAAAGCCCAAGAATATCTTTAGGTCAACTGATCTTCTATCAAAATATATCTATTGCGAGTTCTCTTTTTTCTCAGAGCCAATTCTCTGAGGCTAGCTAATCTAAAAAAACTGGCCCCAGCTAAAGGTAAATTGTGAGTCTATAACTGCTTCAAGTAACATTTTAGCAGAGTCCTTCTTGAGACAGGATGACAACCCAAAGAAAGGAAAGACATTGTGTTATATAAATTATTGGGGGACTAGGGTGGGTTTTCTAAAATATTGCTACTTATAAATTAATGGCTATTGTACCAGTTTTGGCAGTAAGCATTTATTATATATTAATATCACATATTTATAAAGTATTGACTGAGTATAGCCCTGACTTCCCCACTAATCACAGGCTTACAGACCTAAACTGTTACATACCCAGTGTGGAGAGTAAAAGAGAATCACAGAAAAGCTTTCTTATGAAAATAATTGCCTAAGAATTAGGATTGAACAAATGGAAGCTAGTGACTTTATGAGAAATCACAACACAATAAAGCAAATCCAAATGAATAAAAAAATAGAAGGCAATATGAAATATCTTCTGGGAAAAACTGCTGACTCAGAAAATAGGTCCAGGAGAGATAATTTCAAAACTATTGGTCTACCTACCTGAAAGCCATGATCAAGGAAAGAGCTTAGACATCATCTTTCAAGAAACTGTCAGGGAAAATTGCCCTGATATTCTAGAAGCAGAAGGTAAAATAGAAATTGAAAGAATCCACTGATCACCTCCTGAAAGAGATCCCTAAAGGAAAACTACTAGGAATATTATAGCCAAATTCCAGAACTTCCAGGTCAAGGAGAAAATATTACAAGCAGCCAGAAAGAAACAATTCAAGTACTGTGGAGCCCCAGTCAGGATAGCACAAGCTCTAGCAGCTTCTACATTAAAGGACTGGAGGGCATGGAATATGATATTCCAGAGGGCAAAGGAATTGGGATTATAACCAAGGATCACATACCCAGCAAAACTGATCATAATCTTTCAGAGGAAAAAAATGGGACTTCAATGAAAAAGAGGACCTTCAGGTATTCATGATGAAAAGACCTGAACTGAATGGCAAATTTGACTTTTAAATACAAGACCCTAGAGAACCATTAAAAAATTGGAGTTAGGGGACATACCTGGGGTCATGCAGTGGGTCTGTCTGAGGCCAGATTTTGGCTGGGATTCCCCTGGGTCCAGGGTGGATGCTTTGTCCACTGTGTCACCTAGCTGCCCCATGATGACATCTTTAGGGTTAAATTGAGGGGTGACTGGAATGCACTGGGGGAGGGGGAAGGGCAGAGGTATCGTGAGGTGAAATCCCGCACGAAAGAAACAGAAATGGGCTTATGGAGTGGGGGAAGAGATGGGGGAGGAACAGGGCATAAATGGATTTTATACTCATCAGAATAGGCTCAAAGACCTTAAACTCATCAGAGTTTCCTCAAGGAGGGATTAACACACACACACACACACACACACACCCCATTGGGTAGAGTAATCTATTTAATCTGGGCAGTAAATGAGCCTAACACTCATCAGAATTGACTCAAAGACCTCAATCTCATCAAAATTGGCTCAAGGAGGGAATAACATACACACTCAATTGGGTGGAGTAATCTATCTAACCCTGCAGGAAAATAGGAGGGAAGGGGATAAAGAGAGAGGGGCAAAAGAAGGGAGGGCACATTGGGGGAGGGGACAGACAGAAGCAAATCCCTCTTGAAGAGGGATAGGGTGAAAGAAGATAGATAATAGAGTAAATATCATGGGGAAGAGAAGAGGATGGAGGGAAACACTTAACAATAGTAATCATGAAAAAGAGAAAAGGGGGGAAATTGTACAAAAAATATTTATAGCAACTTATTGTGGTGGCTAAGAACTGGGAATCAAGGGAATGTCCATCAATTGAGGAATGACTGAAGAAGCTGTGGTATATGATTGTGGTGGAATGGTCTTGTGCTATAGGAAATGACAAACAGGATGATCCCAGAAAAACCTGGAAAGACTCATATGAACTGATGTATAGGGAAGCGAGCAGAACTGGGAGGACATTGTGCATAGTGACAGCAGTATTGTTCGATGAGCAATTGTGAATGACTCAACTACTCTCAGCAATACAATGATCCAAGACAATCCTAAGGGACTAATGACGAAGTTTACTATCCACCCCCATAGAAAGAACTGATAAAAAGAGCACTTATGGATTGTATATATATAACCTGGTTGATGTTTTATGGAGGGGGGAGGAAAGGGAGGGAGGGAGAAAAATTTGGAATTCTAAATCTTATGAAAATGAATGTTGAAAGCTATCTTTACATGTAATTGGAAAAAGATAAAATAAATGTTTGTTGCAAAAAAAAAGAGAGAGAGAGAATCCCATGAAGAAGAGAGCCAAGAGACAAGAGAGCTACCCTAGTGTGCCCACGGATTTTATCCTCCTTTTGGTAGAGGTGGGTCACCACACATTGATCTAAGCTAATTGGTTAGCATAATTCAGCTCCATTGATTGACATGACTTGGGGGGTGGTCTAAAGATCAAATTCCATCCATCTAGGTGTGTTTCTTCCCCTAGCTAATCAAAAGGATCAATCTGAATTCCTTTTGTTAAGCTGAAGGCTCCATCCCAGGCTGGTTTCTGGTGACTGGGAGAGAGTAGCTAACAGTAACAGGTCTGGGTTTCTCCTAGA
Organism: Dromiciops gliroides; assembly: GCF_019393635.1. Taxonomy (NCBI): domain Eukaryota; kingdom Metazoa; phylum Chordata; class Mammalia; order Microbiotheria; family Microbiotheriidae; genus Dromiciops; species Dromiciops gliroides. The sequence goes on from NC_057862.1 coordinate 189,812,969, forward strand.
AATTCATTATTAATAATTATTTTCTCACAACATTCAAGTACCATAGCACACTGGTCTGGACATATTAGCAACAGTGCCCCCTCTGAACATGTCCCATGGGTCACCATCTACTTGACATATGGAGAGAGTGAACCAGACATAATGCTAACAAGTCCATTTTCTCTTGGAAGCAAATTTAGAGTGATACATTTTAGGTTCACAGTCAAATGTGTAAAGGAGAGGTTTTCCTGTCACAAAGGGGCTGAGAACACATGTTCTAGTTTCAGCCAAATGCTGCTAATTATTTGCCCTGAGTTTATATGCATGTGTGATATACAATTACCCTATACAGTCTGTACAGAACATATAGTACAACTTAAGTAAACATGAAACTGGTTATTAACATTGCTGCTCAGGGAACTGTTCTTTTACATTTGCTAATCGGAAATCACACTACAGTCAAGTAAGAAGATGATATACAAAGGATATTCTATGATATGCTGTAGCTGATTCCTTTCTTCACTTTCCTTGATATCATAGACTCCGTGAAAACCACTACTAATGAGTAAGCAAAAAGGGACAGGTTTGGGTGTTGTTGTCTACAAAAATCAAATAAAGTCAACATATATATAAAACAGATCCTGAATTCAGAAGCATCTAGATAACATGATGCCCAATCTTCTTTTAATATGAGGTTTAATTCTCTGCTTCATATACAGAAGGGTCCTATGGGAAAGGGGCAAGGGAATAAGCATTTACTAAGTGCCTACTATGTGCCAGGTACTATACTAAGCACTAAACAAATATTATGTCATTTGATCCTCACAACATCCTTGGGAGGTAGGTGCTATTATTCTCACCATTTTACAGTTGAAGAAACTGAGGCACACAGAGGTTAAGTGACTTACCCAGGGTGACACAGCCAGCAAGTGTCTGAGGTTGAATTTAAACTCCAGTCTTCCTGAATTCAAGGCCAGTGCTCTATCCCATGTACCATCTAGCTGCCTCTATCTCTATGGGGCATTGGGGTTATCTGATCTCTTTATCTTTTTCTCAGAACAAGTGGATCAACTTCAAGTTAAGATAGAGCAACTCTTCCCCAAACTCTCAGTTTCCAAATGGAAGCTTCAATGCAAATTCCTGAATCCCTGAAACTACAGCATTGGCATGTCTCAGACATATCCACTGGCAGAGAATATATGGGCAGAGTAGCCTCATGCCCCATATTACAGGACCTTGATCTGGAGAAGAGGACCATTCTCTTCTCCAAATGAACAATCTCCATCGAGAAACACCCAACTCAGGATCCACTGTGGAGAAAATCGTGCAACAAATAAGGTGAGTCCTCATCAACCCACTCTCATTTTCTGTTGGAAGCCTCTCTGCCCCTTTTGGAGTGGCCTTGTTAAAACGATTAGTCATGTTGTGAAAGAAGAATCAGAACACAAGGGGAAAACCTCAAAAAAGGGGGGAAAAACAACCAAAAACTAGAAACAGTAGGATTCAATCTACATTCAGAATCCACAGTTCCTTGTACTGGATGTGGAGAATATTTTCTATCAGGAGTTCTTTGGAATTGTCTTGGATCATTGCACTGCTGAGAAGAGCCAAGTTTATCACAGTTGATCATAAATAGATGAATTCTATCATTACTGTGAAATCAATTCACTGATTCCCACGAGATTATGGGAAACTATGAGTAGGCCAGTAGAGAAAAGGGCAGCTGCAAGTGTAAGGGTCCTCATGGTATTTCTCAAGGTGGCCTAAGCCATGTGCATTTAAGGCCATCCCTGTCCAAAGGTACTCCCTCTCTCCAAAGACACTAGAGGCTGAGAGCCAACCATAAAGTTCACTTTGGAAGTCTGGTTCTAAGTGGACAACTCCTCTTCACTCTTAGCTGCAATCCCCACACAGAAATAAAACTTGCTCTCCTGCTATAACTATGTTGAATAAAGCTCACAGTCCTTAACATGTTTCCTATTTTAATTTTTTTAATCTGCTTATGCTTTAAAGAAAACTCCTCCCTTAACAACAAGCAAATGCCCACAAATAAAGCAAAAAACCCCCCACCCAATTATAACCTTTTTATGTGAATCTTTACTGGCTCTGGGGTAATGTTAGTATTGGCAATTTTGAGACTTTTGTAACTTTCAACTGCTGAAAGAAATTCCAGCATCTGCACTAGATGGTGGTGCTGAGTCACTTATTTAGAATGGGATATGGATTGTATAAAGTCTGACAAGTTAGGTGACTTTTTTCTTTTTCTTTTTTGGTCAATGGCAGCATAGTATAAAAATAGAGGAGTGAAGGAACAGAAAGATGACACTGGGAAGCTTCAAATCTTTTTACCTCCTGATTCTTTAACATAGGAAACATTCCTTCAAGAAGTCAAAGTCAGATCTAACAAACATTCTTGGGTTTCTTCTAACTGAATTTTAATTACTGCTCTTAGTTTTCAATCTACTGTGTGAAAATATTGAAATTCCCTAAATCATTTGCTGATTTGTAAACTAACTTGAGGTTAATAGGCTAAAAGGCATTGTAGTCTCTAAATGTATTCATTCTAAAAAGTAGACATATACAAAAAGCAAAAAATAAAATCAGATGCAGGATAAATGAACTGAGGTGTAAGCTTCAATCAGTTGGACACATATTCCATTTATTATGGGTACTTAATTACAAGCATTATAATTAGTCACTATATAGACTATGTCAATGCAATTTTTCAAAAAACTAAAATCCAGGAGAGAAAATACAGGATTATTTGCCTGAATGGATTTGATCATTTGACAAAATTGACTGGCTTTTTAAAAAAAATGACCAATTGGATTGGACATTCTGTTTGTACACAGCCTTCTTCTGAGTCTATGAATGTAGAATATAATTACCATATTGTAACTAACAAGCTATGATTGAAACTAGCAAATGTAAATGTTTCAAAGTGTTTGGCTAATTAATTGCTCAGGCAGTCATTTGTAGAATAATTCATCTGCAGAATAATTAGACATGTAAATATTAAGGGTATGACCCGAAGCCACAATGCTTCAAGTCCATGAGGGCAAAGAACCATGTCTTAATTATCTTTGTCTCTCCCCCAGGGTTTGTGATAGAAGATTAATAACCCGCTACACAATGAGTGAATGAATGAATGAATGAATGAGTGTATTCCAATTCATTTAAATGTTTAAGAAGCAAGGTTTCTATAAGCTAGAGGGGTAAATGTCATGTGTTAGCTTCATTATATTCTTAAGGGTCCAAATCCGACATTAGTTGCTATATATATATATATATATATATATATATATATATATATATATATATATATATATATATATATATATATATATATATATATATACACACACACACACGTGTGTGTGTGTGTGTGTGTGTGTGTGTGTGTGTGAGGTAATTGGGGTTAAGTGACTTGCCCAGGGTCACACAACTAGTAAGTGTCAAGTGTCTGAGGCTGGATTTTAACTCAGGTCCTCCTGACTCCAGGGCAGGTACTCTATCCACTACACCACCTAGCTGTCCCGCAGTATTTTTTTTAAACCTGTGATTTCAGTCAGTTGGTGATGGGAATTCCTGGTTAGGAAATTCCTTTTTTCACAGTGGATAAAGTACCAGCCCTGGATTCAGGAGGACTTGAGTTCAAATCTGACCTCAGACACTTGACACTTACTGGCTGTGTGACCCAGGGCAAGTCACTTAACCCCCATTGCCCTACAAAAAAGGAAATTCCTTCTTTCAAGGCATGTCTACAGCTGCTATGTCATTTATGGACTTAGAGAGTTACCTGGGCATTGAGAGGTTACAGTGACTTATCACATAGCCAGGATGTGGTAGAGTGGGACTTTAATCCAGTTCTTCCTGGCTCAAGGCCAGTTCTCTTTCTGCTGTCTCTCTAGTTACCCCATATATTCTGCAATACTGTAATTTAAAAGCAGTTATCCCATGTAGTCTTTTAACTTCCCATCCAGACATAGCAGTGCTATTTGCAGCAATGCTATTCACTGACATTCCTATATGATGTGAAATCATTGTACAAGTGCACATTTCTATGACATATTAAGAGCAATCCAGGGAAAATGCAAGATTCGATAGAGTAGAGAAGCACCAGTGACATTTTCAGGAGGTCTAAATATATATTGCCATTGACTCCCCATTAGTGAAAGGCTCTGAAAGCAAACAGAAGAAGAACTTCTGTGAAAATATCAGAAAATACCATGCTTAGGGCTAAGATGTAAAGAACCTGGTTTGAGGAGAGCAAAACAGAAAGAATCTTGCAAAAGCTTCCCTTACACTGGGTGGTGGGAGAGGCCAAGGAGAGAAGCATTTCTTGGACTTAATCGAAAGAAAAAGCAAAAGTGTTGCTTCAGGTGTGAGGGCTCCTACGGCTCTGGGGAACTTGGAAATAATCTTGAAACCTCATCTTTTTTTTTTTTCATTTTTCAAAAAGCTGATTCAGAAAAGAGTATCTAAAATATTTGGTTACTGCTGTCCTCTGAATACTTTTGAATTCCACTCAGGCTGACTGACAGGAATATTTACTACCTGTTCCTACTCACATGTGCATCAAAGAGAAAGAAGCAGATTCTTGGGGTAACTGGATATCCTCCTTCTCTTGAAAACATGTTTGTTACTTGAATTCATCTTCTATATAAGGGCCACTAACAAGGACAGCAATGGGAAATTCAGGATTTCATTAAAAACCAGAATTTTCAATCAGAACCAAAGTGAAAAACAGCAGCGACAGTTTATAAGAGAGGAAGGGGAGCAAAAGATTTGATTTGGGTTCTGGCTGCCCCCTCCTGAATCTTCTTTCTAGCATTGCCAGGAGGCTGCCTCTTTCTTAAATGGGGAAAGCAACTATATTTGACAGAGGACCATTAGACTGCAATTTCCTCACACTTATAAATAGTTCTCACTGCAGTAGCATTCTCTGAGATGAATCAAGTCAGAGTAGACAAAAATGTGCCCTTTCCTTCCTCCTTCAGTAGAAGGTTTCAATAGTGACTCTTCACCTCTAATTTCTCTAATCTGGCAAAATGAGATGATTTATCTGACACAATCCACAATTGCCAAATACCAACCCCACTACCACATAAACTACAAAATGTCACAAACTTTCCTGGGCAGAAATAACAAGTGCTAGAAACCATTATTTTTATAATAAAGTTATTGAAATTGTATCATAAATATATTTTAATCCCATTTGATTTCACCAAATAAACTGAGTCACAAATTAAATACTTTGCTACTTGTAATACTCAGGTATTACAGGAAGAGCTGTTGGTGGGATGATGTATGCTGATCACTGAGTAGTAGGGGGCATATGGTGATTTTAGGTGTGCTGGCTAATAACTAGAAGGGCATTTCTTCCTTCATTTTGTTTATTAAAAGGACATCGCATCCTGAAGAAGTAGTCAGGTACTGATCTCTTCCTCTCCTCTCCCTCTACCATTTACCATATATCACTTATACCTAGAATGCATTGTCAATTACCACCTAGTCCCTATCACAGGCATTGGGTTCATTTTCAATTCAGTTAAATTCTAAAAACTTCTGATGAGTACTTAGTATGTGCACAGCATTATATCCTCTGGGGATTTCTCAAAAATTATCGATATTTTGTTTTGTCCCCACTCATTCCCGGGAACATGTGTCTACTTTGCTTTTCTCTAAAAAGCTCTCTGGCATTTACCCTCACCAAGAATTTCTCCAGGGTACATTAGAATTTGGAATGGCCCTAACCTTACCCCTGCATATACATATGCTAACAGAATATCAGACAGTGAATAGTTTCTCCATAACTCTCACAAAATGCAGAATAGACTAATAGCAGAATTTCTTGACAGCCAAGAAAAATCTTTTCCTCATTTTGGAGGACACCAAGCCATGCTCTCATCTGGTGAGTCCCACTGTTCCTCTGAACTTATAGTATCAGCAGACAGTCCTGGGATGCTCTGCTATGATAATTTTGGCATATGTTAACGTATGCATGTATGTGTTTAGACAGATAGATACACAGACAGATCAATCTATGGTCAGTTAGATGGCACAGGTGGATAGTCCTGGAGTCAAGAAGGACTAGAGTCAGGAATACCTGAGTTCAAACCTGGCCTCAGACGCTTACTAGCTGTGTGGCCCTGGGCAAATCACTTCACCCTGTTTGCCTCAGTTTCTTCATCTGTGAGATGAGCCAATAGTAAATCATTCCAGTATCTTTGCCAAGAAAAACCAAATAGGGTCACAAAGAAATGACTGAACAATGGCATACTCTTTCCAGGTGCATATGAAACAGGTAATTTCCACATCTTCTCCAAACTTCTATTAAGGCTTTGAATTCTTTTCACCCCTCCACTTCTTGTCAAGATTCTACATCTATATCTGGCTCTAGTCCTTATTTGCACATGTTGCCTGCAGAGGCTACATGGGGTTCTAGGTCTCTCTTCAGTTACATATGCAGCTTCCTTCCAGTTGGGCCATTGTCTCCTTTTAAAGGTCAAACTCAAAGGACAGATTAAATAGAGGAATTATAGCATTACTGAAAAATCAATTCCCTGATCCCACTATCCCATTGCTTCCCAAAGAAAGGTCAGTAGGACAATGAGAATCTAAACATACCTTACCTAGGGAATTCACCATTTTTCAGGAAATAAAAAAAAATGTAGGCCTTACCCAACTTTCTTGGCACATACAGCCTATATTCTAAATGTCATATAAATATTTTCATGGGACTTATCAACTGGTTGGAATTTGAATCTGTTGTTGATACCACTGTTTTGGACTATAGACTCCTAGAAAGTAAGGTGCCAAAGTTAAAAATTGGTTTGAACCTGATATCATTTTTTTTTTAATAAAGAGAGAGGAAGGTGGGGTGGATGGGTGGGAGCAAGGCAAGAAACAGAGAGAAGACAAAGAAAACTGCATTATTTTTACTAAGTGATTTTTAATTCACAAAAGTCTACCTACTCCTACAGATATCATTCATGAACCCTAAAATTCTTCCATAAAACACCCTCTTTTTTCCTAAGAATAAATGTAAAATGCCAAATTATGAAAGTGCTGACGCTTCAGGTTAAGCAAACCACAATGGTAAATATACATTTTAAACATGATCTCTTTGGTCAAAAGAAAGGTTGTTAAAACCAAAAATAACCACAAAAATCACCGGGGCATTATTTGCATTGAAAATAAGCCCCTTGCTGGCTCTTTTTAAGGAAAGGATGGGTAGGGATAAGGGAAAGGGGAAGGGCTTCATAATGTAAGAGTAATAATTCACTAAACTCCATTGGTTTCATTTTCATCCAGACCAAAGTTCAGCTCTTTTTTCCTGTCGCCAAAGATTCTTGAAGGCATGCGGGGGGTCCTGAGGAATGTGAGAGAGAATGTCTGTGTGTGATGGAGGTGATGAGGCAGAGAAGGCATTTTCCTCTTTGCTCTGACCCTATACAAGCTTAGGTTTATCAGCTCTCAGCTCTCTCCTTGCAAACACCAGTTCCTTGACAGGGGGTGGAAAGAAAGTAGGAAACCACAAGCTCTGCTTGTAATTAAAAAGGCAATTTCAGTTAAGGGAAGAAAAAAAAACACAATGGAGTGGATCAGGAATTGAGGTAAGAGCTCTACAATTATCTTAAAAAGAAAGCTGTAGCCAGGAAATGAATATGCAGAGAAACGACTCCAGGATATTTTAGGTGGTAGGTACTTCACACCACATTTGGCTTGACTGAATATGCTGGGGCTTATTTTAAGTCTTGTTTTCAGATGGTCTTTTTTTCCTACATTCAGTCCTTATACATACATGCATACACACATGCAAACATGCACATGCGGATAAACACAAATACCCATGTGAATGTACACATACACACATGCATGTACAATCTATATGTGTGTGTCCATATATAATCTACCCTGTAGAAAACTGTAAGTGGAAACAAGAGCATGAAGTCAAGTTAGTAGAGAAAAGGCCTGGCTTTGTTCCTTTCTTATCTGGCAGGCAATATATACATACTGGTACCCTATATGTTTTTTTTTCCTATGAAGGACCCTTGCCTCACATTTTAATTTAAGCACTAAACCTAATAACAATGCAACTATATATGTGTGTGTGCATACACATATGTACATATGAATATATGTGTGTGTCTATGTGTATATACACACATATGTATAATGTGTACATGTATATATTCAAACAACCTTTAAAATTTAGAACTATAAATATAATTTTTATTCAATTAATATAAGATATGCTTTTAAAAGTATCATGTTCAATTAAAGGAAAATTTAAGGAGTGAAAGGAAAATAAAGAGGAAAAAAGAGGCAATGTGAAAATGAGAGAAAGAGAAGAAAGAATACTAGTTTTCAAGTAAAAAGAATTTAGTTCAAGTTCTGGCTTTGATATTTATTAGCTATAGGACCCTGGGAAAGTCAATTAACCTTTTTATGCCTCGGTTTCCTCATCTGTAAAATGGGGACAATAATAGTACTTACCTCCTAGGGTTGTTGGGAGGCTCAAATAAGACAATAATTGTAAAGCATTTAGGACAATACCTGGCACATAGAAAGTGCTATATAAATGTTAGCTATTATTATTGTTGTTTTTATCTGAAAAATAGGGATACTAATGCACTTGAATTGAGAGGCAGCTGTGGTGTAATGATTAGATAGCTGACCCTCAAGTCAGGAAGATAGAGGTTCAAGTCCTGCTTGGCACACAGTGGCTGTGTGAGTAACCCCTGGACAAGACTGAACCTTCCAGGGTCACCAGGGAACTCTAAGATTATGAACTGCACAGCAGTTGCACTTGCATTTCCAATTACATGTAAAAACAATTTTAACATTCTTAAAAAAAAATCTGTTTCAAGTTTTCTTTCTTTCACTCTTCCCTCCCCCCTCATTGAAAAGGCAAGCAATTTGATATAGATTATGCATGTGCAGCCCTGCAAAACATTTCCATATTAGTCATGTTGTGAAAGAAAACAGGGAAGGAAGGAAGGAAGGAAGGAAGGAAGGAAGGAAGGAAGGAAGGAAGGAAGGAAGGAAGGAAGGAAGGAAGGAAGGAAGGAAGGAAGGAAGGAAGGAAAACAAATTAGAAGCATGCTTCAATCTGCATCCAGACTCCATCAGTTCTTTCTCTGGAGGTGGATGACATTTTTCATCATAAGTCCTTTGGGATTGTCTTGGATCATTGTATTGCTGAAAATAGATGTCATTCACAGTTGATCATTGTATATATAATATTCTTCTGGTTCTGCTCACTTCACTTTGAAAAAGTTCATGTCAGTCTTTCCAGGTTTTTCAGAGAGCCTCCTATTTATCATCTCTTACATCTCAATAGTATTCCATCACAATCACATACCACAACCTGTTCAACCATTTCCCAGTTAATGGGTATCCCCCAATTTCCAATTCTTTTGCACTACAAAAAGAGCTGTTATGAATATGCCTTTTGGGCATAATTCCAAATTGCTCTCCAGAATGGTTGAATCAATTCACAACCATGCATTAGTGTCCCACCAACAACGCATTAGTGTCCCATTTTTTCTACATCCCCTCCAACATTTATCATTTTCCTTTTCTGTCACATTAGCCAATCTGATAGGTATAAAGTGGTAGCTCAGAGTTTTTTTTTATTTTGCATTTCTCTAAACAGTAGTGAATTAGAGCATTTTTTTCATATGACTATAGATACCTTTGAATTCTTTTTTCTGAAAACTGCCTGTTCATGTGCTTTGACCATTTGTCTATTGGGGAATGATTTGTATTCTTATAAATTTGACTCTTTTCTCTATATATTTGAGAAATAAGACTTTTATCATAGAAACTTGCTGTAAAAAATGTTTCCCCAGTTTCCTACTTTCCTTCTAATCTTGACTGTACTAGTTTTGTTTCCGTAAAAACTTTTGAGTTTAATCAAAATTATCTATTTTGTATATTCTGATTCAATGTTCTCCGTAGCTCTATGATAATTGAGCTTTTCTAAAAGTCTACTCATTTCCTTAACTTCTTTCCAACACCCTGGTGACAAGTCTCTGAGAACTTAGCTAAAGTAGCCTCAAGACAACAAGCACACCCTCTGTCACAGAGTCTATTTGCAAAGCTTTTCTCCTTTGGCAATCAACCAGTCAGCAAACAGTTATTATGTGATTACTATATTCTAGGCACTGTAGCGTTAGGGATACAAAGAAAAGCAAATGCACAGTTCCTGACCCCACCACATTCTAAGGTGGAGAAAACATGTAAACAATTAAGTATGTAAAAGACACACAGTGTAATCAGACAGTAATTTTGGAGGCACTTGGCTGGGATGGGAGGAGGAGGAGAAGGACTTTGGGAAAGGTCTCCTGCAGATGGGAGTATTTGAGCTGAGGTTTTGTTTTTTTTTTGGTGAGGCAATTGGGGTCAAGTGACTTGCCCAGGGTCACACAGCTAGTGTTAAATGTCTGAGGCCAGATTCGAACTCAGGTATTCCTGAATCCAGGGACAGTACTCTATCCACTGCGCCATCTAGCTGCCCCTGAGCTGAGTCTTAAAGGAAGCCTGAAGACAAAGGTGAAAAGGGAGAGTACTCCAAACATGAGGGCCAAATACTTTAAAGGCAAGTCAATAAGGAGATAAAGTTTTGAGTACAAAGAACAAGAAGGCCAACGTTGCTTGATCTAGAGAACTTAGAAGGTAGTAAAGTATAAAAATCACTAAAAAAAAGTAGAAAGAAGGCAGGTAGTGAAAGGCTTTAAATGCTAAAAATAACATTTTGTACTTGATCTTGGAGGTAATAGGGAGCCAATAGGGAGGGAGGGGGGTTGGGGGGGAACGTGGCATGATCAGACCTGTGCTTAAGAAAAATTACGGTAGTAGTTCAGTGTAGGATGAATTGGAAACAAGAGAGACTTGAAGTAAGGGTACTAATTAGAAAACTACTAAAATAAACACAGAAATATGTTTCATGTGATTGTACATATATAATCTATATCAGATTACTTGCTGTCCTGGGGAGAGGGGAGGGAGGGAGAAAAATTTGAAACTAGAAATCTTATGAAAACTGCCTCTAAATGTAACTGGAAAGTAATAAAATATTTATATGGAAAAAAAGAAAACTACTAAAATAGTCCATGGATAGGGTATTAAGAGTTTGTATAATAGCGGCAGCACTATCAGTGGAGAGGAGGGAAGATATCTATATCTATATGATTGGATAGAGCAAAGAAGATGGAGAAAGAAAGTTCACAGAAGAGAATTAGAAGAAAACAGCATCATGAAAACTAGAGAAGAAAGAGTATCCAGGATCAAAGACTACAGAAAGGTAAAGAAGGACCAGGTCTGAGAAAAGGCCATTTAAATTCTACAATTAGGAGATCATGGATAACTTTGGAGACAGGGGTTTTGGTTGAATGATGAGAATAGAAGCCAGACTGCAGAGGCTTTAGAAGTGAGTTGGATGAGAGGAAGTAAAAATGGTAGTTTTCTCAATGAGTTTCACTGAGAAGAGGAGGAAAGATATAGGATGATGGCTAGCAGCAATAGGAAAATCAAGTGAGGAAGGATGGGGGAGACACAGGTGGGTTTATAGGAAACAGGGAAGCAGCTAGTAGTGAGGGAGAGACAAGCTGCTATCTGCCTCCAGCTCAGGAGGGGAACTTGCACCCCTACTGGATTGTAAGGGAGAGAGAGAATGACAAAACATTATGATCAGGAGAGGATTTCAGAGTTCACAAACATGAAAGTGGAATACTTGTGGGTGAAGGAAAGATCAAAGGTATAGTCTTCTCTATGTGTACCTAAGGTGAAGAGGACAACTAGTCATGAAAATTGAGTAGATTGAGTAGTACTGGGAGTGTGTGTGTGTGTGTGTGTGTGTGTGTATACACAATTCAAGAAGCATTTACAAAGCAAGGTTGAGAGGCAACAGGACCGAGTGGAAAGCTGGCTGGCCAAGGAATCAGAAAGACTGACATTCAAATCCTAACTCAGACACATGCTAGCTGTGTGACAACAGGCAAGTCAATTAACCTACCAGTGACGAAGGGCACTCTCCAAAACGATGAGTTTTGACTGACAGCTGCCAATCTGCATCAATAGAGTTTCCTCACTGGGAATGTCCCACATGGATAAAATCACAAGACCACAAAAATGAAACTTAGAAATCATTGTGCTATACCCCAGGGACACAGACAAAACAGAAGGGACTCCTATTCTTAGGCTAATTAGATTCTTCATACATTATGATCCACTCATACAAAATTAAAGGCTGGATGAGCACTTGTAGTGATTTTGTAAAGGGATAATCTCAAACATCCCTTCCAAGTCTAAAATTCTAAGATTCTGTTTACACAAACCCAGAGTTCCCTGTTGGTAGTTGGTAGAGTTCCCCTCACCAAAATAATTTTGCATCAATATACTTTGGATTTATCTCATGTATGTTCCTCTTCTCCCCATCCAGCCTCCCCACCCCACAATAGAATTCCTATTCCTTTAAGGGCAGCAGCTGTTTTCATTTTTGTTTACCACTAATATTTGCACAGTGAATGGTCATTTGTAGGCATTTAGTATATACTTGTTGTAGCTGTTATTGATTCTAAAATGTGACACTTCTGTATTTGGGAAGGGTGGGGAAGGGAAAGGGGAAGGAGGAGAGGAGGAGAAGGGGAAGGACATTTATTAAGTACCTACTATGTGCCAGGAACTACGCTAAGCACTTTACAGATATTTCATTTGAACTTTACAATAACCCTGGGAAGTAGTTGCTATGATCCCTCATTTTACAGTTGAGGAAACTGAAACAGACAGGAATTTTAAGTGATTTGCCCAAAGTAATACAGTTATTCGAAGCCAGATTTAAACAGGCCCTGAGTCCAGGGCCAGCACTCTCTCTATTGTGCCACCAGCTCCTCCATCTAGCAGATTTTGTGCACTGTCAAGAAAAAGTAAGTGTGAGATTGAGCAGAAAAAACCCAAACAGGAATTCTGAGCAAACCTTCTGTTGATAAATTGGGAATAACAACATACATTTATAACAGCCTTTAACACTGGGATACTTCAAAAAGATCCATGGCTCCCCCAGAGTGGACTTTGCTTCAATCCACTCATGCTAGGGTAGAATTTCAAGAGTTGCACGTACAAAGGCATCAATCACCTAGTTACTTAGTATCGATCCTCCCAGTGATGAGCCTTTCCACACTTAGCTAGATTATTCCTCGGATGAGGGCCTGTCCCCAGGGAGCCTATGCTCTAAGCCTTTGTAGTTTGATAGGGACTTTGTGAATCTAGGTCCCATTTGGTGTGCCCTTTGAGAACCTAGGCTCACCTCCATACCAGGATAAAGCAGCAGAGGAAGATTTTAATGGAGATTTATCTCCATTGGAGAAATAATTCATAAAATTCTTGGCTATCCTTTGAAGCAGCAAGACCCTGTGAAAAGCCTCATGTCCCCTGGACTAGGAGTACATGGATTCAGCTCTGCTACTTAACTACCTGGGTGACTTTGCCAAGTCATTTAAGCAATCTGGGCCTCAGTTCCTCATCTGTAAAATGAAAGGTCTGTAGTAGATCAGAGATTCTTAGACCAGGGGCCACAATCTTTTAAAAATATTTTGATAACTGTATTTATTTCAATATAATTTATTTCATAATCTTACTCATTTTATCATATGCATTTTAAAACTATTATTCCCAGAAGAGGTCCACAGGCTTCATCAGATTGCCAAAGAGGGGTCCAGAAAAGGTTCCTGGCTCTTGGATTACATGATCTTCCAGATCTAAATCTATGATTCTATGATTATGAGTTATCCTCAATAAAAGTCCCCCCCAAATATGTTGTGACTTTGGACCAGTGAAATGTCAATGACCTGACATTTGGCATTTTGTTATTAAGCCATGGTTGTAAAATTGGAGTGAATCATCAATGCTAATTGCCTTGTGACTCACATGATTATAATATTATCATTACATAATACTGCAATTGTTCATAGCACAGGGGCAGAAAGGCATAAAGATAAACTGGGCTGTTAAGTCTGACTTTCATTATAATGAGTGCAGCACTAATTATTTTTGCTAATTTTTAATGGCCCACAGAAGCCCAATTCAACAGCTAAGCATTTTTTTTTAACTGCTAATGGTCCAAGAAGCTATTTTCTAGCCTGTAGAAGCAGATGCTTATTAATAACCTTTCCTGAAGGATTAAATTTGGGTTCTCCACTGAAGGCAGCTAGCTGCCTGTAGTCAGTCACACTGATCCCCTCTCCTTCCTCCTCACCCCGCCTACTGCCTTTCTCTACCTGAGGGTCTTTTGTGTTCAGTTGAATTCTTTAGTGACAGGATCTATAGGATAAACTAGGCCGCAGGGGGTAGGAATGCACACATGGTTTCAGCTACTTTGGAAGCAGGCCCGCTGTGGCGCTCAGCTTACAAGGTCAAAGTTAGATAGTCGTTTTTTGTGTTTTTTTTTTCTCCTGGGGAAAACACATAGCAAAAGTAGGAAAACACATATTATTTCTTTAAAATAAATATCCAAATGATCTGGTTTTATCCATGTGGTGTGGATCATTCAATGGCGTTATAGGAAGTTCTAGTCAATGTTTAAAAAAAATGAAAAATTACAAGTAAATTGTTCCTCTTGGAAACTGGGGGATTTTATTGTTTTTGTAAAATGTCCTCAAGTCAGTCTCTTTGAGTCCTTCCGTCTAAAAAGAATTTTGCGTTGTAATTTCATATCAAGAAGTTTTAGAGGGGGAAAAAAAGGTTTCTCTGTGCAGTGCTGACTCCTTACCACAACGCCCAGAGAATTTCATTTTAAAGTGGTCACCCTATAGATAGTATTCGTAATTTTCATTTTCAGGGCTTTTTCTTCTCTGTCATAGAAGGAAATACTGGTATCTTGCTTTGACCGTAAGCATTTTCAGAGTTTGGTCCAGGAAGGGAAGAGCAAAAGAAAGAAGAAAAGTAAGAGAGCACCTACCATTTTATGAAATGAATAAATACCCATATAAAATATATATGGGGGGGGAAGAGAGGGAAAGAGAAGGGAGAGAAAGAGAAGGAGAGAGAGGAGAGAAAAGAAGTAATGTGGCATAATGGATAGGAGGCTTTGGAATCATGGAAACCTGGGTTCAAATGCTGAATCTGACATATATTTCCTTTGTGCCCCTGGCCAAACTACTTAACTCCCTAGTTTTCCAAAAAACTCTCTAAATTTCAGACTAAGTGCCCATTTTCACTGGTAGCTCCTCATTGGGAGTTCCCTATACTACACCAATGAAATCATAGGTCCAGTCTCCCTCAAGCTTCTCTGTCCAAAAGATGTAGATGTCTTCTTTTTTCTTAAGGAAAAGCATTTGTCTACAAATAAACACACCCTCATAGTTCATTTTTGGGTCAGGAAAACTGAGTTATTTTTGTGTTTGTTTGGTTTTTGCAGGGCAATGGGGATTAAGTGACTTGCCCAGGGTCACACAGCTAGTAATATCAAGTGTCTGAGGCCAGATTTGAACTCAGGTCTTCCTGAATCCAGGGCCAGTGCTTTATCTACTGCACCACCTACCTGCCCCGGAAATCTGAGTTCTAATAATAACACTCTCACTAGTTTGCTGGTTACTTTGGACAGGTCACAGTTTCCCTCAGTCTTGTTTTTTGTCTGTAAAACATGGAGATATTAGAACCTCTCTCAGGTTCTTTCCAGCCCTAAGGTTCTATGAAAGTCGTTCTCTTCCATACATCCAAATTGAAGGCATTAGGCCAGTAGAAATTCACCATTGCTATGACTTAGTAAATTCTGAATTGTATATGTGCTGAGTAAGTCTTCAAACTATTTGCCCTAGCAAAGTCTGATTTATCCTTCCAAACAATGTTATAAACTAGAAACACAAAATTAGATTTGGAAATAACTAGTATGAGAGGCAGTGTAGCAGAAAGGACCCTGGAGTTGGAGTTGAAGACTGAGGTTTAAATCTCAGCTCCATTCTTCTTGTTGTTGTTGTTTGTCCTTTGTTGTCGAAGAAGACCATGATAGATGTCATGACTTTCAGTGGATTGGATTTAAGTGAGGCAGGGCTGTGCAAAGTCACTCTCTACTCCATAACCATCTGGGTCTAGTGGTAAGATATATTATCAGGATAACTGTAAATGGCCCCAGATGTTTGAGGCAATTGGGGCTGTGACTTGTCCAGGATCACACAGCTAGTAAGTGTCCGAGGTGAGATTTGAACTCATGTCCTTCCAATTTCAGAGTAAGTGCTCTATCCACTACACCACCTAGCTGCCCCTCAGCTCTGCTACTAATTACCTGTTTTATTTGAAGAGTGTCCTCATCCAAAAATGAGCAAGTTGGACTACATAATACCTAGGGACCTTTCCAACTCTGAAGTCAACATAATTTGTCCAAAAAGAGTATTGTAGAAAGAGCCGCTGAAAAGATTTGAAATCTTCTGGTCTCTTTGTCAAGACTTCTTTCTTATTGTTAATCAGAGACTGAGAACACTGGGGAGTCTCACAAATTTCCTCTAATTTAACCTGGTCCTCACAGCAGTATCTAGATAAATCTATTAAATTTACTTCAATTTCACTTTTTAAAAAATGTTTTTGTTAATTAATATCAGGGAATCTGTCTAGATTGTGATGACATGTTAGGATTGGTAAATGCTTCTGGATTTGTCTGCAATACAGTACACACTAAAAATATTTAAGTATTTTTGCTGTTTATTCTTTGACATAAATATTCTTTCATGAGCATGTTATTTAAATTGGATTTAAGCTAAAAATTAATCTCACCCATTTCCACCTCCCAATTCATTTTTTGAATGATTGGAAAGTCCTGCACAACTAAGGAAGTATGTCAGTCATAAATTAGACAAAAATCTGTAGGAGCAATATATAGTTACATGGTCTATTAAACTACCCAGTGACTCAAAAGACACTGTAGTCATCAAGGCTAGGAGTAATAAAGCATGATGAAGTTAATTTTCTTTAACCAAAGTTCTCTATCAATTAAAACAGTCTGCTGAACATTTAAAAAAAAAAACCCTTTTAACTTTTTCATCAAGCATTTAAACATCTCCATTTCTCCACTGTACCCCTTATATTCTTGGGCTCCAAATGAGCCCCAAACACAATTCCTCTAGGCATTTCACACTGATCACACTTGAATGAATAGTATCCCTTCTGGCTGCTAATCTATTTAAAACCACATCCCCAACTACAGACATCGAATTCGTTAATCGAGTGCATTAACCAACAGCCACAGCAGCCCAGTTTAAGCCATATCCACATTAGTAAGTTAGCTCAGGGGTTTAACACAGCTGTTCTCTTGGTGATTAATGGGAGCCGAATTGCACAGTGCCTTTGTTTCATTGGCAAAGTGTGCCTCACCACAGCTTTCCATTAGCACCACCAGTCAAAATGCTCTATTAAGCTACTACACCATGCATCACCTCCTTAACAAGCAGTCATTTACCAGTACATAACCGTCAAGAAGATCATTCTTTTGGCTAGTTCCACCTGAGACACAAGGAACAGCATGACTTACATTAATTGCCTGCGATTGGCTTCATGGTTTCTGAGAGACCACAAAAATATCAAAATTTGTTTTAAATTCAAAATCTGGGGAGAGTGCCCTTCTCTCATGCTAAAGAACAACCTCTAGATTTATAAGATTCCATAAACATCTTAGCACCATCATCCATAAGCAAGTAATGCATAAGTCACAAAGAAGACAGTTTGTTCACATTTGGTTTGGAAATACAGACTGTTGTGGGGGAGGGGTGGCTAAGTACTTTACTCAACACTTGCCCTGAAGAGGTTAGGAAAAATTATTTCAGTGACCTGCCTTATACTAGCATCCCATTTCACATTAAACCACATTGCAGACTTTTGCATTCACAGATAGTTCTTCTGACAGTGTTGCTACTCGTGGAGTCAAGTGCACGGGAGGGGAGCTGGGAAAGGGGAAGTCCTGTAGCTGCATGATGTTAATTTCATATGAATGTATATATTCACTCTTTTGTCAAAGGACTTTAATGGCTTTTGACAGGGCTTATCATTGGTGTCTGTGTGTCTGGATCTTCATATCCTGGGCTGTATGGTGTCTTTACTCAAAACATACTCCTCTCCCAGACCTAGGTACTATCTTCCTCCATGTCTCCAACTACTGAATGAAGGGTTGGCCTGACTGATCTTGTCTACCTACATTACTTCCAAATGGAGGGATATTGGCAGGAGCATCAGAACTCATTTAGTCCAATCCATTCTTTTTACAGGTAAAGAAACCGAGACTAAAAAATAACATATGTGATAAATACAGAGGCATGGAGAGAGCCAAATGAACTGATGCAAAGTAAGTAGGACCAAGAAAACAATATAAGCAGTAACTACAACAACATAAATGGAAACAATAATGATACACTGAAAAAAATGCAACAAAATTATAGCAATCAAGCAGGACCTGAATGAAGAGATATGAGAAGATATCTCCAACCTATCCCTTTGTGGAGGTGGGAGGCCCAGAGGCATTACACATTGTATATGTTTTAGGACTTTTTCAATGTATCGATCAGTTATACCAATTTTTTTTCCTCTCTAAAATTTTGTTTTTTAGTAATTTTTCAATCATGCCTGACTCTTCTTGTCCCCTTTTAGGTGTTTCTTGGCAAAGATACTGGAGTGATTTGCCATTTCTTTCTCCAGCTCATTTTACAGATGAGGAAACTGAGGCAAATAGGGGCAAGGGACTTGCTCAGGGTCACACAGATAATAAGTGTCTGAGGCCAGATTTGAACTCAGGAAGATGAATCTTCCTGACTCCAGGCTAGTTACTCTATCCACTGTGCCCCCTATCTGCTCTTCTCTCTAAATTACTGTTTGTCATACAGGATGGCCCTTTTGGAGGGTAAGCAGAAGAATACCTGGAATAGCTATGGTGATGTAAGAAATAAAAAATGTCAATAAAATTTATTTTTTAAAAAAGAGAGAGAACCTGAGGCACACCGCTAATAAGTGACAGATTCAGGACTAAAACTCTGTGCTTTTCCCACTACAGAACTATTCAAAGAACTTACAACTTGTTGGAAAAAAACACGTGCATATATCTATACACATACAAACAAAATCCAGCACTACAGAACATAGAACATAAAAATTAGAAGGAGACTCATAACTGAATTCCCTCTTCAGCATATAGGCATTGAAAACTAGTCCTCTCTATTTCCAAAGAGCTCTAATGCCTTGGAAGTTTATCCTTAGAATAGCCTAGGTTTGTCTCTTGGCAAGCTCCAGACATTTCTCCTAATCTAGTGCTGTCCTCTAGGGCCCAATAGAATGAGGCTCTTCTCTTGTCTACTGCAACAGCCTTCAGGTACCTAAAGAGTGCAGTCAGAATCATATTGCCCCTGAGTCTTCTCTTGTCCAAGGTGAACATCACTGGCTTAGCCTTCTCACTTTATATATTTGGAAACTGAGGTCCTTAGGGGTTAGATGCCTTTCCCAGGCAATAAGTAGCAGAGCCATAATTCAAACACATGTTCTCTGATTCCAAATTCAGTAGTCTTTCTGTTGGAATTGCAGATAGACATATGCTGATGTGTTCTTAGCAATGGTGGGCCTATAAGGAAGGAATATAATCCTACTGGTACTAACACCTCATGTCTCCATAGCATTTTTTTTGTTGTTGTTGTTTTAGTGAGGCAATTGGGGCCAAGTGACTTGCCCAGGGTCACACAGCTAGTAAGTGTTAAGTGTCTGAGACCGAATTTGAACTCAGGTCCTCCTGACTCCAGGGCCAGTGCTCCATCCACTGCGCCATCCAGCTGCCCCCTCTCCATAGCATTTTACAGTTGAAAAGCGCTTTATCATTCATTGTCTTATCTGAGTTTCACCACAACTTTTTGAGATAGGAAGGAAAAGTATTCCCTCCATTTAACAGATAGGTAAACTGAGGCTCGAGGGGTGATTAAACCAATTTATAAAGTTGGTAAGTGGCAGAGTTGAGATTTTTACTCCCAACTACATTACAATGCCTTCCTAATGTGGTATTAATATTATTTTCTCTGTACTACATAAGAGAAGATGGAATTGGTCAAAACTGTGCATTCATTGCCTTCATACATTTTGGATCTGAAAATCTCTTTTCTTGAGTTTGGCATTACTTACTTTTCCTATTGAATAGGAGGGAAACATACCAAGTTGCTAGCAAAATTATATTGCATTAAGTGCAAACAAAAGTCTGTGTGTTCTAGCATAAAATAGCTATAAAAACAGGTGTAAAACTGAACTTACACTGGAGACCTTCAATTCCCTCCCCAACAGCTCATTTCAACTCACTTTTTATCATCAAACATCTACTGAATGTTCATAGAATGCAAGGTACTGTCCTACCTAGTACCATGGGTTTACATAAATTATATTATTATTATTATTATTATTATTATAAATTAGCTTAAATTAAGCTAGCCATGTTCCCTAGCTGGATAAAAGGAGGAACAAATGAATCCTACTAATACATGAAGGGACTCTGTCTCCTTCCCTGGATTCTCCTCCAGATCACATCCTCTCAGCCCAGGTGGCTCTCAGGTTCTGTCCTGGGCTCTCCTCTCCTCTTCTTTTACACTACTTCATTAGACGATCTCATCATTTCCCATAGATTTAATTGTCATCTTTAGAATGATGATTCGCAAATCCACTTCTCCTGTCCCGATCTCTCTGCTGACTCCAATCTCACATCTCCAACTGCCTTTCCAATAGCTTGAACTAAATGTCCAGTAGACATCTTAAATTCAATGTGTCCCAAATGGAACTCATTCTTTTCTCCAAACCCTCCCTGCCTCCTAATTTCCCTGTTACTCTAGAAGGCAACACCATCCTGCCAGTCCCTCTGGCTTACAACCTAGAAATCACCCTGGACTTCTCACTATCTCTTACCCCACCCCATATCCAAGCTTTTACCAAAGCCTGTAGATTTCACCTTTACAACATCTCCAGAATATGCCCCTTCTTTCCTCTGACACTCTCACCACTCTGGTGCAGGCCCGAATGCACTCATGCCTGGAGCGTTGTAATAGCCAGATGGTGGGTCTTCCTGCCTTGAGTCTCTCATTACTCTAATCCACCTTCCATTCAGCCACTAAAGCACAGGTGCAGCCACATCACCCTCCTCTCCTCTACAAACTCTGGTGGCTCCCTATTAGCTCCAGGAGCCAATACAAAATGCTCTTTTTGGTATTCATTCGTATGCCTGTAATTCTCTCTTTTCTCATCTCTTCTCATCTCCTGCCTTGCCTGGCTTCCCTGAAGTCCCAGCTAACATCTCATTTTCTCTAGGAAGCCTTTCCCAATCTCCTTTATTGAATTTCCTTCCCTCTGAGAGTACCTCCTGTCTCCTCTCCTTAGACTTTTGTCTCGCCCATTAGCTGGTGGGCCCCTTGAGACCAGGGATTGTTTTTGCCTTTCTTTGCCCAGCATTTGGCACAGTGCCTGGCACACAGTAGGCACTTAATAAATGCCTTTTAACTGACTATCTTTAAGACCTAGCTGTAACATACTGAAGAGCTCCATAAATGAAGAAACCAGGGCATCTGTCTTACACTATTGACTCTGCCACTCACTGGCTGTGTGAGTCAGCATATCTGGAGAGCTGGGTTCTGATATCAGCTGATATCATTTAAATGTACTGAGCCTTAATTCTTCATGTCCAAAATGAAGACATAATACTTAACTACTACATAAAGCTGTTGTAAGGAAAAGACAATAAGAGTTAATGAGTTAAATAAAGTTAAATAAATAAAGTTTTAAATTAAATTAAAATTCATAATAAATAAATAATGTTAAAGAAAGAGTTGAAGCTCTGTATAAATTTGAGTTACTCTAGTGTTAATTAAAATAGCACAATTATTGCTCCAAATGCCAATAAGGAACCCATTGCTCGGTTTTGAGGGGGACTGTCTCCATATACAGGTTGCTAACCTCTCTAGGACTCAGTTTTATCCACATTAAATGGGAAAGAGGGAAGAAAAGATGATGTTTAGGCTCTCTTTCAGTCCTATGATTTTAATCTATAGGTTGCTTGAGGTCAAGCCTGTGTCATACCTCTTTGTTTCCTGGGACATAATACCATGTTTTGCACAGAGCAGGATCTCAGTAAATGTTAGCCATTGACGCTGATGAGAATAACAACCATAATATTGACTTAAGTTTAAAGTGCTTTAAAATTTTTTAAAAAGTGCTTTAATAGATTATCTCATTTAATCCTCTTGAAAATCCCATGAGGTCAATACCAGAGATATTATTATCCCCATTTTACAGATGAGGAAACTGGGAGTCATAGTGTTTAAGTGATTTGACCAGTCACAGCACCAGTAAACTTCAGAGGCTGAATTTAAACCAGGACTTCTTCAGACTCCAAACATACATTTTCTACTGCATCTCTAGTAAAAAGGCTTCCTTGAAGTCTGATATTTTGCAAAATAACAGAAGTAAATTCCTATGTATTTGATTGAAAATACAGTACTGCTTAAGGGTTTTGGAAAGGCAGCATACTAACATGGCCCAGACACGTGGAACACCAACAAGATACATTTACAGAAAGAATTTCCCCGAGTAGTACAAAGATCCTGCACAGTTCCAGGACATTAGGACATGCTGGGGAGGTCAGGGCAGGTTTCACTACCAGAATGATAGAATGTGGCTGTATTTCTGCATAAAGTAATCTCTGGGTTTAATTCATGTTGACATTTCACACTTTACAAAACTAATAAGTGACTAATAAAAGTCTGGTAATAGATATATAATAGTTATCAGGGCACAGTATGAATGGAATTAACTGGATTTTAATATCCTTTCGTCTTTAACACATGAGGTGGACACACAATACTTGTGTTTTGGAACATTGCATCTTTTTTCTTAATTTTTTAAAAGATCTGTCTTTGGTTCTCTTGAATGTGCACAAGAAAGCCCTAAACATGACCTACTTTCTCCACTGAGTAAATATTTAATTTGTAATCTGTTTGGCAGCTGGAGCACCTGCACAGTCTCTTTTAATCGGGAGCTCTGCTTATTTTGCTATATTTTTTTGTCAGTTGAACCACCATTCTGTTTTCATGACTGATACCCTTGACTCTCTCATATCCAGTTGTTCATTAAAACCTTCCTCCACAGTGCCTCTTGGATTAGTCTCTTTTTCTTTATTACCATTACTGTCATCGTAAAAATGGAGTATCACCATAGTGTCCTAACTAATCTCTCTGCACTAGTCTCTCACCTCTCCAACCCATTCTTTATAAAACTAATAGATTAATCTTCCTAAAATATACTTTTACTCCATTATTCTTCTGTTCAAGAACTGACAATGGCTCCCTATTACCATTTGAATTTATTATTATTATAACAATATGATAACTCAAATTTCTACAGAGTTTTCAAAGTGATTTTCTCATAGCAATCCTATGACGTACATAAAGTAAATACTATCTTCCTTTTATAGGTGAGGAAACAAGTTTCAGGAAGTTTCAGTAACTTGTCCAAGGTTACAGAACTTATGTAAGAACCAAAAATCTTTATCATTTAAAGACTCTTCACAATCAGGCCAACCACAGCTACCTAAACTTTATCTCTCTTCCTCCTCTCCTGAATTCTCTACACTAGTTGTTAGAGTTTCCCTCTCTGATGATGCTTAGGGATAGACTTGTGATTTATTTCATTGTTATGGGGAACTCCCAGATGAGGAAACTCTCCCTAGTAGTGCAGACTGGCACCTTCGTGGCAACTTATGGTGTTAGAGAGCTGTGTGGAGCACTGAGAGGTTAAGTGATTAGCCTGTTAAACCAGTATGAATCAGAGGTGGAATTTGAACCCAGGCTCTGAGGCCAGCTCTCTGTCCGCTTCACCACCGTGCATCCCTCTACCACAAATCACTTTGTACTCACTGTGCCTGTGAGGGTGGTATTTACTTATCCTTGTACATATTCACTCCTTGTGGCAGGAGCTATTTGGGTTTTGTCTTTATGTTCCTAGCATCTAACACAGTGCCTGGTGTATAGTAAGGCCTTAGTAGTTCTTACTTCAAGGAATTTAGGAGGTATTTGTGGAGGCAAAACTAACTTGGACAGTGGACATATTCACGAATTTTGAGGATAAGTGCAAACCAGTATGACTATAAACAAAAAAAAAAAGAGATTCAAAGAAAAGAGAGATCCCTCCAGATACAAAGATGTTGGAGAAGGCTTCATGGAAGTAGTGGGATTTGCACTGCAAACCTATGGTGTCAATATGTGGGAACAAGGGAGAAGGTGAACTTCAGGCAAGGGGAATAGCAAAGGCCAGGGAGGAAATGGATATATTCTACATGGACAGAAAGCCAGACTACCAGCCTACCTAAACAAGAAGATGCATGTTGGAGAGTAAGGGAAATGAAATAAAGGTGCATGGGGAGGGTTGAGACCATATTACAGAGGACTTCAACCATTAGGGGAATTTGGACTTGAGTGAGAAAGCAAAATATAGGGAGTTATTATAGATTTCTCTTAAGCAGGTGAGTGACATGATTGAAAATGTTTTAGGAAAATGTTTCCAATCATGATAGGCAGGATCAATGGGGACAGAAGAAGCTACAAGCTCTTAAATCATTTAAGAAGGCTACCACTGAAATCTATGCAGCATGGTTCAATGGAATTGAAATTGGTACAAATCTAAGCAGCATGGTACAAGGGAACTGGATTTGGAATCAAATGACCAGGGTTCCTTTCTTTGTTACTACCTATGTGACTAAGCAATTCACATACAGGGGATGGACTAGTATGTCCCTTCTAGCTCTAAATCGAGGATCTTAAGAATACATGTATGCATATTCAATAAATATTAAGTAGCTATAGTATGTAACACATTGAGCTAAGCAATGGTGACAGTGGGAACAGAAAGGAAAGCATAAATTTTGAAGACAGGAATAACAATACCTGATGATAATTATCTAATTAGGATACCTAAAAAGAATAGAGCAGAAAGACTTAAAGATGACTCCAGTGTCAGAGACTAGAAAAATGGTGATACTGCCACAGGAAAGGGGGTAATTAGAAAGGGAAAGGGAAGGCAGTTGTAGGACTTAAGTTGATGATTTTATTAGACATAGTGTGCCTGAGTTGATACTGGATGATCACTATTCTTTTTTTTTTCTTCACGTTATTTTCACAAGTTTTGGAGCAATACAATAAACTAATCCAATACAAATTTAACCATAGAGGTTTACCATAACTGTATCTTCACCTTTCCCATAATCCTTATGTCACCCATGAACCAGAACCAAAGCTCTGGATTTATGTAAAGGATGTTTACTCTCTGGTCTTCTTGTCAGCCATACTGTACTTTCTATGCCCCCACTGAGAACATCCCCAGGAAACAGCAGGATTTAGTTCTTAACTAGGTCTCTACAGAAAATGTGAAAAGTGTGCTCATCTTTCATGCAAACATTCAGGTTTTATTTATCCCAGGAGAAAATGTAAAGGCCTTGCACTGAGGCCATAAATTGTGAAATACAATTCTCCTTCTCTCTAATGGCCCTTATATTCCCCAGGAACCTATATAGTTATTTTATTAACTGATTGCTTATATCGAATGAGTCAGGATTGTTTTGGAGGTCCGTAGGAAATATTCAAATAAGAGAACTGAACAAATTGTCTGACTGTGGCCTCAGTTCTCTAAAGCAAGGAGAATGTATGGGAGGTTGGAATAGACTGATGCTGCAGTTAGTGGTGGTTACTCCTTGAGATCAAAGCAAAGATAAAAAAGGTTCAGCTCCCTTCCTCCACCTAGAGCTGGCAAACATTTCGGTGGGTTTTTTCCATTTCCTTAAGCTATTTCTATTTTCTAATTTTGCCTTTTATCAACTATGACTTGTCATTAGTATTTTCCCTCACAACTGTTAATTAATTGCATGTAGGTGAAGTACAATAGAGGATACCAATGACTAGCTTGGTATATATAAGAATAAAAAGTCAGTGGTTTAAACCTCTGTCCACTGCTAGGGTTTTCTTCCCTAGCTGGGGGCCGAACTGAGATATAATCTTAAAATTTTGATTTATTCATGTTTCATAAGCTAGATAGAAGATAAACAAATGGTGTCATTTGGAATTGTACACCCTTAGGACAATGGAGTCATAGGTCAATTGGATTCAGATTGTTTAAGTGCAAACACCAAATGTGAAGTTCCAGTCCTAGAACAAGGAATGGTATAGAGCTGTGGACTAAGGGAGAATCAGCCGCCTGGGCTGCCCAGTGGGAAAAGGAAGATGTGGTTTGGAATGAGTCTTCCTGTCCATATTCCTAAGGTGGGAAGGGGAACCAGAAAGACAAGTGCCACTTCTTTCTCTTTTACTCTCCACCTTTTTCCACCTCTAAATGTTGCCATGACCAGCTGTTTACATAAGCAAATACAATATACCAAAGTAATCAATCCATCTTCTCCATAGCTTCCAAAATGATAAGAGGAAGGAAGGTATGCTAGTAGCTGAATGAATCGGGAAAGGTCTCCTGGAGGAGGTGATACTTAGACTGAGAGTTGGAAGAAGTTAGGGATTCTGTAAGGTGGTAGGGTGGAGGGAGTACATTCCAGGAATGGGGAACAACTTGTTCAAAGTCACAGAGACTGAAGCTGGAATGTTGTGTATAAGCAGCAGCAAGTGGGACAGTTTGGCTGGAATGTAGAGGGCATGAAGGGGACTAATGTGTAATGAGCCTGGAAAGGTCAGCTGGAGCCAGACTGTAAAGAGCTTTAAATGAGAGAGGAGTTTGTATTTTATCCTTGAGACAACAGGAAGCTTTCTGAGCTGGGAAATGACACAGCCAGACCTGTGCTTCAGGAATATGATTTTGACAGCTATGGGGAGCATAGATTGGAGAGGGGAGAGATTTGAAGCAGGGAAACCAATGGAGAGCCTCTTGCAATAGTCCAAGAGAAAAGTAGTGAGGAAGAGAAAGGGATGCATACAAGAGATGCGGCAGGGACACAATCAACATGAGCTGGCAATTAATTGGACTTGGGGGAGGAGAGAGGAGAGGGAAAGATTCAAGGATAACTTTGAGACTGTAGATTTGAGTGACTAGAAGGATCAATAGAAATAGGAAAGTTCAGAAGAAGAGTGAATCATTGGGTTGTGGAAGGAATAACAATGGGTTCTGTTGGGGATATGTTGAGTTTGAAATGCCTACATCACATCCAATTTGAAGTGGCCAATACCAACAGACAAATTAGGAGAAAAACTAGGGCTAAGTAATCTAGGAGTAATCTACATAGCAACAATCTATGGGAATTTATAGGATCAGGAGAAAAAAGATAAAGGTCAAGAAGAGGGTCCACAACCAACCCTTGACTACACACAGAGGGTGGGACATGTATGATGTTTCAGCAAAGGAGACTATTAAGGAATGATTGTTTACAAGAATGCAAATAATACAAGGCTAGGTTGTTGTTGTTCAGTTGTTTCAATCATACTCAACTCTTCATGACCCCAACTGGAGTTTTCTCAGCAAAGATACTGGAGTAGTTTGCCATTTTCTTCTCCAGCTCATTTTACAGGTGAGAAACTGAGGCAAACAGGTTTAACTAACTTGTCCAGGGTCACATAGCCAGTAAGTGTCTGAGGACAGATTTGAACTCTACTACTATCATCTATTACTACTATGATGACTACGACTACTATGACAACTAAGATGACTACTACTATCTATTGTATTCATTGTGCCACCTACCTGCCTCAACAAGGCTAGAAGGAATAGCTAATTGATTAGATGACATACAGATGTAGTCCTCAGTTCTCTACACTAGTCACATACCACTTTCTAGCCAAGTGACCTTAAACAAGTGACTTGACCTTTATTGCCTCAGTTTTCTAGTCCAGATAATTTTTTTACTACCTACCTTATAGAGTTATCATGAGGAGAGAAGTATATGAATTGTAAAGTTCTTTATAAAATGAATTATTATTATTATTATTATTCCTTATATTCTCAGATCTCTGATTTTTGGTCCAAATTTTGGCCACCCAGAAAAACATCTCCTATTTCTAACACTGTTTCTATGAAACTACCCACAAAATACCATTTCATCTAAAGTCCCATTTCTTCAAAACCAATAAATATCTTTAGACAAGGTGTGCTTACACTAGCCAATAAGAAGGAGTTTTCTCTGGCAAATCAATGAGTAACACTTTAAGATCATATACTATTATTTAAATAGACACATAACTTTCTCAACAACTACATTAATCAAGGTGTTTCAGGTGCTAGCAATTTAAGACTTTAACTTGGTAGCATTTCCTTTTATTCTGGAATCCCCAAACCTTTCAGGCTTCCCACCTCCTGTTTTCTCTAGCAAATGTAAGACTCTGAAAACTTTCTTAAGACATTTTATTTACTATGTTACTGAGAGCCCTATTGCTCTGGGAACAATTTAAGAAAAGAAATTGAAAAGGATAAAAAAATATTTAGTTTCATGCTGTTGGCTTTCATTAAATGTTCGATGATGCTTACAATGATGATTATCACTAACTGATGATACCAAGGAAGCTTTGTGAAATGGTGAGAGAGAAAACCCATAGCTGCTTGTGAAGAAAGGGATCTTGGATAGTTCTAAGTATAAGAAGAAAGAAGGAAGGAAGGAAAGAAAAAGAAAGGAAGGCAGAAAGTTAGCAAGACAAAAAAACCTATGTTGCAAACTCCAAGATATATAGATGTCAAATTTTAAAATTCCAATGACAAAATAATACAAGACTACTCTGCACTCAAAAGAAACCAAAGGAGGAAATAGAACAATGAGTTCTAAAGAGTAAAAAAGCTCAAGATGAAACCTTAAGTGACATATCTTGCAAACCTGAGCCTAACTATTAATGGACTCAGGGAGCAGATTTCATGGCAAATGAGGAAAAACAAATTATCATGGGGAGGGCAAAGGTAGGAATGAATTGCATAATCAGGGATGTGAAAAATTTCTACCATGGGGCAATACTTCTATCTTTTCTATTCTTTCTATCACCTCCTGGAGGCACAATAGAAAAAGAGGACCAGGAGCAAGATCTATAAGACAAAAACAAGGAATTCTTTAAAGAGGGAACTAAAAATAGAAGCTTCAATTCCAGGAGGAATACAGAGGCCAAAAAGGAAATAAGTAAGTATAAGGTTCATGAATCAAAGAATAAAAGTCTAGGCAGAAAGGGAAGAAAAATACTGAGAAAATGTTTTTAGAAAAAGCAGCAGAAAAGTAAATAAAAAGCTAAAACAAACCAAGTTAAATGGAGGAGAGGAAGGAAGATTTTACTTTACTTACTGAGAGATAAAAGAAGGGGAGAATTAGATAACTAGATAAAAGGAAGAAATAAAAAGGAAAGCAAACATCTAAACTATGAAAAGGGGTGACAAACAAGAGGAGGTAGGTTTTAGGTTGAGGGGAAGAGAGTCAGTGGGAATAGTGTTCCTTAAGGAGGAGTAAGCTAAAAATAATTGAAAAAACAACGTATTGTCTTTACAGAGGAAGAAGAGGTGAAATCTTAGTTGAGAAAAAAATCCCAATAGTGGAGACAAATCACAGAAAATATAAACCTAACTTTCATAACTTTAAATGTAAATGGGTTAAACTTTCCAATAAAACAAGGAAGAATGACAGATTGTATAAGAAAACAAAACCCTATACTCTGTTACTTACAAGAAACATAAATGCTTGTAAATTGAAAAATATTGTTTAAATTTAAGGAGAAAGCAGGTTGAAGCTGCAAATTTGCCCCAAACAACTACATGGGATTTTTTTAAACAAAAAGAAAAAGAAAAATGCTTAAGACCATCTCTTTGTGATGGCCTTACTATCCAAAGTAGATATCAGAAAAAAGAAGCTGGTTCAGTATTAATTCTGTTGCCTATCATTAAAGATATTCCATATAAAAAAGATATCCCATAGGCCTTTGAAGCCAAACAGAAAATAGACCTTTCTTTTAATCTGATCTCACAAGGATTGGTAAATTACAAGGTTTGTAAAGGAGACTTTATCCATGGAGTGATATCTAATATTTTTCTCCTTATGAAATCAAGCCCTGCTCCAATTAGTCTTACATACAGCTGACACTGTAATCTTTCTATAGCATATCTCTGATAACTTCCCTAATCAAAACATGCACATGGTATTCCATTGCCTAGGAGGAAAGTCAAAGCTGCATGGTCTGGCATTCAGGGCCCTTCCTAATCTGGGTCCATCCATCTGCCTCTACAGAATTCACGCTGGCTCCTGTCCTCTAGTCTATCATCTTGCCAGTCTGGTTTATTCAGATTTTATTGAACTCATCCCACTCTTTCCCCCTGCCATGCATTTGCTCACATTCATCACCTAGGCCTGCCACATGCTATCATCCATCTGTCAGAATCCTATCCATCCTTCAAGGTCCTGCTCAAAGTCATTTCACTGATGTCTCTTCCCACAGATCTCTCAGAATCCTTTATCAGTTGTCTACACACCCATAACATTCCATTTTACATTACAGATGCATGTCTTATGACCTCTGCTGGACTATATGAAACCTGAAGGCAAGACCTAGTCTTAGTCAATCATTTTATAAGTTCACCTTTCCCTCTCCCCAACTATCATGGAGCCTTATACATAGTAGATGTTAATAAATAGCAGTTGAATTGGGCAGTTAGGTGGCACTGGGCTTGGAATAAAGAAGAATTGTGCTCAATCTTACCTCGGATACTCATTAGCTGTATGACCCTGAGAAACGAATCTAATCCATCTGAGCCTGTTTTCTCATCCATAAAACTAGATTCATTGGACTCCAAGGTCCCTTTAAATATCTATGATCCCACAAACTGAAACTTTAGTACCTAGAAACTTGCAGCATGCTAGGCATGGTAGTAAATGCCTGTAATCCTTGCTACCAGAAAGGCAGAGGTAGGTGTACATAAGCTCAGGCATTCTGAATTACAGAGGACTAAAGCCCATTAGTTGTCTCCACTAAGTCCAACAACAATATGATGAGCCCCTGGGAGTGGGGAGGGTGGGAAGAGGCTGCCTAAGGAAGACTGAATTGACCTATGCTGGAAATGGAGCAAGTCAAAGCTTCCATGTTAATCAGTAGTGGAGATTGGACCATGAGTGTATTTCCAGGGTGAGATAGGAGGATGAAGGAAGGGAGGGAAGAAGGAAGGAAGGGAGGGAGGGAGGAAGGAAGGAAGGAAGGAAGGAAGGAAGGAAGGAAGGAAGGAAGGAAGGAAGGAAGGAAGGAAGGAAGGAAGGAAGGAAGGAAGGAAGGAAGGAAGGAAGGAAGGAAGCTTTAACACTGACATCCAGAGAAGGAGGACAATGCAGCTGTTCATTCAGGTGAAGTCATTTGTGTCATAGATGAGAACCCTTCTAAATTCCTCCCATTCCTAACATTACTGAAGCTGTAGCTGTGGAAATAAGAAAAAGATTTTAAGACAATTTCAAGATCTCGACTTATAAATAATTTCTTTTCTGGCAGAGAATGAGGGTAATATTCTTAGAACCTTGAAGCTTTATTTCTTTTGAGTAGGAAAAATGTTGTTTTTAGAAAAATTTTAAGTAAACAGACCAAGTACTTATGAACCAGGTGGTTCCAGTGAGGCTAACAATATCCCCTTATCCAGGAGGTCAGAGTTCACAAATTACATATAACATCTTACAGGTTCCTTCACTAGCCGTTGGAATAATCAGGTTATAAAGACCTAAGTTTAAATATATAATTTCATGCCTCCCCAAATAGGTAAAAATATTTGCCGCACATGGCTCTTCCTCATCCTCTTTTTTTTTTTTTTTTTTTTTTTTAGTGAGGCAATTGGGGTTAAGTGACTTGCCCAGGGTCACACAGCTAGTAAGTGTTAAATGTCTGAGGCTGGATTTGAACTCAGGTACTCCTGAATCCAGGGCTGGTGCTTTATCCACTGTGCCACCTAGCCGCCCCTCCTCATCCTCTTTTACTACAAATTGGTCACTATGCACACCTAGAACTTAATTGTCACAGAATCATAGAATCTAACATTTAGAAAGGAGCTTAGAGACCATCTCATTTGACCCATACCTGAACAAGGGATCCCCTACACATGAATAACAAGGGGTCATCCAAATGCCACATGAAGATCTTTAGTAATGAGATTCATTATCTCCTATGAAACCCATTCGACTTTCATTTTTGAAAATACTGATGACTTTTGACTTTACATCACAGTCATTTTCCAACCCTCCTCCAAGATGAAACCCTCCTTGTGACAAAGAAAAACAATCAAATACACCTTATCATTCTGCTTTTTAGACAACCTAATTAATATGAATTTTTCTTTTACATGAAGCCTAAATATAGATCTTTGCAATGTCCAGTCATTGTTCCTTGTTCTTCCCTCTGGGATCAAGCAAAATAAATCTATTCCTTCCACATGGCAGCACTGTAATACTTAAAAACAACGTTCTTCTCCACAACTACCACCCCAATTCCAATTATCACTTTGTGAGACTCATACAATCCCTAGTTCCTTCAAACAATTTTCATGTACCAAGGTCTCCAGCACTGCCAACATCCTCTTTACCTCACCATCTTCTGGTAGCTCTAGATCAGGGCTTCTTTTTTTTTTTACATATAAGGTATTTTATTTTTTCCGTTACATGTAAAGATAGTTCTCAACTTTTGTTTATACAAGCTTTACAATTTCAGATTTTTCTCCCTCCCTCCCCTCCCTCCCCCCTCCCCTAGACAGCAGGTAATCTGATATAGGTTATATCTATATATCTATATACATATACATATCTATATCTATCTAGCTATCTATCTATATCTATCTATATATATATATATATATACACACACACATAGATCAGGGCTTCTTAAACATTTTCCATTCATGACCCCTTTTGCCCAAGAAATTCTTATGTGACCCCAGGTATACAGGTATATAAAATAGGTATACATAACCTTTTACTGTTGCCAAATTTTTTGTGACCCCCCACATTCAGTTACATGATCCCACATGGGGTTGTGACCCACCTTTCAAGAAGCTTTGATCTAAATGTCTATCTTCTTCCTAAAATACAGCACCCCAAGTGGAACATGTTGCTGTGGATACCATTAGTTTTATCTTCCCAAGAAGGCTACAATCTCCTAGACAGCAGGGACCATGTCTTATACTTCCTTGTATCCTTCCCAGAAACCAACACAGGACTGGCTGAGTGTAATGGAGTCTCACTAAAAACTTGTTAATTATCTGATAAAATATCTTTTCTTTTTTACTTAACATTTTTATTTAAAGTTTTGAGTTTCAAATTCTATCCCTCTCTTTTTCCCTCCCTCCTCTCCCCTCTCCCTGAGGTGGAAAATAATCAGATATAGGTTATACATGTACAAGTATGTAAAGCATTTCTATATTTGTCATTTTGTATAAGAAGACTCAAATAAAAGAAAAAACAATAGAGAAAGTAAAAAACAGCATGCTTCACTCTTTGTTCAATCAATATCAGTTCTTTCTCTGGAGACATTATGCTTCATTAGTTTTGGGGGATTGTCATGGATCATTGTATTGCTGAGAATAGCTAAATCATTTACAATTCTTCATAAAACAATATTGTTATTACTGTGCACAACATTCTCCTGGTTCTGCTCACTTCACTATACATCAGTTCATAAAAGTCTTTCCAGGTTTTCCTTAAATCATCCTGCTTGGGCAGCTAGGTGGCACAGTGGATAAAACACTGGCCCTGGATTCAGGAGGACCTGCATTCAAATCCAGCCTCAGACACTTGACACTTACTAGCTGTGTGACCTTGGGCAATTCACTTAACCCTCATTGCCCCAAAGGGGAAAAAATTAATTATCCTGCTTGTCATTTCTTATAGCACAATAATATTCCATCACAATCATATACCACAACTTATTTAGCCATTCCCCAATTGATGGGCATCCCTTTGATTTCCAATTCTTAGCCACCATAAAAAAGAGTTGCTATAAATATTTTTTGTACAAATGGGTCCTTTTCTCTTTTTTCGGATGTCTTTGGGATATAAACCTAGCAGTGGTATTGCTGGATCAAAGGGTATGCACAGTTTGATAGCCCTTTGGGCATAATTTCAAATTGCTTTCCAGAATGGTGGGATCAGTTTGCAATTCCACCAACAGTGGATTAGTTTCCCAGTTTTCCCCTATCCACTCTAACATCCAACATTTCCCTTTTTGGTAATAACAAAATATCTTTTAAAAAGGACATGGGGGAAAAAAAAGGACATGGGGAGAAAGAAAAGACAGATATCTTCATCAGACAAGAACTGAAGAAATAGGTTGTTGCCCAATTTCATTTTTCTTTTTTCCATTGAAACTTTTGCTTAGAATTTGAAATTTAGAGGAACTATAGCATGTTAGAGATAAAAGGGACTTGAAAGATTTTCCTGCCCAATTTATTCATTTTACAAATAAGGAAACAGGGCCAAGTGACTTGTCCAAGATCACAAAATCTTTTAGTGGCAGAGCTAGGATTAGAACAGAATGAATAAATTAGATGAGATGATCTTTAAAGTCCCTTCTAGCTTTAACTTTCTATCTGTACATAGTATTTTAAGAGGAAAAAGGAAAACACATTCTACTTCACCTAAGCATCAAGGTGGTGTAGTAGATAGAGTGCTGAGCCTGGAGTCAGAAAGACCTGAGTTCACATCCTGCCTCAGCAGCTTACTAGCTGTGTGACCTTGGGCAAGTCACTTAACCAGTTTGCCTGGGTTTCCTCAATTATAAAGTAGAAATAATAATAGCACCTACCTCCCAGGGTTATTGTAAAGATCAAATGAGATACTATTTGTAAAACATTTAGCATACTGCCTAGTACACTGTAGATACTACATACATGCTTGATTATAGTGACAAACAGATAAATACAAAGAAAACATATACAGATTGGAAGGAGGGCTAAGAAAGAGAACATTCAAACCCAGGGGATCAGAAAAGATTTCCCCCCTTTATGAGGGGAGCTGTGCTTTGAAAAATTAGGGATTCTTCTAGGCCAGGGTCAAGAACTTCCAAGGCATAGGGGACAGCCTTTGTAGAGGCATGGATGGATGAAATGGAATGTGTGGAAAAGACACATGGGCCAGTCTGGGCTCAGATACAGAGCATATGAAAGGGAATGATGTAAAGCAACGTGGGAAGATGCTTCCAATCAGACTGTGAGCTTGCATCTTATCCTATGGACAAGAGGGCACTACTGAAGAATAGAGGAATGATGTGGTCCTATGCTATGGGAATATCAACATGGAGAGGGGTCAGAATGGGAGCAGGAAACCACTTAGGAGGCTACTTTGATAGTCCAGGTAAGAGGTGATGAGGGTGTGAATGAGAGTAAACCTCAAAGTTGTGAACGTGAGTGACTAGAAGGCTGGTGGTTCCCCTGCCAGAAATAGGGAACATTGGGAAAGGGGGTAATGGGAGGTTATGGAATAATGTCATATCTTGGATATGTGAGATTCTTTGGGATGTCCAGATAGAGGTATCCACAAGGTAACTGATCATTTGGAATTGTAGCTCAGGAGACATGAAGGCTGTATGTGTAGATTTGGGAATGTTGCATGGGGATAACAAACTCATAGGAATGAATGAGATCACTGAAAGAAAACATAGAGACAGGAGAGAGGACAGCTTCAGCTTTTGTGCTGCTGTTGTTTTTTATATTACTGAAAATTCCATTCAGGAAAGGGTATTATGAGGAAATGGACCTGGCTCACCAGCGTCCTCATTCCCAAGAATGAATCATATAGGACGTGATTATTTTTTCTTTCTTAAAATATTGCTTTTGCCAAAAAATGCTTTGCCATTTAGATCAACTCTGAATGATGGCTAGAAGGAATAAGTTCAAAATCAAATTCCTCTTACTAGATATTTCCCATGAAGTTCCCTTTAAAAATCATTAGCAATGACATCTGAGCAAAATCTGCTTTCTGAGGTTTGGGGCCTTGGACCTTTTCTGGCTCAGCTCCCCCAGACCTCCCACGGATTCAAGACCAAATATGTCTGGCTCATCTTGGGAAGTCATAGGGGTATAAGTCTCTGAACTTTGACAGTTCTCATTCCTGTTGCCTGAAAAACTTACTCCCATCATTCCTGTCCTCTATCTTTGTAGAGTGAGCTGGACAAAAATCAGCAAATGATGAGAAAACAACGAACACAGCAAGTTATGTTCTCTGTAATGATTCTTCTGTCATCTTCTTATACAAGGACTGTTTTAATATTAAGCAGCAGAAAACCTTCACAGCAGAGTATTTTGTTAAAAACAAACAAACAAACTAAACTCTGGCACCTAGGTGAAATATTCAAATGTTGGCAAGGTTACTGAAATCAGGAATTGGCATCCCACAAGATTCCATCTGATGGAAGAGCAAGAGTACATCTGGTAAGAAAAGCAGATGCTATTTCCCTGACAGCTGAAATCATAGCAACAGAAAACTGGGAAATTCAGTACAAAATACAAAAAGAAAACTAGGAAATTTGGGACAAAACACCAAAAAAAAATACCTCACCCCACGATTAAAGGCATTTCTGCCTTTAATTTATGTGAAAGTAAAGTACTGGGGCAGTCCATTGCACAAGAAAGCTTTGTTGACTGTGATGTGCTAAAATAAGTTAGACATTTTCTTGACCCCCCCCCTCTAATTCCCTCCCCAAGACAAATCAGAGTAAGTCTTGTGGTCACAAATGTTTGAGATGATGAGAATTTAGTAGGCAGATATCCCTTAAGGGTTGACATGATACTGTCAGTCTTAGAACATCTAATTCCACCAAATTTAAAATATGAATTCTTCAAAAAATTTAAAGTATGTTGGAATTAATAGGAATAATAAAAGAAACTGTACCTTGATAGGTATGATCAAAAGAAAACTGGGCAACACTTTTGCGAATTTGTTCTTCTAGAGAGTTAAGAAAGTACCCAAGTCAATAAAAACCAGCAATGAATATATAACTTGGAATTAGAAATTCAAACTCAGGCCCTAATTCTGTAAAAGTTCTACCATATAAGGCAATCTATCTTTAAGGGAGACGAATTTGATACCAAACCCAACAAAGGGGATTAACTGCCAAATCCTGTTCTAGAGATCAATTTTAGAATAAGGAATTTAATATCTCTTCATGCTTGAAGTCCACAATGAAACACCAAAGAAAGTCAACATTGGCACTGTTGACAAACCAATACTGACAAGAGAAATGAAACCAAATCTAATCTTAACTGAATTTCAAAGTAGCCTCTATTATGATGTACAGTAAAACCCCAGTATCATCTATCTCTGACACAGATTTCAATTATACTGCAGAGGATATCAAGGCTCGCATGGCAGAAAGATGTATAGTATACCTCACTGGATTCACTGATTTGGAGCCAGATGGGACCTTAGGCACCATCTAATTCCACTCCCTCATTGAACAAATAAAAAAACTGAGGCCCAGAGTAACCTGTCCAAGGTCACACAGGTAGTACCAATTCTTTGGATACTGGACCAAGTGCTCTTTCCACCACTGTACCATGCTACCATACCAATAAGATTCCACCACCTACATAGATGGGGCAAACAAATGACACAGTGGATAGAGTGCCTAGAGCCAGAAAGAACTGAGTTCCAACGTAGCCTCAGATACTTTCTAGCTGTGTGACTCTGAGAAAATCACTCAACCTTGTTTGCCTCAGTTTCCTCATCTGTAAAATGAGCTGGAGAAGGAAATGGCAAAAACACTCCAGGATCTTTGCCAAGGAAACCCCAAATGGGGTCACGAAGAGTCAGACATGACTGAAAACAAGAATGGTGATTTTCCCCAGCTTTTAGACTCTGACAAAATAGAGGATTCATTGTGTTGATTTTAAGCAGAGGAAGAGACGTTTAATTGAGAGAGCCCAATAATTTTATTCCATTTCAGCTCTGGTAATTACTTAGCTTTGATCTTGAACACAACTCAGATCCTACAAATCATAGAGGCAATGGGGTGTAATGGAATGAGTACAATATTTGGAAATCAAACACTTGGGTTCAAGTACCAGCTCTACCACATCCTAACCTATGTGATGATGGACTAGTCACATCACCTTTTTAAGCCTCACTTGTAAAATTGTGATAATCATATTTTCGTTACCTATCTCACAGGATTGTCATAAGAAAAGGTTCTTTTCTTTAGATATAAGCCCAATCATGCTTTGAGTTCTTATCTGGTAGGACAGGAATATTCACATCTTTCATTCAATCATATATTTCCTGGTACATTGAGTATGGCTTGAATAATGTTTGTTAAGATAGAAAACTGACATTCTACACCAATCGTATCAAACTCAAATAGAAGGGGCAGCTAGGTGGCGCAGTGGATAGAGCACTGGCCCTGGAGTCAGGAGTACCTGAGTTCAAATCGGGCCTCAGACACTTAATACACACTTACTAGCTGTGTGACCCTGGGCAAGTCACTTAACCCCAATTGCCTCACTAAAAAAAAAAAAAAAAACCCTCAAATAGAAACATATCCTTGAAGGTCATATATTGACTTAGAAACCACAAATTAACACTAGGTTGTATTACACTTTTATTTATTTTATTAAACATTTCCCAATTACATTCTAATCTGGCTCAGAAGTTTTGAGGCCCCATGCAACCTGGATGGTACAATTTTGACACAACAGTGCTACAGTAGCACTCTTTCTTCAGAAAAACCAAACTATTAAAATACTAGAATATTTTTCACTGGTCTGGGGTTAACTGTAACACAATGGTTAACAGACTAATTAGAGTGTTATAATAACAGTAATAAATTGGATGACAATGTCAGGATGTAAAAAGATCTTGATCAGTGAGAAAAAATGAGTAGAATCTAGTTAGACAGAATTTAACAGGGAAAAACATAAAGTCCTAACTAGGATTCAAAAAAGTGAACTGCATAGATATAGGATGAAGGGGATATGGCTAAGCACCAGCTCATGTGAAAATGACCTAAAGATTTTAATAGACTTCAGGGTCAATTTGAGCCAACATTGTGAATGGCTACCCCCCCCCAAAAAAAAGTCAATCTGATCTTAAGGCTTACTTAACAAAAACATTGTTGTTCACAGTAAGGAAGGTTCAATTCTCACTGTAGACTGCCCTGCCTGGAAATTATCTGAGTTCAATTTGGGACACTACATTTTAGGAACGAAGGACACTGACAAGCTGGAGTACAACCAGAATATGGAAACCAGTACAGCAAAGAGACCTAGAGAAATAAGAGAAAGTGTCAAAAGGCAAAAAGTAGAAGCAGAAAGAAAATTACTCTGGAAAGAGAAAACAACCTATCCAACAAGGGAAGAAATAAGTAACAAAATTAAGCTCTCAGGCAGTCTCGAAAGAGCTAATTGGTGACTTGCTCAATTATTCTTTCAAAAAGAACCTTCTAGTAGGACCAGCAATTGCTAGAGAACCATAAACGCATACATTAATATATTTATGAATCTATACAAAAATTTAGCGTAATAAAAGTATGAATAATTTCTAGTTTTCAATTGTGTGTTTTCTTGGTTATTTATTTCCCCCTTGGGCACATATTTATATATAGTTTGAATTCCCGATGTTTCTTTATCACATCCCTGTGTATATATATATATATATATATATATATATATATATATATATATATATTCTTGCCATAGTCATTAAATAATTATAGGAATCAGGGTTTCCCTCAATTTAACTTCAAAGTCTTCATGTCAGTCTTATGCAAATTAGATGCTGGGATATTGGAAACTTGAGTGTCTTCTCTCTGTGGGACTATTTTAGTGTTTCTCTACCAGCTTTCCTTTCTGCCCTTTTCCATAAGCTAAACTGCACAATTTGAAAGGGGGTATGTTCTTATATACAGATGAGTAAGTTGAGACATAGAAAGGTCAGGTAATTTGCCAAAGGTCACACAGGTAAATCAATGGCAGAGCCAATATTTGAATTCAACTCCTATAACTGAAAAACCAATAGTCTTTCTACTATATCACAGGATCCATTCTAATTATTGTTCCTCAAGTCAGGTGAATGATTGGCATTTTTTTTGGTGAGGCAATTGGGGGTAAAGTGACTTCCCCAGGGTCACATAGCTAGTAAGTGTCAAGTGTCTGAGGCTGGATTTGAACTCAGGTTCTTCTGAATCCAGGGCCAGTGCTTTATCCACTGAACTACCTAGCTGCCTCCAGAATGATTGGCATTTAATAAAGACTTTTTATGAAGATATTGATGCTGGTGGTAGTAGTGTTACTGGTAGTAATGATGGTGATATCCAGGCTTTATCATTAGCTCATAAACAAACACTAAAATTCCAAAGGGTGAATTTTAATGATTTGTAGTGAAAATGCTAAAT
Source organism: Dromiciops gliroides (assembly GCF_019393635.1). Classification (NCBI taxonomy): domain Eukaryota; kingdom Metazoa; phylum Chordata; class Mammalia; order Microbiotheria; family Microbiotheriidae; genus Dromiciops; species Dromiciops gliroides. Next base: position 189,853,297 of record NC_057862.1, read on the forward strand.
AAATATTTGTTTCAATGTGACTATAAGGTTATAAAAGCTAATCTATAAACATCATTCACCCCATATGAAATTTAAGACACATCATTTTTATATAACTATGAAATAAGCTACACAAACCTGCAAATAAATAAAGCTAAGTTCAGAGGCCACCCTAAGCCTCTCTACATTTCTAAAGTCACAACACTTAAAGGAGTGATTTAGGCAGCAAAGAATGTTTTTAATAAGAGCTCTTTGGCAGGGGTGAAAGTGGCCAACAGAATCCTACTTATTGAAAGACTTTATCTTGCTGTTGCTAATCTATGGCACACTCTGTTTCCCTCCTTGGGAGGGTAATGATAATACAACATGGTAGAGTCAGAAGAATGCTAGGTTTGACATCAAAGCGGATCTGATTTGAAATTCTGGTTCTGCTGTTTACAACCTAATGTAAGTCTAAGCTAAACAAATAATCTCTCTAGACTTTAACTTCTTCATCTGTAAAAAAAATGAGGATAATTATATTTGGAGAACTTAACTCATAGGATTCTCAACCTCAATTCCCACATGTGTGAAAATGAGGATATAAAAATATCCAAATTACTTGTGTCATACAGTTGTAAGGATCACATGAGATAATATGTAAGTAAAAAGCTTTGAAAACCTTAAAATTAACTACATAAATATCAATTGTTTTTATTATTATTAATATTAGTTGTAAAATCATGGGGTTAGTCCAGATCCTAGCTTCTTATACTGTGGATCGTGACCCACTGGATGAGGGGGTCATCAGTAAAAAGTTATGTGTACCTATTTTATATACTATATACCCAAGGTTGCATAAAAATTTCTTGGGCAAAAAGGGGTCATGAGTGGAAAAAGTTTAAGAAGCCCTGGTCTAGATGATAGTTAAGTTCCCTTCCAACTTTAAATTCTAATATCCTAGGTCATGATCCTACAATGATGCTGGGTATGGTCACCTTTGCTAATGGTCTAGTAAAGATTTGAGCTAGAATTTTAATGTAACATACTTTTTCTTTTATACATTATTTTCTTTTATTTTTGATTTATGAAATAAAACAAGCATTTCTATAATATAGTAAATTTTTAAAAATGATTGCACATGAAACTGCAAATCTATTATGTACAACTTGCTATTCCTTTTACAAATATAATAAATTTATCGTGTATTTTTTTCCTTTTTTATCTTCCTTCCTCTGCCCTAGGCTACCATTAGAGACAAATATGTCTATATATGTAAAATTGTTCCATACATACTTATATTTATCAGTTCTTTCTCTGGATGCAGATAGCATCTTCCTTCATATGTCCTTTGTAGATAATTTGGGAATTTATAATAATCAAAATGACTTAGTTGCTCAAAGCTGTTCTTAAAATAATTTTGTTGTTACTGTGTAGAACATTCACTTGCTTCTGCTCATATCATTCTTCATAACTTCTTTTTCTTCAGTCAAAGATCAGTTTCTTTTTTTCTCCATTATGAATCTTTTTCATATATCTTTAATCATTGACTAAACACAATCCAATCATTTTAAAGTATATACAAGAATGTCTCCTATTGTATAATGTATTCTTCCCATAGAAGATCTAAGTTTATTAGAAAGGAAATTTAAAGTTTTTCAGGTATACCTCAGGGAGAAATAAGAAGTAAAAGATCAAAACAAAGAGAGTCCATGAATTCTAGTTCAGACCATACCATTGGTATCACCTCAAGGTCTGTCTTAGACTACCTACTCTTATCTTTTTACACTCTATCAATAATATCAACCCCTATGAATTAAATTATTTATATCTGTGTAGACTGAAGGGAGAAATTATTGTGTAAAGGGAACCCACCTTCCACTAGGACACCAGCAATAACTGATGACCAGCTGCCACCAATAAACAGCTAAGTACCAGAGCCCACCAAGTCTGTGGTTCTGGCTTCCAGTCTAGCTTTCACAGCCATCATCCCAGGATACAACTCCTGTGGAAAAGAGGCCAGGCATCCCCACCAACTGCCAGCCAACTTCGCAAGGCAGGTGGTTTAGGCTAGATGATGTGGCCCAAGATGAAGGGCACCTGAGAGAGAGGAGATACTATGTGCCAAACAAGTCGAACCATCACCACCTCTGCCACCTAGACCACCATATCCCCTTAGACTCCAAGGGAGACAGCCCAGGAACTTGAACCCAAGAGCCTTTGTAATAGCAATGCTTCTGGCCCAGTGCCTGCATCCATCATCCTAGGAAGCAACACCTCTTGAGATGCAGCTTGGCAACTATTCCTGCAAGCACTACAGCCACATCTATTAAAGACTCAGAAAGTTTTTGCCACCAAAATTCTTGGCACTGTCAAATAGTTCAACATCAGAAATTGATATGATTTTATCAGAGGAAATGACACATTACCATCTGCCTCGCTGCTGCTTTTCCATCTGCCTTACAGCTAAAGCCTTCCTTATGAGTTGTCACCCCCATGCAAATGTAAGGTCCTTGAGAGTGTTTTCTTTTGGTATCCCCAGTGCTTATTAGCATAGTGTTTTGCAAATAGTAAGCACTTAATAAATGCTTCATTCATTCCTTCATTCATGGCTCCCAAACTTAAACATCCAGAGTTAATCTTTCTCCTGAACTCCACGATGGTATCATTAAATGAATGCTAGAGATATCCCCACTGGAGGTTGTATTGACATCTCAAATTCAAAATGTTCAATCTAGAGCTCATATTTCTCCCCAAATCTGTCTCTTCTAAAAACTTTTCTATTTCTGCTGAGGGTACAGCTATACTTTTAGTCACTCAGGTTCATGAATGCGGAATCATTTTTAACTCTTTTCTCTCCCTCATCCCCCATGTCCTATCCATTGCTAAATCTTTTTTATTGGACTTCTACAGCACTACTTACATTCTTCCCTTTCTCTTTACTCATGCAATCTTTAGCCTAGCCCAGGATATGATCAATGCTGGCCTCAATTATTATTATGGCCTGCTTATTGGCCTCTGTGCTTCCAGTCTCTCCTTTTTCCCAAACATGTGCCATAGTCCATATGGAAAATGAATATGGACATTCCTAAACCACAGATTTGATCATGTCACCTCCCTCCTCAAAATGTCCAGTGGTTCCTTACTGTCTTCAGAATAAAATAAAAACTATTTAGTCTGACATTTGAAGTCCTCCATAATCTGATTCCCACCAACTTCCTTAGACTTACTTTCTGTTGCTTCCTGTCACTTCCTGTCAAATGCTCAACATTCCAGTCATACTCGGTGCTCTCTCTACTTGACCTGCCATTTCTGTCTGGGTGCCTTTGCATTGGTGCTCACTGCTCCAGTCCAGGAAGGCATGCCTTCATTATCACTACCTTTTCTGGGGGGCGGGTAAGGCAATTGGGGTTAAGTGACTTGCCCAGGGTCACACAGCTAGTAAGTGTCAAATGTCTGAGGGCAGATTTGAACCCAGGTCCTCCTGACTCCAGGGCCGGTGCTCCATCCACTGCACCACCTAGCTGCCCCCATTATCACTACCTTTTAAGAGTCCCTAACTTCCTCCTAGGCTCATCATAGGCACTTCCTGGTACCTGAGACCTTTTCTATCCCACATTCGTAGCACTTCCTCCCTCCTAAAGCCATTTTGTATTTACTTATTTGGGAATATGTTTAGTTAATACAGTGCCCATATACATAGGTAGGCAGTCACTTCCTATGTATGTAGAATTGAATTTGTTCTGCAAACTGGGGTAGCCTGTTAATTACTTGGTATTATACCTTCACCACTGAAAAAATGTATATAGCAATATTCCTAATATTGGCAGTATAATAGCTACAGTGGATCACCACACAGGCCAGGTATATGCCAGCCAGGAACCTGTGTGCCTTCTAACCCAGTACTACAGAATTCTGAGGAATTTTTAAAGGTACCCTTAGGTTTTCTCAAATTTTATCTACAGAAAGACTTAATAACATTTATCCCACCTACCTCCCGGGGTTGTTGTGAAGAATATGTTTTATAAACTTTAATATAAATTATTAGTATTAGCAGAAGAACATTTCCATATGATAAAATGGAGAAAGAATGAAAATAACCTTCCTGTCTTCGTCCTGGAAGGGGCCAATATTTCAAAGAAATATAGCAAGGGATCATTTCAATAAAGGCAAAAACAGTTGGTTGCACAAAGGCCAACCAGACAGCAATATTTCAGATGCTCTTCAACTGGACCAAACCAAGTGACAATAATTAGGGAAGAAACAACTGTCTAGTCAATAACAAAATCTTGCTTGGGCACCAGTCTATTCCATCTGTCATATTCTTTATTCACTTCCTCTGAGCCGCCTAAACACAAAGAGACTAGATTTCAGTCTCCAAGAACAGATGCAGAACATAGGCTCTAAATACTATGATACAGTGAGTGACATTATAGTTACAAAACATAAAATCATTAGGAATTAGTCAAGGACTTCAATGGGTCCCTTTATATATTGATTTATATAGTTTGAGTAATATACTTGTCTGCATCATAGACTGCCACTTTCTCCCTCTACCATATGGGAATTTGCTTAATAGCGGTCCCTTCTGCGCTACTGAGTCCTGTCAAAGACAGCACTACTCCATTCTACAATGTGGGGATGGTTTGGACTAAGAATAAGCCAGTGAATTCCTGGCTTATAAACTTTCCTGCTGAGTTGATTTTGGCAGAGCAGAGGCTGAGATGTGTCTTTAGCAAAATGGATACACTATCCAAACTGGGCAGAAAATAGCTGATGAAAGAAAATGTCCATGTAAATACAGCACATGAGAAACAAAATGTAGGTCCTGCCCCCTCCACAAAAGTTATTTGTCACTAAGGAAAAACTTCACTTATCTAGAATAAAAAGAGAAAAGAATGCACTAAGTTCTAAAAATTATTTTTAATAATAAAAATAAAATTTTATCATAGGAATATTTTTAAATGCCTTCGAATATATAACTGTGATGCAAAATAATGGCTGAGGAAATGTTGCTAAGGAGATGGTCCACTGACTGTTTTTAATTAAAAGATAAGAATCGCTATAATGGAAGAAGCATTCTAGCTCAAAAGACCTGGGTGTGAGTCCCAGTTTTACCTGGTAACTTTGTGAGTAATTAAGCCATTTGGCCTCTCTGGGTCTCAGTTTCCTAATCTGTTAAAAAAAAAAAAAGACAGGGGCAGCTAGGTGGCAACAGTAGATAAAGCACCCGCCCTGGATTCAGGAGGACCTGAGTTCAAGTTCAGCCTCAGACACTTGACAATGAACTAGCTATGTGACCTTGGGCAAGTCACTTAACCCTCATTGCCCCGCCCCCCCCCCAAAAAAAGGCAAGACTGGACTGGATGATTTCTAAGTTCCCTTTTTCTATTTAGTATTTTGTCCTTTTTATTAGCATGGGTACTGATAAAGAGCTTCAAAAGTAAGCAATCTAGTCCCCCCAAAATAGTTTACCTATTAATTGCTAAGCAAACAGTCATAGAATCATAAAAATTTTCCATACCAAGGCACAAATTCCCTCACCACATTCCTTACAAATGGTCATTCAGTTTCTTCTTCAAGATCTCCAAAGATGGAAAAACCACCACCTCAAAACTCAGGTCATGTCTGTTTTAGATAATTCTAATGGCCCACAGAATGTTTGGTAGATCCTAGTAGAATATTTATGGGAGGACATGGACAAGAGTCACAGCTTCCTGTGGATTGGTTGTATTCTCACTCAGCCACTGGGAAGAATGCCAACATCAATGAAGTCATAGATCCATCAAAGTATCCAATTGTCAGTCACAATCAGCCTCCCAGAAACTTCTACTGGTTGCTCTTAGAATCCCTAATTTTGGGGTAGCTAGGTGGCGTAGTGGATAGAGCACCGGCCCTGGAGTCAGGAGTACCTGAGTTCAAATCTGATCTCAGACCTTAACACTTACTAGCTGTGTGATCCTGGGCAAGTCACTTAACCCCAATTGCCTCACTAAAAAAAAAAAAAAAAAAGAATCCCTAATTTTGAAAAGGGAAAATGACCTATTAATACAAAAAATATTTATAGTAGCTCTTTTCGTGATGTCAAATAATTGAAAATCAAAGGGATACCCATCAATTGGGGAATAACTGAACAAGTTGTGATACATCATTATGATGAAATATTATTGTGCTCTAAGAAATGATGAGTAAGATGGCAAATGCACTCCACATCCAGAAAAAAAGAACTGAACCATATTGTTTACACTTTTTTGTGTTTTTTTCTTTTTTGAGGTTTTTCCCTTTTGTTCTGATTCTTCTTTTACAACACAACTAATGCAGAAATATGTTTGATGTGATTGTACATATATAATCTATATCAGATCATTTTGTCTTGGGGAGGGGGGAGGGAAGGGAGTGAGAAAAATTTGGAACTCAAAATCTTATAAAAACAAATGTTGAAAATTATCTTTACATGTAACTGAAAAATAATAAAATACTTTTAAGATGAAAAATTTAATTTAAATTTAATTTTTTAATTAAAAAAAGAAATGATGAGCAGCATAGTTTTAAAAAAGCCTGGAAAGACTTATATGAACTTATGCAAAGTGAAATGAGCAGAACGCTGTATCCAGTAATAGCAATATTGTAAGGAAGATCAACTGTGAAAGTTTTAGCTGCTCTAATCAAGACAATTCCTAAGGACCCATGATAAAAAAAAATTCTATACACCTCCAAAGAGAGAAAACTTATGAACTCTGAATACAGATTGAAGCATGCTTTTTTAAACTTGATTTTTATTGGTTTATTTGTTTGTGTTTTCTTTAGCAGCATGACTAATACAGAAATATATTTTGCAGGACAGTACTTGTATAACTAAAATCAAATTTCTTGTTTTCTCCAGGAGAGCAGATGAGGGAGGAAGAGAATTTGCAACTCAAAATTTTTAAAATGATTGTTAACATTTTTAATATATGATTGGAAAATATTTAATGAAATAAATAAAAATAATTTTTTTAAAAGTACCCCTAATTTCCTTCAGGGCTCAGTTTAGACACCAAGCTCATGCTTAAGGTTTTGCCTGGCCTCTTCAGCTGGTGGGGCAACCACCCCAGCCCTCCCCCAGCTGCCCAGAGCACCCTATCCATATGTGTATATGTACATATGTATGTTTGTCTACTATTTATGCACTTAAATAGATATACATTGCCTCTCCTGATATAATGTAAGCTGCTTGAGTACAAAACAAAATGTTTCGTTCTGTATTCTCAGTGCCTAGCACAATGCTAAATGCCTGTCAATTAGTTTATTGATTGCTCCTAGTTTTGTCTAGTGGGTCCTGGCAAAACTAGTCTAATCACGCTTCCACATGATGGTCCTGCCTTCCTCTTTTCCTCCTCCTGCAAGTCTCTTTTCCAGGCTAAACAGCCCAAGTATTATCAACCAGCCCTCTTATGGAATGATTGCAAGTCTCCTCTACATCCTGGCTCCCTTCCATTCAAACCAGCTTATCATACTCTTTCCTAAAATATGAACCCAGAGAAAGTCAATCAACAAGCATTTATTAAGCACCTTTTCTGTGCCAGGAATTATTCTAGTCATGGGGCATACAAATACAATACATGAAACAATTCCTACTCCCAACTAAACATAATACCCTGGATAGGGAGGAGTTATAAGAAGCTAGGAGCAAGATAGAATGGCAGGTCCAGGGAGGCTAGGATTCTCCCCTCCTTCCCTAGGTAGTCAAGGCATCAAGTGTGGAGTTAGAAAAAGCTAGGCACTTCATGGAATGGTTCTCTATAAGGATGTTGTAACAGTCTTTATCAAGTACCTTACTGAAATTCAGCTAAACTATAACACTCATCCTATCAGCCTAATAGCTATGTCCAAAAAAGGAAATGAGGTTAGCATAACATAGCTTGTTACTGATAAACTACTTTTGTATAGAATACAGAAGGAAAATCAAATTTAGACAATATCCAAATAATTATATTCTTATTTAGAAAGATCTAAATTAATGACTAGAAAGTATAGTTCACCATATTTTCTACTAGTCTACTAGAAAGCTTTAATTCTTCTGAACCTGTCCAGCTTATTAATATATATGAGTTCTATTATAGATATGTTGAGTCTGAAATGCCTAGGAGATATGTAGTTGAAGTTACCCAACAGGCAGCAGGTAATACAGGATTATAACTCAGAAAAGAGATGGGGGGGTGGGCATATAGATCTGAGAGTTGTCTGCACAGAGATGATAACTAAAGCCATGACGGCTGAAGAGATCACCAAGAGAGAATATGTAGAGGGTGCTAACTTCAGAACCCTTGCACAGAGGTTAGGATGTGGATGATGGATGATATAGTAAAGGTGAAAGAGGAGGATAGAACAGTAAGAGGATAATCAGGAGAGTATAGTGTCATGAAAACCATTGGAAGAAATAGTATCTAGAAGCAGGGGTTTATCAATATGGAGAAATGGTACAGGAAGGTTAAGAAGAAAGAGGAGAAAAGTTACTTTTAATTTGGCAATTAAGAAACCACCAATAACCTTGGAGAGAGCAGTTTTAATTGAGTGATGAAATAAATCAGATTGCAAATGTCTGAGAAGTGAGTGGGAGATGAGAAAATAGAGACAAATGTAGAGAGCTTTTCCTAGAAATTCACTTTTGAAAGGAAGGAGAGCTATGAGATGACCATTTAAATGAGTAGTAGGATAAAGTGAAGCCTTTTTTAAGGATGGTGGCATGTTTGTAAGCAATAGGAAAAACATCAATGGAAAAGGAATAACTAAATAGTATTGGGGGGGGGGGAAGGGGATGATGAAAGGAACACATTTCCAGAAGGGATGGAAAGGGAAGGATACAAGAAGGCAAAAGTAAATCCAAATTTTGAATGTGTCTTCAGATTCCAAATCCAGGACTCTTTATTTGACTCATTTACAATGGATACCAGAGTCAAGATAATTTTCTGGGTAACCCAGGTTAAATTGAAGATTCATCCAAACCTTTGGAAGATTTAGAGATCTGACTCCAAAGATCTATTTCAATAAAGATGACAAAATTAATTAACTTTTCTTTCTTACTTTTTTACCCAAACTGCATACTAGGAAAAAACCACATTTCACCTCATAGGAGATATATTCTCCCAACCACAAATAGTAACTTGTTTAAACTATATCCAGGAGACTTTTACACAGCTGGAAATCGTTCGTTTTTCCCCCTCCCCCAGGGAGATTGTCTGGTTTCAACATTACCCCAGGATAAAAACTAACTTCATCAGTCATTCAGGAGCCAGTTTCCCTCCATTCCATTAACACCTTCTTAGCATACTCTAAGTATTTTAGAAGGTTTTGTGTTCTAGATGAATTTTTGGAGAGGTAATGACTTACAACTGTTTCCTTGGAGGGGTATTGGATTGCCCCATGGAGAGCTAATGGAATCTCAGACTGAGAGTTCCAGGACAGAAACTAGTATGGCATTTGGGTTTGTGGATTTGAATGAACTATTCCATTACACCTAGCCTCCTCTCTCTTTTGAAAGAAAAGAGGAAAAAAAAACCCAAAGGATGAAAACCTTTGTTCAGATGTCCATAAGTAGAAAGCTTATAAAATAACATTAATTTTAAAAATTAACATAGCTCCATGGGTTATCTGGGACTAGTGTCTGAACAAGTCAGAACAAACTTACAAAGCTACGGATGACATTCCCTAAAAGCTAAAAATGCAGCACTCCCACTGTCCTTCAGGTTATTGATCATCATTATGACAGTGGTAACTGCCAAGAGGCCTGTGTAAATTTCATATCTGGTGAAAAGGTTTATAACACAGTAGGTAATTTTGAAATTAGTTTAAAATACCACATCAACTATATTGAAAACTACCTCTCAACTTACATACACGATATTTTCCAACACAATGAAGTATAATGAACTAGGAACATCACGGTCCCTATTTGGTCACTGGATCATAGATTTAGAACTGAAGTCATTGAGTTTTGTTTTATGGATGAGGAAAATAAGCCCTAGAAAGTAAGTAACTTACTCAGGGTCACCCAGCTAGTAAGTATCTGAGTCCAGACCTAAATGCAGAACTTCCTGCCTCCAAATCCAGTGCTCTATGATGCCTCTTTATCAGCCCTCAAAAATGTATGACACTGGGAAGTTAAATGGAGCACTCTATGCCTCAGTTTTCCTTCCTGTAAAATGGCAATGATAACACTATTTATTACCCCCTTTCAAAACTCTCATGAGAAAAAGTCCTTTAGACTCAGAGTCATATAAACTGCAAATAACATGTTTAATATTAATCCACTTTAATAGATGTTATTTCTTTCTTTCTTTTTTTTATTTTTAGTGAAGCAATTGGGGTTAAGTGACTTGCCCAGGGTCATACAGCTAGTAAGTGTTAAATGTCTGAGGCCGGATTTGAACTCAGGTACTCCTGACTCCAGGGCCGGTGCTCTATCCACTGTGCCACCTAGCTGCCCCGATGTTATTTATTTCTAATGAAAGGCATATGTGAAACCTATTGAACAGCACTTCTGAAAGCACAACGAATCCCTGAAGACTGAGAACATGAATTGATATGTCTAATAACATGCAAGAAAAGACCACAAATCAAAAAAATTGCCCAAGTTTTACTAGTTCAAATACCTGGTAAATTTTATAACTGCCAAAAAGCTTACAGGGCAGAAACATGAAATGCCACAATCTTGGAAAATACTCTTGCAACGTCAGAAATATTCTCCCAGAATGCCTTGTAGTTCTACATGAACATTTTCTAGGCTCACTAAAGAATTTTCTCCTATAAAATGAGGAAGCCTGGGGGCAGCTAGGTGGTGCAGTGGATAAAGCACCAGCCCTGGATTCAGGAGGACCTGAGTTCAAATCCAGCCTCAGACACTTGACACTAGCTATGTGACCCTGGGCAGATCACTTACCCCTCATTGCCCCTCAAATGAATGAATGAATGAATAAATAAATGCATAAATAAATATGAGGCCATATGACATTATACCTGAGCATATCATCTAAATTTAATATTACATACTCCAGCAATCTCTAGAAAACTCCATCACAATGGCTTTTCCCCCACTTCAAAACCAATAAGACATAGCATATTAACCTTCTTATGGACTCTACCTATTTGATTTGTAAGTCATAGCTCTGAGGTGAGGAGGGCCCCACAAAGTTCATTTTTTCCATGAAAAAATTCATTTTCACTGAATCTAAGCAGTCTGCTTATTATATACAACCAAATAACTGAGTAATCTTATTCTGATGGTGATATAAACAATTGTATAATGTCAAAACTCTTAGAGATCATCTTCTCCCAAAGCCTCATCTCTAAAAGCAGGAAACTGAGGTCCAAAGGGCCAAATTAACTTACCCAGGGTCACATTAACTAGCTGTGAGACAGTGTCAGGGCTAGAACCCAGGGTTCCTAAATTTCTGTCCAATGCTTTTTTCCCCCCACTACACAAAACTTCCTCATAATCTGCATCTGTATCTCTGTCAGTCCCTTAGTATACGTGTGCATGTATCTGCATGTATCCACGTCAAATACTGCCAAACTTCATACCTAGTCCAACTACATTCTCACGTGAAAAGATGAAAGGTTAATGAAAATACACCCTGGTGCCTCTACAGTACCTATAGCTACATTCATATCCACACAATAGAAACTGTACTTGGAGCTCACAATACTTCCTTACAATATGAGGTGAAGAATGCAAATGGACTGAGCCATTTTCATTGAGGGTAACTTGGGCAGAAGTAACAATATGAAATGTATTGAGGAAAATAATGGGTGAAACAACAGGGGATGAAGAATTAATCTATAGGATAAAAACAGTCTGAGTGTTGGTGATAAAGAAACAAAGGTGTCAAAAGAAGAACTGATTTTTAAAATGTTTCTTAAAGCTTTATTTAGTGATCCTGTGCTCTATTTAGACCCTCCTTTGAAGTAAATAATAAGAGAATCTCATCAGGGCAGGGATTGTGCCGTGGTAGCAAACAAAGCATTGTCTGGTAGTGCTGTCTATTCATTTCTGCCACCTGGTTTGGAATCCAGTCTCCCTAATGGTAACTGGCTTAACAGTTCTTGAATTGAAAACCTCTAGGAGATGAGTAGGAAAATGAACACAGCTTATGGCCTAGAGAAAGCAAACAAAACTTAGCCTTGAGTGGTTGGGATTCTTTTTTTATGTGTGGCATGGCATGAACAAAGACCTCAAAAGGACTTTTTTCCCCCTCATTCTGGTATTTGACGGTCTTCAGGAACTATAATCAAACTAGAGAATGATACAATTTTGTCAGGGACACTAAAGGGACCTTAAAGCAGAAGTTCTGAACTTTGTTGGTGTCCGGTACCCCTTTGGGATTCTGACAGAGCCACTGGACTCCTTCTGAGAATAAGGTTTGGAAATAGTGAAGGAAATGCTAAAATTTCAGTTAGAGTTTAGTGAAAATAGGGATGTCATTTTTTTTCCCATCCAAGTTGACTAGATTCCCTGAAAACTAGCCATGGGGCAGGCTGATTTATACCCTGATTTAAAACATCATTCAATTTAAACCTGTCCATTAATGGGGAATTGAAAGAGATTTGAAAACAGCAAGTTTCAAGAGCTATCATGGCATGTCAGAGAAAGGAATTAGACTTCGGACATCTGCTCTGATTATAACTAAATTTTAAATTCTTTTTTAATAATAAACATTTTATTTATAGTTTTAAGTTCCAAATTTTATCCCTCCTTTCCTCCCAATCCTCCCCCCTACCTGAGGCAATAAGCAATAAGATATGGGTTATATATGTACAATTATGTAAAACATTAACATATTAGTTACTTTGTACAAGAAAACTTGAATAAAAGGAAAAAATGAAAGAAAGTGAAAAATAAATAGCGTGCTTCAGTCTGTGTTCAGTCAATATCAGTTCTTTCTCTGGAGGCAAATAGTATGCATCATCATTAGTCCTTTGGGATTATCTTGGATCATTCTATTACTGACAATACTTAAAGTCATTCACAATTCGTTACTGAACAATATTGCTGTGTCTGTGTACAACATTATCTTGGTGCTGTTCACATCACTATATATCAGTTCATATAAGTCTTTATAGGCATTTCTGAAATCATCCTGCTTGTCATTTCTTATAGCACAATAATATTCCATCACCATCATATACCACAGTTTGTTTAGCCATTCTCCAATTGATGGGCATTCCTTTGATTTCCAATTCTTAGCCACCACAAAAAAAGAGCTGCTTTAAACATCTTTGTACAAATAGGTCTTTTTCTCTTTTGGGGGATGTCTTTGGGATATAAATCTAGCAATGGTATTGCTGGATCAAAGGGTATACACAATTCTATAGCCCTTTGGGCATAGTTCCAAATTGCTCTCCAGAATGGTTGGATCTTCTCACAACTCCACCAACAGTGTATTAGTGTCCCAGTTTTCCCATATCCCCTCCAACATCCTATATTTTCCTTTTTTGTTATATTTGCCACTCTGATAGGTGTGAGGTGATACCTCAGAGCTGTTTTTACACTTCTCTGATCAGTAGTGATCTAGAGCATTTTTTTCATATGATTATAGATAGCTTCAATTTTTGTCTGAAAACTTCCTGTTCATATCCTTTGACCATTTATCAACTGGGGAATGACTTGTATTTTTATAAATTGGACTCAGTTCTCTATATGTTTGAGAAATGAAACCTTTATCAGAGATATTTGTTTCAAAAATTCTTTCCCAGTTTTCTGCTTCCCTTGTAATCTTGGTTACATTAGTTTTGTTTGTGCAAAAATGATTTATTTTACATTTTGTTTTGCTCTCTTTATCTTCTTTGAAATATTAAATTCTTAAGGCCTTTTATTGAGAGAAATGAGAAGGCTGTCCCCCATTACAAATGAGGAAGTAGAAAGGAGAAGCAATGTCACTGCTGCCATCAAAGAAACAGATGACACAAAAAAATGACTGTTGGTCAAAACAAAAAATGGATGGGTAGCTGCTAGACAGACTGTGCTCCACTGTTATCCTCAGGATGTCATGGAAACTCCAGGAAGGGCCCCAGCATGCTGTGTGGCCCTTCTGTGGAAAATTTAGAAGATGACATAATGAAAGGATGCTTTCACACATGCAAGGTAGGCAGGGATGAATTGTGATCCACCTTACTGGAGGTTAAAGATATACAGATGAGATCACAGGTGCATTTGAGTATTAGAGCATTCACTGTGCATAGGACTTTCATAGTTTATCGTATCTACAACAATGGAAACATTTCTGGAAAATGTCACAATTTTTTTCAGATCATAGACTTAGAGCCAGAAGGAACCTTTGCAGTCATCTAGCCTAATTCCTTCACTTTACAATTGAGGATTCTGAAGCCCAAGGAAGTGACTTGATTTGCCCAAGGTGACAGGTCATAAATATCAGAACTGGAATTTGAATGTAGGTCCTCTGACTCCAAAGGCAGTATAATTTCTACTGTCTCATACTGGGACTCAGAAAATGCATGTATCCAGTTTAGATAATTCACTAGCCTCCAAAGGGGAAGACCAGTGTTTTCAATGGAAGGAATCTTTGAAATTCTTTGTAGCACTCTAGTGCTGTCTAAGTGGGCTGGCTAAAGATGAACTCTGAGTACCCACAGAGCTACCTATTCCTCCATCATCTGCTTTATAATTGGATGCTAATAATTCCTCCCCATCTGTTTGTAATTAGAGGCAAATCTTGATGGGATGCTTTCTAAAGTACAACCCTCACTATGGTTGAATCTTTCATGAATACTTATTGAAGAGGAAAAAGCAAAGACAGATTTCATTCCTCAGAATTTTGCCTTCCTTTGCTATAGCAAACTATGCAATTCTAACATGATATAGTCATAGAAAGTTTTAAAACTTAATTCACTTACTCCTATCTACTTTTTTTTCAATGCAATTCAACACAACAAGCACCGACTGCCCATTATGAACAAGGTAGTAAAGAAGAGATAAAGATGAATCATTTTGGTTTAGCCCTCAAACGAAAGCAAAGATTAATGATGCTATAAACATTAACTATGTATAATAGATTGTTTCAGATTTAAAACATTTACAATATTTTCACAGCTACATAAAACTCTGAAAGTACAAATGGTGTCCACAAAAGAGTACACTATGGTGTCACTGAACATAGTATAATATAAATATGGAACTCATAGTTGCAAAGAAGGTGCTAATTTGCATTGGTGAAATTCACCAGGAACTGGTCTCAACATTAATGAAATCATAGATCCAACCCCCCCCCAAATCTCATTTTATAAATAAGAAAGGAAAGCCAGTAAAATAATTTTCCCAATATCACAAATTGAATTAATTGTAGAGGCAAGAAGTTGGCTCTAGAGTCCTATCCTCCTATTTATTATAACAACAAGGTACTCCCCACTGATACATATTTCTGCATTTAAAGATTATTAAAAAATCATTGTCACTATTAATAATGATATTATTTTTCTAGGAACAGTAGTAGATTCTCAATAAATATGTATTTAATAAAATCTTCCCAAGACTGAATTTCCTCATCTGTAAAATGAAGGGAATGGATTAGGTTAGGGGTACTTAACCTTTTTTGGGAGTCAACCTTTTCTAAGAATAATGTTTTTAAACAACTGAAGGAAATGCCAACTTTAAATTAGAAGTTAGTGAAAATAAAGGTGTTTTTTTTTCCTTCCAAGTTCACAGACCCCCTATATATCATACCCATGGGTCCCTAAGAGCTCCCTGGTTTAAAACTCCTGGATCAGATGATGTCTAAGATAATCTCCAGGTCTAAATACCCAAAGTCTATATAAAGAAATGATAAATAATAATATTATAGATAATAATTATCAAATATAATAATGGAATATAGAAGAAAAACTAGAGCTATACTATAAGAAAAGGATGCCTTCCATAAAATATACACACATACTATGCTCCTATCAACTTGATATTTGCCAAGAGCCTTTGCTGTAAGTCAGAATTTATCTTGGGCTACCAGCAGAAATATTAAATCATATTTAGATATATTTTTGAATTATCATTCTAGAGTAATCAACGTTGTAAGCTTAGACACAAATCTTATAAATGAGGTTTTTTTTCTAGGCCATTACACACAGAGCTAAGCAAGGGAAGAAATTTTTTAATACCAAAATCTGAGTACAATAGCTGCTTTTCTCTGTAAACTCTGAAGAGATAATGATTATGCAAGAAAAAATACTTAATTCCCTTTTCTCTTGCATTCCTGAGTCTCCCAAGAGAGGTCAGCCCCATGGTGTGGAAAATGATGCCGTAGGCGATCACTCATTTGTTAAATATAGGCAGTTCATAAAAGAAGGCATGAGATCAGCAAGTTCAGATGAGCAGGTCACTCACACAGGTAGCCAACAGTACAGAAAGCTACCCCATATTGGCTTAATTAATGTTCCAAGTAAATGTGTGAAATGAATGGTCTGTAGGGAGAAAAAAGGAGGCAAGATAGGAGACCATGACCATGTCAATGTGACTAATTTGAGCAGTCTACTCACTCTGTTTAACCTCCAAGTTAGAACAAATGATCAGGAGCTGGAAGTACTAGTTTTATATTAAAATGGCATCAATTCAGACTCTACAAGCAAAGTTTTCAACTGTCATATAAAAAAGATGCTAAATGATATATAACAAAATTATTCCTACCACAGTTTTAATATTATCATTTGTACCTTCAAACATGAAATATTCATTATCAATGAATGGATAATTCCTTGAACTTATTTATACCAATTAGTCTTGTGCAATAACAATTAGTTAAAAGTAATCAAAACCAAGCCACTTCTTTTTCAGTGGGAAAAGGAATTTTCATGATAAGAATCTATCCACTAAGACATTCTCCCTTTTACTATAGTTGTATTGTTATAACAGAAAGATTTGCAAAATTGAATGAAAACAACAAATGTCCAAACTAAAAACCCCATTAGGGTTCATTATATGACATTACATTTGATAAGTATTTCTCAAAACAGAAATCATATTTTCTCTCCTGCCAGGTGATTCCTTGTATGTTCCTTTTTCCTGTATTGTTTCCTAAGTTAAGAAGCAAGATTAAACTTCAGAGCAAATCCCTTCTAAGTTTTAGGATACCTTTAGCATCACAGACCAGTTGCTCGGCTAGCCCCCCCAAATAAGTATTTTGCTTCTTTGCAGCAGGGTGATGCAGATTCTTTTTCTAAGTAGAATTCCAGACATTCCATCTGCCTCCTCCAAAAACAGAAAATGCCCATTTGAAAATAGTTCAACATAGACTAACAGCAGAAGGTGGGCAAGCTATGACCTTATTATGCTAGTTTACACTTTCTTTTTTAATCAATGCTTCATGAACTTTATCTGCTTTGAATCCATGTTTATGCTTGTCAGCAATTCATGCTATCAGTACAACACATGAAACTACAGGGAGCTTGGTGGGGTGGGGGGAGAAAAGGAGAAAGATTCCTATTGAAATGTCAATTCAAACAGTTTTCAGTAGAAAAAAAATCAAAGGAATGTTACTGTACTGCATTTTCTTTTTTAAACAGTGGCCATGCTAGGAAAAAAAGAAAAAAGAAATACCTGATTTGGCTGGTATTTAAAGGTTTTCATAACTAATAAAATCCCAGAAGCAAACCAGTGGCCAATTAGTATTGTGATAAACTGATTAAAAATAATTTTAAATATTAAACTAAATAGACTTCTTGAGGCCCAGTCTGCTCATCATTAAAGGTCCTGAAAAATTCCGAAATATCAGAAAATCTCAGGATCTGAAAAGGAGGATACCCCTTTTGCTAGTAGTATCAAATTTGGAGCTCCTTGTTAACAGAAAGGTAAAAAGACAAAGATATTCCATTTATTAGAATCAACCATCAACGAAGGGGCAGACAGATCGAAGTTGCTCAGGATGGCAAAAGGAGGACAGTAAGTCCCCTTCCCAGTTAAGTGTGGAGCTTGTCAATGTGAAACTGTAAGGAGAACTCCATTTATGCTTCTCCCCATCGCTTCCTTTTCCCTATATAGGTTTACTTTACTGTTTTCAGTCCCATCATTCCTACTTTGATGTTCCTTACTTTTGTGACCTTCGGGAAATCACATATCTTCCTGGGCCTCTCTGTTCCCTCATCTGTAAAAACAGAGGGTAATGACTCAATGGCTTTCAAGGTCCCTTCCAACTCTAGCTCCATAATGCCATATTAAGCTGCACCTTAAAGGCTCTCAGATCTGAGCCTTCCAAATGTTTGGCCATCCTTTTGAATCAGTACTTCAGGATTTTGTTGTTAAAACTTATCATTTATTATTATTAAATAATTATTTAAATAACATGAAGGGGGCAAGCTAGGTGGTACAGTGGATAAAGCACCAGCCCTGGATTCAGGAGGGCCTCAGTTCAAATCCAGCCTCAAACACTTGACACTTAGCTGTGTGACCCTGGGCAAGTCACTCAACCCTCATTGCCAAGAAAAAAATGGTATAGTGGATAATGCACACCCTGGATTCAGAAAGACCTCAGTTCAAATCCGGCCTCAAACACTTGGCACTTACTAGCTGTGTGACCCTGGGCAAGTCACTTAACCTTCACTGCCAAGAAAAGAAAAAAAATGGTGCAATGGATAATGCACCAGCCCTGGATTCAGAAAGACCTGAGTTCAAATCTGGCCTCAGACATTTGACACTTACTGTGTGACTCTGGGCAAGTCACTTAACCCCCATCGCCCCACAAAATAAATGAATGAATGAATGAATGAATGAATGAATGAATAAGTGAGCAAAGAAATAATTATTTAATTAGACAAATAGGTAAATAAATAAATAAATAGATGGGCAAATGAATGGTTGAATAAATAGATGGATGAATGAATGAATGAATAAATAACATCAAGCTCCCGTTTCCTTTCTCTTCCTTACCTTTTCTAAAGTCTTTTTTTTCCTTTTCTCTATTATTTTCTAGAACAGAATAACACTTAACAGAAGCCACTACTATTTGTCTTAATAAATTCTTCTGAATGTTCATTTTATGATCATCTAAAAGGAGATAGAGTATGGAACCTGTGATTCGATGAATACAGGGAACTTGCAGATTAGGAAACTCCCTTTCCCAGTGCAGGTCGGCATCTTCTGTGCAATTTATAGTTTTAGAGAGCTCCCAAGAGTGACATCTAGGATCATACAACCAGTATACAGGGTGTCCCAAAAGTCTTAGTGCAACTTTTAAGCCTTAAAATAGAGGCAATTAGGTGGCTTAGTGGACAGAGAGTCAGGCCTAGAGTAGGGAAAACCTGAGTTCAAACCACACCACCAATACTTATTACCTGTCTGACCCTAGGCAAGTTACTTAATCTCTTTTTGCCTTAATTCACTGGAGAAGGAAGTGAAAAAACATTCTTTGCCAAGAAAATCTCATGGACAGCATTGGCTTGCTATGGTCCACAGGGTCACGAAGAGTTGGACACAAGTTGGACAACAACTTAAAGCTGCACTAAAACTTTTGAGATAAACTGTATTTTAGAAGGCAAGACCTGAATCCAGATCTTCCTGTTTTTGAGGCTGGCTCACAACCCAGTACTCTACACTGCCTCTCTTTTAAATGGAAGGAGTGGGGGAGAGGGACTTAAATACTTCATTACTTTAAAATGGAGATTTCATTAGTATGGGTACTCCCTGCATTGATGCATGTTCTGACTCCTCTGTGCCTTAGTAGATAGACTTCAAGAGCTTCTGTGGACAAAAAGTTTGTCACCCTTTGGCTAACCTCTCTAAATTAGGCTTGTTGTCATTGCACAGTAGGAGTACAGTATGGCTTTAGGATCACACTCAAAGCTTCTGCAGCCTGGTAGGACTTGAGAAAGTTTGTTTTCTCCTGGAAGAGCCTTCAAGAATACACAATATCTCTCTCAGTGTAGCTAGGTGGTGCAGTGGATAAAACACCAGCCCTGGATTCAGGAGAACCTGAGTTCAAATCCAGCCTCAGGCACTTGACACTTACTAGCTGTGTGACCCTGGCCAAGTCACTTAACCCTCATTGCCCTGCCCAAAAAAAGAAAAGAAAAGAAAAGAAAAAAGACTTGGGCAAAAGAACTGACAAAGTATTTGAGATAAAATGTTATTTACTCTTCAAAATTTTAAGCATTTTCAGGACTAGCATTTTTTACTGTGGTTCCTTTTGTGTGATTTAGATTTGGGTTGTTGTTGTTTTTTTAATAGTAAATTTTTTGGTCACACATTGCTTTTTCTCCCCTATTTTTTGAAAGTGCCAACTGCAGCTGGAGAGTGTTATAGTGTAAAGACCATATAGATGGAAGTCAGAAAACATGAATCTTAGTTCCAGTTCTACTACAATATAATCTTAGGTAAATTGCAATTTTTTCCTCTGTCCAATGGGATAATAAAACCTACCTTGTCTAGCCTAGCCAAGTCCGTCCTATTGTATCCTAGCTCAGCCCAGTGTAGGCTAGCCTGGCTATGCCTGTCTTACACTATCCTAACCAGAAGCTAATTGTGGTAATAAAATGATAATAAATGTGAAGGCTGTTAAGTTTAAAGGCATTATATAAATGTGAAGCATTGTTATAAAAAATAACCATCCTACTTCCTTGGGTAGCTATTTAATAAGCATTAATACCTGACTGCCTATCATAAATGTTAAGAACACCCTTATTTGAGCCATTTGGATTAACAGTATCTTAATTGTTATAAACAATGGAAATGTATTTTTATTCCTCTGAAGAAACTGTCTGATTTAAAAGAAGAAAAAAAAACTTTCAAGATTAATGTAATTCTCTGATAACTTTAAGAATTTTATCCGAAGCAACTTTGGAAGAAAGTTAAAAATAAAGGCTTAAAATGTGTCATAGCTTTTGTAATTACAGTGTCACTACTGTGACATTTCAATAGCTCCATTTATATGGCAAGGATCAGTTGTATTAAAAATAGGCTGAAACCCCGTGATCGTGATGTCTGAAACTTATTAGAGCAGACTAGACTTTTTTCAACTTGTGGAAATGAAATGGTTATTTTCCCTGTCATGTGGCACCTATTTAATCAATCAATCAATTGCTCAATCACCAAGTACTTGTTAAGGGGTACACAAAGACAAAACTCAAACAGTTCTTGCCCCCAAGGAACTTACATTCCACTGAGGGCAAATGACATGTTCACAAATAAATAAATATAAGATACACACACACACTAAATATATGAAGGAGGAGACCCTAACAACTGGGAAAATCAAGAAAGGTCTCTTGAAGGAGGTGGCCTTTAAGCTAAGCCCTAAAGGTCCCTTCTTCAAGCAGTTGAAGTGAGGCAGTAGAGCCTTCTGGGCAGTGGTAGCATATGGAATGCTAAGTAGAAGGAACAGCAAGTCGGCCAGTATAACTAGAACATCGAATGAGTGATGGGTGTAATGTATAATCAGACTGGAGAAAATTGGCTGAAGCCACACTCTGAAGGGTTTTACATGCTAAACAGAGAAGTTTATATTTTATTTTAGAGGAAATGGGCAATCAGTGAAGCTTCCTAAGCAGAAGTGATATGGTCGGGCCTATGCTTTAGGAATATCAATTGGGCAGCTGTGTGGAGGGTGGATTGGAGAGGTCAGTCTTTATTCCCAGTCTACTATCTTCAATAAAATATAAAACCTGAAAATATCCATTTTTATGTTTACAGAAGAGAATTCTCAACATTTAAGGTAAGTTGATGTTTCTATGCATAATGACGGTCTGATTTAAAATTCAGCAGCAACAGAAATAATTATTTCAGTCTAGTTAGTGTATAGGTTTGTCTTATTAGAGCTGGCTCTGCTACCAGCATTTGTATCCCTTGGGCATGGCACAGTATTTAGCATTTAGCAGGTGCTTAGTAAATAAATGTTTTTTGATTGATTTATTCCTAAGGAAAGATGTTTTCATGGAAATTGCCTCAACTTTGGTACTCACACTTCTTCAATACCCTCAATTGCTTCTGCCCCTCTGACTGGAGGGCAGGTTGTTGTTTAGGCATTTTTGAGTTGTTTCCAACTTTTGGTAACCCCTTTTTGGGTTTTCTTGGCAAAGATACTGGAGTAGTTTGCCATTTCCTTCTCCAGCTCATTTTATAGATAAGGAAACTGAGGCAAACAGGCTTACCCTGGGTTACACAACCAATAAGTGTCTGAGGCTGTGAACTCAGGCCTTTTTAACTCCAGGCCAAGGGCTCTATTCATTAGAACACCTACCTGCCAGAGGGCTGGAGGCAGAGCAAAATACTTCTCCCAAAGCCTCCTTTTATAGGGAGCCTAGAATCTCCGTCATCTCTTCATTTGCCACCAGCTGCTTGAATGGGTTTTGACTCCAGCAGCAGCAGCAGCAACAGCATGCTTCTCACATACACATATCAGGTACCCTCAGGTGTGCATGCTCACACACGCATGTGTGCACACATACACAGATACACATACATCCAATTCTATAGTTATAAAATTATAGCTCACAAGCCCCTATTGATGGGACTTCCTTCTATAGCTGATACAATTAGCTTAAAGCAAAGGCATTTATTGAAATAGAAGTTTTAAGAATAGTAACAAAACTCTCAGCCAAGCACTCACCCACAAATGCATACAGCATCAGTGGAAAGAGCACACAGAGAATCCAGTGGACAAACACCCACCTAGGGGACACATGGAGCCGAGGCTATCACTGCACTTCTGGGCAATTAATGCACTTCTGAGCCTGTTCCTCTCTGAAGCACCACCCTCATTTCCAGGGGATGACTCTAACTCCCAAAAATGGTTCTCCCTTGACTCTCAGGGCTATTTCATCCTCAAATGATACATTTTCTCCTGTCTTGACTAACTTCCCAAAGAGTATATCATATGTGCAGAACTGGATGGCTTTTAAAAACTGCCAGTGGTGTGGCTGATGCATCAGCTAGCTAATGGCTAGCCAGCCACCCTACAATGCCACCAGTGATAGAGGAATTTCTTGATGCCTCGTAGAGAAACAATGATGATGTTCGTACTTTCCAGACCTCTCTTCTAGTGCCTTTCATCTTTTAGTTCCTACCTATCCTGAATATAGCTTGTTTGCACCTATTTGTTTCTTTATTATCTTCATCCCTCCCCCTTTAGATTGTGAGCTCCTTAGGGGCCGAGGCTATAGTTGGCCTCTTTTTCTATTCCCAGCACTAAGCACGGTGCCTAGCACAGAGGAGGTGCTTAATAAATGCTTATTGACTGCCTGGCTGACTTCTTCCTTTAAAAGCTTAATACCTGGCTGCTTTTGCTCCCCTGTTACCTCTTATTATTTCATCATATGGGGGGGACTCAATTGATTTGGGCTCCTTCATCAATCTCCATACTCCATTTCCCATACCTGCTTTTCTAGCCTTTATTTATGAACTAATCTACTTAAATAAAAACTGAAGACACTTCTTAAGATATTCAACCCTCTAGGGGGCATGTAGGTGGTGCAGTGAATAAAGCACTGGCCCTGGATTCAGGAGGACCTGAGTTCAAATCCGACCTCAGACACTTGACACTTACTAGCCGTGTGACCTTGGGCAAGTCACTTAACCTTCATTGCCCTGCCCCTCCCCCCAAAAAAAGATATTAAATCCTCATATTCAGTGTCAGTATTTTCTCACAGCTTGAAGCTGGTATGATGGTTTGCCTTAGCTGAAAACATGACAGTCATATTTATCACTGGCCCCATTCCATTTTCTGGTATTAGCCAAATTGCTAAATTTAGTTCTAAATTAATATTTCTAAGATTGATTCTTCCTTTCTCTACATATAGAAAATCTGCCCTTTCTGAGGTGCAATGTTAGGAGATGACAAATAAATTAGGAAGTCTTTGCCACATTGAATTATAGGAGATAAGGAGCAAGGAAATTCCTAGAGAGATCATAGAGCATACCCTGGTGGTCCAATCAACTCTCTATCCTTGGCAAAGATAAGCCCAATCAGGAACCAATGACGGCCTCTCCTATATTTTTATCTGATTCTAGAAATTCTCACCTTTACCCAGGTTCAGATAAAACACTTAAAAAGAGGGGTTTTAAATCCTTCAGATGAAGCTAAATTTATGAATTCAGATTATTAGCAGCAGTCTAAGTAAAAATTATTCACTGTGGGATCCATGATTGTACTGTCATTAAATAATTAGCATGGCAGCGGAACTAGGAGATCACAGAATTATACTCTCTTGAGAGACTCGATTTTAAGTCTCTCTTCCACACCTACATAGACAAGCCAGCCATTTTCACCACTGATTAATAGTGATCTAAATGGTGTTTTTAAAAAGGGACATTGCCTTTTTCTAAGGTATAGGTCTCAATAGTCAAATTCCTCCCCTAAATCCCCAGTCATCTAGCTAACAGGGTATTAACCTCTCTGATTGAAGGGCTGGAGGGTAGAAAATCAAACTCCTCCCAATGCCTTCGTTTATAGAAGGCAGGCACTGGACTCTCTCCTCTTTTCACTTTGCATCTGCTGCTCTGCTGGTTTCAATTCTTTCTTTGGAACAAGCTTCCCCTGAGCCAGGTACCTCCTGGCATCATGCCCTCCCCACCTTTTGCTGATTCCATTTCTGTTGTCTCCCCCTTTAGATGGTAAGGTCCTTGAGAACAGGATCTTTGGGTTTTTTTTAAATTAATTATATCCCTAGAGCTTAGCACAGTGTCTAGCATAAAGCAAGTGATTAACAAATGTTCATTGGATTGGATTGAGCCTCTTCATGAGAAGGAAAATATCTGCCCCTCCTTCATTTCTCTTTAACTATTTTTTAAGACAGAAATCAAGAGAGTATCACAGAATAGCAAGGTATCTCAAAGGCCATCTGATTCAACTCATTCTTAAATGGAAATCCTCTTGACAAGGTGCTGAACAAGTGTTTATCAAGGTTTTGCAGGGAGACTTCCAACAAAGGGAACTCAATTTCTCTTGGGGCAGCTCATTCCATTTTTGGAGAACTCGCCACCTGCAGCCAAATCTGACCCTTTTCATCTTCTATTTAATACTCCTACTTTGCCGTTTGGGGCCAAACAGAACTTAAAACTGGTCCTTCCCCAACATGATTGGCCCTCAAATACTAGAAGGCAAGCTATCAGGAGCCACCAGAACCCAATTCCACAAATAAAAAGAATCCCCGTGTGACAGCCTCTGAAAGGTAGAACTTGAATTCTGTTTATTGGGGGGAAAGTGACTTGCCATTTAAGTAAAATAATATGTTGGATGTGCTGCTTAAATTCAAGGGGAAAGTGGAACTGCCAGATACGGTTTTATTTTGATCAAATTCCCACAGAGCAAAGATAAAAGCAGAAGCATCCACAAAGTAGATTTGTGGATCTACTCAAAAGAAATGGGGTTTGCAAACCTATTAATTTGTTATAGTCATCTGTGTACCATTCTGAATGTTTTTTAATAAAATCCGAAAGGAAAAATGTTATTCTTCATTTGAGTACCCAGTTAGTTATAGCTTCCACTGAATACACAAACTAAATGCACTTCTTCCACTTGAGCCTAAGGGGGGGGGGGGTATAAAAACAACACTTGACAAAGTGACAGAAATATGTTGCCTCCTGCAGAGTGATACTGCTGTTGAAACAAATCAGGTTTATTCTTGTTCTTAATAATGTTTAATGATTTACAGAACATAATTCCATTTGCAATGAAAATACTTGTTCATCAAGTTGAAAGATGTACGATAATTGCTTTTCAAGCATTTTGTATTAACTGGGTAAAAGCATGGGACAAAAAAGGGACCATGGAAATTCAACAATTCTCCCCAAAACTTTGGTGCCACCACTGATTTTCAAATGCTGGAGGAAAGGGGGCATTTTAAAATAGAACAGCTGAGTTTGCATTTTCACATTCAGTTAATAATAATGAATTAAATATTTGAGTACAATACAAAAGTAAACCAAAACTTGTAATCTTTTTCAACTAAGCAAACTTTTTGCAGGTGGGGGACTGGGGGGAGGCATTCATTTTACAAAGCTTATGTTAATGTTTAATTTGGTTGTATTTTAAATGGACATGGTGGCTCCTGCAGACTGTTTTCATCATTGCTACTGCCCTACTCCTGGGTACAGCCACTAAATTTTAGTGTCACCCCCATAAAAAGCAAGGGAGTGGCTTTCCTTTTTCCAGCAGTTCCACAGAGATCTCTTGTGCTTAGAGAGGTGATGAATTCCTGCATTAATTCACACTTGTATTGAGCATTCAGCTTATTGGACTATGCAATAGTTTGAGTTTTCTTTTTCTCCCAAAGCTGAGTTATACAAATACCACAGTTTTAGGACTTAATTTTAAAAAATAATTGTGAATGTCAAATAACTAAATACATTTCTTATCTGAAAAGAACACTATGAAAACACTTCAAAACTATCAACTGTAGTATTAATCTTAAGATCCTTGTTATGGAAGGAATCATTCAGTTTCAATGAAAAATGGTCAAAATTGATATATTTTTCTCCCCTCCCAGACAAAAATAAACAAAAACCTGCTGGACCAAAGCAGAATGGTTCTCACCTTCATAAGCAGGGAAGTGGGTTGTGTTTAAAATGACAGTGAGAGCCTCAAAGATTTGCAAGGCTCTTTTTTTCACAGGAAAAGGAAGAATGTGCCCCTTTTAAAGGTCGGCAAAATGGCACATTACGCATCCTGTAAAAGCTTATATAGAAATGTCTTTTGTGCTCCTAAAATGAAATGAGATACAGACTGACCAGGAATACAGTAGTGGCGACTCTTCCCTCCATCTATTGTGCCCTGGCCTATCAATCAATTAATCAACCAATTAAGTCAACAAAAACTTATTAAGCTCTCCAATGTTTCAGCCATCAGGGAAACAAAAACAGAAGGCCCTGCTCTTGAAGAACTACTGAAAAGGCATGATGATGTCACTACATAGAAGGAGCCTATCTTTAGTCCAGATCGAAAGGGTAAGATGCCAGCTTCCAGCAGCTCTCCTTTGTATCACATAGCATTCTGAAAGGAAGGGTGAATCCCTGGGAAAAAGGCATGTGGAAGGAAGTGTGAAAAGTTAATTGGTAAGGGAAGAATCTGACTCAATAGTTTTCTTTTTTAATAGGTATTTTATTTTATTTTTTCCCAATTACATGTAAAAATAGTTTTCAGCATTCATTTTTGTAAGATTTTGAATTCCAAATTTTTCTCCTTCCCTTCCCCATCCTCCCATCCTCCCCAAGACAAAAAGCAAGTATAATAGGTTATACAGTACAATCATGTTAAACATATTTCCACATTAGCCATGTTGTGAAAGAAGAATCAGAACAAAAAGAAAAAAAAAAGAAGGAACAAAAAAGCATCAAAAAAGTGAAAATGGTATGCTTCAATCTTCATTCACATTCCATAGTTCTTTTTCTGGATGTGGAGAGCATTTTCCATCATGAGTCTTTTGGAATTGTCTTGGATCATTGTATTGCTGAGAAGAGCTAAATGTATCACACTGGATCATCACACATTGTTGCTGTTACTGTGTACGATGTTCTCCTGGCTCTGCTCATTTCACCCAGCATCAGTTCATGTAAGTCTTTCCAGGTTTTTCTGAAATCTGCCTGCTTATCAGTTCTTATAGCACAGTAGTATTCCATTACATTTACATACCACAACTTTTTCAGCCATTTCCCAATTGATAGGCATCCCCTCGATTTCCAATTCTTTACTAACTCAACAGTTTTCAAATGATATCCAACCAAAATGGAAGGTTCTCTCAATTAACTCTGATGACATGTTCTCTTCCTCTCCCTCATTCCACCCCTGACCCTGAGCCCTAGAGGTCTACTAAGCCATATTGCACCATGGTTGAAAAGCAACATCATTCCTACATTCAGGAAGGTTACAATCTAATAGGATAAGATATTCAGGACAGTAAGTATAATTCCAGGTTGAATGTGATAAAGACAAAAGTGTTCTGAGGAAATTTAAGAAATTTGGACATGTTAAATGTGAGATACTAGTGAGAAACCTTGGTGGAAATATCCAGCTTGCCATTTGGACTGGAAGTACCAGAGAGACTGGGGTTACACAGACTTGTAAGCCACCTACCTGTATATAAATAAAACCACCCGACTGGGAACAAATGACATATGATAAAACTGAAATGGACAGGTAACATAATTACCTTTCATTTATGTAAATAGCTTTTAAAAAAAATCTAATGCACTCAATCAAGTGCCTACTTGTGCCAGTCATTATGTTGGGCAGCTAAGTAGTGCAGCAGATATAGCAGGAAGACCTGAGTTCAAATCTAGCCTCAGACACTTACTAGCTGTGTGACCCTGGGTAATTCACTTAACCCTATTTGCCTCAGTTTCCTCATCTGTAAAAGGAGCTAGAAAAGGAAATGGCAAACCGCTCCAGTATCTCTGCCAAGAAAACTCCAAGTGAGTTCACAAAGAGTCAGACAGGACTTAACAACAACAATACAAACAAACATACATACATACATACATACATACATACATACATACATACATAGGTTGTCCCCAATTAGGCATTAAGGATACAATGACAATACTGATAGTCCTTGCCTTTAAGGAGTCTACATTCTGTTGAATACAACCCATTCACAAATAAGTAAATACATAATAAATACACAAAACTATACAGTCATTGAAAGTAGGGGTTACTAACAACTCTGGTACCCAGAAATAAACTCTTGAAGGAGCACTTGAGTTGTACCTTAAAAATATCCAGAGGTCCAGAAAGGCAGAGGTGAGGAAGAAGAGGGCAGTCCAGGCATAGGGAACAGCCAGTGCAAAGATACTGAGGTGGGAGATGAAGAAATAAGTAGGCCAGTTTGGCTGAAACACAGAATGCACAAGGGGAAGTGATGTGCAATCAGCCTCAAAAGCTGGCTTGGCTCAATGGAAGATGTGAAAAGAGTTGAACAGGAATCTGGGAGGGGCAGGGCTGACAGAGATGGCTGCCAGGAGCAGGGAATACTGGCTATGAAAGGGAGGCTTGTTCTGGGCAGCCTATGACTCACAATCACAGGCATGATGAGTTGAAGCATAGGGCACTAAACTGTGATAACCAAGGTCCCCAAGGTTAGAGTAATGCTCTTCAATATGAGAAAGGCCAGGGGAGTCCAAAACAATAGAGAAGTCATTCAAAATAAACACACACTGGAAAGTATAAAGTTCAGAGA
Organism: Dromiciops gliroides; assembly: GCF_019393635.1. Taxonomy (NCBI): domain Eukaryota; kingdom Metazoa; phylum Chordata; class Mammalia; order Microbiotheria; family Microbiotheriidae; genus Dromiciops; species Dromiciops gliroides. The sequence goes on from NC_057862.1 coordinate 189,882,397, forward strand.
CATAATTTAGCTGATCGACCCCATTAAAAGGTGACAATCTGTGGTATAAATCTCTTTATTCATAGTCTCCTTGGAATGAAAGGGATAGTAGAACATTTGCTCAAAGATCAGCTATCGAGCCTACTAGGAAATACCTTTAACTTCTGAATTAGATCAGAGGAATATAAGCAGCATGCACATGTGGAAAAACTATTCTGCAATGAATAGAATAATTATTCACCATGAACCAGGGTTCTGGTATTTGGGTTTTCAGACTAGCTCTCTATAGTAACCACATTTGCCCTCCAACCTCTCAGGCAAAGCTAGAAATGTGATTTTGTTCTCCTCCCGCCCAAGCTCATTCATATATTCCAGTAACAAATTGATTTTGATTTCCAGATTTTTAATACCACCAGTGATCTACATGCATCTGATCAACCAACTCTCTTTAGAAAAGAAAAGTGTTCTCTCTTCATTTAGAATATCAAGGTCTAGTATATTATCTACAAAGAAAAGAAGGGGCACAGGAGACAATACACCCTGAATTGCCATGTACTTCAATATAGAATTGACCCTGAGATATCTTGCCTGTATTTCCACTTCTATGGATCTTTAACTTCTTTTCTATACCTTACCCATATTTATCAACAGTATATATTAATGTAACAGTCTTGCTATCTGTTGAGAGAAGTTAGCAATATAATATCTCCTTATATAGTCATCTTAATTCTGGAAAGGAGATGAAAGCATTCCATTAAGCATTCAAAGTGTCAGAATGTTGTTACTGTATTTCAGAAACTATAACATAGAAAATATTAAGAAAGTGGAAAAAACCACAAAGAATCACTAAAGCATTATGGCAACAGGACAGCTCATTAAATATGTGAATGGACAGTTGCACCAAACTTAGATTGACTAAATGCAAAGCTTCTCATTTTGGTTTCTCTGCTCTGTCTCTGACATCAAACATCTTTCCATTCATTGGACAAAGATTTGAGAACTTAATAAAAACAAATAATTAAACCTTTATTAAGCACCTACTATGTACCCGGCACTGTGCTAAGTACTGGGGATATAAAAAGAGTCAAAAGACAGGCCCTGCCCTTAGAGAGCTTCTGATCTCAGTGGGAAGACTACATGCAAATAAATATACATAGAAAAAGCTATATGTAGGATCAATAGGAAATAATTAACATAGGAAAGGTACTAGAATTAAGAGGCTTCCAGACTTAGAGTAACCAGGAACTATGGCAATTTGTACTTTCTAAGTTTGACCCCACTTGCCCCACAGACTCTAATTGTGGGACTTCCATGCTATCCTTATTTAATAAATATCCATCTCTAAGAGTTAATTAAGTCTGGCTGACAATGAGTGGGGAGCACACAAGATGGAGGCTCATTAATTATAATATGAGAAGCCACAGTCCCTCAGAGATGCCCCTAGAAGTCTTAGAGAATAGTCAGCCACCCTTTTGGGACCTGTCCTACTAGTGTAAAGGGGAGTTCAGAAAGGAAGCCCAGAAGGCGAGCACCACCTTTTCCTTCCAACCAAAGTCCTTCCTCTTCTGCCTCATATAATGTTACCTCATGGCTCCTCCCTTATCTTTCCTGTCCCTAAAATAAACATGTGACTCTACTTGGATTTCCAAAGCTTTTTTTTAAATTACTAACAAAAATAGGGCAGCTAGGTGGCACAAGGGCACCAGCCTTGGAGTCAGGAAGACCTGAGTTCAAATTTGGCCTCAGACACTTACTAGCTGTGTGACCCTAGGCAAGTCACTTAACCTTGTTTGTCTCGGTTTTTCATCTGTAAAATGAGCTAGAGAAGAAAATCTTTGTGAAGAAATGGGGTCTCAAAGATTCAGACATAACTAAAATGACCAAACAAAAACAACAAAAATAGGAAAATAGGGCAAATATAAGAAGTGATGGATTTTTAAAATAAAAGTAGCTTATTATTTTCTAGTTATGGATTCTTTAAAGACTTTGTGAGACTAAGAATTCTTTAAACTTTGCAATAGAAGTTGTTCTTGGTATGGAAAGGGAACCAAGACCTCTTCTTTTTCATCAAACTATGTAGTGTTTTTTTTCTTCAGTGTCCCTATCCATCATTCTACACATCTTTTAATCCCAGGATGGTGCTCTTGGGCCCCTTTGCCTTCCAAAAAAAAAAATTGTCCTTCCTACATTCTATCCTCTTTTATTTTTCACTTAAGACTCTGGGGGAAGGCAAGGAACATACTTATGCACTATTGGAATCTTTGTATACACAAAGAGTGAAGTATAATTTTAAATACGCTGAATGGTTCAAAGGAAAACCAAGACTGTTAGTCAACCTTTTGATTCATCCTTTACAAAATGCTACCCTGCTTATCACAAGTGCTAGGGCAGAGCTTCTAGTGTGGAGATGAGACAAGTACTCTGGAGGAAGTGAAGAAATGGGGATGTTGTTAAGACCTACATAGCAGTTGGAAGAGTCCAGGGAAGAAGACTCTACTGTGGGGAGCCCCTCTAACCTTCACTATCCTTTCCCTACAGATCCCATCCTGTGCCAACCCTGAATGAGCAAATAAAAGAGGTGAGAGGCAGGGAGACCTAGGAGTGAAGGGAAAAGTAGTCAAAAAAGCAGGTAAGGGAACAGTTCTTGTTATTGCCTAAATGGATTAATCATTGACATGGCAACAACATGTGAATTAGAAGTGGGAAAAATGCCAACAACTAGAGAATGTGGAATTCATTTGAATTTCATTTTAAATGCTTCAAAGAAAGTTTACTTTGTATTAAAATAGAGACAGAGTGACAGACATCCAATGTGTTACCAATGTCTTTTACCTTTGCAACATCTCTCAAATACACCCCCTTCTCTTCTCTGACACTGTCACCTGTCTAGTGGAGGCCCTCATCACTTTACACCTGAACCATTGCAATTGCCTGCCAGTGGCTACACCTGCTTCAATCTCTCCTTACAATATAGTACTAGAAATGTTAGCTATAGCAATAAAAGAAGAAAAATATATTAAAGGAATTAGAATAAGTAATAAAGAAACAAAATTATCATTTTTTGCAGATGATATGATGTATACTTAGAAAATCCTAGAGAATCAACTAAAGAACTACTTGAAAAGTTGCAGAATACAAAACAAACCCACATAAGTCATTAGCATTTCTATGTATTACCAACAAAGTCCAGCAACAACAGAGAGAAAGAGAAATTCCATTTAAAATAACTGTATACAATATAAAATAGTTGGAAGTCTACCTGCCAAGTCAAACCCGGAAACTATATGACCAGAACTATAAAACACTTTTGACACAAGTAAAGTCAGATCTAAACAACTGGAAAAATATTAATTGCTTATGGGTAGGGCGAGCCAATATAATAAAAATAACAATTCTACCTAAATCAATCTATTTATTTAGCACTACACCAAACTATCAAAAATATTTTACAGTTCTAGAAAAATAATAACAAAATTCATCTGGAAGAACAAAAGCTCAAGGATATCAAGAGGATCAATGAAAAATGAGAAAGAAGGTGGTCTAGCAGTATCAGATCTCAAACTGTCCTATAAAGCGGTAATTATCAAAACAATCTGCTACTGACTAAGATATAGAGAGGTGGATTAGTGGAATAGAATAGGTACAAATTACACTACAGTATATGACTGTCATATAGTCTGGTATATGATAAACCCAAAGATCCAAGCTTTTGGATCAAAAACTCATTATTTGACAAAAACTGCTGTGAAAACTGGAAAACAGTATGGAAGAAACTAGGTATAAACCAACATCTCACACCATATACTAAAATAAGGTCAAAATGGGAACATGGTTTATAAATAAAGGGTGATACCATAAGCAAATTAAGAGAGCATGGGGGCAGCTAGGTGGCACAGTGGATAAAGCACCAGCCCTGGATTCAGGAAGACCTGAGTTCAGATCCAGCCTCAGACACTTGACACTTACTAGCTGTGTGACCCTGGGCAAGTCGCTTAACCCTCATTGCCCCACAAAAAAAGAGAACATGGAATAGTTTATCTGTCAGATTTATGGAAAGAGGAAGAATTTAGGACCAAAGAAGATATAGCAAGCAATACAAAATGTAAAACAGATAGTTTTGAATATATAAAATTTAAAAGCTTTTTCACAAACAAAAACCAAAATTATGAGGGAAGCAGAAAACTGGGAAAGAATTTTTAAAACGAGTATCTCTGATAAAAGCCTCATTTCTCATATTTATAGAGAACTGAGTCAACTTTATAAAAATACAAGTCATTCCCCAATTGATAAATGGTCAAAGGACACGAACAGTTTTCAGACAAAGAAATCAAAGCTATCTGTAGTCATATGAAAAAATGCTCTAGATCACTATTGATCACTATTGAGAAATGCAAATTAAAACAACTCTGAGGTATCACCTCATACCTATCAGAGTGGCAAATATAACAAAAAAAGAAAATATTTGATGTTGGAAGGAATGTGGGAAAACTGGGACACTAATATACTGTTTGTTGGTGGAGTTGGATCAACCATTCTGGAGAGCAATTTGGAATTATGCCCAAAGGGCATATAAAACTGTGTATACCTTTTGATCCAGCAATACCCCTACTAGGTTTATATCATAAAGACATCCAAAAAAAGGGGATTTGTGCAAAAATATTTATAGCATCTTTTTTTGTGGTGCCTAGGAATTGGAAATAAATTAGGGAATGGTTAAACAAGCTGTGCTATATTATGGCGATGGAATATTATTATGCTATAAGAAATGACAAGCAGGATGATTTCAGAAAGGTGTGGAAAGACTTATATGAACTGATGTATAGTGAAGTGAGAAGAACCCAAGATAATGTTGTTCACAGATACAACAATATTATTTGATGAAGAACTGTGAATGACAACTATTTTCAGCAATACACTGATCCAAGACAAGCCCAAAGGACTAATGATGAAGCACACTCTCCACCTCCAAAGAAAGAACTAATATTAAACACAGACTGAAGCATGCTATTTTTCACTTACTTTCATTTTTTTCTTTTATCCAAGTTTTCTTATACAAAATGACTAATATGGTAATGTTTTACATAATTGTACATGTATAACCTATAACCTATAACTGATTGCTTCCCTACTCAGTGAGGGACATGGAGGGAGGGAAGGAGGGATAAAATTTGGAACTCAAAACTTTAAATAAAAATGTTTATTATTTTTAAAAAAAGTCTCTCCTCACCCCAATCCATCCTCTATTCAGCCCCCAAAGTGATTTTCCAAAAGTTCAGGTTCAATCATATCATTCCTCTACTCTATAAATTCCAGTGGCTTCCTATTGCCTCCAGGAACAAATATAAAATGCTCTCTGTTTAGCATTTAAAGTTCTTCATAACCTAGCCTCCACCTACCTTTCCAGTCTTCTTACACCTCACTCCCATCACGCAGTCTTTATTCCAGTGACACTAGCCTTCTGACTGTTACACAAACAAGACACTTCATCTCTCACCTCCATGCATCTGCTCTGGCTGTCCCTCGTGCTTGGAATGTTCTCCTCTCTTCACTCCAACTAATGAACTCGGCGGCTTCCTTTAAACTTTAACTAAAATCCCTACCTCCTACAGGAGGCCTTCCCCGACTCCTCTTAATTCTAGTGTCTTCCCTCTGTGACTTATTTCCTATTTATCCAGTATATAGTTTGCTTTACATTTATATGTGTATATGTGTGCATGCGCATATATATACACATATATTTGTTTTCATGTGCCTTCCCTCATGCATGTAAACTCCTTGAGGACAGAGACTGTCTTTTGCCTTTTTTTTACACCACTGATACTTAGCACTCTGCCTGCCATGCAGTAGGTACTTAATAGGTAGGTAAAGATGGCTAGACAGAAAGATAGTTACTAGATAAATAAACTAGGTGGATGGATAGATGATAGAGAGATAGATAGACGAACATAGGTTTAAAGGACCAGAAACTGACCTACTCTTGTGCTCAATTAATTGTAAATCTACAGTAAAAACAATTGTAGGTGTCTTGTTTAACCAAGTACCTGACCAGCTCTATTTACCCTATGTTAAGATTATGTATCAATTCTGGGTCCTTCAACTTCATTTTTGGTATATATGAGCCACATAGCAAATCAGCTAACTTTCAGAAAAGTATTAACAAATGCATCCCACTCATTTAACAAATATTTATTGAGTACTATGTGCAAAGACCCAAGAATTGTTTTCTAGATTACATTGTTTAAAAATTATTAAAAGTGGGGCAGAGGGGCAACTAGGTGGAGCAGTAGATAAAGCACCAGCCCTGGATTCAGGAGGACCTGAGTTCAAATCCAGCCTCAGACACTTGACAATAGCTGTGTGACCCTGTGTAAGTCACTTAACCCTCACTGCCCCCCAAAAAAAAGAAAAAGAAAAAAATTATTAAAAGCATAATTGATGAGTGAGTGACAGTTTATTATAAGGGATAGAGAACCTCAGGCAGGAAAACCTGAACCTAGCTGTATGACCCTGGGCAAGTTATTTATTCTCTCTGTCCCAGGCAACCCTATACATTTCAGAGCAGTTGCTGATCTGCCTTTATAGAGAGAGCTCCTTTACACCAAAATCACATATCTGGATCAAAAAGAAACAACAACAACCTGATGAATATAATCAGCAAAATCAAATATGTATAAATTTTAAAACTGCTTTTTGCTCACAAATAGCATGAAATAATACAATTTCATACCCAAAAGAGCTGTCAAATATAAGTATAATATATTTAACATGTTGTGTATTTTTTAAATTTTCTAGCTCTGTGCCTTCGAATAACAACAAAAAAGCATTGGGGATTTTGACTTAAAATTCAGAAAAGAAACATTCATGAGGAAAAGGAAAGTATGCAAATATAGTTTAAACACCATGAGACTAACTCCACCAAAATGAGCACAGACTTCAAAAATAGATATACAAGTTAAATATCTCATTGGAAAGGTAAATATGAGTGAATATTTTACTTGAATTATAGACGTGTATATTTAAGACCTGGTAAGACTGAACACACTTTACAAAAATGTTTCAAAGTCACCAATAGAATGTTCCCCACTCCACCCCCAGGTCCCCACCAAAAAAAAAGTGGATTACAAACGTTATCCTAAAAAAGAAAGATTGACACCATATCTTATTCAGTCTGTGGGTTTGTCATTCCTTCCATGCTGCTTTATGTACCACTATCTAAAGCAAATTAATGGTATCAGCATTCTGGGCTTATTGTATGGAAAATGCCAGTCATTCTAGGAAGGAATTTTGAAGTCATTTCAGCCAGGCCTACACAAGGCAACATATTCCTTCTCTTCTCTACTATCTGTCCATGTGGAGAAGATACTAACAATAATAATAGAGGCTAGGCCAAATGACAGTCAGTCATGAGGCTTTTGTCTGGAAAAAGTCTCCACTGTAAGTAAAATTCTGAAAACACTCTGGGAAATAAGGAAAAGGCATGTTTATGTTGTAGGAAAACCGCATTTAAGGGCTTTTCCTTGCACAAACATTGATTTACCACCAGGAGTCCATTTTGTAAACCTTCTTGCATAGATTGACAAAGCTGATCTGTGAACTAAGCTAAGCATCAATTCAAGGAATTCTTAAGGAAGTTCTTTGTGCTCATGTCAGCTACTAAGAGGGAAATGGGCAATATAAGAAAGAGCGTGTTCTTGCAGGAACCTTCCATTATCCATTATATCCTATTCCACCAGTAACTGATATCAAGAGTCTCAGACATCAGAAGTACAACAGTAGTGGAGATTAGTTCTCTGCCCTTAATGGGAGAGTCCAACACAATACTGGTTTGCCCATAACTTTGACATAGACAGAACTGCTACTCATTGATGAGTACCCTAGGAATTGAGACTCCCAGGGTGCTTTGCATCTCTCATGGGAATTGTATCCAGCAAGGGACAAGAATTAGGGAGAGAGATGGTGGCCATGGGGAACAGCTTTGTAGAAGCAGTCATAGAGAGTGAGTAGTGTGGAGTAGCTACAGGTGCCAGAAGTATGGAGCTGCTAAGGTTTCTGTGAACATTTGGTTCCTGTACTAAAATCCCAGTATCCTCTAGCCTGCAGTATAACACCAGAAAGCCCAGAGTTCCCGAGAGCAGCAATACATTTTCCTAGCATCTTTCTATAAGTGCTTCTTGCCTCTTGTATCCCCGCTCCTGATGGGTTGGGGACATGGAAGCCAAGAATAGCACTGCACTCTCCAGAAGAAATGTGTGTGGGTGGCAGTCATTTAGAATGGGCACCAAGAGTTTAATATTTGATTCAGGGCCCTGTTATGGACTTGTCATAAGGTTTCAGTAAATGTCTTTGCTTTGAATTCGTGGTCTCCTGGTTTGATCTGGTAAATGAAACGTTAGTGAAGGTTCATGAACTAGGGACTTTGAAAGATGAATGTCCCAATAGTATCATGAATATATGGGTACCTGAGAAAGGGGGCCACAATGAGGAGCCATGGGTACTACATAAATAACAACAACAACAGCTCACATTTCCATAGCACACCAGGGTTTATAAAGTACTTTATGCACAATAATCCAGTGTGGTCTGCAATGTGACACAAGCATTATTATACCCATTATACAGATGAGTAACTGGGTTCAGAGTTAGTGTCTTGTGCATTCACACAGGAAAGAAATGTCAAGAGTCAGAATTTAAACCCAGATCTTCTGAATCTTAATATACTGCTCCTTCCATTACATCATACTGACTCTCAGAGAAAAGAATACTGGGAGGTCTTCCACTAAAGTCCTACTCTAATTTGTCATTGTGGCAAGAGGAGCCTAGGTCCTCCAAGACTATGAAAAGGATGCACAAGCAATACTTGCCAAACTGGAAAGGCCACAAGCACAGACTAGTCACAGACTATGTATCTTTCATCTCAGAACAGGATGAGCCAAGAGGGCAGAGGGGCTCATCACAATTGGGTAGTGGTTTTGGCCATAACAACTCATGAAGGCTACTAATATAGAAAAGGATTGAGATTTGTTCTAATAAAAAGAGTAACCATATCACATATTGTTTCCAAATAATGAAGAACTGGCCAGGACGAGGGAGTCCCCCATGACTTTATCTGCATCCTGTTGCTCAAGGTACTTTACTTTGGAAAGATATGTCTCCAGCTCCAAAGTATACAAGGTTATGAACAGAGGGCACAACTGCCATTCATTTGAGGAGTCTGTGCAATCTGTGCTAGCAATTTGACCCCTGCTGCTATGCAGAACAAAATGGAGCTTTAGAGATGGGGAACTAATTAAACCGAAACCTATGCAACTCACATATACAAGAGCGCTTCTGAGACAAGCATGAACATGAAATCATTTTGATGATCAGGCAATGCTAAGAAATATTCATCTCTTAAGTGAAAAAAATCAACAATTCAATGATGATATTTCTTATATAATTGTAGAGTTTCTTACTGGTCACAAACATATGATATAAGCTCTCCTTTTAACATTCATTTAGAAGCATTAAGAAGGCATCAACCAATCAAGAAATAGAGTTTCCTCAATTATAAAATGATGAGGCTGGACTAGATGATAACCTTCAAGGTCCCTTCTATGATCCTTTGATATCAAGGATATACTTAGATGGTATCAAACTTTCAGATAGTTTTAAATACTAATGCCTTTAGTCTTCATCTGGATATTTAGAATTGTATACACACAATCCATAAAACATGAGACTGAATTTAAGTAGCTATTTCCAGTCAATTATAATATAATAACGCCATGCAATAAGGATGTATCAAGTATTAGATGCACTATTCTAGGCAATAGGGAAGACACAATATTTAGATAAGTGATGTTCCCTGCCTTCACTACAGCTTACAGTCTAGTGGGGGTATAAGATGTCAACACAGATAATTACTATATATAAAATTACATAAGTACATATAGAAAAAAATTACACAACAAAGTGTTGTGTGAAGTATAAGGAAGAAGGTAGTTATCACCCAGGGGAAAGAGGAAGGGCTTGACAGAGGAGATAGCATTTGAGTGGGACTGTAACCAATAAAGATAGGAAGAAAGGGCATTCTAGGCATGGAGAATAACTGAGTGAATACAAGAAAAAGAAGCACTGAATATTTTTCAGGGGTGGAGAATTGTACAGTTTGGATGGAGCATGGAGTGTGTGGAGGAAGGGGATCAGAAATAAGACAGGAAAAGTAGAGTGTTGGCAAGCTATGGGAGCCTCCAAATACCAGGCAGAGGTATCTGCATTTTTTATATTATATGGGAAGAAAGCAGACTTGAGCAGAAGGGTGAGATAATCCTATGCTTAAGCAAGATTATTATGACAGTAGTATTAAGGCTGGATTGTAAAGGAGAAGAAAACGAAAGGGCAAGACCTTGAAATATTTCCTAGTGGAGATTATTGCAATAGCTTGGGTACATGGTACTAAAGGTCCACATAGGGGTGGAAAGGATGGTAACAGAGAATAGGAGACAGATGCTTGGTCAATGCAGGTCTGGATGTCAGAAGACTAGTCAGAAGTAGACATTATAGTCTTCATAGAGGTGGTAGCTAAAGTCAAGGAGTAAATAAGTTTACCAAAGGAAAGAGGGGAAGGAAGAGAGGAGAAGAGAATGGAGAGGAGAGATGAAAGGAAAAGAGTGAAAGATTCTTTGGGGAAACCTAAATTAAGAGGTCAGGAAGAGGCCAAGGGACCTGTTAAAAAGACAGAAGGAACAATTAAAAGAGGTGAGAACCAGAACTGTGTGATATCTCTGAAGGTGATGTATCCAATGGGAGACAGTTGTCAAGTGTCAAGAATTATAGACTAGTGAAGGAGAACTAAGATTTTTTTTAAGCCACTGAATTTGGCAACTATCAGGTCATTAGAGACCTTGGAATCATATATTAAGAGCTTGAAGGTGCCTTAGAAATCATTTGAGCTTAACTCCTTCATTTTTACAGATGAGAAAACTGAGACCCAGAGAGGATACATGGCTTAAGGTCACAAAGTAGTTTCAGTGAGTAGTGTAGCTAGAAGCATTATTCAAGGGTTTGGGGAGAGAGTGGGTAAAGAAAAAGTGAATACAATTGTGCAGTCAACTTTTTTGAAGACATTTAGCAGGTAATGAAAGGAAGAAAAGAGATGGGGCTATATTGCTTGTCAAGGCCCAGTCAATCACAGCATTACCAACACCGTGGCTGGCCCTAGGAAACAAATTAGACACAATTTATAGGAACTTGGGAGATTCTGAGCATAATCAAACCCTGGTGGATTTCCATTTCTAGGCTCTGGCTGAACTTATCATTGCCTCCCAAGGCTAATGAATTCATATATTTGGAGCAAAAAGACAAAGCTACTACCTCAACAGACTATAGCCCCTTTAAAACATAGATGGACTGCTTTAGGATAGGACTTCCCAGAAAGACCTGAGCTGCTGTGGTAGTAAAGTCCACATTTGATAACAGCCAAGCTATACTGGCATTATTCACATCTCTCAGAGAACTTCCAGGTGTCAGCTTTTCTGGCCTTGACCACGATGTATTTACACATGTATAGAAATATATACACATGCGTGCACATATAACAAGTATTGACTATAGACTATGATCTGGGCTCAGGACTGAATAGGGGGAATAGTATAGATTGGACTGAATTGGGAAATCTTGTGGTGCTTTTTAAGAAACTCAAGTATCTCCCCAACACAAAAATCTCCCTTAATTACAAAGTCTCCAGTGACATGTGGTTTGTGAAATTAGAACAACATATTCTACAAAGAATAAAGTTTGCATGTGACTTAAAGAGTGACACAAAAAACATGGTGGCAGAAGCAGGCTGCAACACATTGCCAATGATGACTTAGCAAACTAAGTAGTGTAAGGACTCTCATTTAGGAAATGGATAATAAAAAAATAAAGTCATGTAGTAAAAGAGAGGGATAAGAGATGGATAGCCCATGTGTTTCACTAGTATCAATGAAATACAAAGATCTAGAGGAAGGCTTCCAACATTTTGGGTTTGACTTTCAGTGAAGAATTTATGAGCAAACACGGACAAGAAGTGTGTGGGACAAGGAGGTATGGAAAGGTTGAGTCGATACTGAGAGAAAACCCACATCAGTGAGATCATGGATCTATTGAAGCAGAGAGGCATAACTTCTTTATACATAAGAATATAAAAATATATATGCATATATGTATACACAGAGCTATATGTAGGCTTATATATACGCTATATAAGCACATATATACATATACATGTATACTGTGTATATGTGTGTATGTATATATGTGTGTGTGTGTGTGTGTGTGTAAATGTTTGCACATATATATTAAACTAATTATTCCAATGATGAAGTACAAGCTGAAAAGGTAACGTCAAGAATGAATGTGATGGGGCAGCTAGGTGGCACAGTGGATAAAGCACCAGCCCTAGATTCAAGAGAACCTGAGTTCAAGTCCAGCCTCAGATACCTGACACTTACTAGCTGTGTGACCTGAGCAGGTCACTTAACCCTCACTGCCCCACAAAAAATAAAAATTTAAATTTAAAAGGAGGGGGCAGCTAGGTGGTGCAATGGATAGAGCACTGGCTCTGGAGTCAGAAGGACCTGAGTTCAAATCCAGCCTCGGATACTTAACACTTACTAGCTGTGTGACCCTGGGCAAGTCACTTAACCCCAACTGCCTCACCAAAAAAAAAGAATGTGATGAATTTGCAAATAAAAGAATCTGGATATACCACAAAGGGGGAGTAAAAGATATTCTCGGCATATTCCTAATTTTTGAGGTTAGTGCTATAAAGGGCAACTATGATAATCCTCTACAAAATATCTTTACATAGTTGAATGGGCCCTTGTTCTGACCCAGGATGATTTTTTTTTTGGTCTTACCAATAAATATATCACCTCAGAGCAAATGAGTAAATAGTATTCAAGGTTCCCAAAGGAAATCATTCCCTCTGCTCCCCAATTCCTGCTGTCAGTGAAATACAACTTATAATCAAATCCTGAGTCAGGAAAGCCCTGCTTGGAAATTTTCATTTAAAATTTATATATAGGGCATTGGAGCTCTTTGAAAGAAATATCTTTCTTGCACATGTTAATATGACATGAGATTTCTTGAAAATGAGGAGGTACTATGGGGCTACTAATGCAATAGATAAAAAGAATTATTTTTTAAAAAACAAGATTTTTGAAAAAGTTGGGACCTCTTTGTTGTTTGTTTGTTTTTTAATTAGCATCTTCAAGGTCCAAATTCATACAACTTAAAACCTCAAAAGCTTGACTATTATGAGAAACCCAAATGCAAAAGTTTGGATGTTTTTGAAGGGTTTTTTCCAAACCACAGTCTCTCATTTTATACAAAATGATATACTGTCAATTACTTTCCATAATTCACTGTTTTTTGCTGATACTAATATCTTAAATATTGTAGGTTAGCGTAATATTTTTTAAAATAATGAACAGCACTAAAATCATTATAGCCTGACATTTTTATATGATCATAAAACACATTTTGTTCCATCTATTTTTATTAAATGAAATGTGGCCTGCTGAAAGCCATGAGCTAAATATTTTTACTGAAAAAATGTTAGCTGGAAATATGAAACCCTACTCATTTACTTTTAACGCTGAATGTGAACTACAACCAAAAACGTATACTTGACATCTATTAGTGTTAGCTCCAGAGAAACACATTGAAACTATTTTTAACTAAAAGCAGACTTTTGAAACAATCCAGCATTGCTGCTTTGCAATGACATGCAGTCTTATGTTCCATTCAATCTAGTAACCAGGCAGGGGTATTTGTCCACTTATCCCTGCAGAGGCAAGGATGCAGATACAAGTTCATCTGAATGTTAGCCCAAGGAGGCAAACAAACCAGGCTCACCACAGATTAGGCATTTATGGTTATATCTAATTTGTTGTCAGCTAACTTCCAAAATAACCAAGAATTTCACACAACTAACTTCTTTAAAAGTGCACGTTACATAACTGACAAGACAGATGTTATGTTTGCCTTTTGTGGGAGAGAAGGGACAAGAAAAATGGAAATACGAGGATGGGGGAAATGTTGAAAAACATACCATTCAAACGTTTTTTCATCATTTGGATTCGGGTTTTCTTATTACCAAATATGTTTGTGTTCAAATGTTTGCTTCCTAAAAAATTTGTTCAGTTTCTCCCACCATAGACAAAAACTTAGCACACTGAAATGTTAAAATACTCCCTCCCCTGTTCTCTAAGGAAACTGTCCTTGGAGCCCAATCAGGGGGTGCCAAACTCTGGGATGTCTTTTACCTTGCCTAAAGCTTGATCTTCTCCCCCCTCCTGTGCCCCCTGTTGCTACCATACCCACACACCTTGTATGTTGTTGTTTTTTCAGTTCAACAGATAATAATAAAGCCCACAAAAGTAGCTACGGAGGGTCTAAAGTTCTAGGGCTGTCCTTTGCAAATGTTTGAAGTCATTACTGGGGAGGGCCAAACTGGGTATAACTAGCTCAGGGTACCCTTTCTAAATTCAAGACTTACTATGTGCTGAACTGCTGCTGAGTGAACTGAGGAGAACCAGGAGGACATTATACACAGTAACAGCAACCTTGTATGATGATCAATAATCATTGACTTAGCTCTTCTCAGCAATACATTGATCCAAGACAGTTCCAAAAGACTTATAATGGAAAATGCTCTTCACATCCAGAGAAAGAACTATGGAGTGTGAATGCAGATCAAAGCACACTATTCTCACTTTGTGTGTTTTTTTCATGGTTTTCCCCCTTTTGTTCTGATTCTCTCACAAATAAGTCTAACATGGTTATATTGTATAACCTATAGCAGATTGCTTGCTGTTTTGGGGAGGGGGTAGAGAAGAAAGGGAGGGAGAAAAATTTGGAACTCAAAATCTTATAGAAAATGAATTCTGAAAACTATCTTTATATGTAATTGGGAAAAATACTGTTTACATAAAAATAATGCAGATTAAACAAAAAAAAGACTTACTATGTCCTGGGCACTGTGCTACATTAGGGGCTACAAAGAAAAGCAAAAATATATTCCCTGCCTTCAGGGAGTTTACGTTCTACTAAAGGATACGATATACAAATAATTATATTATACAAGATAAATTAAGTTCAAGGTAATCTCAGAGAGAAAATACTAGCAGTGGTGGAGAATAGGAAAAGCCTTTTGCACAAGGTAGCATTTGAACTGAGTCATGAAGAAAGCCAGGAGGCAGAACATTCTAGCCATGGGAACAGCTAGGGGAAAGTAGTGTAGAGTCCAGACATAAGAATATCCTGTGGAAAGAAGAGTGAGTAGGCCAGGGTCACAAGGTCTGTTTAAAGTACGCAGGGGCATCTAGGTGGTACAGTGGATAGATCACTGGCCCTGGATTCAGGAGGACCTGAGTTCAAATCCAGCCTCAGACCCTTGACATTACTAACTGTGTGACCCTGGGCAAGTCAACTTAACCCCAATTGCTTCACACACTCACACACACACACACAAAATAAAAACCCATAAAAATAAAGTACGCAGAAGGGAATAATGTTTAAGATTATAAAGGGCCAAATTGTGAAGGTCTTGAACATTATATTTTATTCTAGAGGTAATAGGGAGCCACCGGAATTTATTGAGGAGGGGAATAATATGGATATATCTGTGCTTTAGCAAAATCTCTTAGGCAGTGTCTCTATAGTTTGAGAGTTCTAGGTGAAACTCAAATCCCCTGAGCTTTCTCTCAGAGCAACTCAGAAACCAATCTCTGGAGGGTCACAGAGGACTCCTGACCCCTTCCTTCACCTGCTTCCATCTATATTTAGGCCACAGGTTTAACCCCTGCCTTGCGCCACTCACCTCTGAAGACATCAGGAAGTCTGGGATTGACACAAGGCAAGTGTTAAGCCTCTAGACTAGATACAGAGTAAAGGAGGTTCCCCCATATCTGTCCTGATCTCTCCTCAAGCTCTCAGGGCAGTGCCACGATCTTCAATGGCTGGCCCAAGGTTTGGCGTGTGGGCCAGTATTCCCAGAAGTAGCTGCTGAGCAATAAATAATCCCAGCTGTTTCTAGCTAGCCCAGCTCTCTCTTTGGGAGAGGGCATGGCAGGGAATAATAAACAATAGCAAAAGTCACAAACCACTCAACTTGACAAGGGTTGAAAAAAGAGGAGAGAGCCATAGGAGAAAGCCAAAGGCTTCATGATAAAAGGGAGTAGAGAAGAGCTTGCTGAGGGGGGAAAGGAGCAAGGCAAATCACAACTGTTCTGTACTCCAGTAGGCTGGGACAGCTCCAAAGCTGCAAAGCCTTTAGGACTGTACTTCATTGGGCAAACAATAGCAACAATAGGGACTTTGGTGTGTCACTGAGTGACTTCTTGGGAAACAGATGTGCAGCAGCCAGGACAGGAATCAGAGAGTTCTCAAGGACAACCAATTAACAACAAGCCAACCCAAACCCTATTTTCTCCTATTTGATATCCCTCACTAGAATATAACTTCATTCTGGGACTACACAATTTACAAAAGCTTGAAAAAAAAGCCCTGAAGAAAGCAAAAATCAACAAAGTTAGAGAATAGAAACCATGGGAAAAAAAGTTAAAGGAACTGAGATTTCTTTGTTCAAAGAACAGAAGGTTAAGGTGGGACTTATTCATCTTCCATAAATATATGGCAGAACAAAAGAGAGACAAATTGGTTTAAAATATTAAAAATGAGATTTCTCTCTCTCTTTCTTTTTTTTGCAGGGCAATGAGGTTAAGTGACTTGCCCAGGGTCACACTGCTAGTAAGTATCAAGTGTCTAAGGCCACATTTGAACTCAGGTCCTCCTGAATCCAGGGCTTGTGCTTTATCCACTGTGCCACCTAGCTGCCCCCCCCCAATGAAATATCAATTAAAGATAAGAAATAACTTATAGAGTAAATCCTACCCATTTTTCCTAGTTGTTCTGCTACTGCAGTTCACAATTATTTCTCCATTCTCTGTCTTCTTGTAAAAATATCTGAACCATATAATTTATCACTTCATACGCCAATATGCTTGTGGTTTCATTATCTCATTAATGTAGATATCCCTTCTGATGATGCAGATTGTAACCCACCCATCCAATCCATCCCATAAATTCATGAAAGTAGGTTCCACCACTGAACTTTCTGGGGACCTTCCACACAGTTTCCTAATATTGCATGGATACCAAGGAAGGATACTGGCTCATAATTATTTTTGTTCTGTGACCAGTCCATCTCATTTCGCTCCAATAACAATTTTTATATAAGCTCTCCAATTATTTCTTTATTTATAATATGTTGTGGCCTGGGGCAGCATAGAGCACTGGCCCTGGAGTCAGGAGGACCTGAGTTCAAATCCAGCCTCAGACACTTGACACTTACTAGTTGTGCAACCCTGGGCAAGTCACTTAACCCCAATTGCCTCACCAAAAAAAAAATGTTGTAGCTTGCTCACAGTTACCATATGCTTTTCCAATGCCCTTTGTTTGAGTTCCAATTTGAGTTCTTCAAAGAATGTAGTATTCCTTGATTCACAGCCTTGCAGCATTACTAAAAGAATATTGGTGCTGAAAGCACGTTCCTTTGTTTCAGGGAGAAGCTCAGGGTCATTTAAAAAACAAAACTTCATAGTTCCCCAAAGGTAATCCAGCCCACTTGCCGCCTCCTCCTGCTATTCAGGTCTGGTCCCAGATCACTGTCCATTTGCAGTGTCTGTCCAAAATATACATGCTGATGAAAGGGCTGTATAGAATGTCCATCCAACTGTGCATATCATAGTCTAGACAATAAGCATTCCTCATTCACTTGGCTTTTCCTGTGTGGATCATAGGATCACAGCATCATAGATGTAAAGTTGGAAGGGAACTCAGACAGAGGTCATCAAGTCCAACCCTCTGATTTTACAGGCCCAGAGGAGTTCAACTACTTGCCTAGAGTCACATAGTATCTGAAGCAGAATTAGAACCCAGTTCTTTTCAAATCCAAGTCCAGTTCTCTACCCATTACCTCATGAAGTCAAAATCTTTTGAGTGGTTTTGAATCTCATTTAGGAGATCCTGCAGAGATCCAGAGCATGCTGCAGTCAGTACACCTTCCACAAGCAAAAACATCTGATCAATCCCATCACCAATAGGGAGCTCCTCTGATTTGGACTTTGTGCTGGATCTCCTCCAGCAAACACCTTTGCCGAGCAAATATTTCCTTGTTTCAGTTCTCACTTGAAATTATTCATTGGGGGTGAGGAGTGGGGACAGTGAATAAAGCTACATCTTTCAAGGTATCTTGAATGATTTTGATATATGCCCAGGAGATGCCTTGTTGGAGATAACTGTCTAAGGTTCTCTTTTGTTCTACCAAATCAGAATAGTTGGATCCTATATTTCCTATCTCAATCAGTTGTGTGATGGCAAGGATATAGTTTACTATAGAATATTATCTGTGAATAGATGTTCTTGCCTTGTACTTTCACCAAGGATGTCTTGATGCATATATAGTTATTCCCATATTCATTTTTATAGATGAAAAAATAAACATAATAAACATAATAAGTAGTTTTGTTTTTGCAATAATAAGCACTGAAACTTTTTCATACATCTTTGGGAGCCCTCTATTTCATATCTATCTTAGGCATCTCTACCTCAACGTCCTCAAAATTGTGTTTTCTCCAGTGGAGACCTCCCTCCTTTGTGTGTATTCTAGTACAGGTATTATTCTCATTTTTGTTTGCCTCAGTGACATTTCCACTTCCTCCAGCAGCACATCTACAACTATAATATTCAAGTCTAAAAGTGGTTACCCCACTGTGCATGGTAATAAAAGGAGTTAGTTATAAAAAATCTTTACAGATCTTTTCTGATTTTTGTCTGTTGTCCTTCCAGTTTTATCCTCAAACTCTTTTGGAATGATTTTGCTTAGTGAGATCTGTTGCCAAGTTTTTGTTAAACTTATTTTTCTCATCTGGTGCTTCACCCTCTTGCAACCAATGCTGGCATATAAACTGTGATTATTTTCATCATGTTCTGACAAATACACATCATGAACACATGAGACAGGTCTCAACTTTTCTTCTGTCTGATTTTTAAAATACTTTTTTTTAGTGAGGCAATTGGGGTTAAGTGACTTGCCCAGGGTCACACAGCTAGTAAGTGTTAAGTGTCTGAGGCAGGATTTGAACTCAGGTACTCCTGACTCCAGGGCCAGTGCTCTATCTACTGCACCACCTAGCTGCCCCGATTTTTAAGATACTTTTTAAAAGTAAAGTGCAGCTGTTAGTTTTTTAAAATTATGTTTTAATTTCTTAAGTTAGTCGAATGAAAATATCCTTTGACAATGAGTATAAAATAAAATTTTCTGGGTACACACACACCTTAATGAAATTTGCTATATGTGACAAATACTTATTGTTTGAACGTGGTCAAGTCACAACCTCTCAATGTCCTGGGCAACTCTCTAAGAGTTTAATTTGGAGAAGCAGCCAATCTGTTCTGGTAAAAGATGCTTTCTTACTGGAATTCTATATATCAATGAAGCTATACATCTTGATTAAAAAAAAATCACTGACATCCCAAGCATGATGCCATAATTTCACTGTTTTAAGGTAAAGTTGAAATGAAGTGGAAAATTATTATGCAAATACAGTGAAAAAAAAGCAGAGCAGAAACAAATGACTAGCCAGTAACAATTCCCTCCTAGGGAAGTTTTCTTTTGTGTCACAGTAAAAGTCCCTCCTTAAAGCATTCCAACACATGGCCCAAAGCCTTTAATAACAAGGCAGACCTTCCAAGACTTCTTGTCAGTACAGGGATAGTATGTGCAACTCTGCCCGGAGAAGATTTTGATTTTTTTTAGATTTCTATCATAAAACATTTACTTCCAAAATCTAGTAATTGACTTCTACATATGTTACAGGAGTTTCTATTACATGTGGTTAAAAGGAAAAGGCCACCATGGAATCATCTGCAATAAAGGGAATGAAGATAATAAACATGGATCCCTGGCAAGTGAGACACATGTTTATAGCTCATAACTTGATCTAACACACACACACACACACACACACATATATATATATACACCCTTTTCCCCTTATAAGACCTATTTCCCCTGAATTTTTTGTTTTATTCCTCAACACTGGATTACAGAGAGGTTAACCATAAAAGGACAAGCAAGACTTTGAACTCAGTTTCTCTGCCCTTGGCTGCCAACCAAATTTCAGGGTAGGTCCTATGGCATACCCTAGGGACTCTGATTGTATGGACAGTTTTTTTGTTTGTTTTATTTTTGGTTTTCGGCAAAGTTCTATGAAGTTGGCTAAATGAAGTTGGCAAGTCTTGGAGTTAGGTTAGGATCCTCGGGTTTGACAAAAAATTTTCTCCTAAACACATGTAGTAGTAAACAACATTCATATTTCTTTTTTCATTGCTTCAGAATTCAAGAAATATCAGGACAAAAAAAGACTCTTTTTAGTTCACTCAGTATGTCTGAATCCAAATCCAAAAAGAGGAAAAAATTAAGTGAAAGAAGATCCCAGGAAAGAATTGCCCAGAATTGTTCCAGAATGAGGAAGTCAGTTCAGTATAATTATGTTGTTAAGGATGCAGGGATTAATAGAATACAACTTAAGGCACATCCTACGTCTCTTTATACTAAGAAAAGCATGACAGTTAAACCCATCGCTGAAGTCTTACATTGTCTTTATCTTCATTATCAAGGGAAAGACTATTATTTCCAAAAAAGCAGACACTAGGTGGCACTGTGATACCTTATTTTTCCACCTAGACCCTTTCCATGCTATTAAATTCTTAAAACCAGCAGTGTAGAATTCACAGATGTAGGGCCACTTTAAGAAAATCTGCTATGTGAAAATTCAGATGAAATAACAAAAGGAATCACTAGAAAATGACTTTAACTTCAATTCGCATGTACCAAATTTTAGGAACATATATAAAGCAAAACACACTTCTACCAGATTTCAATGACAGACGATACTATAGTGATATGACTCTTCTAGGAACTTCTAAAGGATGGAATAAAGAAAGGCAGATGTGCCATATGCAGAGCGCTCAAATAAAGAATCACTCATTAGGTCAATCTCCAAAGTATCTCTCCCATGTCTCCCACTTACTCACACAACCACCACCCTAATTCAAGCTCTCATCACCTAATGCAATAGACTCCCAATTGGTCTCCCTATATCCAGCCTCTCCTCAGTGCTTTTCCCCCACACTGCTACTAAATCAATATTCCTAAAAAAAAGTCTGATCATGCCAATTCTTCATTCAAGAAAGTCTGGTGGCTCCCTATTGTTTCTAGTTAAAAATACAAAGTCTTCTGCTTCAAACGAAAGCCCTTCACAATGTGTCTCTGCCTTATCTTTCCAGGGAGATCACCCATTACTCCCTCTCACGTGCTCTCTGTTCTGTACAAACGAACCAACATGCCTTTGGCCAAATACAGTATTCCATCTCTCATCTCCCTGCCTTTATAACAGCTATTTCACCCACCTGGAATGCTGTCACTTCACCTCCATGTGTGGAATCCCTAAATCCCTTTAAGATCCAGTGTAATAACCATCCTCCCCAAGAGGATTTTCCTGTTGCTAAAGCCTCTTCCCACCCCCATACCCAAATTACTTTGCATATATGTGTGTGTATGTGTATGTGTATGTATACACATCTACATACATATATATGTATATGTGTGTGTGTATCTGCATTTGCTTATCTGTGTATACATGGTTTTACCTCAGTTGAGTATAAGCTCCTTGAGGGCAGGAACTGTTTTATCTTTGTCTTTGTAACCTCAGCCCCTAGTAGTCAATAAGTCATCAACAAACTTTGATTAAGTGCTAGGCACTGTGCTAAGTGTTGGGGATATAAAGGCCAAAAAGACCACTTCCTGCCTTAAAGGGGTTCCCATTCTAGTGGTAGAGACGACATGAAAATAACTGTGTACATACAAAATAGAAGCTGAGCTGATGGAAGATGGTCTCAGAGAGAAGTGAGGGAGGGGAAGGGGAGAAGGCCAGGAAAGCCTCCTGCAGAAAGTGGCATTTTAATGAATCTCGAAGGACTCCAGGGAAGCTAAAAGGGAGAGGAGGAGAGGGAGAGCATTCCAGGCATGGGGGCAGTCAGGAGATGGAATGTTAGGCCAACAGGCCTCTGCAGCTAGATCTGAGAAGGGAGTAAAGACTGACATAACTTAAAAGGTAGGAAGGGAACAGAATGTGGATGGCTTTAAGAGCCAAGTGGAGAGCACTTAGGTGGCCCAGTGGATAGAGGCGGGGCCCTGGAGTCAGGAGGACCTGAGTTCAAATCTGCCCTCAGACATGTACTAGCTGTGTGACCATGAGCAAGTCACTTAACCCCAATTGCCTCAATTTTTTTTTAAAGCCAAGCAGAAAATCTTCTAGTTGATACTAGAGGTAACAGGGTCCAATTGGAGTTTATCAAGTAAGGGGGATAAGCTGCAGTTTAGAAAAATCACTTTGTTAGGTGAGAGGAGAAGTCTGTTCCATAAGGTATATTGTGTATGGGAGTGAATGGCAATATTTTTCTTGATTGGTGAACTTTTTAGCCCAATACAATGACAACTGGATGTTTCTAAGAAGCTTTTCCTGGTTTGCGAAGCTTAGACAATCTGCCCGGGAATACATGGAGACAAAGGTAGAATGGAGAGAGAGAGAGAGGAAATGAGAAACACTGATATCCTAGCACTTATGTCAATACAGCCTACTGAGCATGTCTAGAGGGAGGCATTTATTAAGCACCTACTGTTTGTCAGACATTGTAGTAGGTATAAGAGATATAAATATAAAAGGTAATCCCTGCCTTTCAAGGAGCTTAAACATATGGGGGAGGAAAGAGAGAGAGTGGATAATACACTCACAGATAAGTTAATACAAGATATATTCAAAATAAATGAAGCAGTGAAAGGAAACGATTGGTCTTTGATGGAGGTGACACTTGAGATGAGTCTTGAAGAGGACAGCTAGCCCATGTAAAGGGACCAAAGTGGGAAATGGAATGCTGTGTTTGAGGAACAGCTAGATGGAGCAGTAGACAGAGTGCCAGGTCCTTCCTTCTAACACCAATTAGCTGTGTGACCCTGGGCAAGTCATTTAACCCTGTTTGCCTCAGTTTCCTCATCTATAAGATGAGCTGGAGAAGGAAATGGCAAACCACTTCAGTATCATTGCCAAGAAAACCCCAAATGAAGTCATAAAGAATCAGACATGACTGAAATGACTGAACAATTACAATTACTTTAACTAGATTATTGAATGTGTAAGAGTAATATATAATCATTCAGCCTGGAGTCAGACAGGAAGGGCTTTAAATGCCTAATAAAAAAGTTTATATTTTATCCTAGTAGCTAGCGGTGGGAGCCGCTGAAGCTTCTGTAGTGGGGTTCTGACACACTCAGGTGTGCTTCAGTAACATCATTTCAATAGTTGTGTAGAGAAGGGACTGGATGAGGAGAGGGCTGGATGTCTGGAGACCAATTAAATTAGGAAATTACAAGAATAGTCACATCAAGAGGTGATGAAAGCCTGGATTTGAGTGGTAGGGTATGAATGCAGAGGAGGTAGGTGCAAGAAGAGATGTTGTGAAGGAAGAATCAACAAAACTTGGCAATTAACTAAACATGGAGGATGAGTGATGGTGGAGAATGAAGCAAGATGCTCGAGTTCTTGGCTTGAGTGATCAGAGCAGTGGTGGTATCATTGACAGAAAACGGCTATTGGGGAAGGGTGGCTTCAAAGGGAAAGAGAATATGCTGACAGGACATCAGGTAGAGATGAACAGCAAATGTTCTGAGAGTATGGAATAGAGTTATTAGACAAAAGCTAGATGTGTAGATTGGGAAATCATCTGCATAGAGATGATAGCTGAATCCACACGAGTGTATGTGTGTCTATGTCGCAGGGTGATGGTAAAAGTTAATTCCCTGCAGCCCAGCCAGCATCATAGGCAGTGATACATTCTAGGCAAAAGCCCCATATCATTACCCCCAGATGCTACTTTGAGTCCTGGGAGGCAGAATCTATAGAGTGTTCAGGAGTCAGCTTGTCATGTTTCTCATCCCAAAGATTAAACTCTAAAACAGACCACAAATATCTCTCCAACTCCGTCCATTTCCTTATCCTTTTCTTAAAAAAAGAAGAAACTATTTGTACTACCATTGTCTATTCTTCCGCACTGCTGTTGCTCTAGGAGACAATATGGAAAACTTTGGAATAATTCTAATAGTCTGCCACTTTGTGTTGTTCATTCATTTCAGTTGGGTCCAATTCTTTCTGACCCCATTTGGTATTTTCTTGGCACAGATACTGCAGTGGTTTGCCATTTCCTTCTCCAGCTCATTTTACAGATGAGGAATTGGAGCAAACAGGGTTAAGTGACTTGCCCAGAGTCACACAGCTACAATAGTCTGAAGCCAGATATCCATCTAAAAAAGATTACATGGCACCATTGCAATATGTGATCAATTTCTCTAAGCAAGTCTGGGATAAAACACGCAATAACATTTATATAAGGAACTAGCATTTCAAATATATGCCACACCACCTGCCACCCACAAACTTCATATTTTCCTGCTTTCATGCTGTCAGTGACATGCGAAATTCTGCAAGATGCACACTTGTGGTTATGTTTAAGTGCTGCAAAACTACTTTTTTCAAATTCTGAAGCTTTTCAGCAATGTCTACTGCAATGAAAGAGAAGAACCATGATGCTAACAGGAAAAGATGAGAATCACAGAAGGGATTCACATGTATCTTGTTTTACTAAATGCTTATTTGAAGCTTCACCATACAACATCCATACCACATGACAGGATCCCTGATGATGATGATGACAACGACTACAATGATGGTGGTGGTGGTGGCGGCTTCTACACTAGGTAGACAACTACTGTGACACCAACTATGTGTCAGGTGTCATTTATTGTATTAATCACATCAGACTCCTGATATTGTGAAGGCTCCTTAGTGTACTACACAGCATTAAGAAAGAGAATGCTCTAACTTTCCCAGTGGGAAAAGATAATGGGAGAAACCTAGTTCAGGCCTTGATCACTTCTTGCCTAGACTATTGTAATAGACTCTTTGTTGGTCTTACTGCCTCTCTCCACTGTGGTCCACCATCCATCCACACAATGAGGAATGACAAAGGGATTTTCCTAAAGCTGATAACTCACCATGTCACCCCTTACCCAATAAATTCCAGTTGCTCCCCCATACATCTAGGATCAGACATAAAAACTCTATACAATCTGGCCCCTTCCTACCTACCTTTACAGCCTTGTTATACATTCCCTCATCTTGCCCTCTACAGACTCTGTGGTTCAGCCAACCCTGCTTTCTGGTGCTTCACGCTGACACTTCATCTCTTGTCTGTGCACTTGGTACAGAAAGGCTTCCATCCATGGAAGGCAGTCCCTCTTCACATCTGTCTCAGGGGATTTCTGGTCTCCTTCATCACTCAGCTCAAGCACCTTTCTTGGCCTCCCAGGTGCTAATGCCTTCCCTCTGAAAGTTACTTTATATGAGTTTTGTACACGTTCTTTATATACCTATAAATGTGTATGTTTTATTCCTCGTTATGAAAACTCACTGAGGAGCAGACTATTTTATCTTTTTATCTCCAGTACACTACCCAAAACATAGAAGACACTTAATAAATTCTTGTCAATTGAATAATGAATATTACCTAACTATGATATACAGTTAAAAGGCAGCCCTCATTAGTCTATAGGGCAGCTAAGTGATACAGTGATTAAATTACTGGGCCTGTCAGGAAGACCTGAGTTCAAATCCAGCCTCAAACACTTACTAATTGTATGACCCTGGGCAAGTCACTTAACCCTGTGCCCAACATTCTTGCCAGTCAAGATCTTTTTGGATCCTGATTCTGCCAAATAGCATAGTACCTACACCTCTCACCATGACATCAAAGTGCTTTAGAAATGTGAGCTGCTGTTATTATGATAATAAAATACATAATATATGGTGTGGTATATATTATATATTGTACGATAATAATAATTAGTCATAATAATTATGCTGTCACTATTATTCTTTCTGTCTTCATCCAAGTCATTGATAAAATAAGGCCAAGGACAGAGCTTTCGCAGTCTCCCAGAGTACTTAACCATTACATACTGTACTATTTCCAAATTTATGTGAGGACATTATGAAGGCCAGAAATAAACTGACTGGAAAAAAATACATACCCAGCTCTTCCCTTTGCCTAGAACCAGAAAAAATTCATCATCCACTTCGATGCCATGTCACAGGTAACAACAGAATATTTAATTTTACCGGGCATCACAGCAAAGCCTGTTAAATCATAGCAGGAAAGTGCAAAGTCCCCAATTTAGGGACTAGTTACAACTCATTAAAGTAAGGATACCTATAATTTAGTGTGGAAGAATGTCCGCTGGAAGATAATTAGTGCCTGCAAATTAAACCTGGTTGGATTAGCTTGATTCCAGGAATGCTATTATAGAAAGTGCCCTGCACCAAAAGAATGATCCTTCTGTTTGCACAGCAACTAAGCGGCTTCGATTTACTTCTAATCGATTTGAATAGACATAAAGGGACAGCATCTCCAAATGAGCCCCTCAACATTTAATCAGCGTGAATTATGCCTGTTTCACTCTGCAGTCCTGGAAACCCAGTTACCAGCAGGATGGGTGCCGCTGCCCTCCCCTTATTTCACTGCTTAATTTATATGGTAATTATAGCACTGCATCCAGAATGGAGAGCATCTGCCAAAACTGAAGGCCCCACAATAACAAAACTGACATGTGCTGGGATATTGTTAAAATGCTGACTAAGAAACTTCTTTTATCTCCTCTTGAAACCATAAAATGGTATTTGTGTTATTACTAGCTGGGAATTTTAACAGCCATGCACTGACAGCAATTATTTAACACATTCACAAAACAATAGAGTTTCACATCACTTAATAAATCCTTGGGCTCTCTAACTTCCAACTCTCTCACTGGCTAGATTTTATGGTCTGGTAGCTCCATCCGACCTTCAGAACAGTGAGGTATACAACCCACAAAAACAGTATAAAAATTATTTGAGACAAACTACCTTTTGTCCCCCTTCAGACCTCCTTAATGAATGGGACATGCTCCGTGGTCATAGGGTAATTAAAAGATTAGAGAACCCAGTTATCCTCTTCATTTAAAAACTACAATAAATCACTTCTGGCAAGGAATGAAGGCGTTTACGTTGTGTTATTGTGCTGATTATCTCTATCTACTTTTGCTAAGCATTCATCAGAGAAGCACCTGAGTGTGTTAGCAAAGTGTTTAAGTAATGGAAACAGTGGGGTGTAGTGGACAGACAGTGGGCCTCAGAATCAGCAACACCTGGCTTCCAGGCCCATCTCTGATACACACTGGCTATGTCATACCTGCCAAGTCATTTAGATTTTCAGAGCCCACCAACAACAATTGGTTTCCTAGTATTTTGATAACTACATTTTAATATAATTGGGTTCCTTTGTACAGAAATCCATAAGCTTCACCAGGTTGATAACAGGGTCTGTGATACAAAATGTGTTTATTCTAAAAGAAGAAGTTGTAGAGTGATTGTTGACTCAAATAGAACAAAATAAGGGGTCTCACACACACAAAAAAAATTCAGATATGCTATCTCCATTTGTTGTTGTTCAATCACATCAGTTAAGTCCGACTCTTCATGACCCTATTTGGGGTTTTCTTGGCAAAGATACCGCAGTGGTTTGCCATTTCCTTCTCTAGCTCATTTTACAGATGAAGAAAATAACACAAATAGGGTTAAGTGACTTGCCCGAGGTCACACAGCTAGTAAGTGTCTGAGGCTGAATTTTAACTCAGGTCTTCCTGCCTCCAGGTCCTGCATTCTATCTGGCTGAACCACCTAGCTGCTTACCAGCAATAGAGGAATCTACTTAGAAATTATTGGAAGAGTTACTTAGATTTAAAGAGTGAACTAAGACTGAACTGAAACTAAGACAGTGGAAATGTCAAAGGACAATAAGAAAGACAATGTGAAGGAAAAATTGACAAGATTCAGACATTGGTGGATATAAAAGGTAGAGGAAAGAGATGAAGGAAATACAACTCTCTAAGGAATGGAAGAGGGCACCAAAGCAGGGAGAATGACAGTATCAATGAGAAATAGTGAAGCCCCTGCCAAAATTCCTCCTTCTGAGGAATCTTATTAATGATAGCACTATCCTCCCAATTACCCAGGCTCAGATCCTTAAGAGTAAGTAATTTTTCTTTCCTTCCACCCCATCTCCCTCAGTGTCCGCTTTCTCATACTCAGTATGTTGCTAAAGCCAGATGTTTCCACATAGGATCACAGGATTCTAGATTTAGAGTCGGCCTCACTTCCTACTTCTAAAATCACTTTTACATCTTTACCCTAGTCTCAATTCCCAGCGCCAGCACACTGCTCAGATACTCATTAGCTCTCACCTGGATAATATAATAGATACCCTCCCTGCCCTCAGCCTCTCCCCTCACAAATCCACTGTACATCCTGAAACAGGGCTCTACTATTCCACCTCCTACTGAGGTCGTTTTCAGTCACATCTCACTTTTCATGACCCCATTTGAGTTTTCTTGGCAAAAATACTGGAGTGGTTTCCTTCTCCAGCTCATTTTACATATAAGGAAACTGAGGCAAACAGGGTGAAGTGGCTTGCCCAGGGTCACACATCTATTAAGTGTCTGAGGCCAGATTTGAACTCAGGAAGATGTGTTCCTGCCTGCCTCCAGGCCCAGCATTCTAGCCTCTATACCACCCAGCTACCCCCAAAAGCTTCTATGGCTTCCTAATTAATTCTAGACTGCTGCTCTAGGCCTTCTACAATTTGACCCCCATACACCTTTCCAGCCTTATATCCAATGGTTCTCCTTACTGCTATATCCTACTCCTTGAATATACCCATACTTCCTGCCTTCTCTCCCAGTTCTAAGTACCCATTTTTAAACAATACATTTCCCCAGAGGCCCAGTTGAAATATCCTATAGGAAGTCATCACTGATCCCTATCCCCTGAACCCAGCCCTCTCCAAACATTCTGCTCTGAATTACCATAGTACTTTGTGCTTCTTTTATTGGCCCTTCACAGGCTAGTGCCTTACTTCTGTGATTATCTCCAATTGATCCTTTATATGCTTTGTTTGAAAGTAGTTGTTTCCATGTAGTCTCTCCTATTGGGAAGAAGGGGAAGAGAAGAAGCATTTATATGCAGCACCTATTATGTGTCAAACATCGTGCTAAGTGCTTACAATTATTATCTCATTGGTCCTCACAACAACTTGGCAAGGTAAGTGTTATTATCCCCATTTTACAGTTGAGGAAACTGAGGCAAATAGAACTTAAGTGACTTTCCCAAGGTCATGCAGCTAATAAGTGGCTGAGGCTGGATTCGAACTCAGGTCTTCCTGACTCCAGGCCAAGCACTCTATCCATTGTATCACCTAAGCCTCTTGAGAGCAGGGAATGGTTTTTGTTTGTTGGTTGGTTGGTTGGTTAGTTGAGATTTGGGGGGGCGGGGTGTCTTTCTTTGGATCCCCAGAGCTTAGCACAGTGCTTGGTACATAGTAAGTTCTTCATAAATGCTTGTTAACTTGTCCTGACTCTATGCCCATTACCATAGTTACATGTGTACCATATGGAGAATATTACATTAACATACACAGCGCCTTTGCTATGAGCCCTCAGTAAATAGATACTGAAAAGTATTAAATGAAGAACGAAAAGGATTTGACAACAGAGTGGGGTGGGAGGGGGAAAAGGAGGGAGAGGGAAGGGAAGAGAGAGAGGGAGAGGCAAAGGAAGGCATCAAAGCTGACAACAAGAACTGTGACATGGTAGAAAGAACACTGGAAGATGTAAGTCCCAATAGTGGCTCTGCAACTATCTATATGACATGGGATTAGTTCCTTCGTCTCTCTAAGCTTCACTTTTTTCTCATCTGTAATATGAGAGTATTGGACTGTATCATCCCTAAAGTCCTTCCCAGTTCAAATTCCAATAAGCTGAGGATTCCAACCTGAGAGAGTCATGGAGGTTTGCGGGGGGGAGCTTTGTCTCCTCAGCTAACACTTAAAAAGCTCTTTAAGGTTTACAAGGTGCTTTCCACACCTCACCTCACTTGATCCTCACAATAGCCCTAAGAGGTAGATGCCAGAATTATTTGTAGAGGAGGAAACTGAGGCTCAGGGAGAACAAGTACTTTTCCCAGGGTCACACAAAGAAAGATCCAAGGCAGGTCCACCTGACTCCCAGGCCGGCATGTGACCTCTCAGTGTGACACAAGCAGAGAGGTCAGGAAGGGTGGCTAGCTTGTAAAGAAAAATGATGGTTTCATTTTTCAAAATCCTGAGTTTAGGGACTGGTGGAATACAGTTAGACTGTAAGAAATGGAGCAGAGGGAGGTGCGGACCACACAATGTCTCCTTCTCTTGAGAGGCCTGTTGGGAGACTTCAAGCCCATAGACAGTCTTCAGAGTCAGTATGCACAGCGCCACAATGTGGGAATTTGTTTTGCTTGACTCCACATATTTGTCACAAGGGTTTTCTTTTTCTTTTTTTCCAATTGAGGGAAGAGATTGAAGAAAGAGAAAATAAATGCTTGTTAACTGACAAAATTTAAAAATATAAAGGTCAATCTGTCAAAAGGAAAACAACATTCACCAAGTGCCAACTGTGCAAAGACTACTGTACCATGGAAACATTAACGCTATACAAGGTGTGTTTGTTCTTCTAGCATGTTGCCCTGTAACTTTAGCACAGGGCAAACAGCAATAAATGGAAGTTAACCTGTCAGTGCTATACAGAATCACATTCCTGGGGAAAAGGAAGCCTGGAAATGGGAGTCTGAGATAATAACATCATACTGATTCATGAATGAAGAAGTATATGCAGTTTGGCTTTATTTGGCTGTGGATGTTTTTTAATCATGTGTACATATGGACACACTCGGCCTGTGTGTTCAGTCTTCTGCACACACCATTTGAAGAAGTCATTCACTGCCCTCCAGTGGCTCTGGATCAAATACAAACTTCTGACCACTGCTTTGTAGCCCTTTTGTCAGCCCTGTTTGCTGCCTGTCTGTGATTTCAACGCCTCATACTCTTATTCTGGTGGTCCCCGGCACCCTGTTTCCACTTGGTCCTCATTTGGTTTATCTTTCTCCTGTTCCACCTCATTTCTTCCCACCTTTTAACAGCAGCTCAAGGTCTACTAGCTCCAGGAAGTTTTCCTTCATTTATTTCATTCTTCTATCTGACAACCCACCAGAACATGCCTTTGCTAGGCCATTCCCCATGAGCCACTGGCAATTGGCATGGTCCATTAGATCACACAGACATACATTTTAAAATTAATGCACGATAGTTTTTTTGACTTTCAATTTAATGTTATGCTTAAAAATTAAAACCAGTTCTGTTACAAAGAGAGAAATTACATTAAGTGTTTTAACTTTTTGTTGCTGAACTTTTTGATCCTAAGAAATGTTGCTGAGCCAAGATTAGAAGAAAACTTCAAAGGTGGCAACAGGAGCTTTAGCAGGAATGTAATTAGACAGTGACTTCCTTGACAGGAGTCCCACAAAATACACTCTAGAGATGATGTGAGGCTTAGACATGAAAGAATAAAAATACTGTTGATGGAACATTTCAGGAAACACAAGTTAACTTTCATATGCTAGCATTATTTCTAGCAAATAAATCTGAGTAGTAAATCCATTATGAAATTAATATTTTGTAACACTCCTCTGGTCATTATTAGCCTTTGAGTGAGTATTAAGTATTCTAATTATATTGGAAAATTTTAAGG
This sequence comes from Dromiciops gliroides, assembly GCF_019393635.1. Lineage (NCBI taxonomy): Eukaryota > Metazoa > Chordata > Mammalia > Microbiotheria > Microbiotheriidae > Dromiciops > Dromiciops gliroides. The sequence goes on from NC_057862.1 coordinate 189,914,228, forward strand.
AGGGCTGACATTGTAAAAACCAGATCAAAATCAAATCAAATCTACCAGCTAGCCTCTGAAACGACTTTATTACTTAAAGAAAAATATTCCAACAGATTCCTAAATTCCTTATTCTTTTATCTTTGGTAGGAATCCTTGATCCACAATGGTCACAGCCTCAACTTTTAGCTACCCAAGGCATATGGCAGGAATGCAATTCAATGGGCTCCCAACTCTTCAGTGGCGGTGGTGAGTTCAGTGTGGGCAATGGACCCCTGCAATATCGTGCTGCTACTACTAATAAACATAGTCCACGCTACCAACACTGCCCTGCCAGGAGCAGAGAATTTCCAAGTGGCCAGTCTACTGGTGATAACCCTCTCCACGCTTAGCTAGGTTGCTCCAGGCAGAGTCTGTTGCCAGGACCATACTCAAAGCCTGGTAGAATTTGGTGGATTTTTGCTCCCCTGACATGGTCTTGGAGAATCAACTGATCATCAATCTATTAAGTACATGCTAAGTACCAGGCCCTGTGCTCAACACTGAGGATAAAAAGGCAAAAATACCCTCAAAGAGCTAATACTCTTTGTGGAGACAACACGCCCATATGTAAGTGCATGCAAGATAAAGATGAGCTACTTTGGGAAGGAGGTATTAGCAGCTGGGGGGGAAATCAGAAAAATAAATTAAAAGCTTCAGTAGAAGGGAGCCCTTGAGCTGAATTTTAGAAGACAGTCGGCATTCTAAAAGGGTCCAGGCATAGGAAGAATTTAGGGCCAAAGAAGGTATAGAGAGCAATATAAAATGTAAAATAGTTTTGATTATATAAAATTAAAAATCTTTTCCACAAACAAAATTAATGTAACTGAGATTATAAGGAAAGCAGAACACTGGGAAAGAATTTTTGCAACAACTATCAATGATAAAGGCCTCATTTCTCAAATATAGAGAGAACTGAGTCACACAACCCCTCTCTTCTCAGAGCCAGAGTAAAAAATAAGGAGCAAGGGGCAGCTAGGTGGCGAAGTGGATAGAGCACGGGCCCTGGAGTCAGGAGTACCTGAGTTCAAATCCGACCTCAGACACTTAACACACACTTACTAGCTGTGTGACCCTGGGCAAGTCACTTAACCCCAATTGCCTCACTTAAAAAAAAAAAAATAAGGAGCAAGGGAAAGAAATTCTTTCCCTCTCCCTGGGTCAGTTCATCGTGGCCTAGCTGTGGGTGAACTGGGATCTTCACCCTCTGGAGGCAGCAGATAAGAACTGCCAAAAGGAGCAGCCCAGAGAAGCCAAAAAGAGCTCAGGCCTCAGTCTCTCCAGTTTTAAATATATAGGGAGACTACTCCCACCCACAGGTAGGGGACACAGCAGGTTCCATGTTAGACAAACTGGGCATGTTCAAAGGCACCTCAAGTACACCTCCATCTTAGGAGAAATGGGCATGCCCAAGAAGTCCTGGTTCCACATATAATATGTGTGAAGCATTTTGCTAACCTTAAAAAGTCTATGTAAATGCTAGCCATGATTTTAAGCACTGATTTGGAAGAGCAAAACAGCACCTTAAAGGCTCTGCTCCATTGAGTATCTCCAATGTATATGTCAAAATTATACAAGATTCCTTGAAAAGAGGAAATAGCAGAAATAATTTTTACAACCTGATTATTAATATAAAGTGAGGTAGGAAATTAGAAATACAGAATTTAAATCAATAAGAAATTCAATTCTGAGCTCCTCAAGGGCAGGGAATCTCTTTTGCCTCTTTTTATATTCCTAGCGCTTAGCACGGTGCCTGGCACATAGTAGATGTTTTGTGTGTGTGTGTGTGTGTGTGTGTGTGTGTGTGTGTGTGTGTGTGTGTGTGTGTTAATTCCCTACAGATGTTGAGATCCTCCAGATGCTTCTGTTTGTAAACAATATCATGCTGATTTCAGCAAGCCCTGGAGACTTCTGAATGTGAGCCATAATCTCAAGATTTGGCCTTACTATCCACACAGGAAAAATGAAGTAGACAAAGAGGAAGAGGAGGGGGAGGACACAAGGAAGGAATAAGCATTTATGTGGCACATATTATGCGTGAGGCACTATGCTAAGAACTTTTTTTGCAAATGTTATCTCATTTGATACTCATAATAACCTTTGAGGTAGGTGTTAATATTAACCCTATTTTGCATTTGAGCAAACTGAGGCAAGTAAATAGTAAGTGACTTATCCAGGGACACACAGATAATATCCGAGGCTGGATTTGCACTCAGGTCTTCCTGACTACAGGCTGAGAGCTCTATTCATCCTTTACCACCTCTTGCCTATTCTGTAGACCATACTATGCAATGAGATGTATAACCCAAAGCGCTCATTCATCAGTACACATATCTTAAACAATACTACAAGTAAACAATGAGCTAGGCCCAGGACTGAATAGGAGAAAGAGAGCTGATTGGAGTTGATAGGAGAAAGTGAGGTGGATTTCCTTTGGCAAACTACAGAGTTTTTTTAATGACCACAAGTCAAAGGCCTCTATTTTTAAGCCCAATATTCTTCCATCAGTCTCCAAAGATATATATATATATATATATATATACACACTCCATTGGTATCCACACACTTGTCAAGAGCATGTTGGGCAGATGCCCTGTTGGTAGAAGATTTGGACAATATCACAGGCTGGGCAGGCATGGTGGATTTGTAACGTACATTATTGATGGAAATAAACACATCAATGAGATCAAAGATTCATTGGAGTTGTGTAGTATACAACACTAATAAAAAATATTGTACATGTAAATTAAGAATGTTCCTTGGAGAGTTCATTCACTTCATAAATACCAAAAAGAAGGTTTAGTGAAAATCTTATAAACAGATGAATTAACTATAAACTAAGTCAACAACTGTTCAATAAATATGAAAAAAGTATTAAATTCCTTCCTGTCTTCCCCAAAGGCTCCCTCTTTCATTCTACCTTTTACCATTCTAAGAAGAATCATAAAAAACAAAAACAAATTAAATATATTTTCACAATTTTAAGTAGAAATTGTGAATGACTTCCCCAAACCACAAATATTTTCCTACTTCTTGACATACCCATGAGGTATAATCCAGACTATTCTTTTCCATTTCCAAGATGAGGCATATGGCCTTAATAAATCTTTTATTTGAATTTTCATTTCTTAGCCATCATTTGTTGATTATATCTAACAACTTGGTTTGCATTGAGTTCAAGAGAACATTGTGGTCAAATGCTTTAAATGGGAATCTTTTCTTCACCATTGTTTTTTATACTCTCCCAGAAACTTACTAATATTTTTTTCTTTCTGACCTTAGGCAATTTTATTTTTTCCACCCTGTTTTGCTTTTAGAACACAGCATTTTGTATGGCTTTTGTTTACTATATGTTTTCTATCTTCATTTTGTTTTGCTTCTTTTGTTGTCATTACAGTTCTCAACCTTTGTTGATATCAGAGTATTAGAAATGATCTGGGGGGAGGCTAAGTGGCGTAGTGGATAAAGCACCGGCCTTGGATTCAGGAGTACCTGAGTTCAAATCCGGCCTCAGACACTTGACTTACTAGCTGTGTGACCCTGGGCAAGTCACTTAACCCCCATTGCCCAGCCAAAAAAAAAAAGAAATGATCTGGGAGGATAGCGGTGATTAAATTTTATTTCATCTCAAATAACTCAGTAGAAATAAGCTATAAAGATTCTAAACTGTGTATAATGTGCATTTCCATTCTTACTTGTATTTGATATAAACAAATGAGAGACAAGATTACAACAGCCAAGTAGGTAGGTCACACTAGAAGCTAAGCAATTTCACCCTACTTAGCCCATTTTCTGCTACAATAACAGAACCTAAGTCTGAGATACTATGAACCATTTCTGGAACTGCCTTTGAAATCCTATGTATTGTAATATAAATTGCTTCATTCACAAATCAAACTGTTATTTGCCTCTCAGACCAATTCAATTCCACAAGCTTAACCATGTGCTTAGTACTCTGATAACAGAACTCTGATGAATCTGATTTTATTCAGCAAAATGATACCCAGGATATAACTGCTAAACCCCAAAAGAAGGAAATTTTTTTTATTTTATGGAAGGATTCTTAAAGATATTTGCATCTCTTGCAGGGAGGAGAGGTTACAAGCAAGCATCCAGGAAACATAAATCTTGATCTAGAGGGGGAAAAAACTTTGTTTTTAGCTGCTTTCTAGCAATATTGTGAAAAAGAATAATGGTCTTACACTAACTATAACCCAAACAACACATTCAGTATCTGGGGTCCTAAAAAAGGTACCATCCTTCCCACTACCTTCTTTTCCTTAGATTGGTATTTGTCAAGGATGTTTCAGGAGGCAATGGAATGGAGGTGAGAGAATAAGGTTGAATAATTTTGTTTGTTAGGAGTGAGGGTCTTCGCCATTCTTCCATTCATCCAGGATCACAATGTATTACCCACTTCTTGATGCCCACAGATCCAATCAGTTACCAAGCCCAATACCTTAATACTTTGGCCCTTAGTGCACCTGTCAAAGTCATGAGATGATATGGGGGACAGAAAGGCTATATATAAGAAAATTTTTTTTTCCCAAACGGCCCCTGTACAGCTGCTTTGGGAACCAAGGAGTAGTTTGGTTAAGTTAGGTTGGGGTAGGTTAAGGTAGGGTAGGGTAGGGTAAGCTAACTGTCCTGAGGGAATAACCCTTAGTTCAGATAGGGGGTGGTTGGAAGACTGCATAGCAGACTGACCAGCCAAATGGAAGATAGGAAATAAGAGTGGGTGTCATTGTGTTAGAGATAACCCCAAGATACTTCTGAAAGAGAAGAATGTGATTCATCCTTCATGCACTGGCTGGTTGATTGTATCTCCCTTGGGGTCAGTGGCTACCATATTGGAAGCCAATAATCTAGGTTTCCGGTCAATGCAAAATGTTAATAAATCTACCTGGCAAAGAGCTAGGTTTTAGAGAAAACTTAAACATCTAGGAAATTCCTTTCTGATTGGAAAATGATAAAACTACAAAGCTTCCCATTGGCAAATGTAAGAATACACAGCTGAGATTTTTTCTTTGCCTTTTGTTATTGTTGTTACTAATAGAAAGAAAGAATGAAAAAATTCAACCAGCTGATTGAGAATTCTTAGCAGGCGACTTAATAGGCCCTCTTCTCTTCTCTCTCTCATTTACCTTGTGAACCTATCATGTGTTTAATTATTATCTCTAAGTCGATTACTCATAAATTTATATACTGCATTGAGCCTCACTCTCTCCTTCTTAGCTTCATTTCCTCAATAACAACTGACTATTTGACATTTCAAAATGAATCATAGGCTCCTATATTTATTGAGCTGGAAGGAACCTAATAGGCCAGTTAGCCTAATCCCCTTATTTTTTTTAAATAACAATAAACATTTTTATTTAAAGTTTTGAGTTCCAAATTCTATCCCTCCTCCCCTCCCTCTCCTTGCCCCTCCCTAAGTCAGGAATCAATGAGATATAGGTTATACATGTTCAGTTATGGAAAACTTGAATAAAAGAAAAGAATGAAAGAAACTGAAAAATAGCCTGCTTCAGTCTATTCCATCAATATCAGTTCTTTCTTTGGAGGTAGATAGTATGCTTTATCAGTAGTCCTTTGGGATTGTCTTGGATCATTGTATTGCTGAGAATAGCTTATTCACAGTTCTTCATCAAACAATATTGCTGTCTCTGTATACAACATTCTCCTGGCTCTGCTCACTTCACTATACATGAATTCATACAAGTCTTTCCAGGCCTTTCTGAAATCGTCCTGCTTGTTATTTCTTATAGCACAATAATATTCCATCACCATCGTATACAACAGTTTGTTCAGCCATTCCCCAGTTGATGGGCATTCCTTTGATTTCCAAATCTTAGCCACCACAAAAAGAGTTGCTATAAATATTTTTGTACAAATAGGTCTTTTCCTCTGTTTTAATCCACTTGCTTTTTAAAAAATAATGAAACTGAGGTGCAGGGGAAGTGAAATGACTTGTCTAAGGGCAAGTAATTGTAGTAAGCAAAAAAGATTTTAATTTAGGTTCTCTTACTCCAAAGGCAACATTCTTTCCAAAGTATATTATCATGCTCCGAGAGGCAGTTCTAGCACATGTCCAAAACCCAACTCATTATCTTTGCCCCTCCACCCACCCTTCTTCCAACCTTCCTATTTTGGCCAAAGGGAAGGATCATTCATCCAGTCTCCCAGGTTCTTTACATTGTTATTATCCTTGACTCTTCTCCTTCACCCATGTGTCAATTCAGTTGTCAAATTCTGCCTCCACACCTTTCATATTTTACCCCTTATTTCTATTTACACAGCCACCACCTTAGTTTAAGCCCCCAGCATATTTTTGCCAGATTATTGCAACAGCCTCCAGATTGGTTTCCTAGTCTTTCTCCACACCAGATCTGATCAAGTCACTACCTCACTCAATAAATATCAGTAGCTTCCTAAGGATAAATATAAACCATTCTGTTTAGTTCTTAAAGCTACTTTGCCAGCTTTATTGTCCATTTTTCCCTGACCTCAAATCCAGTCAAACTGGCCTCCAATATGTTCCTCACACATATTATTCCATTTCAGGTGTCTCTGAACCAGTGGACACCCTCCCCATGCCTACAATGCCCTTCCTCCTCACCTCTCTCAGGTTTATTGAGTCTCTCTCTTCCTTTAAGATGCTGCTCAAGGAATACCTTCTACAGGAAGCTTTTCTTGATACTTCCTACTGTTACTGCTCTCCCTCCCTAAGGACTATGTGTTTGTTTCTATTTATTCTATGTATACTTGTAAATATATTTTGTCTTCCCCGTTTGAATTAAGTTTCTCGAGAGCAGGGATTAATATTTATATTTGCATATTCACTACTTAGCACAGTGTCTAGCTGGATGATCGATCTGGACCACTCCATGTGCTGGCAACTTATCCTAATTTTAGGCAGATCCTAAAGGATCTACAGAGCATCAAGTGTTTCCTTTGCAAATCCAGACTTAATAAGGAAGAGAAACATAATACAAGTTGATTATAATTAACATTGTTTATGTTAATACCTGGTTTGTCCTCATTGGCTGGACCAAACATAATGTATTTATTTAATGACAGTTCAAAGGAAGTCCAGTTGTGGCAATAACTTTAACCACTGATCTCAATTAAATGTTACATGTGGATACCAATTGTTTAGCTCAGCGAGCACAGATACATTTGAAGAAGTTGTCTATGGAGAATATGAAAATTATTCACTAAATTAGATAGAAAATAAGGTTTTGCCTAAGGATTTTATGAGACAAGAGATCATAGTATTCAGAGTATTGCTACTCTTTATTTCCAGACACATAATACCAGAACCCTGGTAACAGTATTTTTGTCAAATATATTTCAACATATAATATACCCCGACATGATATAAATGTGGACTATTATTGTTATTATCATTCCAGGCATATTTACATGTAAACTGAAAGGTTCTTTAGATATTATTACTTTTGTTTCCCAGTACATGCTTCATGACATACAATGAAAAGATGGAATAGCTTATTTTTTTAATTTAAAAAGATATTTCTTTCTTTAGTTTTGATCTCACCTCAATAAAATAGTACTAAGCCTGAAGGAATTAAGGCTTTAAAAAATAACAAGTATATTTCAGCCCGATTCCATCGTATTTTATGCCGTTCTGCAAAGTGTCTTTCCTTCATGTGGCATGCAGAAACTATTTTCAAATAAAAAGTGGTAGCAAACAGTACTCTCCTGGAAGCAATTACTCTTATGAAAAACAAATGCGTAGCATGTAACACTTAGAAGCAAAAGTGACCTTAGAAAGAACAACTTTAAACAACATAGTAGAACAAATTTAACTGTTGTTTAATTGTACTATTTGATGGCTTAGAACAAAGAATCTTCAAAGATACTCCTCATTGTCATAGTATATAGTGGCATTGTAACAAAAACTGCATGCTCATTAAGAAAGAAATTTCTACTGGGAGTCTTAGATTTGGAAAGATCCTCTCTCCCCAAAAAAGACAAATATTTGATATCTTATGTCTTTCACGCATGATTAACAAGATACCAAAGGGAAAATTTATCTTAAGAGCATCATATTTGTTGGTAATATTTTTTTCTCAAAAATTTTCCTAAAAATTTTCCAAAGGCAAGTGTCATTCCAGAAAGTAGGAAACCGAGGGATCAAGTTTGCGGGGGAGAAAGGATGCCCAGGACCAAAAAAGCTGAGCAAAGGGTTGGATCTGACTGTGAAACCAACAAATGTGGGATTAAGGCTCCCACAATCCCCAGGGGTTACATACAAGCCAAGGGTCAAGAAGCCAGAAGGTTAAAGCAGAGAGGGGAAAAAAGCCTGAAATCTCATTTGATACTAGTCAGCTGAGGTTCTGAGAACCTAAAGGGCATAGCAGAGGTAAGAAAGAGCAGCCAAGCCTCAGCAGTAAAGGCAAGTGAGGATTCTGAACCCATGCAGGGGCAAACACAATCCAGGAGAAAGACCGATTCCAATTCACCTTGCTGGGGAGATCTGTGGGCACTTAGTGTTTATGTGGAAAACAGTCCTTAGGCTTTTTTGGGCTTTAGTAGACCTGGATGGCAAATGCTTCTGCCTACTGAAAGGATGAATGGCACAATAACCAGTGAGTCCTAATAAGTACTATCTCCCATGGGATAGATTACCTCTGATACTCATGATGCATGTTGGAAACAATATTGCATTGAAGTATGGGCATTGCAATGAAATTCAAATCAAACACTTTATTTCAACTTCTAAAATGCCACAGGTGTTTTAATTTTTTATAATTCTAGGGTATGTACAGAGCCATATTATATTTTAATAACAAAATCAATATTTATAACTGTCATTTAAATAACATTTAAGGTTTAGAATCACTTTGCCTATGTAATTTCATCTTGTACTCACAACAACTCAGGGAGGTAGGCGTTATTATTATCTCCATTATATAACTGAGGAAATTGAGGCAGACACAGCTATTTGGCTTGCCCACAGCTACAAAGCAATTAAGTGTCTGTGGGAGGATTCAAATTCAGATCTTCCTGACTTTCAGTGCAAGCTCAATACACTCTGATTGTTTGACAGTGGATATTGTAAGGTTCTTGACCAAAAACAAAAAAACTTGCATAGGAAAATTTATTAATATATTTTTAAGACTTAGAAAATCTTTCATTAACAAGAGCTGAAACAAAAAGAAAATTCAGGGGGCAGCTAGGTGGCGCAGTGGATAGAGCACCAGCCCTAGAGTCAGGAGGACCTGAGTTCAAATCCGGCCTCAGACACTTGACATTTACTAGCTGTGTGACTCTGGGCAAGTCACTTAACCCCAATTGCCTCACCAAAAAAAAAAAAAAAAAAAAAAATTCAATTAACCTATTCCTTAAGCATTCTGGTTAATTAAGGATTGAGTACAAATTTAATCATCATTGAATATAATTACCTAGTATCTAACTTTCATTATATTGCTATTTCACCAGAATATTATTGCCTGCATGAACCCATTGTATGAGAACATGCAATAGCCACATTTATTAATTCTGCTGCATACATGTATTTATGTTAATCTTAAGACTATTTCCCACCAACTTCCATATTGAAGAGTTAAAACTGCATTTATTTGCTTTAGGTCAGTGAAATTTCTAAAACACATATTTGTCTAGAAGTGTGTATTTTTAGTGTGCAAAGTCCAGACAAAATTTCACAACACAACATTTTGCAACATATTATTGAGGACAATAGTGAAAACACATGTTATTATTCTTAGCACTATTGTTGATGTTATTACCTAAATGAGACCAAACAAAATTTGCATTCATAATGAAAATGCCAATTTTGTAGAATGTCATAATATGTATTTTTTTCACTTTCCAACAGCTGTTGCAATTTTTTTTTAAAAAGCACAAATTAAAAGTATTTCTATGGATCTTAACACTACCTCTAAAAAGAAAGTACTGCCCCTACCTCTTCCTTCATGTTGGATATGAAGAAGATCTTGGTAGGGGAAGAATAATTTAGAAGCAAAGGCTTTCTGATTGGCAGCCACCGATTTTACTTGAGAACTGACTATATTTACTTAAAAATAAAAAATGGATTGAGAGTAAGAAAGTCAAGGTTCCACTCCCAGCTAGAGCACTAAATAGTTCTGGGACCCTGAATCAATCACCACCTCTCTGAAATTCAAGTTTTCTCAACTCTAAAAATAAGGGGTTTGGATAAAATCAGGAATTCTTAACCTTGTTTGTGTCAGGGACTCCTTTAGCTGTCTGGTAAAGCCTAAAGACACCTTCTGAGATTTTATGCAAAAAACACAGAATTACAAAGGAAAGCAATTATATAAAATACATTTATCAAAATGTGTGTGTGTGTGTGTGTGTATATATATATATATATATATATTTTTTTTTTTTAAGTGTGGGCTGCAGGTTAAGAACTCCTGGATTAGATGATCCCTAAAGTCCCTTCCTGATTGAGTCTATGATTCAACAGCTTCTAAGTAGAGTAGAAGCAATCTACCTATCTTCTGATTAGGGTTTGGGAGCTATTGTATGAAGCTAACTAAATGGTAGACACATTTCAAAATAAGGATAAAAACCACGCAAGACTTATAATCCTTTGTGGACCAAATTCTTGGTCTCAGTGCTCAGCAACAGGGCTTAGGGTGCTCGACATTTTGATGCAGCAATGACAATGCAGTTCACTAAACAAGGCTAAGCTCAACGGTTTCCAGGAAACTTGAAGGTGAAAGAATGTGGAAAGAAATAGCAATGGCTTCCAATGACAAACAAGTGAATTAAGGTCGAACTGAAAACCAGAAAGAAATTCAACAAGGGCCTAAAATGCATGGTTAAGTGCATTCTAAGATAACTGAGACTAGGGAAGACTTTTCCCGACAGCACTTATGAACCATTCTTGAGAATATTTTATAATGGGATAAAATAATGAATGTCAATTCTTCTTTCTTCTAATATGAAGTGATATAAATGAAGGCTTTTGATTGGTAAATACTGGATTCTACTCAGTGGTCCATGCTCAACTCTGACAGATAAAAAAATGTTCCTTACTGTAGAGAATAATTTTTCTTAGTCATATGATGATTATAGAACACTCCTTGAAGTGCTGCACTAAACGTAAATTATCAGTGGTATTTCTTTAATAGCAAAAGCACTCATATAAAGTGGCTGAGTATATACGCTTTTACACTATAAATAACATAAATACACATGAATAACATATGATAAATAACAAGTCAACAAAAGTGTTTTATTTCCTGCCCCTTAAAAGACAAAATTAAGAATTCAAACATTTAATTCATAGTAAGGTCTCTCCAAATTGCACTGATAATCGTATAATAACCCATTTTCAAAGTTGCAATAATACTATTGTAAACTCTTTTTTCACTGAATTTTATACAAGCATTTCTACTTTTAATTTTAAAAAGCTATAAAGATAAACAAGATAGTGGGCATGTTTTAGTAACTATAAAGTAAGAAATGCAAATAAAAAGCTAATGTTATTACAATGTCATATTTGTCTTCCATTAAGTATAGTAACATACTTCAAAATAATATTAATATTATAATTTTCCTGGTGGTAGTAATACCAATTTTTCACTATTATAAATAGTGCCATAAATATAAATATGTATTATAAATACTACTATAAACATATTCAAGAAAATTCATTTTTTTCTCTTTTAAGTTATTTCCTTTCTGTTTAGATTCTTCCTGACTCAGAGGTCAGATGAGGTAAGTTTCTGATTCCATTAGGACAAGGATTCTTCATCTTTTTGCATGATGGATCCTTTTGGAAGCCTAATAAAAACTATTGGATCCCCTACACAGAATAAAATTTTTTGTTTTTGTTTTGGGGGTTTTTTTATTTTTTTTTTATGGGGCAATGGGGTTAAGTGACTTGCCCAGGGTCACACAGCTAGTAAGTGTTAAGTGTCTGAGGCCAGATTTGAACTCAGGAACTCCTGAATCCAGGGCCGGTGCTTTATCCACTGCACCACCTAGCCGCCCCAGAATAAAATTTTTAAAAGCATAAAATAAATTATATTGACTACAAAGGAAACCAATGATATTAGAATGCAGTTATAAAAAACCAAACAATAAAAAAGTTCATAGACCCCCAAGTTAAGAGACCTTCCACAAAGACCTGAGAAGAATTTGCTTCAATTTATCAAGTACAGGCCATTAAACAAGTTAGTGTCATACTGCGAAAAAAGGGCAGGAAATTCCTAGAAAAAAAAGTCTTCTATAAATAAAGGTATGCCTAGAAGCTTACAACAAATGAATTCGTGCAGAGAATAGGCATGGAATATACAGTTTGGCACAACAATTAGCTATGGCTATAGTCATCCTACTCTCAACATTCCTCATTTCATTGGATATCAGAAACTAAGCAGGACACTGACAAGATGGAAAATGTTCTGGAGAAGCACTAACAAAATACATAAGAGACTAGAAACCCTTCCACAAGAAGGTTAAGAAACTGGAGATGTTCAGTCTGGAAAAGTGAAGACTTGGGTTGAGGATGAGAGAACAGAATTTTTGTCTACATATACTTAAAAGATATATCATATGAATGGATAGAGGAATGGTAGGGTGATGAACTGTACTAAGTAATGAAAGCAAGACAGTTCCTGCTCGGAGTTCACAGAGGGAGATGAGATGAGATGAGATGAGATGAGATGAGATGAGATGAGATGAGATGAGATGAGATGAGATGAGATGAGATGAGATGAGATGAGATGAGATGAGATGAGATGAGATGAGATGAGATGAGATGAGATGAGATGAGATGAGATGAGATGAGATGAGATGAGATGAGATGAGATGAGATGAGATGAGATGAGATGAGATGAGATGAGATGAGATGAGATGAGATGAGATGAGATGTGAGAGAGAGAGAGAGAGAGAGAGAGAGAGAGAGAGAGAGAGAGAGACTGACTCTCTAATGAAATGGATCTTAAGGCATATGGCAATATATCATCTTTAGTCTTATTTCATTGATAAAATCATATTTATTTCTGATGTTGAACCATTTGACAATGCTAAGGACTTTGGTGGCAAGAACTTTCTTTTCCAGTTCCTCAGTAGCTGAGGTTAGGGCTTTAGCTCTTATAGAAATAGTCGCCATGTCAAATCTCCACAAGGATTATTTTCATGGATAATGGCTTTAGGGGCTGAGGCAGAAATGGGAGGGGGCTCCTATTCTCAGGACTCTTGGACTTACCTGCTTCACAGTGGCAATTGGGCAGTTGGTGGTAGTGGTAGTAGTAGGGATGGTGGGCTCCTTCTTTACAATCAATGTCAATCAATCAATCAGTCCACAAGTCTTGCTCCCTGCAGTGTTGGCCATGTGGGCTTGGCTAAAAACAGAGCCAGTGGTCTATGGAATACTACTGTTTCGAGCGTTCTTAGGCTCGGGGTCCTAGGCCATCCCCACTTGAGTCAGGGGAGGGGGAGAAGGAGGTCAATTTAGTGGTGGTGGTTTAACCTTCCTGAACATGCCACCTCCTATCTCTTCTTCAGGGTGACTTACTGCTTCAACCAAGCAAGTTTGCCTGATCCATGGGTGGCACTGATTGGCAGGTGTTAATGCTAGTAGTGGGAAGAATGAGTGCCTTCTCCCCACAGGCTGCTCCCCTAAATAATGACTATGGAGTCTGGGCTGAAAGCAGAGCCAAAAGTCTGGGGAGTCCTGCTATTCCCCAGACTCCTGGCTAATGGAAGAGGGACTAAATTTCTTGCACTTGGTCTGAGAGAGCAGAAGTGGAGCCAGTGGGCAAAAGCTGAAGAGATAAATCTGAGATTTATAAGACATCTTGCTCACATTAAGAGCCTTCCAGAAATATAATGGGTTGTCTGTGTAAGTGATAGCCTCCCCCTCACTAGAGGTTTTCAGGTGAAAGTTTAATGTTTACTTTGTGGGTATTTTATAGGGAGGGCTCCATTTCAGATACAGGTTAGTTAGAACCAGACAGCCTATGAAGTCCCTTCTAACTCTGTTTCTGTGCTTCTGGGACTTTTGAGACACATGTCATGGGTTTCTTATTAAAGAACAAAGAATGGTGACATGAGCATTAGTTACATTTACAGAGCAAGTCTGTTTTTTATATGAAGCAAATTTTATACATTGCTAAATACTACTTCTATAATAAAAAAGTGTGTGTATAGTAAATATTATAAGAGAATAAGATCATGTCAAAAATTGGGTGTTACATATAATTGAGATGAAATAAAAATTGGCATGCAGAGAAAACTTAAAGTACCCCAATATTGAGGTATTCTGAGATACATCAATCAACACCCACAAACATTAAATAATTACTAATCATTACTAATCAGGTCTTAGCTCCAACCTAGTAGGATACTATATATTTCAATGGAATACAATTTTATTGTGTTTCAAAGTTCAGTGGTATCTGGATGTATGCCACCACATAATACCAACTAGATAGAGAATGGAGAATATTAACTAAATAATCACATTTTTAAAATCCATTATTTTATCATATCAACTTATAACAACTACACAAATACACAAAAATCTAGTCTCGGTCAATTTGTTTAGTTGCTTAGAGAAATGTTTCTAAAACTATATTGCGTAAAGAGGTCCTAAAACTAAAAAAGCTTTAAGAATAGAGAAACTCAAAGAGTAAATCCATCCACCTTTGGGACATGCCATTTATACATAATATATGCATTCAGACAATTCATTCAGATAAGCACTGAAATCTGATAGAAACCAACTGTGTGACTGAAAATGTGACTTCTTTTTGGTCTAGAATGCCCCCCAATAATGTATGATGCACAGTCATACATAACCACATATAGTCTGTTTCAGCAGAATATGTATATTCAGCAAAAGTCTCTTTGTTTTCTTTACTTTGTTTTTTGCCATAAGTTTTTTGTACAAATGCCCATTAAGGATAATTGGGTAATATATGTAAATTAAATTAATACACTAGGGGAAGAGCCCTCAGGCTGCCCTTGAAGGAGCCTATGTTGATAAAGACCCTGAGAGTTGTATTTTGTCCCAAATTAGGAAAAAAGGAAACTAAAGTGAGAGCAAAACTGAAGGGTGTGGTTTCCCCTAATAGCTAGTTTCTGAAGATGTCTCCAGAGGAAGAGAAGAAAGATGTGGAAGGTCTGAGGTGACAGGGACCAACAGTGACACTGAGGCAGCTGGTGATAGTGACATCTGGAGTTCTTTTCCTCAAACCCAAGTGGGTTACCTTGCCAGTGGCTGATCAAAGCTTTACACAAGAACTGTTACAATAGAAAGCAAAAGTGCTAATGACCAAGATTCTAATGATAAAACATATCCATAAAACTGAGTATCATATCTCAATTAAAGAAAAATATGATTATATATGTGCAATTTGGGTTTACTTCTAGTGATTCTAATGACGATGTGTGTTTTCAATTTTTTTCAAAATAGGTCAGGAAAAATTCAAAGGCATTTACAGGCAAAATAGCACATTTTAAAAGAAAAACCTCACATTTTAAGTAAACAGGATGAACTAAAATCATATTAAAAGTACTTGACTTGTAAGTAAAGAAAAAATAGACTATTGTGAAACATCTTACAAATGAGCTATCATATCCAATATTATTCTCAATTATAAACATTGCTAGGAAATAATCATACTCTTTTCATTAAGCTTCACTGAACATGTTGCAATACTGTTCAATTTAGAATAAAATATTCTAAATTATATATTATGTGCATATACATATTGTGATGTTTAAAATTTAATGTGTGGTCACCTTATTCCTGTCCCAAGTGTAGGGAAACCTAGCTAGAGTTTATTTATAAATTAGAAGCTTTAGCACCAATTTGGGGCATTAAGCATTTATTAGTAAAAAGAGAACACCTGGGTCAGAAAGTGAAGGAAAAGTGGATAAAGCACCGGCCCTGGAGTCAGGAGTACCTGAGTTCAAATCGGGCCTCAGACACTTAACACTTACTAGCTGTGTGACCCTGGGCAAGTCACTTAACCCCAATTGCCTCACTAAAAAAAAAAAAAAAAGAAAAAGAAAGAAAGAAAGTGAAGGAAAGGCCTATCTAACCTAGAGTTCTCAATTCCCCCACTACCAGCCTGTTAGAGAGACTGAACTGAGTGTGGAATCTTCCTCGGAGTTTCAAGGAGAGGTGGTCCTTCCACCCTGCTTCAAGCTAATTGGCTAGCATCACCCAAATCCATTGGTTCACTGGACTTGAGGGTGGTCCTGCGTTGAGGTCAGAGTCAGAAGTCTCTGAGAACACACCCTCTTCAGAGTCAGGCAGATGTGGTTTCAATTGAATTAACTTTTAAGTATGCTAATCAGTGAAGTCAGTCAATCCAATCAAGCTGGGGCCTTTGGGCATTGGCAAAGCCCATTATTTTCTTACAATATATATAGGCAAATACACACACACACACACACACACACACACACACACACATATATATATATTTTAAAATTAGTTTTATGATATTAAGTACCAATAGCAATAGGTACTGAAGTCTAGGAATCTTTCCATTCTCTAAAATTTTAAACATATTGGGCTCTAATTTTACTTTGCAATATATTTGAGTTCTAGCTTTGTTTACTAGAATCTCCAACTGTTAGAATTTGAGCCCAATTTCTAGAACTTAAGGATCTAACCATGTAGCTATAGATGGCATATGTTTTCGTACAGGTATATCTGTATCTAGTATATAGCCAGGCAGCTAGGTGGCACATTGGATAGAGCACTGAGCTTAGAATCAGGAAGACTCATCTTCATGAGTTCAAATCTGGCCTCAGAAATTACTGGCTGTGTGATCCTGGGAAAGCCACTTAATACTGTTTGCTACAGTTTCCTCATTTGTAAAATGAGCCAGAGAAGGAGATGCAAATCACTCCAGAATCATTGCAAAAAAAAAACAAAAACAAAAACGGATCACAAAGAGTCAGACAGGACTGAAATGACTGAACAATGACAATAAAATATATAGCCACCAGAGGGTAGCAGAGTGTTATGGCTAGCAGAGAGTTGTGGCTTTATGTTCCTGAATGATTTAGTCACACTGGAAGATGAGGGATTTATGGCATATTTCAAATTCAATCAATCAACAAGCTTTTATTAAATATCTACTATTTGCTAGACACTGTGCTAGGTGATGGAAATACAAAAGCAAAGAATGAAACAATGGAGTTTACATACTGAATGAATGAATGAATGAATGAATGAATGAATGAGTGCAGCTTAAGCATTTAATGTGTGCAAAGCACACAGTCCCTACTTTCAAGGAGTTCGTATTCTAATGGGGAGACAACATATACAGATGGTTTCAGCTGTAAGTCAGATGGACAGGTCCTATGGTACAAGGCCTTAGGGTACAGTGGCAAAGCAGGTTGTAATGCCTCTTCGTTAATGTCATTTCCACTGATAAAATCATAAAAGCTCCTAATGTTGAACCCTTTGACGGTGCCAGTTACTTTGGTGGCAAGAACTTTCTTTTCTGGTCTTCAGTAGCTGTATCTGAAGCACCTACAGGTGCAGTTCCTGCAGTTCCCTGGCTGCATACCCACCAAGGCTGCTTCTCAGGATGATGGCTGAGGATAGTGGGCTAGAAGCACTGATCTTCTGAACACCCTTATATTTAGCATATTGGACTGTCTCCATTAGGGTCTGAGGGGAGATGGTGGTTAAGGTGGTTCTGGTGGTTCAACTTGCCGGGCACATACTGCCTCCTGTCTCTCCCTCAGAAAGCCTTGTTCTTAGCTAGTTTAGCTTGCCTACCCTTTGGGGAGCATGTGGCTGGCCCCTGGTGAGGATGGCTGGCCCTTACTCCATACGAGTTGATTCTATAGGAGATGCAGGTGAGGGCTAGCCAGGAAGCAGGACCTGCCACGGCCAAGGCTTTTAAGCCCATTTGCCTGTAGGTCAGAGTTGGTCAGCAGCTATTGTTTGTGGTGATAAAGAAGCTGGGCCTTTCAAATATAAGCATATTTAGGATAGAGACCACAAATAAATACACAGTAGTTATATACAAGGTAATTCAGGAAGGAGGGGACTAACAATTCAAGAAATTAAAGCTAATAGACTTGTGGAGGTTTCCAAAAGGTTAAAGAATATATGTATATGTGTAGATCTATGTGATATATAGAAAAATGTACTTATATATCTCTACATACCTATCTATATCTGGTGTAATGATTGGAATGACGCCACCTGCTGGAGAGTTACTGTAGGAAAGCTATGCCATGAGGAGAAGGCGTCTGAGGGCAAGCCATGTGGCTTTCCTTGGCGTCAGGAAGTGACGTTTGCTCGTGCATACTGTCAATCAAAGCTACCAGCCAATTACCGTGAAGCTGTGTGTGCGTGTGGATGGAGGATGTTCCCAGTTTCACAGGAGGCATTGGGTCCTTTTGGTTCCTGACCTTGCCATGGCAGGGCAGATGATTTCTCTTAGAAATAGTTAGATTTTTACCTTTCTCTCTGATCCTAATGCTCTTTAATATATACTCAAACACTTAAATAATCTTGTTAAGGCTTATAATTTATTGGCGACCACTCATTAGATTTTAGATAGTATAGCTAGAATTTTAGCCCCTTACACTAGATAGATAATAGATAGATTAAGATAAATATAGACAGATAGATAGATAAATAGATAAGATAGAAATAGATAGAATAGGACTTTAGATAGTATAAAATAAATGGGAGTATACCTGCCAAAAAAAACCCAGGAACTACATAAACAAAATTATTTTTTAAAATTTTTATACAAATAAAATTAGATGTAAATAATTGGAGAAATATTAATTGGTCATGGGGAGGCAAGGCCAATATGATAAAAATGGTAATTTTACCTAATTTAGATATTCAATGCCATTCCAATTAAATTACTAAAAAAATTATTTTACTGAATGAGAAAAAAATAGCAAAATTCCTTTGGAAGAAGAAAAAAGTTAAGAATATCAAAAGAACTAATGAAAAATGTAAAGGAAGGTGGTTTAGCAGTACTAGACCTTAAACTATATTATAAGGCAGTAATTATCAAAACAATCTGGTACTGGCTAAAGAAATAGAAAGGGAGGTCAATGGAAGAGATGTGGATGTACAATTTATAGCAGCAAGTAAATTTAATAACCTTGTATTTGACAAATGTAAAAACTTAAGATTTTGGGATAAAAATTCATTATTTGGTAAAAATTGTTGAGAAAATGGAAAAGTAGTATGGCAAAAACTGGGACTTCATAAGACCTTTACAAAAATATATCCATGTACTAGTGTCCAAAAACCACAAATACTAAAAAAACACACTAGAAATACTATATATGCGTTTGTACATGCATAGTACATACATGTGTGCATATATAGTATATACACGTGTGTATGTGTTACATATACATATGTATGTATGTTATAAATACATATATCCTTTAAGGACCATAATGTCATAAAAATTATAATACAGGGAATACACACACACAAAAAGCATACCCAAATTGAAACATAATAATGACATCTTCTACAATGAGCAGATGTGGTAGGAATAGTATCCATTTTACATAAGCTGAGATGGTTGTCCTTTAAGGAGGGCAGGAGACTATCAGGATTTGGTTGGTCTGTTGACCTAAGGGGCAAAATAAGTCAAGCTTATAGGGAGTTGGTGTTCCTGAAATTTGGCAGAATGCTTACCCTGGGTCTTTCTTATACAGCATGGCTGCCTTGGTGAATGCAGGGGCAGAGGGAAGAAGTTTCTGCTCTTGGTAAATTATATCCTTTTAATCTTTTTACAAATAAATTTATTTTTATTGGATTTTATGATCCACAGGCATTTTATTGCATTCTAATCCTGAGCCTGAATCACTAGACTGGGCTGAGCTAGACCTAGCCCTGAATGTTTGGTGTTAGTTAGTAGAAATGTATTGCAATGACTTCATGGTTGACTTTAATGGAAGTCAGAGAAGAGCCATGAAAAAGAAAGGGAGCCTTGGGTGACTGGATGGCCAGATCCAGGAGCCTGGCACCCTGTGGCTATAACACTTTTGGCTTCATATGGGGTGGCCTCTCAGTGAGATAAGGAGAGAATCCTACTGATACTGTAAGATAGGTTAAATGAATACTTAAGGATCTTTGTAAGGAAAGTAGAAGTATTACAAAATCCACTATTATTCCATGACTCTTACTGACAGTTTTCAGAAAAGCCAGGGTACCAACTTAAGGAAAATAAAAATAAGTTATTTTAGTGCAGTCAGCAACTGGAGATAGATATGGATATGTATTTGGTTTTTTAAAGATCATATCAAAGGCATAAGGAAGCTTACGAATTTAAAAAGTGCCCAGGTAAAAAGGGTGACAGGGACTGATAAGACTATAGGAAGAAAGTATAATCTATGATTCACAGATCTAATTGGAGAATCTCTTGAATCCTGATAAGATTAGAAGTATACAAAAAGAAAATAGGAGTAGATGTAAAGATGAAAATTGGTAACTGGAACTGGTAGGAAAAATAAATCATAAAAACAACTAATAAAGGCAGCTAGGGGGCATAGTAGATAAAGCACCAGCCCTGGATTCAGGAGGACCTGAGTTCAAATGCGGCCTCAGACACTTGATACTTACTAGCTGTGTGACCCTGGGCAAGTCACTTAACTCTCATTGCCCCACAAAATAAATGAATGAATGAATGAATGAACAGATAGATAGATAGATAGATAGATAGATAGATAGATAGATAGATAGATAGATAGATAGATAGATAAGATGATGGATAGATAGATGGATGGATAGATGGATAGATGGATGGATGAATGGATAGATAAATAAATAGATGAATAACTAAATAGATAAATGAATGAATGAATAAACAGATAAATAATGACTATGTGAAAGAGAAGGCTGGTGATGAGTCAACATACCAAAGTTTCTGAGATGCAGCTAAAGTAGTTCTCTAAAGAAAAAATATGTCCATTAAAACATACATTAACAGAAAAAAGAAATATACTTTAAAAGCTTTTACATGAACAAAACCAATGCAATTAGAATAAGAAGAAAACTATAAATAGGAGGAATCCTTGCATGAAATATCCATAATACATTATGACTTCAAAAGATAGATGATAGGGAAGCTAGGTGGCGAAGTGGATAGAGCACCGGCCCTGGAGTCAGGAGGACCTGAGTTCAAATCCAGACTCAGACACTTAACACTTACTGGCTGTGTTACCCTGGGCAAGTCACTTAACCCCAATTGCCTCACCAAAACCAAACCAAAACAAAAGATGGATGATGAAGAAAGATTTCTACCTCTTGGCAGAGATCTGATGGACTAGAAGTGAAGAGTGAGACATACTTTTTGAGACATGCCAACGGGCTGACATATTTTTCTTGATTATACACTGTTGGTAGAACTATCAGTCTAGCCATTCTGGAAAACAATTTGGAACTGTGCTAGAAAAATGATTAAAGTTTTCATAAACAACTGCTTAGAGAAGCCACAACTGGAAATGTATGCCAAAATGGTCCATTAATTAATTAATTATTTAATCAAATAGATTAATTAATTAAATTAATTAATTAAATGAATGAATGAATGAATAAATAAATAAAAAGCTTCTGGTCTACCAAGATATTAATAACAAAATTTTTTGTGGTAGCAAAAAACTAGAAACAAAGTGCCCACTCATTGAGTTGGGGAAATGGCCGAATAAAATGTAATATATGAATGTCATGGAATATTATTATGGCATAAGAAAAAATAAACATGAAGAATTCAGAGAAACATAGGGAAACGTGAATGGATGCAGGGTAAAGTAAACAGAACCAGAAAGACAATATACAAAATTACTAAAATAATTTCAATTAAAAGAACATTAAAGGGGCAGCTAGGTGGCGCAGTAGATAGAGCACCAGTCCTGGAGTCAGGAGTACCTGGGTTCAAATCCGGCCTCAGACACTTAACACGTACTAGCTGTGTGACCTTGGGCAAGTCATTTAACCCTCATTGCCCCACCAAAAACAAAAAACAAAAACCAAACATTAAAACAAAACGTAATGCTAAATAACTGTCATGGCCAGTCTTGAGCCCCAGAAGAGATTAAGGAAGTATACCTCCTTCTTTTCAACAGAAAGGTAAAAGGACCACAGGCATACAATGTTATATGCTTTGTCAGACCCAAGTCACCATGTCAGGTGATTTGACTAAACTAATGTTCTTTGTTGCCAGGGAAGGTTCTTGGGCAGAGGGAAGAGTAAGAACAGGGACATCATCAACTCCATTCTTCATCGCAGAGATGTTTGACTATGGGTGTGAAACATTGCATCTCCAGTCTAATTTGGTTGGCATATTGGTTAGTTTTGTAGAACTGCTTCTCCCCCTTTTTTCTTTCTCTCTCTTTTTTCTTTCTCTTTTTTATTCTTTGTTACAAGGTATTGTTCTCTGTATGGGGAAAGGGGAAAGGACATTTTTCTAAATGAAGCTGATATAAAAACAAAATATATTAACCAAAAAGAAAAGAAAAAATACTGATGATTTTTGGAGAAATAAAAAGGTATAAAAAAACAAAGAAATTCCTGATACAGACTTTGATGTTATGGTACACTAAAATTTATAACAGCAAACTAAAATTTAACTGGTTTTATCTGAGTGTGGTATAAAGAAAAAGAGTGAAGTCCTTTGTAAATTACACAGGAGGATTTAGAAAAGGCGCAAGAAGACTTTTTCACTGTCAAATATATGTGAAGCACACTGTACCATCAACCCACTTCTGTCTTCTGCAGTCACAAGTTTCCCTAAAGCGTATCAGCATCCATAAGGATTTACTCTATTACTGCATTTGTTATTTGCTATTTTGTATTACTGTATTGAATTTTCTCAAAGGCATGTGATGAAGTATTGAACTTGGAAGTTGTAAAGGCTGCCAGTTCAGGGACAGCAACTGACTCTTAAGTCTGGCAACAGGAAAGAATATAAAAGGAATTACAGAAGAGGCTGCTTTTCCTTTCTGGGCATGGAAGTACACGTGTGAGGCTCATTACACATAGGGCTCATTATGTCTTAATGAGTAAAATAAACTATATTTTGTCTGTCAGAATAAAATTTGAATCAAAGATTGCCTAGGGACATAGCATAGGCAGGAGGCTAGCAAATGTAGATGGGAATTAAGCCAGATGAAACATACATTACTTCTTTTCTTCAGTCTTAACTTTAAATTTCTTCAGTAAATCACATATACAACAATAATATTACAATTATTGTTCTAGTAGCAAGAAACAAAATCTAAGGTGTCATCTCTTCCCCTAGTATTAACAGGCAGCTGGTAAACAGGTGCAGCATGCTCAGCTGGAAGCACTCTCCACATGGAAGAGGCTGAGGAGCCTGCTTCCTAAAAGGCATGATGGTGGGTAAAGGAAGGGCTTTGTTTCCCAATGCAGAAATACTTAGACATTTTGTAACTGGTTCCAGTTACTAACTATATAGTAAAGAGGATCCTTTTTGATTAACTGTTAAACCACCATTCAAAAGGTCTGTAACAACCAGCCAATGTGAGCTGGGTTCTCATTTCTTCCTGGCTGTATTCAAGTGAGGAAGAAAGGAATAAGCTTTTGCTGGGAAAAAAAGCCTTAGCCCCCGCCTTGGCTCAGTGAGAGTGAGTTCAGAGTAACCGATACCCTACTATATTAAGATTTGCACTTCAATTCTTTTTACAATGTAAATTCATTTGAAATTTGAGATGTTCAAATTTAGAGACATCTCCACTCCAAATGTTCATGTGGACTACTTCTGCATGTTCTGTGGTAGAGCCTTCTGAGCTCTTATTGCTCTGATCAACCACAGTTGGACATAATATACCTTGCCTCCAAAATAGTGCTATCATTTTGGTCCTCTTCAAGAAGGAAGGACAATAACCAATTCATTTGAAGGGTTGATAAATGGCAGAGTATTAGATAGAGAGCACTGAGCCTGAATTCAGAGACTTGAGTTCAAGTGTGACCTTGGCCAATTTACTAGTTTTATGACCTTGGGCAAGTCTCTGTATACAAAACGTTCCTCTACTATAAAATGAGGATAATAATAGCATCTATATCATAGGGTTGTATGAATTAAATGAAATAATGTTTGTAAAGATTTAGCAGTTTTCAGAAAAGTCAGGGTGGTGCTAGACCATCAGCAGTTCTCTTGTCTTTTGTTTTGCCACTGGACTCTAATGACTCTAGAGGACAGAATGAGGCTGATGACTTTGCAAAGCTCTGCCTCACTTAAATCCAATTCACCACAAGTGAAGACATCACTTTCATGATGTCACTGGTCCTCTTCTAGAACAAAGAATGAACAACAACAACAAAGCACAGTGCCTGGCATACAATAGGTGTTTAATGTATGCTTGTTCCTTTCCCTTCCCTACAAAAGACATGTTCCTTAAAACTAAAAACGTGATTTATTATAGTCCTGCCCTAAAGCAGAACAGTCTAGAGACTCTTAAAATCACTAATCAAACTGAGATTCTAAATTAATGGTGACATAAAACTGAGATGTCATTGGAAAGAACATGAACTATAAGTCATTCCCCAATTGGTAAATGGTCCAAGGATATGGAAAGGCAGTTTTCAGACAAAGAAATCCAAGCTATCTAAAGTCATATGGAAAAATTTCTAAGTCACTATTTATTAGAAAAAGGCAAATTAAAACTCTGAGGTACTACCTCATACCTATTGATTGGCTAACATGACAAAAAAAGGAAAGTGACCAGTGTTGGAGGGGATGTGGGAAAACTGAGACACTAATACCTTGTTGGTGGAACTGTGAATTGATCTAACCATTCTGGAGAGCAATTTGGAACTATGACCAAAGGCCTATAAAACTATGGATACCCTTTGATCCAGTCATACCACTTTTAGATTTGTATCCCAAAGAGATAAAACAAAAAGGGGAAAAAACTTATTTGTACAAAAATATTTATAGCAGCTCTTTTGTGGTAGCTAAGAATTAGAAATTATGGGGATACTCACCAAATAGGGAATGGCTGAACAAATTGTAGTATATGAGTGTAATGGAATCTTATTGTGCTATAAGAAATGAGAAGCAGGATGATTTCAGAAAAACCTGGACTTACATGAACAGATATAAAGTGAAATGAGCACATGACTGCACATGTATACCCTATATCAGATGGCTTACCATCTCCGGGAGGGGAGAGGAGAAGAAGGGAGAATTTAGAACTCAAAACTTTAAAAATAATAATATTAAAAGTTGTTTTTACATGAAATTCGGGAAAATATTATTCTAAAAAGAGAACGTGAACTAAACCAAGCCACTCTACTCCCTGTTAGTATACTACCTGGTACTGTTTAAATAGTGCTATAGTGTTAGCCTGTATGGCAGAGCATGATTGAGATTAAACCAAGGTAAACAAATTAGAGAGTTTCACTCTATCAGATGGCCATAAATAGAACTAATAGCCCCAACCAACCATGCTACAAAATCCACCAATGGTTATTAGTGAAGACTAGATCAAAGAGTATATGTGGATCAGCATAAATACATTATGTTTTCTGAAAAAAACAGCTCAAAGATCATTACCACTTGGTGGTATATTAGAAAGCTATTTGTATTCTTTTATTTCAGGCACAGCATACTAGTATCCTAAAAAAAAAGTCTTCCCTGTCTATAAGAAACAAAAATAGCCATTGTTGCAGGACCTGTGAGAAGACAGGTACACAAATACACTCATTGGTGGTGAAATATCAATGGATCCAACTGTTCTAGAAAACCATATGGAATTATACTAGGAAAGTAACTGATTTGTTTCTCTCCTATGACCCTACAATTCCTCTACTATATATATACCCCAAGAACAACAAAAACAGGAAAAAGGCATCTGTTATTATTATAAAAATATTTTTTGTAGCACTCTTTGTGACAGAAAAGAACTAGAAGTGAAATGGGTATCCATCAAATGCAAAAGGATTGAATAAACTCTAGCATATGAATATTGTGGAATATTCTTACACTATAAAAAATACTGAATACTAAGAATTCAGAGAATTTAGAAAGATTCGCACGGACTGATAGAAAGTGAAACAATTAGAATTTTAAAAAACAACCTATACAATAACCACAGATAAGCAAAGAAAACACTGTTGAAAGCCATCAGAACTTTGATCAAACTAGTGACCAATACTGACTGACAGTGAAGTATGATTATAAGACTTCTCAGCTGAGATGGTGGACCACTCCACACATTAGAGTGGCAAAGATGACAAAAGAAGAAAAAAACAAATGTTGGAGGGGTTGTTGGAAGATAGGCACATAAATGTACTACTGATGGAGCTATGAATTAGTCCGAACAATCAGGAAAGCAATTTGGAGACATGGCCCAAAATAAAATACCCTTTGACTCAGCTATTCCACTACAAATCCTACATTCCAAAGAAAAGAAAAAGACCTATGTGTACAAAAATATTTATATTAGCTCTTTTCATAGTAGCCAAAAAAATGGAAACTAAGAGTATGCTCTCCTGTTGAGGGATTGGCTAAACAAATTATGGGAAATAATTGTGAGAGAATATTATTGTGACATAAGAAATGACAAACTGGATCAAAGGAAGCTGGGAAGATCTCTCTGAATTATACAGAACAAAATTAACTGAACTTATACAATAACAACATTATAGAGAAAAACAACTTTGAAAGTCTTTAGAACTCTGACTGATGCAATGATAAACCAGGAGTCCAGGGAGGGAAGGTGAAACATGCTATCCATATACTACTGGAGATATACTAGAGTAGTGATTAACTTAAAATGCACAGAAAGATATATATTTTTAGCCATGACTGATATAAGAATTTGTTTTGCTGGATTGTGTATGTTTATGATGAGGACTTTATTTTACAGGGTTTTATTGCTGTTTAATCAGAAGCATGGAATGGGAGAGACAGATTTTTTTTAATTGGTTAATTACTGATACAATAGTTTACTTTTTAAAATCCTAAGCAATAAACATTGAAACAATTAATACTACAAATTAATACAATTACTAATTACAATTACAATTAATACAATTATTAATACAAATACTGAGATTCCTTTTAGCTTTAGCAAAGTTGAAAGCTACAAAATAAACCCTTTAAAATCTAAGAGTCAATAGTAAAAAAGGAAATCCGATTCCAAATACCTACAAAACAGATAAAATATCTGGAGATCAATCTAACAAAGTACATAAAATACTTATATGGGTTCAACTACAAAGTGCTCCTAAAAGAAATAAAGAATATTTATTCAATTTATATAGCTGAGGGAATATTTAATACTTATAAGTATACCATGCCAATGTAATAAAAATGATGCTACCAAAGTTAAAATACATTTTAATGCTATACCAATCTATCAAAGGGATAATTTATAGAATTCAATGAAATAATAACATTCACTTAAAAATAAAAGCTCTAGAATATCAAGGGAAATAACGAAAAGAAATAGAGACAAAGAGGGGATATCACTTCTAGCCCTCAGACTATATTATAAAGCACCAATCATCAAAACCATCTGGCACTGATTAAAAATTAAAAGATAGATCAATGAAATAGACCAGAAAAGGGAGAATCAAAAACAATGGAACTCAATAATCCAGTATTCAATAAAGTGGAAAATACAAATTACTAAGGATAGAACTTTTTATTATGGGGTCAGGGGAAGGCGGGACTTCTGGGAAAATTGGAAAGCAATCTAACAGAAATTAGGCTTAGATCAACACCTCCTGGCATCCACTACAATGTATTCTAAATGGATACATTAATATAAAAAATCATAAAATTAAAAAACTATAAGTGAAATAGAACAAATGTCTCTCACAGCTCTGGATAAGAGAGGGTTATAGACAATTACAAAATATAAAATAACTTTGATTACAAGAAACCAAAAAAGCTTTGGCATAAACAAAATCAATGTACCAAGTATAAAGAAGGAAAGCTATTGAATGGAGGGAAATATCCTTTGTATCAAATTTCTCTGATTAAGGTTTGTTCCAAATCATTAAGAAAAATGCAAATTAAAACAAGTTTCACAATATAACCTGCAAATTGGCAAAAATGACGAAGATCAAAAAAGTCAATGTTAGAGAAGTTCTGAGAATATATGTACAACTAATGCATTGTTGGCAGATCTGTAAATCGCTATAACCATTATGAAAAGCAATTTGGAATTTTGAAAGTAAAGTGACTAAAATGTCCATACCTTTTATCCCAAAGATTCTATTAATGGGCTTTTACTGCCAAGGAGGTTATTGATAATAAGATAGGCTCCATATACACCAAAATATTTATGGTAGCACTTTTTTGTGATAATAAAGACTTGGAAATAAAGTAGATATCCATCAATTGGGGAGTGGCTAAACAAATTGTAGTATATAAATATAATGGAATATTATTGTGCTGTAAGAAATGACAACTATGATGATGAATACAGAAAAGCATGGAAAGAACTACATGAACTGATGCAAAATTAAGCAAGTAGAGCCAAGAAAATAATATATACAAACACTAAAACAAATTAATAGAAAGAACCACCACAAAAACATATAAAAATATAAAATTACAAAGAACAAGCATGACTTGAAAGACAAGATATGAGAAGATACTCCCAACCCTCCCCTTTATAGAAGCGGGAACTCCTTAAGTATTGTATATACATTGAACATATTTTTAGCTTTTTTGATGTAATGATCAGTTATACTGATTTGTTCCTCTTCTTTTTCTTTTGTTGTCCTTAAAAATATTTGTTATCTGAGAGAGTTTTCTGGGAGGTGATGGGAAAGAATACTAAAGGAAGTTATGGTGATATGAAAAATGAAAGAATCAATAAAAACTTATTTTTTTAAAAAATTTGTTAATACCTTAATAGATACATACAATTTAACTTCCTTTCCTTTCTCTTACTAACCTATTCCCTTTTCTTAACAAGTAATATTACTCACCCTGACTTATCTACCTTGCCTAACTTCCTTTTCCTAGGATCTTTATTCTTTTTTTCCCCTCAAGTCCAAATCCTCCCCCTTGAATCTTTCACTTCCTTCAGACTGAATACTATTTATCTTCCAGTTCAAATCCTTCTCTCCCTTCTTCAACTTCTCAATTCATCTAAAATCTCTCTCTCTCTCTCTCTCTCTCTCTCTCTCTCTCTCTCTCTCTCTCTCTCTCTCACACACACACACACACACACACACACACACACACACACACACACACACTCAATCATACTGCAATTACATTGGCATAGAAATACACTGTAATGGCTTTTAAGCATATGAAATATATCAAAAATATCCTTTGCCAGTATAATAGCGAGGGAAAAAATATGCTGGTCTCAGAGATGGAAGAGAGCACAGGTAAGATCATGTACTATGTGAACTGGGTGTAGTGTCTTGTGGGTTTACCAAAATAAGTTTTTAAAAAGGCAGTGGCAGTAGTAAAATGGTACAGGCCAGGTGATTTATGGTACTTCGTTTTCTCCTATTGTGTTCATGTGAGGGAGGCCAGCTCCAGCTTCTTAGAATGGCCTTTCCAAGCAACTGTCATTTGTGGATTCCTTCCTTGGGCCAGATTGATTAGCTAGGCAGATATCACAGAAGAGAATGCTAGAAGGCCTTTAAGGTTTCTTCTTGCTCTAAATCTATGATCCTATGAGAACCAGGACACAACATTGAAAGAAGGAAGAGAAGGATGGAGGGGGGTATACTAACATAGCAATGTCTACCTGAGCAACTACCTTTCTCAGTCTCAGAGCATAGTAAGCAGCACCCCCTCCTTCCCACAGACGGCAAATGCACCTAAGTGAACAATCATTCCTGTCCTATTAAGTAGGACAATCAGAGTAAGCACAGAACAGTGAGTCAGCACATGGAGTGGTTGATATTCTTGCAACCAAGTGGAAAAGCTCAGCATCCATCCTGGCACTGCATCAGGACCAGATAGGATCATCCCCTGTAAGTGCTGAGTAACTGTGGTCATCAGCCCCCACTACAGTGGCTGGAGATGGAGACAGGTGATTTATGCTACACAAGTAAAATTCTTAACTTTTTCCCTTCTGGCTCACAAGAGAGCAAACAGAGAAAGGCTCCATCCTAGGAGGTAGGAAGCAAGATTTATTGGAGCTTTTCCTACTGGGGCTTCTATAGCTGAAATTACTATGCTTCTCCTAATTAAACTATTTTGCTGTTTACTATGCTATGGGGTCTAAGGGAATTTTAGTGCTTAGATTTAAAAAGAAGCATGGGATTTCCAAGTATTTAACACAGTGCCTGGAACATAGTAGGTACTTAATATTTATTGACTGACTGACAGTGATGGGGCAAATGAATCAATGAAAGAAGGCAGAACCTTAGTGTAATAAAGGAAGCAAATTCCCCCAACAGGTAGGTAAATAGCCTCATCACATTTTTTGCTATGTGCGAGTATGGTTGCAATTTTTAAGATGTGTGGGCATTCCCCTTGGATCCACAGTTATATATTCATGCTTGCTCCAGAGCCTAGACAGAGCACAGATAACAAAAGGGATTAAGGTAGGTGTTCTATCCTTCATATCAATCTAAAATTAGCTGTATATGTGATTCTACCAAATAAATTTACTTTCCTGTACTTAGTGAGGGGGCCCTGCTTCTCCAGTAAAGATTTTCCATATACAGGCACTGAAATGTGACAAATACATCAGTAGTGTTCACTCTCTCAGCTTCCCTCAAACAACCTGGCTACATCAGCACCAGGAAGACATGGTGATATAATCAACTAGATTCATCCCAATAGCATCCAGTAGACACTACACCCAGTTCACATAGTACATGATCTTACCTGTGCTCTCTTCCATCTCTGAGACCAGCATATTTTTTCCCTCGCTATTATACTGGCAAAGGATATTTTTGATATATTTCATATGCTTAAAAGTCATTACAGTGTATTTCTATTCCCAGCTATGGGTAGCAACCCTTGCATGAGATACTCCCTACCAAAACAATGGGGCCAGGTACACATTGGAGTTTTCTCATCTCTCTCTTACTTCCTATTCAGATGCTAGAAACTTCCACAACTGACATCCCTCCAAGGGGCAGTGACCAGATCATCCCCATGTAACCACACAGTATTATGAAACTTAAAATATGAATTTACTTTCTGGTAAATGGCATTATACAGAATATGCATTCTAACCCACTGAAAGTAAAGATACTCATTAGTGATCAACACCTCCCCTCAAGAACTTTGAATAGTCTCCATGACTTCCTGTTCTTCATCAGACACGATGTTAGCTGGGTGAAATGGGCCTTTGTTCCTCTGTGTCAATTCTCTCCTCCACCATACCTCTGACTGCACATTATAGCATGTTTCTAGTTTTGGTGTCCCACTAATCTAGGCAGATTCCATAAATCATTGTTCCCTATAACCGCCCTGTGACATCTGCCACAACTTTCTGTACCTGCAGCTCTCCCCAGCTCCCAGCAGGTTTGGTCATTTCATCACAAATCCTACAGCCCTCCTGAGCTGTGAGAAAGTGATGATTGGCTTATCAAAGGCTACCTTTGCTGTCTTCAAAGTTCTGCTCTTCTCTTCAGCCTCTAGTTGACCATGATCATTCCCATTCCCAAGTGAAAAGTGCTCAAATAACTAGTCCATTTGAGAAAAGCATTGTGGTTGTGCAAATAATTTTTTTTAAAAGCACCTCCATTATTCTAAAGTTTTCTTTTATATATGAGTCCCCATTGCTCTAGGTCATAGAGTAGTCTCTTACAGGTCACATGCACTTTCTCCCCTTATACATCATTAGCATATTTCTCTCCAACCAGATATATGATGGATTACTACAACTTACATCCTCTCTTCCCCAATGTCTGGACAAAGTATCTCCTGCCCCAGCAGCACCTCCCATTTGTTCAAAAAATTGGGCTCTGGAGGAACAATTCACTCTCTTCCAAGTTGTCCCTCTATTCCCTACCTGCCCCTGGACCAGTGAGGCCAGTTTCTTTATTACCTGAGACAGCTTTCTGACACAAGTAAAAGGAAGAGGGATGTTACTAGCAGCTCCCAGCATCAGTTGTGTGGCAGGGAAAGAGGGTTTTGTGATCCTCATGACTGAATTAAATCTTCAATCTTATTCAAATTCTAATTTCTAAATTCCGTGTTGCTTGTCATGGCTGATTTGATACATCATGAAGCATAAGTAGAATAGTGAAGCCTTCATTTTGCTTTTCTTCACATATTAATTGATTATAATTAAAATTTGAAAGTTTAAAATATAAAGACTTACAATATCTTCCTCCAACTCTCTCAGCTGCTGATCTATCTCTTTGAGCCGATTTTTTTCATACCGCTGCTCTTTGGTGTTTCGAAGTGCCTTATCCCCTGGAGTCACTTTCACTTGTGTGTCATCATTAAGAACAGTTTCCTGCTAAAGATAAAAGTTATTATATGTAAAAAAGAAATATATTGCCATATACTCTTCTAAAGCAAAACTATACCAGAATCTAGCCTCCCATCACTTCTATCACTTCATTACCCTCTAATAATGTTTTTCTTCATCTTAAAATCCCCACTTACAACCCCTCAAAATTTTCCCTTTTCAGAAACAAATCATCCACTAAATCAATAGAACCAAATTAATCAACACAATAAAAATAAATACAATTTATTGCCCTTATCATCATTTACAAATTGAAAACATTGATGACAACACTGTGCAGGCAGGTACTTTCCACCCCTAGGTTCAATGGTTATACAAATTATTTTACTTTTATAAGAGACTAACTTTACACCAATTGCAACAAAAGACATGGGATGGGATGAGCAGATACACTTGATTCCATATATATATATGAATACATCAAATGAGTTGTTTGTAGTAAGACATGATCAGTCGTTAACCATATTCAAATGGAATAGACATTATGCAAAAATTACTCTACTAAGATGACTATCATGAAATTCTATTCCTTAAAATGAAACAGAAGTTTCTGGCTTTAACTTCACAAACTAATAGATTCACATCTTAGTTTCCCAAGCTTTTTTATCTTTACAAATTATTGCCATAGCATTCTGAAAGAAAGAAATACTTCAAGGACTTAATCTTATACATGACTATATAAGTATTAGTGGGTAGATGACAATCCCAAACATTTATTTACTTGTTTGGGATAAGGAATGACTACACATTCAGACTGAAAAGAGTAAGATCTTACATAATTGCATTGTGCTCATATCTTTTAGTGACTACTTGCCCTGATTATAGAAATTTGCTATAAAAGGAAAAAGCAGGTACACGATTGTAATAGCATCAAAACTGCTCCCCCAAGCCTAGGTCTAAGGGCACAAATTGACTCAAGCTTTCTCAACTCTGTTTGATTTCAGGTAAGAGTCACAGTTGACAACCAATCGTGCAATCACAATTCCACTCATAGCTAGACTCAAGATGAACCAGGTGTGAGATATTTTTGTTCAAAAAGGAAGTAACAAAATGGGGAAACTGACTCAAGAGACTACTACCTTCAGCCATGCCAAGGTTGTTCCCTCTGCCTCTTCCCAGATTACAAACATTCACCTGTCACAGTTCAGGATCACACTCCCTCTAAGTATGTTATGGCATTTCCCTCAAATAATGGATTACTGACTTAATGATCCATCAGACAACTATACTCGAATTCAAAACTCAGAATAATATAATTTACAGCCCCAATAGATTTTGCTTCAAAAACAGCAAGTTTCACTATTCAGGACTTAAGGCTAGATACAATTATTATCATTCTCATGGTATTGCAATAAGCAATTAAAGTTTGCCAAGGCTCACACAAAAGATTTCATTTAACATCTGTGGTAAAAAAAATATGAAAGTTTTTTAACAGTCGGTTAGGATAACTGAAAGACACCAGTTTTTCTTAAGGACCACCCTTTTGGGGAGGAGACCAATGGCATGAGCTACGCACGCCAGTGCGCCTGCTGCGCATGTCAGACTGCCTGCTATGCACTCGACTTCCGGGGTGCGAGCTGAAAAGGCCCTAGAGAAGCATAAAAAGAGAAACAGGAAAAAGAAATCAAGGACGTTAAATGGTTAAATTGTTTACATTCCTACATGGGAAGATGATACATTTAACTCATAAGAACTTTCTCAGTATTAGGACAGATGATAGGAATAAATTTAGACAGAGGGCACAGGGGGGAATTGATTATGAAGGGATGATATCTGTAAAGCATTTTTTTGTTTGTTTATCGGGTTGTTGTTTTTTGTTTGTTTGGTTGGTTTTTTGTTGTTGTTGTTGTTGTTTTGTGGGGGCAGTCAGAGGGTGGCATGCCTGGGGTTGCTCAGTGCGTGAGTGTCTTGTGTGTGAGGCCAAATTTGGGCTCAGGTTCTCCTGAGTCCAGGGTGGGTACTTTGTCCACTGTGTCACCTAGCTGCCCAATGATAACAACTTTAGGGCAAAATTGAGGGGGGAGCAGATTGCACCGGGGGAGGGGGAAGGGAAGAGGGAGAATGGGGTAAAATCCTACATGAAAGAAGCAGGAAAGGGTTTATGGAGTTGGGGGAGAGCTGGGGGAGGAGTGGGGCAATGAATGAACCTTACACTCATCAGAATTGGCTCAAAGACCTTAATCTTGTCAGAGTTGGCTCAAGGAGGGAATAACATATACACTCAATCTAACCCTATAGGAAAGTAGGAGGGGAAGGAGATAAGAAGGGAGGGGTGAAAGAAGGGAGGGCAGATGGGGGGAGGGTCAGTCAGAAGCAAAACACTTTTGAGGAGGAATAGGGTGAAAGAAGATAGAAAATAGAGTAAATATCATGGGGGAGGGAATAGGATGGAGGGAAACAGTTAACAATAGTAACTGAAAAAAATTTTGAAGCAGAGGCAAGAGTAATGTAAGATGATGATGATAACAATGGTGATTGATAGATGAATTGATTGGATGTAGATGAGAATTGATTGATGAGGATTGGCTGATGAGGAGGACTGACTGATGAGGAGGATTAATTGATAAAGATGGGATTTATTGATGATGAGAATTGATTGATTGATGATAATGATGATGATAAAATGTACTTACTTTGCGGGGATATTGTGAAGAGAATTATTTATAATACTATATAAATTCTTTATCATACTACTATATAAATGTTATCTATTACTGTTGTTGCAAGAATCAACCTCATGGGTTTATTGTAAGGAAATCCCTCTTTATTGTACTATATAAATGTAGTTTACTATGAAAAGAATGATGAGCAGGATGCTATCAGAAAGACCTACATGAGCTGATGCAATGTGAAATGTACTGTATATAAAATAACAGCAATATTGTAATATAATCTGCTGTGAATGACTTGGTTATTTTCAGCAATGCAAAGATCCAAGGCAACTCTCAAAGTCTTAGGAAAAATGCAGTGCATCTACAGAGAAAGAACTGATAGTGTCTGAATACTGACTGAAGCATAATTTTTTTGTTAGTTCCTTTATCTGGTTTTGTTTTTGTCTGTTTTCTTTCACAACCTGGCTAATAAGGAAATGTTTTGCATGACTGTTCATGTCTAGTTTATATTGAATTGCTTGAGTTCTTGGTAGGGGGTGGGGGAAGGAGGGAAGAAGAGAATTTGGAAAACAAAGTCTTAAAAAATTTCAATGTCAAAATTTGTATTTACATGTAATTTGGGAAATTAAAATTCTAAAATAAAAAAAGAAATCACTTCTATATTATATATAAACTTGTAAATTCTCGGTAACTCAATCCATTGTTTAGGAATTTCCATAACTCAAACAAGTTCTTTTACATACTGATGACCTTGCTCAAACAGATGGTTTCAAGAAAACTGGAAAATTTACAAATAAGGGAAATCTAAAGGTCTTTTCTTTGTACCTTTTTCCTCACACAGTAATTACCTATGTTTTCCCCAATTTTTTTCATAATTTTTCCAGTCTCTACTAAGTCTCATCATGAAGTTATGAACCTGAGTAACATGACTTTTCCCAAAGTATTGCAGCTCATCTATCTGGGAGTTCTTAAGAAGGGCTTCCTCCTCCACCTTCCTTAAATAAGTTTCTCTTTTGTATGGAGGAAGCAAGGCAGTTCTTAAAATTCAAACTGAATATAAAATATTATAAAAATGGAAAGGGGCAGCTAGGTGGCACAATGGACAAAGCACCGGCCCTGGATTCAGGAGGACCTGAGTTCAAATCTGACTTCAGACACTTGACACTTACTAGCTGTGTGACCCTGGGTAAGTCACTTAACTCATCGTTGCCATCCCCCAAAAAATGGATAGACATCTCATATAACATAGCAAAATTTCTCATTTCAAAAACATATCAGTTTAAAAAGTTAATTTTTAAATTTAAAATAACAAACATTTTTATTTATACTTTGGGGTTCCAATTTTTATCCCTCCTTCCCCCCAAGTAGTAAACAATCAGATATAGATTATACATGTATGATCATGTAAAACATTACCATATTAGTCATTTTGTATAAGAAAACTTGAATAAAAGGGAAAAAATGAAAGAAAGTGAAAAATAGTATGCTTTAGTCTGTGTTCCATCAACATCAATTCTTTCTTTGGAGGTAAATAGTACGTTTCATCAATAGTCCTAAAAAGTTATTTTTACATTGATCAGTACTTTACTTTGTAAAACTCCCTAAGTATCTAACTAAATGTTCCAATCAAACCAATTACCTTTTGGTTGTTTCCTGATGTACACAAATTTTCTCTTTTCCATGAACAAGGAAAGCATTTATAATAGGCAGCCAGTTTTTAGGTACCAGTCCTAAATGTTTTTTCCTCTAAAAATTCACTAACACAACCCACCCCAACTTGTCTCTTTCTAACCAGTGAGATGACCTTCATATCCTAGCAGCAAAACAACAAATCCATTATTGGGGGGTGGGGGAATGGGGAGGATGGTCTTAGTTCACTTAAAACAAAGTCTAAAGAATGTTAGCCCCAAACTTGCTAGAATATTTCAGCACAATGCAAGTATTTAACATCACTGGGATCCCAATGTGGGTCTTGTAAAGGCTAACTGAAGAGACCCTTAGTGTCAGAGTCCTTCCCCTCCACTGAATCCAATCTATGTGTTTCTTCTAAGATGGCTTTTCTCTCTCTCAGGAAGAATAGAGTCACCATTAAAACAGTTACATATGCTCAAGTAAGATTGTAACCTTTAAATATGGCTTGAAAGTGATCTATAACTGAGGGTCCTCATCAAATCTAGGAATGTAACTTGGCCAAGTGGAAAAGTCCAAGGAAATAAGAGGTTGGTGTTGCCCAATGAAAACTACATTGCCCCTTCAATCTTGACTTCTTGAAGAGAGAAGATGTCGTCAGATGATTTAAATTCATTTAAAAGATTAGTTAATTTTACCTTAATCTTCTAGCTTATGATAATCAAAATTTCCTAACTGAGGTCAAGAATAATTCACCAGCAGAATTTTTCCCTGTTTTAAGCCAAGTATTACCGAACCTAATTGCTTTGAAGTTTTTGTTTTTGTTGGGAGGGGGGAGGGGAGGTTGTCATCCCCGGTTCAATTGGGAGTTCTCTTATCCCATGCTTCAAGTAGCTTCCCCAAAGGAGTTTTCTTTGGCACATTATTTTTGCTAATTCTAGCTTACATTATATACATACATTATGTACATATATACACACATATACACATTATATATATGGGTAGGTATATATGTATGTGTATATATGTATTCTATATTGTATGTATATGTATATATATATATTTAAATTCTTAGATATGAACAAGGAAAGTCTGACACATAAGCATGCATACACACACTGAATGCAAGATCTTCCCACTAGCTGTTAGCTTGAGCTAGCAGCCTCTGGGTTTTACTTCTTCTCATCATGTAAAGTACCTCTTTTGTATGGAGAAGTTAAAAAGATCTTTTACTAGCCCAATTTCCAATCTAGGATGGATATTTGTGGAGATAATCTTTGAGAATGCACTGGCAGGGGCAGCTAGGTGGCGCAGTGGATAGAGCATCGGCCCTGGAGTCAGGAGGACCTGAGTTCAAATCCAGCCTCAGACACTTAACACTTACTAGCTGTGTGACCCTGGGCAAGTCACTTAACCCCAATTGCCTCACTAAAAAAAAGAAAAAAAAGAAAAAAAAAAAAAGAGATGCATTGGCTAAGGTTGTAATCCCATCAGGAAACCTTCCTGAGGGACCACTTATCTTAGCTGAACAGCCTTGCCACAGGCCTGGTGGTCAGTTTATTAAAGTAATTGGGGTTTAAGAGTCCCATCCCTTACTGACTGTTCAAGATGTTAAAACACTGGATGCCAGATTTTTAGCACTAGAACTGGTGATCAGTTATGGCTAAGGAAAAACCTATGGATTATGTTGATGCTTTTAATACAAATGAAACCTCCTAGGAGGACACAAAATTCCCCACTGACCCTTACTTTCTACAACTGGGTTCACAATGTCATACTTGCCCAGCATAGGTGTACTGCCTATGGGTTCAATCCTTTGTCCAGGGACCCAGTTTATGAGCTAATAGAGGGCAATATCAGGGATAAAACCTGAAGTCTCTCTCTCTCTCTCTCTCTCTCTCTCTCTCTCTCTCTCTCTCTCTCTCTCTCTCTCTCTCTCTCTCTCTGTTTTAAGGGGCATTGTCATTGAGCATCAGGGAAGAGAACAAAAACAAGCATACTGCTATTCCCTGCCACGCCCACCCAGGCTGATCAGACAGAGGGGAAAAAAGCAGTTTGCTTTATTCTCACTCATACACATACACTCACTCATACATATAAAAAGAAAAATCCCTTTTAAAACAATAGTAGGATATAAATCAATTTGATCTATATTTTAGTTATTTCCCAACCCCGCTAGGGGAAGACAAGGTCCCCTCAATTTCCCAGACTTTGAAGAACACTGATGATGGCACGTGCTGTCACTCTCCAGCTAGAAGTATAGGACTTTCTCAATTCCTCAGGCTTGGGAGAATGCCAAAAATGGTACACACACTCTGATTACCCCTGATTTGGGGGGTCTTCCTTGAGGGAAAAGAAAAACTCAAATTACAAAATTCCTTAATGGGATTATTGATTATCTTCCCGATCCTATTTGGGAAGATCGTCCTTGAAGGGAACCAAATATTCTTCAAAGGATAGTCCACAGGGAATGTACCCAGGCATATATTGCCAATTATTTCCAGATGTATACAAAAAGTGCTATTAACACAAAATTATCCCCAATGAGGTACATACCTCCTTGCCTAAAAAAGTCCTTGAGTTTCAGGGGAGAAGTTCAGAGCCAGTTTCCTAGCAAAAAACCCTCCCTTTGGGTAGAAAATGTCCACTAGAGCCCAAAGAAGGGAGAGATCCTGCTAAGGGGACTGGGGGACCTGGCCTTTACCCCAAATCCCAGACAAGCCCCCCACAAACTATGGCAAGTAAAAATGAGTCAAAGGTAAACTGAGGCAAGCTTTCCAGACAAGATAATAATTTATTAACATATAATATATATATAATATTATATAATGCATATAATTATAAATAAAATGGGTCAAACCGTCCCCACCTCAGTGAGTCAGCAACCGCTATGGGCCTGAGAAGACCATTTTCATTGAAATACCAAAGGGAGGGGGGAGGTAGTAGAAAAGTCTTATAATTAGCGGTAGCTAGGTTAAGTGGCTGGGTCTTCAGATGTGGCTGATCACATCCCTCTCTGACAATTAAGGAATGCTACTTTCTTTATGAGCCTAAGCTGCCTCTAGTAATTTTGGCTAGAAAAACAGAACCACCCCAATCTGGATCCCCTCTACCCCACCTCACCACTACCCCTTAGCCTTCTCCTTGGAAACCAAATCACCGATAACTTTGACAAGAAATAACAAGGACAGGAGAGCCATGTCCTGGGAAGGGCCCCAGCCCAAGCCAGTTCCTCTGTTTATAGGTAAACAGAAGTAAGGGTCCCACTTTAAACTGATTAGCCAACCAATGCCCCTGGACCTATGAGTGATCACATTTCTCAACCATGCCTTTAATTCAGACTGGGAGAAGTCCCATTTTGAGGTAGGCTGAGAAATGGGGTTTGAGAAAATCGAAAATAGGATGTGTTACAGAGTAATATTGGTTATTAATAATACAGTATACTATTAATTTTTCTCAGAGGCAACCTTGTGAGTTCAAGAGACTGTAACTTGGTCCATTAGCTAGAGCTGACTGGTAGTGTAAAGAATTAATTGTTATTTAAGGTTTTTACGATCCCATCTTTTGGCTAGAATTTTAAAAACCCAGAGCGCAAACTGGCCTGGGGCGAGGTAGCAGCACCTCCTCAAATGGCACGGTGCTCCACCCACTGGTTGTAGCCATCGCCATGGCACTGGTACCTCACATCATCACCACTTGCTGACGCCTACATGGGCCTGGCAAAATTATAAAGACTGGAAGCCCAGTGAGGGCAGTCATATGACTGTCAGTCAGGGCTGCTAGCCAATTGGCTTGGGGCTGTGTGTGGTCAGCCTGGGGTCGACTGGGAAGGAGAAGGGAGGAGTTTTGCCATTCTAGCTTGAAGCTGGAAGGCAACAGGACATAGCCCTATGTTCTCAGCTGATTCCTGGGCAGTGGTGGTATTTGGGTTGTATCATTTCCCTTCCCCCATTTTATTTCCTTTCCCTTAATTCTACTGATCTTGCTTGTTTTTAAGTTCATTCTTGTTAATAAACCCTGTTCTGTTTCGAAGGGAGGCTGTCAGTCTCCTTCCTTGCCCCAATATTACGGCGAGCCACATAACTAACACTCCCCAATTAAAAACTGGTCCCTACAGTTTGCAAGAAGAGTTCCTGAATTAGAGAAGCCAACCACAAACTGAGGTGATTAGTCCTAGCCTGACTGTCTAGAAGCAAACAGGATAGAGGTCTATGCATACCCAATTATACTATTCCCTAGTTAACTGTAGTGTATGGGGCACATTAGTTCATATGCCAATTCTTAAAAGGTTTTAGTCATGGCAAGGTTCAAACGTTGTTCTTTCAAAAATATAAAGTATATCAAAAATAAATAAAAATTAATTTTGGGGGCAGCTAGATGGCACAGTGGATAAAACACCGGCCCTGGATTCAGGAGGACCAGAGTTCAAATCTGATCTCAGACACTTGACACTTACTAGCTGTGTGACCCTAGGCAAGTCACTTAACCCTCACTGCCTCCCCAAACACACACACACACACAAAAAAAAACACAAACAAAATTAATTTTAAGGAGAAACATTAGCAACTGTACATATCAGGGAAGATCTCATGTGAGTGGGAGCACCTGAGCCCAAAGGAAAGTAGGGATTTAAGAGGGAGTGCTGAGGAGTGAGTGAGTATTTTTTCCAGGAGGAAGAAAGCCAGTGCAAAGGCACAGAAATAAACTGCACACACCCACATTGTGTGTGAACAACAGCATGTAAACCAGTACAGCTATACCACAAAGCATGTAGTATGGAGTAATGAGTAAGGAGATTAGAAAAATAGAGAGAGTTCAGATTGTGAAGAGCTTCAAAAGTCAAACAGATAAATGTATATTTCATCTTAAGGTAATAGGGAGACACTAGAGTGGGGAGAGGAGGAATGACATGGTTAGGCCTTCACTTTAGGAAAATATCCTTGGAAGCTAGCTGGGAGGATGATGGATTAGAATGGAGAGAGGCCTTAGAGACAGAACAGCCAAACCAGAGGTTATTGCAATAGCCCAGATAAAGGGTGATAAAGAGCTTGAACTTTATGAGTGGAGGCTAGGGGATAGATATGTTGAAACTGAGTAGATAAATAAAACTTGGCAACTGATTAGATGTATTTTGGGGGGTGGGGGAAGAGTGGCAAAGGGGAGGAGGAAGATTCAAGAATAACTCGAAAGCTAGGAACCTGGGTAATTGGAAGGACAATGATGCTCCCAACAGAAATAGTTCTAAAGTTCTAAATAGGTAGCTAAGTGGTACAGTGGATAGAGTGTCAGGCCTAGAGTCAGGAAGACTGTGTGACCCTGGGCAAATCATTTAACCCTGTTTGCCTTAGTTTCCTCATCTATAAAATAATCCAGAGAAGGAAATGGCAAATGATTCCAGTATCTTTTCCAAGAAAACCCCAAATGGGGTCACAAAGACATGACTGAACAACAACAACAAAGAGGAATAGGTTTATGGGTGAAAAATAGTTGGTTCTGGACATGCTGAATTAGAGATGTCTATAGGACATTCATTTGGTAATGTCCAATAGGTAGTTGGACATGCAGGAATAGAACTCAGGAGAGATACTAGGATTAGATGTATAGATTTAGGAGTCATCAACATAGAGAAGATAATTAAACCGACAGGTAGAGGTGAGATCACTAAAAGGGAAAGTATAGCAAAAGAAAAGAGGGGCCAGGGCTGAACCCATACTTGTGAGACATGTATGGATGATAAGCCAGTGAAGCAAGCTGAAGAACCAGCAGGCAGACAAATAGGAGGAGAATCTAAAGTGAGCAGTGTTGAATTTTAATCCCTAAATAAATCACCTCTTGCCTGAGTTTACTTAATGTGCCATCTGGAAATGTAAAGTGAGATAAATCAAACCACACTAATTAGGCATTTGTTTGGGAAATGGCCATTGTCATTACTACCAAGTGGTAGGCCAGTACCCTTTAAAGCCCAGAGTAATTTGGATTGGCTATATACACTGGATAAAGACAATTATACATCCATGGCTCAGAAAAAAGACTATGACCTTCCT
Organism: Dromiciops gliroides; assembly: GCF_019393635.1. Classification (NCBI taxonomy): domain Eukaryota; kingdom Metazoa; phylum Chordata; class Mammalia; order Microbiotheria; family Microbiotheriidae; genus Dromiciops; species Dromiciops gliroides. The sequence goes on from NC_057862.1 coordinate 189,956,946, forward strand.
GCACGGTCAGAATCAGATACAAAATAGTCATTTCTTGCCATTTTTTCATTTGTATTAATGGTGGAATTATCACTAGTATTGTTGATAAATTTCTGTTGTCTCAATTGCTAAATTTAAATAAAGATACTCTAAACTACTAGCATCTCCTTAAAATAACAATTTTCAGAAAAGCCACTCAACTGGGGTCACTGAAGATGTCAGACTCACAAGATATCAGATATAGCAAATCAGTGTGTTTTATAAACTTGCATAAAGCCAAAGCTACTCCGGGTCAATATCTATAGAACATGGCTGACCCATTTAGTAGTTCTAAAAGCTACTGCTATTCACAGGCATCATAGAAATCCCTGTTGTTTGACACCATTACAAGTGGAGGGGGGTTTTGGCAGGCTGATTCCATTGTCTGGAGCTATCTCGAATATTGCCAAGAAAGGAAAAGAAACCTTAACAATGAGACCTGAGGTAGAGAACAAAACACACAGAACTTTAAAATAGTCTGTCACATCTCAGTACCCAAAGACACTCTCTACCAGTACGGGGGGGGGGGGGGGGGGGGCTTAGAAGACTCAGAAGATCACAGAGGATCATGGTTCTAGATGAGGAACCTCAGAGGCCATCATGCCCCACACCCTCATTTCACAGATGGAGAAACAGGGCCCCAGAGATGTTATGTGACTTGCCTGAGGTCACATGGACAGGATTTGACTCCAGATTCGATCGATTTATTACATTTTTCTCTCTTTTTCCCTCAGTCTGTGGAAGTCTGCCACTCTGGCTCACCTCCCTCGCTTTTTTCACAGAAATATAGAATCTCATTCAGAAGGGAACTCAGGGTCAATCTGGTCCAACCCAAAACTGAACAAGAAACAGATCTATGACATCACCAACGAGTGGTCACTCGGCCTATGTTGGAAGAGCTCTAGAAGACCCCATTGCCTCTCAGGGTGGCCCGATCTACTATGAAATAACTCTAATTACTAGGAACTTTTCCTGACATTGAGCCCAACTATGCACCTACAACTTCTACCTGTTTCTAGTTTTTCCCTGTGGGGCCAAAGAGAAAAAAGTCCAATTCCTCTTCCACAGGACAGCCCTTTGTATGCTTAAAGGCAGCTCTCTTGTCTTCTTTTCTCCAGGCTAAATGCCCCCAGGTCCTGCTACCAGTCTCATTAGGCATGATCTTGAAGACCTTCACTATCCTGGCTGTTCTCCTTTGGTGCCCAGTGGGGATACCAATGGAAAGCATCCAAGCAAATATAACCATGTTGGTGAACAAAGACAACAGGATTTCTCTTTTTTTCTTTTTTGCTGGGCAATGAGAGTTAAGTGACTTGCCCAGGGTCACACAGCTAGTGTCAAGTGTCTGAGGCCAGATATGAACTTAGGTCATCCTGAATCCAGGGCTGGTGCTTTATCCACTGTGCCACCTAGCTGCCTCCTGGCCAACAGGATTTCTGTGCTTGTAATTGGTGCATAAGAGTTACATTTGCCTCAGCCAGTAGTCCTGAGAGTTTTCTGATACAAAGAGTGCTCCCTACTAAAAAAATTCCTAGATCCGATAACAAAACTCCAAGTTATAAAAGAAATAATACATTTGGTTCCCCCCAATTTCAGCCAGATGTTGAAGCAAAATGACTGTTGCAGTCACTAGTGATATGTCCCTGGATTAAATTCAACAACAATGTCTTCTTACCCTGGGATCTCATGTACGTGAGGATTTTTGTTTTGTTTTGTTTTGCCAAATTGTATTCAACCAAGTCAATATTTTTTAAGAAAAACAAAATAAATCAAATTAAAGCAGACATTCATATAAATATTTAATTAAGCTAGTTGGCATTAGAAAAAAAGAAATGCCTCTGATAAAAATAAATTTGATGAGAACCATTTTTGAATCAAAATTTTAAAAATTTAACCATGGACTAGCATTCTGGACCCAATTGAAATGACTTCATGACAAATGAATAAATTACCCTCCTCTTGTCGTTGCTAAATTGAGTAGAATTTATTAAGTCCAGTTGCTATGTCTTTTAAAAACAGAATGATAACTAGTAATGTAGTGTTTGATAAACCCAAAGACTCCAGCTTCTGGGATAGGAACTCAGTATTTGACAAAACCTGCTGGGAAAACTGGCAGATAGTATGGCAGAAATTAGGCATAGACCAACATCTTACACCTTATACTAAAATAAGGTCAAAATGGATACACGATTTAGACATAAGAGGTGATACCATAGGTAAATTAGGAGAGAAAGGAATGGTCTACCTATCAGATCTTTGGAAAGGAAAACAGTTTATGACCAAACAAGAGATAGAGTATATTATAAAATGCAAAATGGATGATTTTGATTACATTAAATTAAAAAATTTTTGTACAAACAGAAGCAATGCATCCAAAATTAGAAGGGAGGCAGAAAGCTGGGAAACAATTTTTGAGGCCAGTACTTCTGATAAAGGCCTCATCTCTAAAATATATAGGGAACTAAATCAAATTTATAAGAACCCAAGTCATTCCCCAATTGAGAAATGGTCAAAGGATATGAACAGGCAGTTTTCTGATGAAGAAACCAAAGCTATCTATTCCTATATGAAAAAATGCTCTAAATCTCTAATGATTAGAGAGATGCAAATAAAAACAACTCTGAGGTACCACCTGACACCTATCAGATTAGCTAAAATGACAAGAAAGGAAAATAATAAATGTTGGAGAAGCTGTGGCAAAATTGGAACACTAATCCATTGTTGGTGGAGCTGTGAACTGATCCAACCATTCTGGAGAGCAATTTGGAATTATGCCCAAAGGGCAATAAAGCTGTGCATACCCTTTGACCCAGCAATACCACTTTTGGGTCTTTTTCCCAAAGAAATCACAGAAAGGGGAAAGGGACCCACATGTACAAAAATATTTATAGCTGCTCTTTACATGGTGGCAAGGAATTGGAAGTTGAGGGGGTGTCCATCAATTGGGGAATGGCTGGACAAGTTGTGGTATATGAATACAATGGAATACTATTGTGCTGTAAGAAATGATGAGCAGGAGAAGTTCAAAGAAACCTGGAGGGTCCTGCGTGAGCTGATGATGAGTGAGATGAGCAGAAGCAGAAGAACATTGTACATAGTATCATCAACATTGAGTGTTGATCTACTGTGATGGACTATATTCTTCTCACCAATGCAATGGTACAGAAGAGTTCCAGGGAACTCGTGATAGAAGAGGATCTCCAAATCCAAGAAAAAAAAAAAAAGAACTGTGGCGTATAGATGCTGAATGAACCATACTATTTCTTTTGTTTTTGATGCTTTTGTTTTTTTATATTTTGAGGATTTTCATCATTGCTTTGATTTTTTCTCTTATAACATGACTAATGCAGAAATAGGATTAATGTTATTATGCATATATATATATATATAACCTATATCAGATTACCTGCTGTCTAGAGGAGGGGGAAGGGAGGGAGGGAGAAAAATCTGAAATTGTAAAGATTGTATAAACAAAAGTTGAGAACTATCTTTACGTGTAATGGAAAAAAATAAAATACTTTATTAATTAAAAAAAACAGAATGATAGCTTAATTCTAATATTCTAAATACTGCTTAGAAAGGCTAGAATCTAATGCACCTACAATGAAAAATGTTGTCACTAAGCTATGGAACATGACTCAAGTTTATAGTAGGATTTACAATACTTGGAAAGAGCTAACAGATTTTTTTTTCTTTTTCTTCTGGCAAAAAGAATGCACAGTTATACCACACATCTTGAAGAATAAATTGCTTCAATTAGTTTTCCTTTGCTGAGAAGAAATGAAAATAAAAAGCATATGTAAAAACTACAACCACATGGTGTTATTCATATTATTCCAATACTATTAATACAGCATTCCTTCTCCTGGATGTGACCATGTATTCTTGTCTTGCCTGGGATCAGAAATATAAAAGTCCAAATTCTGCCTTTCAAATCTTGCCATGCAACAACTGGCATCCACACATGGCTTTCTGAGGATTGATGGCATTACCAGTAAACTTCTATGCAAGAGATGTTATGTCTGACTTAACACAATACACCATGTCTTTTTAATCTCTGAACTAGTCTTCCACACTAACCCTTCAAACCATTCTGATGAGGCTTCCCAAGCATAGGAATCTATTTCTCTGCCTACCAAGGTTACTCTAATCCAGCTCTCTTGCAAACAGAGGGTATGGAAGCTTTAGTGTTTGCTTCAAGATGCTCCTTGGTTTAGTGTGTGTTTTCAGTAAGTCCAACTGTGGTTACTCAAGGAAAACTTTTTTTTTTTTTTTTGGTGAGGCAATTGGGGTCAAGTGACTTGCCCAGGGTCACACAGCTAGTAAGTGTCAAGTGTCTGAGGCCGGATTTGAACTCAGGTCCTCCTGAATCTCAGGCCAGTGCTCTATCCACTGTGCCATCCAGCTGCCCCAAGGAAAACTATTTTAAAAAATAAAACATGGGTTTTGGGGGAAACATTTTAAGTCATCTTTAAATGGTCTGATTCTCTTGTCATGCCTTCTCCCTCCTTTAACAAGCACCTACTGTCTAGACCATCCATTTGAGACAGCCTGGTATAGTGGAAGAACAGGGGACTTGAAGTCAAAAGTTACATGAATCTCAATCCCATCACTCACACTCATTAGCTGTGGGACTGTGGGAAATTCATGTAAGTTCTCAGAGTTTCAGTTTCTCATCTGTAAAACAGGGATGATAAAAGAACCTACCTCACAGGAGCAAATGACCTAACATACATAGAGGGCTTTAATAAATATTAAAGTGGAGGACAGCAAGGTGGTACAGTGGCTAAAGCACCAGCCCTGGATTCAGGAGGACCCGAGTTCAAATCTGGCCTCAGACACTTGACACTTACTAGCTATGTGACCCTGGGCAAGTCACTTAACCCTCATTGCCCCACAAAAAAAGAAAAAAAAATACAAACAATAAATAAATAAATATTAAAGTACTATCTAAATGTCGCCTATTATTATTATTTTTATTATTCCTTTGTAAATAAACACTATCCTGCCTTATGACATTCCTTGAATCATACTAAACTGCTATATAACTTCTCTTATGTTTCCATGTTATTTCCCCAGTTGCCGGTTCTGGTTCCATCTCTGGCCCTCTGCTTTCTTCTCTAGACACTCTCTTCTCAAAGAAGTCTTTTTTTTTTAACCTTTTTTTTTTTTTTGCAGGGCAATAGGGGTTAAGTGACTTGCCCAGGGTCACACAGCTAGTAAGTGTCAAGTGTCTGAGGCTGGATTTGAACTCAGGTACTCCTGAATCCAGAGCCAGTGCTTTATCCACTGCGCCACCTAGCTACCCCCTCAAAGAACTCTTATCTCCTTTTGGGAGTCTTGTCCATAAGCCTCTCTATGCAGATGATGCCATAGATGAATGTAGATGTGTATTTCAAGCCCTGTCCACTTTCCTAAGCTCCACTTGGATGTGATACTATCCCCTTAGTTTCAGTATCTAGTATTGAACTATTTCTAGATGAACAGGTAGCGAGTTGGTATAGTAGGTAGAGTGCTGGGCCTAGAGTCAGAAAGATATGAATTCAAATACAATCTCAAATACTTACTATGACTGGAAAAATCACTTAATCTGTTTGCCTCAGTTTCCACATATGTAAAAGGAGGATAATAGTACCTACCTCCCAGTGTTATTGTAAGGACAAAGTAAGATAATAATTGGAAAGTGCCTGGCACACGTGGGCAGCTAGGTGTTGGAATGGATAAAGTGCTGGGCCTGGAGTGGGGAAGATTCATCTTTCTCAGTTCAAATCTGGCCTCTGACACTTAGTTGTGTGATCCTGGGCAAGTCACTTAACCCTGTTTGCCTCACTTACCTGACCTGTAAAATGAGTTGGAGAAGGAAATGACAAACCACTGCAATATCTTTGCCAAGAAAACCCCAAATGAGGTCATGAAGACTTGGGCATGACTGAAAAATGACCTAACAATAAACAAGTCTAGCACACAGTAAATGCTATATAAATGTTACTTATTGTTAAACAGGTATTGATGAACTACAACACAAAGGCCAAATCTGGCCTTTTGCCTGATTTTGCCTACATGAAAATGGTTTTTATTTACTATTTTTAAATTTCAAAATATGAAAAACCATTCTTAGCTCAAGTACTGTACAAAAACAGATGGTAGGCTCTACAAAAACAGGTAACAAATCACATTTGGCCTGCAAGTCATCATTTGCCAATCTCTGATTTAGAACCCAAAGCCAACTTCCTGGATTAACTGTCCCTTTTCTATTAATTGGATCACAATTCTCCCAATTTTCCATTTCAAAAACCTCTTATGAAATGTCACCAAGCCTCACTCATTCTTCCTTCATGATATATCCCTCACATCTGTCCCTTGTCATTGTCAGAGTTCAGGTCCTTATCACCCTACATCTGGACATTTGCTTTGCTAACAGTTTGTATCATGTTATTCCTTGCTCATAAATATTCAGTGGCTCCCCACCACCTAAAGAACAATGTCCAAACTCCTGAGGCTGACATTCAAACCTCTCCCCAATCTTGACAGCTTTGTTTTCCCACTATTCTGAGCTCTAATCAAATGAGTTTATATTCACTATCCCCTACATGTGTTTCCTTGCTTCTGTCACAGGGGAAATAGGGGGGTGGGGTCCTTAGAAATTCCTCTTTAAGGAATTACGCCCTCTCACACACAATTCAACTAGAATAAAAGTCTTTTATTTGGGCACTAGAGAAAGTGACCAAGAAAGAAGTCAAAGACTTCCCTCAAGGGGAGAAAATGGCTTAGAGATAACATGATTCTCTGAGGCACATTCTCCTGGACTGGGACAGAGGCCAAAGCCTTTATAGAGGACAGATGGTGAGGGGACGGATGGGGTAACCACATGACTATGGAAAATTCCCTTTGGGGGTGGGAAAAGCTTTCTAAGAGTCAGGGGGATAGTCCTGACCTCTGGAGTTATCTCTGTTTCCTAGCTCAGGCAGTAGCCATGCCTAACCGACTTTCTTGCTATAGAATTTAATCTTCTCCTACTTAGGTGTGTCCATCCCAATAGCTAATTGGCCCAACCCCCATGTCACTTCCATATTTCATATCATAGCATCGCGCATGCTAGGTATGTTCCTTCCTCTCTGACTATCCCAGTCTTTTCCATACTTTAAGACTTTGTTAAAATCCCATCTCCTCCATGAAGCCTTCTCTGACCACCCCAGGTTGAAGTGATCTCTTCCTCCTAGTGCATTCCTGTTGTCTACATAATTCATTTCACAATTCAACTATCATTAGTTTTCTTCAAAGCTCAGCTCAAGAATCTACACACACACACACACACACACACACACACACACACACACACATATACACTCTCACACTTTTTTGAGACTGGGTCTCCCTCCATTGCCCAGGCTGGCAGAACAGCATTCTCTCAAGAGCCCGCCCAGTACCGCTCCAAATGATGCAGCCTAGTGGCGCCTCCCATTCCCAGGGGGCTCATCATATTAGTACAGGGTTTAGTATAGATCCTGTTCAGCTTAGTCCACCACAGCTCAAAACTCCTGAGCACATGTGATCCACCAGTCTCAGCCTCCCAAGAATCAGGGCTTACAAGTGTGAGCCACCATGCCTATTCAAGTATCACTTTCTACATGAAGCTTTTCTGATAACCCCAGCTTTTGATGCCTTCCCACCCCACTTCCCACACAAAATTAACTTGTATTTCTTTTGTAAGTGAAAGCATGATATAATAGCTAAAGAGCCCATCTCAGAATCAGAAAGACCTAGGTTTCAAGATCTACCTCTGTTGCACTTTGCTATAACTTAGGTGAAAATATCACTTTACTTTTTGGTGTCCCAAACAATTCTCTCAAAATAGAAACACCCAGATCCAGTGGCAATCTGCATTGTAAGCAGGAGTTTCCTCATGGGGGTTCACTATATCAACAAAGTGAAGTCAGTCAACAAGCATTAATTAAAATTATGCATCAGGGACTGCAGATACAAAGGAAGGTAAAAACAGTTTCTGTCCCCAAACACACATTCTGCCAGAGCAAAGGACACATTAAAAATCTCAGTATATACAAGACCAATCAAAAAAAAAAAAACTGTGTGTATCCCATTATGCCCAAGTGTAACATACATACATAAAAGTGTATGTTACAAATATATGTTATATATATACTTTTATGTATGTATGTTACACTTGGACATGATGTGAACTCCTTGTCGCTAGAGATCATTTCATTTCCATCTCTGTAGAACCATCACTTAGTATAGTGCCTGGTACAGAGCTGAGCTTTAATAAATGCTTGTCGATTGATTGATCAATTACATATTGCCTTGTGAAATCTATTGCTATCTTCAAATATTATTTTAAGTTTATATTGGTGTTTAATTTTTTTTCTGCTTCTCAGGTCATACATTTTACTGCAGTTAGCACAGTTTAAATAGTCATGAACACACCAAGAGTACAAAACTAAAAAGCATCATATAATTTTCCCCCTCAGGAAAATAAAGTCTACTATGACTGTCAAAGCTAGATGTCAGTATAAGTTTTAGAACAAAGGAAGAATGTGAAACATTTAGTGAGAAGAAAAAGCAATCACTCACAATGACCACAAAAAAATCCAAAAGAAAATCCATTTTCTCACAGATGTTGATTGTCTTCTCTAAATTAATAAAAATTTATCTTAACATAAACTGTATTTTAAAAAAACAAGTAGAACTCTTCAAGTAACTAAAAATAATGCTCCAAGGTATTTTCACAGCATGTTGTTTGCCTTAAATGCCATCTCAGCCAAATTAATACACATTTGACCAAATATTTCCAAAACAGCACAGCAACACACAATGTTCTTTGTGTCTTGCCTCTCAAAATAGACTGTAAAATGCTTGACAATCAGGACCATTTTTATACTTCCTTGTATCCTCTAAAGTTGCACAGTGCCTTGCGCATAGTAGGCACTCAACAAATATTGTTACTTGATTGCTAAAATAGTACCATTCACTCAATAAACTCAAGTATTTTTGTCATATAAATATTTGCAAACGTACTATTCTAGAGCTAAAGAGCACAAGTGTTTATGGACTATTCATTTAGATTTCACTAGCCCATATGATACACTAGATTTTTAAAAATATTTTTAAGTTAAATCAATGGCATGAATTTGTGGTGTTTTCTTTTCATCTTGGTCCTTTATTGTTCCAGTACTGGTCTTTTGGTCATACCTCCACAATTAGCTTCTGAAGTGTCATCACTGAAGGTAAAGGGTAATTTTGTGTGTGTGTGTGTGTGTGTGTGTGTGTGTGTGTGTGTGTGTTTCTGAAGCTGTGTTTGTATATCTCTTGGCTAAAATTTAAATAGGATCTTGTTAATATGTCTAATGTCAACCTAATGTTGACAAACAGTAATGTCTGCTGTTTGTTTATTTAAACTAATGTTCATTACAGTCATGAGTATCTGTCAGTAAATGATAGTATTTGAATTTTACCCACCTTATATTTCTAAACAAGCAAAGAAACTCAGCAAATATTTTCATTTACTGATACCTGTAATTAAGGTTTAGAATTTTCAACTACCAAATTAAAAATAGACCTACAAATAGATAACTAATTCATGAATTTGGGAAAGGTTCTTCCCCAACTATGAATATCAGTGTTTACTCATAAATACACAGACCCATCTTTTAGGCATCCAAAGGTCAAAAAGTTGCAATGGGTCTTATCCTCAGCAAATTCTGCTTTAAAGTTTGTTACCAGATAGAAAATAAGAGTAAATATCAAGGGGAGGGAATAGAATGGAGGGTAAGACCATTAGCAATAGTAACTGTGAAAGAAACAATGAGCAGGATACTATCAGAAGGACTTATGAAAAATGTAATCCATCTACAGAGAAAGAACTGATGGTATCTGAATACATATTGAAGTATAATTTTTTTGTTAGTTCCTCTTTCTAAAGTTATTTTGTCTGTTTTCTTTCACAACTTGACTAATGTGGAGAAGTTTTGCATGACTGCACATGTATAACTTATATTGAATTGATTGATTTCTTAGGAAGGGGCGGGGAGGGAGAGAGGAAGAAAATTTAGAACACAAAGTTTTAAAAAATCAATGTGAAAAAAATTGGTTTTTACATGTTACAGGGAAAATTCTAAATAAGTAAATAAAGTTTGTTAACAATTTTTCTGGTGATTCGAGGTGGTAACAAATCATGAAAAACCACAATCTCAAAATCACAATTAGGAATGACCTAAGTGGCAATGGATAGATACCTAGTGGGGCATATAAATAAGCTAAAGCATATAACCAATAATGATCTGTATCCAGAAAATACATGATTGGAAAGGGAGAACTGGGCATATAGTAAGAGCAAGAGAGAACAATAGATGGACGGGCCATGGATTAGACTGGTGCTATGCTGGTACCCACAAAATGTGAAAAGACTTGGATTTAGGCCTCCAAAGTTCTGGTTAGAGTCTCTATGGCAAATAAAAGCCAGCATGGAACAATGGAAAGAATGCTAGATTTGGAGTCAGAACTTGAGTTTGAATCCCATCCTTGCAACTTATGGCCTTCATGACCTTGTGCGAGTCATTTAATCTCTCTGGTCCTCAGTTTTCTCATCTGTAGAATATAAGGGGGTTGAATTAGATTGACCTCTGAGGATCCCTTCTGGCTCTAAATCTGTGATTCCATGATTTATAAGCAGACACAGAGATGAATGGCACAGAATAGGTAGGCATGAATGGGTTGAAATCTGTACCAGTGGAATTGAGATCACAGATCCATTTAATTATATTGATCATTTTCTTAGTTAAGCTCTGCAGTAACATAACAAAGATCCTCCTTTATTCTTGCTAAAGAGGGATCAGAAGAGACCATCTTTTCAATCAATACAATAACAGCTTTCCACCTCCAGAAAATCTATAGATCCTCAACTGAAAGGCTGATTTTTTTTTTGGTCTCAGTCTTAAGGGATGAACTTACCCATGCCCATAAATAGCATAGGAAGGAAAATTTGTTTGTTTGGAGTGGGGAGAGTAATGGATGGGGTAGGGGAAGGGAGCCAGGAGTAAGAGGCTTTCTAGCATTTCAGAAATCAGATTTCCTTATTTGGTTTGAAATACCATATGGCAGAACTCGACAATATTCAGTATACCAAATCTTGTCATTTTTTCATCTCCCTAATATTGCTCTCATATATTCCTTCCTCTCCAACAACATAACCACCACCCTCATCACCTCTCACCTGGACTAGTAAAATAACTTCCTATTTGGTCTCCCCACATTAAGCCTCTTTTCCCTGGTACAAAAATTATTTTCTTAAAATGCAGGTTTAACCATATGACCTCCCCCTACTCAATGAAATCCAGTGGCACCTAGTCTAGGAAAAAACATATAAACTCATTTGTTTAAAACTCATTACAACCTAGCCCCTTCCTATCTTTGCAATCTTCTTGTACCTTATTTCCTTCTATACACTCTGCAGTCCAACCATATTGGATGATTTGCTGTACCACACACAACACTTCTCCCCAAACCATGATTTTGTATTGGATATCTTCCATGCATGGAATGCACCCTATCCTTGAGATTCCTTCAAAACTCAACTCAAATACCACATCCTATGTGACATCTTCCTTGATCCCCTGGATTCACTTTGGAAGAGGAAGAAGGAGGAGGAGAATAAGATATATACGGCACTTTTCAATTTGCAAAGTGATTTAGAAATATTATCTCATTTGATGCTTGCAACAATCCTAGGAGGTAGGTGCTGTTACTTATCCCCATTTTGCAATTACTAAGAGTTTGCTATGTGTCGAGTGCTGCAGATGCAAAGGAAGGCAAAAACACAGTCTCTGCCTTCAAAGAGCATGCATTTTACTAGGGCAAACAACACATAAATACCTAGGTATATACAGGTTAATAACACACCATTTTACAGTTGAGGAAAAGGAAGCAAACAGAGGTTAAGTGACTTGCTCAATGTCACATAACCATTAAGTTTATCTGAGGCTAGATTTTTAACTCAGGACTTCAGGTCCAGCACTCCATCCAGTTGCCAGTATATTATTATGCATACATTTCCATATGTACATTTTTTCTCTCCCATTAGAATGAAAACACTTTGAAGTTAAGAACTATTCCATTCTTGCATTTAGCACAATGCCTGGCACTTAGTAAACACTTAATCTTGATTGTTAGCTCATTGATACTCATATTCAAATCTAAATATAAAAACACTCTCAAAAGGTTATCCTCTTCTCCATTATCATGAATTATTAATAAGAGCTAATACAGTGGATACAGCACCAGCCCTGGATTCAGGAGGACCTGAGTTCAAATCTGGCCTCAGACACTTGACACTAGCTGTGTGACCCTGGGCAAGTCACTTAACCTTCACTGCCCTGCGAGAAAAGAAAAAAGAAAAGAAAAGAAAAGAAAAGAAAAATGATGGAGTGAAAAGAAAATACCTCTATGTCAGTTTTAAATACTTTGTATTGCTTAAAGAAAATAGAAAAATATGTCAAGTAATAATTTAAAATTTTAGTGGAAAAGATATACTAAAATTTCCTCCAAAATAGTCTTTATTAAGCATCATGAAATAAAACTATTAGAAGGATAATGATTTGCACAAAGGAACAGAAATTCATGAAAAAAATGTAAAGCACTTTACTGTTAGTTCAACAGTAAAGATCAGAGTGGAGCCAACAAATTAACAGAAGAAACATATGGGTGAAATCCAAATGGCTCTACTTTTAGTATATTTTAAAAGAGTCCCTGATCCAAAATAAATAGTATTCATAAAGGCCTCAGAGAAAACTTTCCAGTTCCAGTTTCTGACTTGAAAAATTCAATGTCTCATGATGGTTTTAGTTAGAAAATCAGGAAGTGCCAACAGGAAACTGAACAATAGTTCAGAAGATGCTTCTTTGTTTGCATCCAAGAGGCATCAATTGTCCCTTTTCAATAACAATGCTGTTGAATCTTATGATGCTGCATCCAGTGAGACTGAAAAATGCAGCTGTTTTTTGTCCAACTATTTTCACTATAAAAACACAGAATCTTGCTATGTAACAACAAAGCAATGTTGACTTGGATTTTGCTTTTACTTTGTTTTAAATATTTCATCTCAACTGTAAATGTTAATTCAGAAAGTGAACTTAGACAACAGCATCTTAACACATTTATTTAAAGCCCTAAAAACTAATCATATCTCAAAATTCTCACTCTCCATCTCAAAAATGCTATGTTACAGGAGTGAATCAAACAATCTCTATCTACATGCTTATTATTATACTTGACAGTTTAGTTACCTTGAAATCTAGCAAGGGTAAAAATGTTCCAAAATATTCCAAACATGAAAAGAACAAAAGACAATCTTGAACTATTTTCTTATTATTTTAGCTTCCTCTTGTTAAGAAAACTGAGCGTAGTTCCAGAGCTAAGCCAAGATAATCAGGGTCAAAAACTTCGGATAAATTGGAGGTTTTTGTTTGTTTTGAGAAAGACTGGGGGGCAGCTAGGTGATGTAGTGGATAAAGCATCAGCCCTGGCTTCAGAAGGACCCGAGTTCAAATCTGGACTCAGAAACTTGACACTTACTAGTGTGTTGTTTAAAAATCTAAATGTGGGTTCTAATCTGTCCCCTCCAGTGTTGGGGGGGGAACTGGCTAAAATCACTGATAAATTCACCAAGAGTTTAGGCTTCTAAGGGTTTATTAAAAGATATAAGATAGTAAAGAGAGAGACAGATTGAGAACAGATTTCTTATAGCATGGAAATCCTAGCCTTCCTAACCTCCCACATGAAGTCCTGCCACCAAGCCGATGTCTCAAACCGAAAGAGGAGCATCCAGTTCCTACTTCGTGTTCTCCTCCTAGAAATGGGAGGCTCCTCAAGTTGATTGGCTGGTAGCTTTGATAGACAGTACCCATGAGCAAATGTCACTTCCTGATTCCAAGGAACTGACCACATGGCTTGCCCTCAGATGCCTTCTCCTCATGGTGGAGCTTTCCTACAGTAACTCTCCAGCAGGTGGTGTCACTCCAATCATTACACTAGCTGTGTGACCCTGGGCAAGTCACTTGACCCCCATTGGCTGGCCAAAAAAAAAAGGGAGAGAGAAAGACTCTCCCCATTCCCAACTCCCTTCACTGCAAACTAAAATTGAGGACTGGGAAATGCCAAGCCTACTGTCTTATGATTACAGAAGCAGGTACAGACAGCAATATAGGAGCAGAGGAGCTCCAGATACTTGAAGGTACAAGATTACCACCAATATTTTTCCCTGTTATTCCAGCTGCCCCATAACCCTAAAAATCTATAAATTTCCAATTTCCCACTTACCTTACCCTAAATCCAGACTTCTCTTCCTCACCTGAAGCATGATCCACTTATTTACTCAATACAAGCGCTTCACTGGTAGGCTTAAACTCATAACAACGTGTGTTCATGTGGTTTAAATCCACCTGCTTTAAGTAAGTCAAAGTTTTTCAGCTGATGATTTATATTGACTTTGTGAAAAGGATGAAAACTGGATTAAAGATGAATAAAAATACTAGGCGTCAATACAAACTAGTACTGCTTCATAACAAAGTTAACTGATGTAAATCAATCATCAAAAGAAACCAGAAGGACCTAGAAACTGTCTCAGCCAGCAAATATTTCATTTTCATAAGAAGAGAGATGTGGTAAACAAGGGCAGCACCAGTTTAGAAAAGAAGATGCTCCAAAAGTCATAGTTCACTTTTGAGCAATGAATGCTTAAGTTTGTTTGTAAAATCTTACAAAGGAAGATGGTGGGAAACTATGAGCTAAGTTATCTCATGAAATAAGGAGGAACGGTAGAAAATAGGAACAAGTTTCCTGAAACCTTAGTGAGCCAACTAAGCAAAGTCAACCTGAAATCATTAAAGAATGAAAATTGTACATTGCGAAGATGAAAATGGAAAAACACTGTCAATATTTCTATAGCAAACACCTCCTTCTATCAGTGACAGTGGAACCCACCATATTTGGATTCTAACATCATAGTCCCAGATGAAGAAATAGAAATCTCTCTCTCTCTCTCTCTCTCTCTCTCTCTCTCTCTCTCTCTCTCTCTCTCACACACACACACACACACACACACACACACACACACACACACACACACACACATATACACACATACAAAGAGGAAAAAAGCTGGGATCAGACCAATTACATAAAGAGAAAGAAGCAAATCGGTTAAACCTTTGCTGGACTCATTAGCCCATCTCACACCATGTAAGAAAGTCTTAGGATAGTCTTATTTCATGCCATAAAAGATGCTGTTTAGAGAAGAATTTTAAAGTGTGTTTTCTTCCAATAAAAGTTTAAATGATAATGATGATGATGTTTAAGTGTCTAGTATGTGATAGGTATATAAATATAATGAAAATGATCCTTTTTTTCAAGTAGTTGACAGGGACCTATTCACAAGATACCTGATAGAAGGCAGAGTTCCAAATGCTTGGGGGGGGGGGAATCTGGGACTTGGTAAAATCATTGTTTTAAACAAAAGATAATGAATAAAATATCAATGTAGCACCTTCCTACTAACTCTTCATTCTGATTTCCTCCTACTTGCCAGGACTAATAGAGCAAGAATATACCAGGGGCTGAAAAGCAAGAGGAGGAAGAGAAGAGAGGTGGAGGAAGAGAGAAGAACTGGTGTTCCAGCTGACAAAGAATGGTATGGAAAGACCCAAAGAGCTGGGACAGAAGAGACAAAGGACCAGAAGTAAGGTTGTGGTAGTTCAAAGTGGAGCTGGAAAAATGGTAGCGTGAAAGGCATCTCTATTCCAGGGCTCACCCATGAATCCACTCCACTGGCAATGAACAAGGTTCAAGGAGCAATCAGAGTCCTACATAGCCCAGCCAATGAGCCAACCATGCAGAGAAGCAATGAAGGGATGGGATCAGAGAAGCCAGCAACAGAGAAGTGGGGGAAGAAAATTGGCTAGAGGAAGAATAAGTGCCCCATTTCCTAAGTTCCTTCAACTGACTCTGGATATTGAATGTTCCTAGAATCATGAGGGGAACAGCACTGAAGATGCTTGCTAGCTCCCAGTGGGAATAACTAATAGGGAGATATAAGTGTAAGCATGGGAAATGTCTTCCTGGAACTCCAGTGTTTGGGGAATGACTAGAGACTCATTAAGGGTTGCCTGGGTCTAGAAAAAACTGCGGGTACATGGAATAGTTGTTTTTATATATTTTATTTTGTTCCTTTTAAATTTATGGGCATAAATAAAGAACTGTATAGTTAAACTATGTTAACATAGTTTCATTGAAAGAGTTCAAAGGTAGGAGTGCAGTGTCCTCCCAGTGAGGGGTGGGAAGAATAAGCCATAAAGTCTAAATGGATAAATATACGCAAATATACCACATCCTCCAGAATAACAAAACGAGCACTGGCACCCACAAGAGGGGCAGAGTTAGGTGATAGAAGCTGCCAACTCTCTGAAAAATAGAGAGTTTAGTGTCTTCCCCAGTATCCTCTGGTGTTGTATGAAGTGTTTAACTGCCAGGGTGAGTATGGAATTTCCAGTACTTAAGCGTTATTATTGAATAGGAGTGGGTAAATGGCCAGCAACAGCCTTTGATGATAAATCAATCACTACTGGCCTATGTGCCTATCTGCCCTTCTCTATAAATCTTTGAAAAGAGCCCACATGCATGATGAAGGCTTATTTAGGACTGAAAGAAGCTATTTAGTCTATCACCCTTTTTTATAGATAAGGAAAGTGAGGTCCAGAGAAGTTTTATAACTTACACAGCCAGAAAGTGGCAAGTTTTCTGACTCCTAATCCAGTCCATATCTACCATAACATGTTGCCAGCAGACTTTTGCAAGCTATATTCTGCACAACATTGTGTCTTTATGGCTACAGTTATGGTTATTTGTCCTTCATTCTCGAAGAGGACCATGATATCAGGTGATATCATTGCAGTGAATTGAATTCACCAGCCTCACTCTCCTCCAGAGCCATCTGGATCCAGTGGCAAGATACATATCAGGACAACTGGAGATGGCCCTGAATGTGTAAGGCAATTGGGGTTAAGTGACTTGCCCAGGGTCACACAACTAGTAAGTGTCTGAGGTGAGATTTGAATTCAGGTCCTTCCAACATCAGGACCAGTGCTCTATCCACTATACCACCCAGCTGCCCCCCTTTTTGGTTACACAATTGACAAAAGAGTACTGAATATATTATCCCACCATGATTATTTTTGTTCATTGTTAAAAAAAAAAAGATTTGATTCCGTGGAGGGAAATATTGACTTAAAGGCCCTCCTCCAACAAAGTCAGAGGACCTGTGTTCAAATCTCAGCTCTGCTATTTGTTACCTATATGACTTTGGGGAAGTTACTTAACCTAAGAACAACAACTACAAAACATTCTTCCTCCTCTCCCTCCCCCCCCCCCACTGAGGAAAACTGGAGCACACTCTCCCACAAATCCATAGCATTTGTGGGAAGAGTAAGTCCACACTTAGAGGATGAGCACATGCAACAAAGGAAACTCATAGCTCTGATACCATGAGGTGTTCCTTCTCTCCCTACTGAGTGCAAGCTACTTCTCCCTGGACACAGAATCTACCCTTAGCTCCCAAGGCCACTCTACTTCACAGTTCAACTGCTGACTACCAGAGCTAGCTTTCTCTTGCAGCCAGGTAACTCTACATAATGAATGCTGCCAGGGCATCACTACTTAAAGCTTCTTCTTGACTTGAGTGCCCATGTTCCTCTTTCTGTCTCCATGGAGGACATGTGTTTCCGCTTCCTGATGGATGCATCTCAGCTACATTTCTGAAATCCCTCAAGCTGACAAGCTCTCTGATTTGACTGTGGTGGCAGCTAAGGGCCCCTTTCTAATTCAATCAAAGTCTTTTCATACTTCATAAAGGGATAGCAAGGTATTATTAACAGGCTGGTTTGTTTTTTCATTTCATTAACACAACATTACGGCCTTCATAACCTCACACCTGGATTATTGAAATAGCCTGAAGGTGAACCTGCCTGCCCCAAGTCTCTCCTCATTCCATTCCTTAGTCCACTCTCTATTCAGCCCCTAAAGTGATTTTCCTAAAGTGCAGGTCCAATCATGTCTCTCTCTCTCTCTCACACACACACACACACACACACACACACACACACACACCCCTCCCCCTACTCCAGGTCTTCCTGTTGCTTTCAGGGTGACATCCAGAATGCTCTACTTGACATTCGAAGCCCTTCATAACCTAGCCTCCATCCTACCTTTCCAGTCTTCTTTACTCCTAACACATTCTCTTTGATCCAGTTGACAATGATGCTGTGGCTGTTCCATGAATAAGAGATTCTATCTTTCGGCTCCAGATTTTTTCTCTGGCTGCCCCCCATTCCTGTAATGCGCTCCTTTGTCCCCTCTGACTACTGACCTCCCTGGCTTCCTTTCATCTTAACTTAAAATCCCACCTTCTACAGGAAGCAATGTCTCCCTTCTGTTATCTCCTATTTATCCTACATATGGTTTGCTTTGTATTTGTTTGTATGTTCTCTCCTCCATTGGACCGTAAGCTTCTTGAGAGCAAGGACTATCTTTTGTCTCTTTTTTATCCCCAGAGCTTAGAAATGGGTACTGGCATCACTTTCATGTGCCACTTTCCCTTTCTAGCTGAATCTACTATTTCTACCCAGAACAATTAGTCCATGAATCCACCTGCAGCAAATCATCTGTCAGCACTGGTTTTATTTTAGGCCAGTGCTTAGGACAGCAGTCTATACTGACTCCATGACCATCTGGGGAACAGACAAGTGCCATAAATTCTGAGTTCCCCCTCCCCTTCTAGGAAGCTCTTCCACAGAACAGCCTTGAAGAGAGTAAGACCACAGAAGGAAGCACTCACCCCCACTCCCTGTGTAGAAATTCCACTCCTTCCCCTCAGGCATAAAATCCTCAGTTGAAAGATGGGCAATCCAGAGGGTCATTCAGCTCTGCTGATGCACCCCACGAGAGCCTGGGAGAAGTATTGTATTTAACACATCCATGCCTGTGCAAATATCACTTATTGAGGGGCTCAGTTCTGTTTGGTTTGTCAATTTTCTGGGTCATATGTGTCTCTTATTTTAACTCTTAGGCCTTTTGACTAATTTACTGGTTAACAGAAACCAATGATTCTACCACAGAGAAGGAAGAAAAAGCCAGGATGCAAAATTGTGCAGTTTGCCAACATTTTTAGAGCACTGGACTTGAGGTCAGAGTAGAGTTGTATTCAAATTCTGTCTCTGACAATTACTAGCCAGAGAATCATGGTAAAGTCATTTTCCCTTAAGGCTCAGTTTCCTCAACTATAAAATGGGAATCATATCTATAATGCCTGCCCCATAGAAAATTAAAAGATAATGATGTAACATGCCCTGCACACATTAAAGCTTTATGGAAATACAAGCTATTACTATTATTTTTGTTATTCCTCATTGTGGGCATTAGGCTGCAGGATGTAGTTGAAGGAGTCATCATAAACCTGGATTTGAATCTCACCTCTGACAAATATTAACTATATAACCACAGACAAGTCATTTACCCTCTCTAAGCATCAGCTTCCTCACCTATAAAATGGGAATTATAGTAACACTTACCTCACTTGGTTGTTTTGAAGATCAAATGACATAACATGTGTGAAAACATTTTGCAAACTTTAAAGAACATAAATGTCAGGATTCATCATTGTTATCTATAAAATAAACCTTGCCTAAAATTTAAATTTCACATGTCACTTTCTGAATTACTAGACTAGATGGGAATTTACAAGCTGGTGCATGAGCTAATTTCATAAATACCAATTGTTAACACCAATCTAGTATTCTTTCTTTAATGTATTTTTATATACACTCTTCATTGAAGATGTTCTTCATTATTACAGTGTCCTTAATTGAGAAGGCTGGTCTCAAAGTCAGAAGGGCCTAGGTTCAAGTCCTGCCTCTGACAAATATAGGGTATATGACTGAGCAAATCACCAAACCTCATCATGGCCTAGGCACTAAGTCAAAGAGAAGGTACCCACCTGCACCAGTAGAGGGATTCTCCTTACCTGGGAGTTCCCCATATACCAAAAAAATCACAAGTCTATTATTCATTCTCCCTAGTATTAGTATATATGTTATTTCCAATGATATTGGATAAATTATTCACTCCTTTGTAAATAAATATAAATATATGGGTCTTATTTTCACCATCCACAAAATAGGGATAATTCTAAGCCAATTTAAAGGTCTCTTTAAGAAATAACTACCTAAAATAGTTAAAGCACTCACTGTATTCCATGAAAGCAGGGCTCCTCATGATACATTTGGCATTATTTCTGATGTATCACTTATATGCACAGAGCAAGTGAATATAGTCAAAAAAAAGGTGTTTGGAAATATGGTATGAGATTAAGAAACAAAAGAGAAAAGACTCATGCATTATCAGAAATAGAATTTTAAGAAGAGAAATAGAAGTTTTTTGACCCTAGAAAATTCTGAATGACTGCAAAAAACCCTGAAATTGATTGTATCATAACAAAAATTAATCATCTAATTGCTGACTTGACAATTACTTTCAAATCAACTGTTTCTGGGCAATTAAACCATCAACCAGTTATAGCAATAGTCAAAAGCAACGCCAAATTAGAAAAAAGAATAAAGAGAAAAAGGTGGTGCCTTACAACTGCTCCAATTTCATCATTGCATAGATCCCAGATGGGCATTGCAGGTGGATAATGTGCCAGGCCCATAACTGCATGTAGGCAGAAAATAATAGGCTAAACTGCATTTGAAAAATGAAACTGAACAACATTTTCAACAGGCCCAACTGTTCTCTGGCATAAAATGCAACATTCTCCCAGTGATACGTCATGGTCATGAATCATGAAACATCTCTATCTTCAGAGAATCAAAACTGCAGGCAACCCCAGAGCAATGAAGAGATACATGGGGAGAAGGAAGAGGTTGAAACACATTACTAAAAATGACTTGAACAAAAAAATGGCATAAAAGTATCCATGCAAAAATATATGATTGAAAAATGACATGGGTGTAGCAGGTAGCAAGAGGAAGAACTAATAAACGGATAGTTTAATGCCAGTTGGTAGCCACAGTGTTAAAGATCCCAAAACAATACCTCTGGCATGTTCAATGGATCTTCCATAGCTTATGGAAGGACAAGGACAAAAATCATAGAGGGTAAGAAGGCATGGATACTGTTGGCAGAAAGGCAATGAACTAGAGGCGGATAACAAGACAGACTTGAACAAGATATATATAGATCTGTTTGACCTGATTCTACTTACTTGTTACAAAGGAGGGCTTGGCTTAAATATCCCTTTTTTTTCAGCTACATATTTTTGTTTTGTTTTGTTTTGTTTTGTCTGCTTGATTCTAATGAAACCCATATGTAGAGAGAAGGAATCCGGCCCACTGATTCTGGAAAGGCTCTGGGAAATCATGTGTTTCTAATACCACACAATGCATGATTTGGGAAAAACTATAATTGTCATATTTCAAGATTTTCTCTACAGAAGAGACCTCTCCCCATCCCCTGCTAAAGTACTAAAGATAGGGGGAAATTAATTTTGTATTTGTCTTAGTAATTCTCCACCATTCCTTAAGTATTTCTGTCACTTTACTACCTTTCCACCAGGAATGCATAAGAAATAATATTTAATGACTCCAACAAAAGAGGAAAGGCTGAAAAAACCTTGCAGAGAAAAAGGTGTAAATTTCACGATGTTGTTCACAACTAAGTTAAAACACCTGGAAGAACAAAGTTGGGTAAACATTGTGAAACTGACACTACCATAATACTGGGGCACAGTGAAAGGGCTATCAGGAATCTAAGTAACCCTCTTTCTGGTCCCCAAGCAATCAAGTAGCTGAAGTCAACCATATTTCTCAAACATACACAATTTCAGAAATTTTTCTATGACTCCCGGAGAGATGAGAGGAAAGACGAAAAGAAGAAAAGGGGGAAATCAAAGAAGGGAAAAGAGAGACCCAAGGTAGATGCAGCTCCTGCTACTGTAGTCATACCAAAAAAGTAGTTAAACAGAAACCATTCTCAATGAAGAGTTTAGCCAATTACTGTAAACCAGGTTTAGCATTAAGACAACTAAAAAAATCCATATAGCCTTGGATTGTCCATACCTGATGAGTCTGATTGTTCACTCCTGAAAAATCACTGGATAACTCCAAGGAAGTTAAAAAGAATCGTTCTTGCAGTTTGGAATCTATCTGAGCTAGTTGCTCACGTTCTCTATGTGCTGCAGACATATATCCTTTTTCTGGCATAAGCCAGGCAGATTCACTGTCCTAAAAGGGAAGCAAGGGCAAAGTTGCTAGGATATTCATGCAATGACATAATTTCCTGAAGTTTACCCTTGAAAGCTTACATTGGCTGGGAGTTACCTAATACCCTAAACCTCTAATGAACAAGAAGTTGACCTGTAAAAACTAGATATTACAATGAACAGCCAAGTGTCTAACTGAAGAAGTGTAAATATACCATACGTTTTCACTCAATTTCAAAAAAGAAATTAAAAGGATCTTACCAATTTCTATTTCCACAAATCCTTCAAATTTGGCCCCTCTTCTCCACTCCTCCTGCCAAGACGCTAGCTAAAGTCCTTATCTTTTGTTAGAAAGACTGGAATAGCCTCCTAATCCATAATCCTACCTCCAATATGTACACTCTACAAAACATACTGCTTTCCTGAGTAATCTTCCTAATGCAATATACCGTGTTCAATTTACTTCTCTACTCAGAATGGTAACTTGTTCCCCTTTGCCTACAAATAAGTATAAACTCCTGTCTCTGGCATCCAAAGCCTTCCACAATCTGGTCAAAATCTGGGCAACTTTTATTTTACAAAGAGAGGAAGCCATGATAATCTTTTACAGAGAGCTACTGTTTGAAAAATGAATTTATGCCCATAAATGTCTTAAAATTTGGTCAAACTTTATCAGTAAGTATATTATCCCCCAGGAATAAGGTGCTTTAAAAGCTTAATTAAGGATAAGAAATGGACCTGTGATTTCTTTAGAATGAGGATTCCCGGTAAGGAAACTGCCAATGCAGGTTGGCAATTGAAAGTCTAAGAAAGTTGTTAAGAGCACTAAGATTAAAGATACACTTTGAAGTAAATTCTGACTTGTCCTGGATCACAGTTCACATGTGTGAAAAGCAGGACTTATACCAGGATTTACTTGGCTCAAAAGCCAGTTACATATTCCTCAGGCCACACCGCCTCCTAGAGATTAATGAACTAGTATAAGTTTAATGAAATCTAATAAATATTTGTTAAACACCTACTATGTGCAAAGGCATACATGCTGGATATACAAAGATGAAAAATGACCCAGACTCGGGCCTCAAGGGGGAATATGACATAAGACCAGCTAGGGTATGATAAGGGTTGAAGGGAAGAGTCAATGCTCTAGAAAAAATAGAAGAGGGAAGATTTTAGCTTCAGAGGAAAAAAATAAGGAAAGACTTTACCTGAGTTTATTAGTCTTGAAAAAAAAGATTTCAAGAGACAGAGATGAGGAAGATGGGAAAGTTCGAAGAAGAGTTTGCATAAAGGCAAAGAAGAAGGAATAAGCATTTATTAAGCACCCACTATGTGACAGGCATTAAGCCCTTTATAAATATTATCTCATTTGATCCTCACAAAAACTCTACAGGTAAGTGCTATTATTATGACTATTTTACAGTTGTGGAAACTGAGGAAGACAGAGGTTAAGTGACTTGCCCAAAGTCACATGGCTAGTGAAGCAGGACAAGATCAGGAGAGAGTCAGTCACTTGTCTACAATGTAGAGTAAATGAAGATGTGGGCATACTTTACTACATCAATCCGATACTTAATTCAAAGTTCAAGACATCCTAGATACTAACTCACTGGGAGGGTGGGATTGATTGATTAACAGCATCCGAATTTAACTCATATGCAGTTGGAATACAGCAATTGTGTAGCAATGGGCCTCAAGAATATTAAATGGTTAAGTTTACTTAATAATGTGAAAAAAGTCAAAGGTTCATACATATGTAAAATGATACAGGATTCATTTATAATAGTATATAATTCAAAAATATTATGTAATAATTAAAGATAAATAGAATCTTCCTAACAAGACATGGTATGGCCTAAAACAAGAAACAATGGGAGGAAATGTGGTACAGTGAAAAGAATGCTGGATTGGTGTCAGAAGATCTGAGTTCAAATTTTAGCTCTCCCACTTACTGCATACCACTTATATGAAGGGCAAATCACTTTAAGTATCTGGGCTTCAGTTTTTATGTGTAAAATGAAAAGTGTGAACTACATAGCCTTTGAGGTCCCTTCCAGGGATGACTCTATGAGCATATGATTTTAAGAAATATATGCCATTAGTGACCAAAGGGTAATTTTCCAAGTATCAAACCTATGTCTGAACCGAATTCTCTTTTTTAGCCTCAACTGGCTCATTCAATGGCTTACAGAGATTCATATTTTAATAACCAATATCTTGTAGTTATATTTCGGTATCTTAATGATCAGTGACTCCATCAACGTGGGTATTCATTCCCCTGATGATAACTATAGCCCCTCCATCCCTTAAGAGAATCTTCATGTGTTGCTTTGGCTAAAAAATTACATCCCATGGTGGCTAGCATTTTAAGAGTAGGTTCTCTGATTCTTTTAGCTAGTCTGATTCTTAGAAGACAAAGAGTCACCACTGGGTATTGTGGAAATTTATTTTGATTTGGGGACCCTATCTTTGGGCTGAGATTGGAAAGCCTTAGGCCCTCAGGGTCTCTTCTGTGTGGGAGGAGCTGGTGCCCCCCCCCCCACCAGCTGCAGCCCTGGATGGTGGATTAGCTTGGTCTGTGGGGGCGCAGGAAGCCCCGAGATTTGAGTGGAGAGAAGATAGATATAGATAGATAGATAGATAGATAGATAGATAGATAGATAGATAGATAGATAGATAGATAGATAGATAGATAGATATAGACCTGGGAGTTAGACAGACAGGGGATCAGACTACAGAGGGGGCTACAAGGACGCAGGAGAAGACAAGAAGGACTAGGAGCAGGGAAAAGAGAGGCAGAGGGCAGACTGAAGGAGCAGACAGACAGTCAGTGAGAGAGAAACACAGGGGTTCAGCCATGGCAGTAAGGAGAGGAAAGTTAGAAGCAGGGGGATTTACAAAGTGAAAGGGGCTCGAAGTTAGAATAAAGGGCCTGAGTACCCTGAGGGGAAAGGCGGCTAAGGCCCTTATTGTATTCAAGAAGTTCAAAGCCCAGCAGGTGGGAAAAAGATGCAGTGGAAAGAGACCGCAGGAAAGCAGTCAGGTTGCACATTTTATTTCCCTGTATTCTTAATTTTAAATAGTATCTCATAAATAAACTCTGCTTTGATTATTTAGTTAAGAGGCTTCTTAATATTTTGCTTATCAATTTTGGGAGTGGAGCAGTGTGGTGGAACTTTATAAACGGCCCACATTAAATTAATAGCAGTCAGATAGCCAAACAGTCAAGAGTCCCAGATTAGTCACCCCAGTTAGATTAGCCCCAAAATTAGTTCTATTCATCAAAATATTTCTACAGTATGTACTCAAAAAAGCCCTCCCAGTTTTGTGAGATGCTCCTGAAAGCATACTCTGCTTACCTGCTGTTTGGGAACTCAGTTTCACTTTGATGCCATGGGGCATCAGAGTAAGGTTTTGGTCATGAATATAGTCATTATAGAACTGCTTTTTATATAGAGAAAATGGCAAATTGAAGATTGTTTCTGAAGCAGAATTTTATAGGGTTTACAAAAGATAACTGCCACTTCCAATACTAACAATGTAATAATTAACATTTACATAGCACTTCAAGGTTCTGCAAAGTGCTTTGCAAATATTATTTGATTTGATCCTCACAACAACCCTGATAGGTAGGTGTTATTATTATCTGCATCTTACAATTGAGGAAACTAAGCCAGAGGGTGGTTAACTGACTTGCCAGGGTCATACAGGTAGTGTCTGAGACCAGATTTGAACTCTGGTCTTCCTGACTCTATGTCTAGTGCTCTATCCTATCCAATATACCACACCTAGCTGCCTCATAAAATGAGAAAAATCACAGTAAGCCTCAACAAATACTTCAAGGGCCTGTGATCTCATCAGCATATAGGGTGCAACCAGTCTATAACTTTAAAGAGTCTTAGAGATTCCCAAGGCTCAGAGTGGTTAAGCAGCTTCCTGGTAGTCACATGGGTACGAGGTGTCAGAAGTGGCCTCTAAACCCAGGTTTCCCTGAGGTCATGTTCAGCCTTCTATCCACTATACCAAGGTGCCTCAAACCTTGGACAGGTAACATAAATTGGTAGAAAAATGGTATCAATTTTTAAATGTACAGCTGAATGAAGAAATCTATAAGGCACAAGGTATCAGTATCCACATACCTCAGTACTTGGAAGTGTATCTTCTCCATTGTCTATATCCTTTAGTAATTCAACCAGTCTTCGTTTTTCTTTATCCATCATAAAGACTGAACTTTTTGAGTCCTTGGCCAGCTGCAGAATTTATGAACAAAATATTTAGTATTCAGAGCTCTTTACAGTTCCAGAAAACAAGAACTGGATATCAAGCTCTCCCACCTCTATCTTTCAAAGTCACAACATTATGGTCAAACTTGTGGGCAATAGCATTTTATTATCAGTAGCTGGGATATGCTTTGTACAGAGTTAATGGCACTGGCCCATTTCTCCCACACAGTTGAGGCCATTACAAGCAGTCCCTCTTACTGACAGCTTCAGAAGACAAAACATTTTAAAATAGAAAAATGAATGAGAAAAAAATCTCCTTCTTATATATTGTTGCTAGACATAGGAGGGTAAAGAGAGATCTTTCCATTGTAGCCCACCATTATAAGGTTGAAATTCTTTCCCCCGAGTCTATCTGCCACCACTATCATTAAACTGGGTTTTTTCTGGGATTGTTTGCAAAGAATTGAGGCAAGAGAAGGGGAGAGGAAACCGGGTCAAGAGGATGAGAGTTGGATTGGTCCTCATGGACATTATAGAATTGAAAAATCATGTGTCTCTGCACTTCCCTACAAAAACTGATCACTGCTATACAGATCCCAGATTCAGCTGCCACTGGAGCAGCAGGCAGGGGCCATGCCAGCAGATTGTAAAAGACTGGAGGATAAAATCCTTCCCCATGTTTATTTTTATTTTTTGTACTTAATAATATTTTATTTTTTCTAATTACATGTAAAGATAGTTTTCAACATTTGTTTTTGTAAGATTTTGAATTCCAAACATTCCCCCCCATCCTTCCCCACTCCCCAAGACAGCAAACAATGTTGATATAGGTTATACATGTACAATCATGCTAAATATATTTCCACATTAGTCATGTTGTAAAAGGAGAATCAGAACAAAAAGAAAAAAAACATAAACAAAAAACAAAAAACATTAAAATAGTATACTTCTATCTGCATTCAGACTCCGTAGTTCTATCTCTGGACGTGGAAAGCATTTTCCATCACAAGTCTTTTGGAATTATATTGGATCATTCTATTACTGAGAAGAGCTAACTCCATCATAGTTGACCATCATACAATGTTGCTGTTACTGTGGACAATGTTCTCCTGGTTCTGCTCACTTCACTTAACATCAGTTCATGTAAATCTTTCCAGGTTCTTCTGAAATCTGCCTGCTCATAATTTCTTATAGTACAAGAGTATTCCATTATATTCATATACCACAACTTTTTCAGCCATTCCCTAGGTGATGGAAATCCCCTCAATTTCCAATTCTTTGTCACCTCAAAAAGAGCTGCTATAAATATTTTTGTACATGTGGGTCCTTTTCTCTTTTTATCATCTCTTTGGGATACAGACCTAGTAGTGGTATTGCTGGATAAGAGGGTATGCACAGTTTATAGCCCTTTGGGCATCATTCCCCCATCTCTCATTCCTGACTCTGAGTTCATAGGAATAGGAGTCCAGCAACCAAAAAACTTCTCTGAGATGCCTTTAACCTCCTCAGCACAAGGAAAGAGGATGAACAAAGGAAGACACATCCTGTTCCTTCAGTAAAAAGTATTTGGCATTGCCTACTGTCATTTCCAGTGAACTTGAACCCTTTTTCCCTGTGGTTTCTGTCCATTCCCCCAAAACCGTTAATCCCATTGTAATATACAAGAAATGTATAGCCACAAACCTTTGTTTTATGTTTAATGTTATTTGATGTTATAGGGGTTGGGGGGAGGATGCATCTAGAAACACAACCTTTTCCCTCTACCAACCCACTACAGTGGAAGGCCTAGATCATTGGTCAAGTAATATTTTCTTTCCCCAGACATCACATGCCTGAGGTCAGCCTGTAAGAATTTTCTTTACCCTGCTCAAGGCAAGAAGCAGGAGAAATAATAAGCAGAGGGAGGAATTAATCATCAGAACTGAACAATATTCTCCTAGATTAGCAATATCAGCAAGTCTAAGCCTAAAAGCAAGAAGGAGGAGAAAGGGGCTCACTCCCATGAGCACCATAGTTTCTGCTCAGAATCCTTCACTCCCAGGCCTCCCTCCTATAACTGCCTTTCCTTTCAGCAGAATTTAATTTCTCTTATACTCGTATTAATTATCCTCATTAAATTGTGAGCTCCAAGAGGACATGGATTTGTCTTTTGTATGCTCAGTGCATAGCAGAAAGTGTTTAATAAATGTTTATTGATTGATTAAGGATACCGATTTATGCTTAAAAGTGTTTTCATATACTCCCATATTTATCCTGGCAATAACCCTATGATGTAGGTAATGAAATTGCTTTCATTTTAGAAATAAGTAAACTGTAGATCACAGTGCCTAGCAGATAGAAGTTACTTAATAAATGTTTTTTGATTGATTGATTAAGTAGCTTGTCCAAGCCTGACAGGGTATCTAGGACTCCAGCCTGGGTTTCCTGCTTCCAATATACCATGTAGATCCCAATTACCTATGGGGCACATATGCAGAATGTGACAAGGCTTTCGGATTTTAAGAATATCAAAGGATTTTAGGGTTTTAGAGCTAGATGTGATGTTGGAGATACCAGGCCAGCATATTTTTTCAGTTAACTTTATTTTGATAGGGGACAAAAAAAAAAAGCGCCAAGATATGACTCAAGTAAGGAATCAGATTTTCAAAAATAGCTAATGAAATAAATTTCAGTCCTTTACTATTACAAAATATTACACATCTACTTGTTTACAAATCATATAACATTATCAGAGACTATAACAGCAATCTATAAGCCATTAAATTTTTTAAAACTAATTTCATTCCAAAGCTGAGACTAACAAATTCTAAATTCATACCTCTATATTTCTCTTAATGAAATCCTGATTTTTTTTACCCTTGAGTTCACCATAATTTTCTCTCTGTGACTTCTTTTCTGGTTTGATCAATGATTTATTACCTTCACTTTGACATACAGACTCTGATATAAAAGAAGCAGAGGTTTTCTAATTAGTCATTTTAAAATTCTATTTCAAACATCTACTATCACAAACAGAAAAATTACATGAACATTCAACCTTTTAAAAGTGAGACATTTTACTATAACTTTCAAAGAAATTCTTAGTAAAATGCTTTTGTTTATTCTATACTTCAGCTGAAATCTCTAATGAAGAGAGGAGTTCTCTATAGTAAATAAATGTATTATCACCATGTTAACATTTTCCACCAATTTACATGTTGGCATATCCCTTTTTTTTTTTTTTTTTTTTTTTTTTAGTGAGGCAATTGGGGTTAAGTGACTTGCCCAGTGTCACACAGCCAGTAAGTGTTAAGTGTCTGAGGCCGGATCTGAACTCAGGTACTCCTTACTCCAGGGCTGGTGCTCTATCCACTGCGCCACCTAGCTGCCCCGGCATATCCCATTTTTATGTTACTTTTTAAAAAAACAAAAACATTTCAGTTTATTACTTATTTTTAACATTCTTTTAAAATGTAAATTTAAAAAAAATTTTAAAGTATAAATGTGTTAGACACAAGTGTGCTTCTCCTAAGCAGAATTTTTGTTTAAGATGAGTCAGTTACAAATGTAGGCATCAAAGATGATATACCTTTGCTAGGAACCAAGAGACATAGAGTGGAGAAATTTGGTGTAGAAGTGAACTGTTGAACAAAGGTGAGGTGAGAGTAATCACAGGCAACTGTTTAACACCCATCACCATCACCACAACCTACTCACTCACACATACATACACAAATACACACACAAGACTAGTGTGTTTTACTTTATGAATTTTCATTAAAAACATAACATATATATAAAAACTAATAACTCAGACTTCTGTCTTATCACTAGGTCTGGTGTTTCCAGCTTAATTTTATTAGAAAGAGCTAAAAATACATTTTCTAGATCTTATATTCAGTTTTACAGGAATATTCTTGGTAAAATGCTGGAACAGCTCTTTCTAGGCTACCTTCTCAGGTTTTTTTTTGTTGTTTTTTAAATTTCCCTCTTTATCAGGGAGTAAATCTTCCTTATTATTCTCTAATCAATAAAATTATAGCACCAGAACAATCCCTCTTGGGTGTCCTACTATATCCTTTGTGCCAAACTTCCTACATCACACTTCCTCTATTCAACTGGCCATTTTCAAAGCCAAATAAGTCCTTCAGTCAACCTGACCTCCAGACTTCCTCATAAAGGTCATAGGAGTTCCCCTTGAAGAGCAAAAGGAGTCAACCCTGCTCAGGTCATATTACATAAATTGCAAAGATTTCATCTTGCATAGTATTATCTAGAGAAAAATTGGTTAAAAACCACTTTTATCCTAGAAAACATCGTGTGCTTTCTAGAAAGCCTCACTAGAATGAATTAAGCTGAAATATCACCAATATATTTGTAGCTAATTCTCAAAGTAAAAAATGAATGTTCATTTGAGGAAAATGTTTGAATCAGCAACCAACACTCTCTGGGGAAGGATGAAATATATGTATGTATGTATTTAGGAATTACATATATATATATATATATATAATTACATATATATATAATTTCCCTGCAAACACTCTAAGAAGATGATTTATGGATTTGGAATTACCAGATTCTGAGCAAATTTAAGTTCTATTTATGACTCATGGTTTGGAATTTGTTTTGTTTTTACTCCACATCCCTTTAGTAGCATGATCTATTTGCTTTTGAGAGAAGAGGGATGACTATCAAAGATGGAGAATATATGGCTTTTATTTGCTATGATTTAAGTTACAAATGTTTTTTCAAACAAAATACAGCATTTTTTCATTGCATCAAAGCTGTCACATGATATAAATGAATTCAACTTTAAAAGACTTCAAATAGAATAGTTATACAAGTCTACATTTTTATTCAATTGTGGTTAAAATATACTGTTAATGGGCATGATCCCATAAGTCAAACCAACCTTGCCTTGCTTGCTCAATACAGTTTTCATACTCTTCAGGAGGAATTTGCGTGTGAAACACAGAAACGAAGGGTTCCTCTTGTTCCACGTCAAAAGAATCTATTGATTAAAAATCAGTCAATGAGTACAGGTAACAGAGAAAATTAACTATGCTCACATAGTAGTCATAAAAATATCAGGGTCTGCCTTCTCACTGGAACCCCTCAATTACCTCCTTACACATAAAGTTTCTTAAGCCCATGTCAGCTCAACTGGAAATAGAGAAGACTGACAATCCAACTTTGTGTGCATGAGTTCATGAGAACAAAAACAGTAGAAAGGAAAGAAAGGCAATTTAAAGTACCCAGGGCTGCAAGCCCCATCACCATAATCCTAAATTCTTAAGAGATATCCTGAAATATATTTATTAACCACAGGAAAATGTGTAAAAATGCATTCCTTATGAGGAATATGCAACATTTATTGGGCATAGTCTCCTTTTCAAATTTAGCTCCCCAAGAATGAGTAACTATGTTAATTTTTAGAAAACATGTTTAATCATAAAGACAAAGAAATTATTTTGACAGTGAAATTTAAGAGAGATTTAGATAGTTGATCTTTAACTTGTTGATTGCATTACTATACATTCATAGAATGTTAACAGTGGATAGAATGCAGGTCCTAGAGTCAGGAAGACTCCAATCTCTCTCAATTTAAATCTGGCCTGAGACACTTACTAGCTGTGTGACCCTAGGCAAGTCACTTAACCCTGTTTGGCTCAGTTTCCTCATCTGTAAAATGATCTGGAGAAGAAAATGGCACACCACTCTGGTATCTTTGCCAAGAAAGCCCCAAGTAGGGTCACTAAAAGTTGACATAACTGAAATAACTGAACACACAAGAAATAATGAACACACAGGATGGTTTTAGAAAAACCTGGTAAGACTTATATGAACTCATGCAAGTGAAGTGAGCAGAACCAGGAGAACATTTTACACAGTAACAGCAATATTGTAAGAACAATCAACTATGAAAGACTTACCTACTCTGATCAAGATAATGATCCAAGACAGTTCCAAAGGACCTATGATGAAAAAAGCTATCCACTTCCAGAGCTAGAACTGATGAACTCTAAATGCAGATTGAATCATATTTTAACTTCATTTTTTATTGGGTTTTTTTTTGCTTGTGTTTTCCTTTGCAACATGGCTAATGTGGAAATATTTTGGCATGACCTCATATATATATATATATATATATTTGGAATTAAACTGCCTGCTCTCTCAAGGAGGGAGGAAGTATAGGAGGGAAGGAGAGAATTTAGAACTCAAAAATTTTTAAATGATTATAAAAATTATTTTACATGTAATTGGGAAATATGTAACAAAATATATAAATTTTTTAAAAAAGAGAATGTCAGAGAGGCTGTGAGAAAACAGGCACATCATTGCACTGTTACTGGAGCTGAGGATTGGTATAACCATTTCAAAAAGTAAATTGGAACTACGCCTATAAAGTCACTAAACTCTACATGCCCTTTGACCCAGTGATACTACTGCTAGGCCTTATTAAGAAATGTTAAGAGGTCCCCTGAATTTGTCTTTTTGAGTTGCCATATTTTCCAGAAACACTGGACCCAGAGTATGCAGAAGTCCCTAAATATGTTAAGTACAAAGTCCCCTCTGAGTTGAAATACTTTGTTGTTTGCACCCTAAGCTGGACTCCCTGTGTGTTCTTGGGAGTCAAGACAGGTGCCAGTCAGTCTGCATAGGCTGAGAAACTGCAAGTATAGCTGGGACCCCTATAGATAAGCAGACCCTGGAGCAGTTCCCAAGGGAAAATAATGCTGCTTTTGACATTGCCTTGGCCCACCTTTACTGTACAGTTACCCTCCCATGCCACACCCCTTTAGGTGGAGATTTGTTTCCTCTTCTTCCTCCTTTCCTTGTACTGTCATAAATATGCAAACTTCTGTGTAAATTGTGAACTCTTTGGGTGCCAAATGCATGCTCATTTCTCTAGTAAGAAACCTAGTTATCCAGAAGTTTTTTTGTGAGTTTTGTTGTTTTTTGGTCTGTTTGGTTGTGGGTTATGTTGTTGTTGTTGTTTTGTTTTGTGGGGCACTGAGGGTTAAGTGACTTGCCTAGGGTCACACAGCTAGTAAGTGTCAAGTGTCTGAGGTGAGATTTGAACTCAGGTCCTCCTGAATCCAGGGCCAGTGCTTTATCCACTGTGCCACCTAACTACTCTTCACATAAGTTTTGTGAAGTTGTGATTCACCTGGTGACAGGCTATACTCCAATGAGACCCAAAAAAGGGAAAAAAGGACTCATATGTACAAAAATATTTAGAGCAGCTCTTTGTGTTTGTGTGTGTCTGTGTGTGTCTGTTGGCAAAGACCTAGAAACTAAGGGGGTACCAATCAAATGGAGAATGACTAAACAAATTATGGTATATAAATGTAATGGATTCCCCAGATTCCTTCAAGGCTTACTTCATGTCACCTCCTTTATGAGAACTTTACTGATCCCTCCCAGTTCCCAGCTGCTTATACCTCCCTCCATTAAGAAATGATTTTATAATTACATTTTGTATTTCCTTATATGCAGACATAGGTTTTCCAATATAGGTAAACTGCTTGACAGCAGTAACCATTTGAACTTAATCTTTATATTCCCAGTGCCTAGTACATAGTATGCTCTTAACAAACACTAGCTAATTGACTGGTTATAAGAAGTCTTTCCTGACACCCCCTTCCCCCTCAAAAAACAAACTAATTTTTTTCTAGTTTGTATTTGCTTTTGTTGATAGGTTTCAGTAAAATGTAAACTCCTTAAGCACAAGGCCTATTTTGTTGCTGTCTTTTTATTCACAGTCCCTGGCACAAAATAGCTTCAGTATTTAATTGAATGTTGAATGAGCAAATGATCTACAGACACAAAAAAAGTTCCCACACTGATGAAATCACAGGTCTTTGAAAAACTGATGATTATAGGTATTTAAATGTTTCCAAGAGCAAAAGATAAGAAAGACAAACATGCAAAATGAAACAAATAACAAAATAAATGTGTCTATACTTTTGTTACTTAATGGCTG
Source organism: Dromiciops gliroides (assembly GCF_019393635.1). NCBI lineage: Eukaryota > Metazoa > Chordata > Mammalia > Microbiotheria > Microbiotheriidae > Dromiciops > Dromiciops gliroides. The sequence continues at coordinate 189,991,471 of NC_057862.1, forward strand.
TTAACTCCAACTCCAAAAATGAATAAATTCACTTTAACAAAGCAATCCCCATGCCATACCTGTTTTCATGATCCTTTTTGCCAATTACGATATTCTGAAATTTAATAAGTGTGCCTCTTTTTTTATAATCTCAGTTTACGTGACATATAATTGTATATAATATTACTGAATAACTTTCTTTGTTTCTTCACTATTTTTTATTTCTCCTTTCCTTAGCAATTTTTTCCTCTCTTCCTTTTGATCAAGCTAGCTAATGATATGTTAATTTTGTTGGCCATTTCCAAAAAAGGCTGTTTTGCTGATTAATTAAAATGTTTCTTGTTTTCAATCCCTTAAATTCTCCTTTGATGTCAATGATCTAAGTGAAATCTTTTTCACTTACTTATGGGTGTGTGCTCATGTTGCCTTTCTCATTTTTTTCAACTACAAACATAATTTGTTACTCAAATATTCAAATGTAATGTTAAATCCCAGCTTGATGATCACACCATGTTCATGCCTGTCCATCCTGCAAGATTCTTACCTGAACTCACTCTATGTATGTTGAAGACTCCTCAGTTTCTCTTGACCACACAAGGACAGCAGTAGAGCACATAGTTTATCTATTGAATAACCCTCACTCTTGCCACAATAACATGCCTATTTTCTTTTTTTAATACATTTCAGATAATTCATTAACCTTTTTCACTTTTGTCAATACATCTTATCCTTTTGACCTACTTTAGCTTCATCCCATAAATTTTAATATGCTGTGGGACTATCATTATCTTTAATACTTTCATGAGTTACCTCATCAAAGTTAGTAGTACCTTCACAGGCACAGACTACAACCCATCCCCACCTTCTCATCCCATATAACTATAGTCTACATTTTCCTACAAACCCTTACCTGGACATGTACCCAAAAATGCAAGGGCCCTTGCACTAGAACTCATTATAAATTTGTAACCCCATAGGGCAAACTTCTAGAAGCCCCGAGATATCATTCCTTGTTTTACTTGATTGCACATGTATAAGCTATATCTGATTGCTTACTGTCTGGGGTGGGGGAGGGGAGGAGGGAGATATAGAATATGGAACGCCAAACTTTTTTTTAAAATGTTCAAAAATTGTTTTAACGTGTAATTGTGTGGAAAATAAATAAATAAATGAATGAACAAATGAGTGGATGGAGAATAAATGGATGGAAGGATAAGTAAATAAATAAATGAATAAGTAAATGCATAAATAAAAATTTTTTTAAAGATATATCATTTCTTGCCTCCTAGGATAACATAAGACATACCTATTTCCTGGTTCTTTGGTAAGATCCCGGAGGTTCCCAGTAAACATCACCACCAGGGCCTACACAATCTCATAGCTAGCTAGTGAGGGCTTCTGGATACCCCATGCCTCCCCAATAGGCTACTGGAGGCCATCTTCAACACAACACTGAGAACCCTCTCATCAGGCTGAGATTCCAGGCACTCCCCAAGAAACAGAAACACTTCTTACCACAAAGCCAGGAAGTTAAAGTTGTGCCTAAGAACACACAGGCCTACACACAGGGGAAAGCTTGAATCTTCTAATCTTCTGTCATAGTGGACTTCCTCCCACCCACTGATATTCTAATGGTTGGCATATTCCTATGTTCTCTTACTGTCCTACTCCCAGTGATTCAGAACTTCTGACTGCCAAAGAAAAATCCTCCTACCCCAGCCTCAGCTGTCTGTTCCCTCAATCCCATCCACTTCAATCCTACCCCCACTGCCCTACTCCAGACCTACCTGTCTCCCACTGTGCCTCTCAAACTCCCACTTCATATTTAGCAAACTTCCTTTCATTCTATATTTCTTCCTCTCCATCTTCTGGCACTGGACCTTCTCCCTCTTCCCACCCACACCCCTTGCTACTGCATCCTTGGCTATCTTTTCCAGCATTGGTTACACATTTTCTCATATGGCCCAACTCACTCATCCCAGTAGAAGAAGAATACTCTTTGCTCCCCACTGCTTCTTCTATAGTCTCCCACTATGGTCAATACTCTCTTTTTTTGAGGTTCACTATAACCAAACTTTATCACTTAATCCTGATCCTGGTGGTCATCATTTAATAATTTGCAGGATGATATATCCCTCTGTTCTTCATGAGTTTAGAGAGTTCAGTGCTTGGTCCACAGTTGCATTCTCCATTTGAATGCTGGTGTCTTACTAGAGGATATTTTATATATAATAATATTCTTTCAAATATCCTAATTTCCCTGTACCTTAATCTACTAAATTCTCATGAGGCACAATTCCCTAAGAAATCCATTTTATTCCCTACATACATACATACATACACACACACACACACACACACACACACACAAATATAAAGAGAATAAATCAAATAACTATAAAGGCAGTTTGAGATGAGGGACACTAGCAGTTGGGAAAATCAAAAACAGCTTCATGTAAAACTTAGTGCTTGAACTATATCTTGGAGAAGGATTCTGTGAGGTAGACGTGAGGAAACAGTGTATTCCATAAATAAGGGACCAACCAGTACAAAAGCATGAAAACAAGAGATGAAATTCCATCATCCTTCTCCATAAAATTTTGCGACTACACTTATATCCCAGATGGGTGCTGCTCTTGTCTGCCATATCTCCCCTTGGAAATAAAAAGAGAATCATAAGTTTAGAGTTGGAAGGAACTTGAAGGTTCTTTAAGGACTGTCAAATCCAACCCCTTCAATTTAAAGATCAGAAACAGAGAGGATAATAACTTGCTCAGGGACACACATCTGTTAGTATGTGGGATAGGAATTGAACCCAGGTCTTCCTGACTGCAAGCCAAATGCCTAATCTAATACCCCATAAAAGATTGTGACTGATGGCTATGGTAGTTTCTTGGTTCTGTGGATCTCCTCATTTTGGTGTTTGCTTGATATCTTTTCTAGGTCATATGGTGGGTGCACTGGAAACCTTAGAGCTCCAGAGGAACATGAGTAATTAGGATCTGTTTCTGCATGCATATTGTGGCTGGTGGTCATTCCTCTGAAAGCAGTCAGAATATTCAGGAGCATAAACAATTTGAGTCCCTTGGATTGTCTGTGTGGGTCTACAATTGTGTTGTTGTAATACTCCTGAGTCTGGGCATTGATATCCACATTAATTTCGTACCAGATTTTGCCTAACATTGTATACACGACTGTCTGAGCTCAGCAGCTCCCCACTCCCTGGGTTCCATGTATTAAGTAAAGGGCATAGGAATATAACAAAAAATGCTTCAATCCTTCAAGGATACGATGATCATAAACTTGTTTAAGAAAACTGCTAATGCCAAAATAAACTATTTTCCAAGTTATTCCATATGCACCCTTTGAAAATATCTATTGAAGTTGAAATATAAAAATGCCTCTGCTCCTGATGATGGGAATGCCTTTATATTGTTATAGGATCTAAGAGTCATATCTCTTTAGACAATCCATGACTGATCACTTGATGGTGTGCGCCAACGGTGCTTAACCTGGAACTTTTAGTCTTTTGGTGCTATATTTCAATGTAATTGGTTTCCTCTGTAGTCCTATATGTTTTATTTTATGCATTTAAAATAATCATTTTGAGAAGTAGGTTTCACTGGATTGCCAAAGGGGGCCATGACACCAAAGCGGTTAAGTGCCCCTGTTGCAGGCAAAGAAAGGCAGCAAGAGAAAAATGCCACAGGATGAAAAGATAAAAACTAAAATATGAAACTAACCTTATTGGTATAGGTTGAGTATGTATTATTTTAGATTGAACTGATTTGTGGAGTGAACTGAAGTTAATTTTTCTAGGAAGAAAGGGTTTCCCAAATCAAATTAATTAAACAAATCAGACTGGTGTGGAATGATATTTTAAGTTAATGAAAAGAGGGAAAAATGCTTTTAGAAAGTTTAGGTCATTAATCTTCAGCATGCAAATGGCTTTAGTGACTACTAATGAGTCTTAGCCATTCATTAAAACAAGCCCAGTAGTTCAAAACTTGGCAATATTTTCTGAGTATTTAATTTAACTGAATTGTTACATGGAAAGTAATTAACTTGTACTTTTTTGAATCCTAAAAATCTGGTTTTCCATTAATTTTTCCACTTGGTCTGAATCAATGTTTTACTGTATGTAATACCAAGTGACAGATGTGAATGTGGGCTTCTATGGAAGATTTGACTTTCAAGATGGTATGTGTAAGTGTCTTCATTTTAAACTCTAAAGAAAAAGCATCTTGCAACAGAATTCAAGAAACTTTACCTACAAAGATACTGCTGATCTGTGATGATAGGTATAAACAAATCTCAAGCTAGTCCAAGGTAGTGTGACATAAGAGAGTGTTAGACTTAGGGTCAGACAACCAGGAGTCAAAATCTAGCCCAATGCATGAATCTAGCTGTGCTACAAACTATCTTTTAATATCTTTGGTATGCCACATACCCTAGGGGACCAGTCATGTGGATCTTTCACTTTCCTCTCAGAACATGGACCAATGGAAATGCCTCCCCATAACGTGATAGTATACTTTTCCCACATTCTAGGGGTATCTATGTTCCCTGGGTCTCAGTTTCCTCCTCTGTAAAAGGAAGCAGTTGGAATAAATGATCTCTAAGATCTCCTTTAGTTCCAAACACCAAAATCCTAAACCAGTATGTAATATAATACAGACACGGGGCATCTAGGTGGAGCAGTAGTTAGAGCACTGGCCCTGGATTCAGGAGGACCTGAGTTCAAATTTGGCATCGGACACTTAACACTTACTAGCTGTGTGACCCTGGGCAAGTCACTTAACTCCAATTGCCTCACCAAAAAATAAATAAATAAATAAATAAAAAAAATATATATATATATATATATAATACAGACACTATCTGAAGACTTCTGTAAAAAAAAAAAAAGATCAGAATTGATACCATTCTATGAACAAATATTGTGGTAGGAGAAGTGCCTGTTTTATATAGTAAGACCAATTTCCCTTTAAGGGGTTAGGGAAGGCATTTTTTTTTTTTAAGCGGGGCAATGAGGGTTAAGTGACTTGCCCAGGGTCACACAGCTAGTAAGTGTCAAGTGTCTGAGGCCAGATTTGAACTCAGGTCCTCCTGAATCCAGGGCTGGTGCTTTATCCACTGTGCCACCTAGCTGCCCCCTAGGGAAGACATTCTTGAGGTTTCCTTCTCTGAAGCATAGAAGTCGCAGCCTATGGAAAATTGGTGTAGGAGATTTTAAAGGAGCTCCTTCTCCCCCAGAGGAGACATCTTCTCTAACTAGCATGGTTAGTTGCCTCAGTAAATCCAGAGGTAGAGGGGAGTAGCCTACTTTTAGCTGAATTAGTATCTTTTTAATGGAGTTATTTCCTTTTTATCATGTTTGCTGTTGTTCAGTCATTTTCAGTTGCATCCGACTCTCCATGACAACATTTGGGCTTTTCTTGGCAAAAAGTGGTTTGCCATTTCCTTCTCCAGCTCATTTTACAGATGAGGAAACTGAGGCAAACAGGGTGAAGTGACTTGCCCAGGGTCACACAGCTAGTAAGTGTCTGAGGCCAGATTTGAACTCAGGAAGATGAATCTTCCTGACTCCAGGCCCAGCTCTGTAACCACTATGCCACTTAGTGGCCCTTCTAGCATGTTTAACATGAGTAAAGTTGTTTTTATTGAATTTATGGTCCATGAGTGCCTTATTACATTCTATCCTGAGCCTTAATGACTATAGTGGACTAAGTAAGGCCTGGCCCAGAATATTAAGCTCACCTCCTCTTAAAACAGTGAATCTGAGGAATGTGGGGAGACTAGGAATTTTATTGCTAACAGTAAAGTAGGATGAAGGTCACCAGTGCCATGCCAGCCCCTTTTCCAAGGGACACATAGGATCATATATTTAGAACTGGAAGGGATTCGGGGGGTCATCAAGCCCAATCCCCTCTCTTGGCAGATGAAGAAACCCTGAGAGGTTAAATAACTTCTCTACAGTTACAGAAGTCATCAGTAGTAGAGCTAGGATTCAAACCTAAGTCTTCTGACTCCAAATCTAGCATTTTTTTCCACTGTGCCTTGATGCCTCTGGGTCTTTTAAAGTGAAGCTCCTGGGTGACTTGCAAGGACCATAACTAACAGTGTAGGATTTGCAAGAAGCTGGAAGGAATTCTGTCACTTGAATTTTAAAAACCTATTGAATTTGAGCCTGAGGCAGAAACACACAGTTCAAAAGGCATATTTAAAGCAGAAGAGACTCTAGTAACCAGGCTTGGTCCAAATCACAAAGGTAGCTAAAGTGGACTATGGGGCTATGAGCTAAGAGAGGTGATATGGCCCCTTCCTCTGTAAGGAAGATGCCGTAGAGCAGTTTCAATTCATTTGGGAAAAACAAGCTGTAGTAAAGAGTAGCAGAAGTTGAGCAAAGAGCAGTCCACTGGAAATAGCAGCAGCAGGCAGTGCAATGAAATTAGAACTGCTAAAGACCAGCAGTAGGGAGAACAAGCCAGCATGAAACAAAGAGAGCTTACAGTCCCTGGCTGTCTGGTATCACCACACCACCAAAGCCAGGAGTTCTACAGGGGGAAGTTAGGAGCAGCAGCTTTAGAGAAAGAGAAAAGGGTTCAAGCTGGGATGAAGACCCAGGAACAAGAATTGTTCTGATGATGAGTTCCCTACATTTGTGTCCTTGCCTACACATACCAAAAATGTGGAAGTCCATATAGGAGATGTGATCTCGGTGTATATAGGGGATTTTTGGTCATTTATTTTGTTATGCTATTTAATTAAATTCATGTTTTGCATCCAATTTATATGTCTTCACATGCATAATGGAGACAGAACTGAACCAAATTCAAATCCTGCCTCATTCCCTTACTAGCAAGGCATGTAAGCTTTTTCTGCTTCTATTTCCTCACCTGAAAAATTGGGGATGATGATGGCATCTACTTCAAAGAGTGTGATAAGGATCCAAAGACATAATATATGTAAAGTACTTTACAAATCTCCAAGTGCTGTGTAACAATTGCCTATTATTTTATCATATCCATCAGTTCTGACAGCATTATAATATTCCATTATAATCATGTATTATCATGCTACCCCAGGTGGTTACATAGCATAGTAAGTAGATGGAATACTTCTAACACATACTAACTGTATGACCCTGAACAACTCGCTTACCTTCTGTCAGCCTCAGTTTCCTTGACTATAAAATGGAGATAATAAACGCACTACCTCACAGGACTTTTGTGAGAATTAAGTGGCATAACCTATGGAAAATACTTTGCAAATCTGGAAGGGCTACAAAAATGTAAGCTAGTATTACTACTACCAAAGCTTGTTTAGCCATTCCTTAACTGATAGGCATAATTATATCTACATTTATCCCTTCCACATTACAGGGATTATGGGTGCAGCACCCATGCACTCTGGAAAATCTGTATAACATTTTTTAACCCTCCCTTCGTACCAAAGAAGAAGTCTGAGTTTTTTCTTTTTTTTTTAAATGGAGCGTTTACAATGTCTTATTGTAAATGTTGGGTTAAATATTTGGTCATAAGTTCTGTGTTGCCTGCTGGCCTTTGTAGGCTGTCTGCGGCTTCCACAAAACTCCCCCCAAATTCCCTTTTAATTTATGATGCCAATCTACAATATACAGAAACCAAGATGGAGAAAGTTGCAATGTGGAAAGGATAACTAGTTCTCAGCTTCTACAAAAAGTTGCTGTAAATATTTTGATGTATATGGGGACTTTATTTTTATTACTGATCTCTCTGAGGTATGTGCCTAGCAGTTTACTCTTTGGATCAAAAGAGATCAACATTTTAGTTACTTCACATAATTCAAAGTGTAGAACACTACATAAAATGTCATGTTGGTTGGTTTTGCTGAACTTTTTTTTTAATTCTTTGTAATGAGATGACCCTTTAGGAGGGAATACATTTGAAAATGTAGGTGATTTAAAGACAAAATATATCAATAAAATTATTATTTTTATTAAATGTTCCTTTTGCTCTGAACTAGGGAGCCGTTTGGTTGATCTAGTCAAAGAAAAACCACTGGAAGCCCATGAGTTGTGGACATTGATCCAAAGTACGCCTTGAAGCTGTGGCAGCTTTCAAAGGCCCATGGTGGAGGAAGGTCAGACTTTTATAAACTGGATGCAGCAGAAATCTAGACAGAAACTTTGCTGTGCTTAGGTTCCAATTATACTTTTATTAAGGGCTCACAAACAATTACTCATCAACATCTGCATATTACAAATTTTCAGAGATGTTCATGGGATATTTATACACTAATCCAAAATCCCAAGGGCAAATTAGAGGCTGTTTACCTTATGAATCCCAAAAAGTATTTTAAAAATCAATTTATAAGATCCATAACAGATATTTTCCATTCATAGTTAACACTTTATCTATTATCAGATCTAAGCATAACATAGTAGAAAACATCTTATATTTAGGGTCAGAAAACCTAGGCTCAAGTCTTGGCTCTTGGCCATGTGACTTTGGGAAAATCACTTAATTTCTCCTAAACCTCAATTTTCTCATCATAGGGATGGATAATTATACTTGCACTACCTCCCTCACAGAGTACTTTTGAGGAAAGGACTTTGTAAAGCATTCTATAAAGGTGAGATATTATTCTTTTTTTTTTTCCCCAAGGCAATGGGGATTAAGTGACTTGCCCAGGGTCACACAGCTAGTATCAAGTGTCTGAGGCCGGATTAGAACTCAGGTCCTCCTGAATTCAGGGCCAGTGCTCTATCCACTGCGCCACCTAGCTGCCCCCAATATTATTCTTTCTTAATATCCAACCTGATAAGCCTCTCTGTGATTCACAGATTTAGAGGTGAAAGGGAATTTCAAGACCCCTAGAGAGGTTAAGTGACTTCCCCAAAGCCACATAGGTAATAAGGATTTAAACCTAGGCACTGTGTTCCACACCATTGTTCTTTTTAATATCACACTTAGCTAGGCTCCCTAAGCATAAAGGAATATGCAGAAAACCTTTGCACATTATCTGGACCTGCCAGAGTATACCCTTGGAGTACCAGGGTCACCTTCAAGCCATGATGGAGAATCCAAGTCGGATTATTATTTCCAAACACCAAACATGTGACTGGAAAGGTTTGGTTTGGTTTGGTTTTTAGTGGGCTAAAATAGGGTTGGAAACTGATAAATATCCAGGCACAGTCCAGAGGAAATAACATATAAAGTAGACAAATTTTAAGACACTATATAAACACTAGTTATTATTACTATTGTTGTTGTAAGCAATTATGTGGAAAGCTCTTGGGTAGAATATCAAGGAAAACTGCATCAAGCAAAGTAAAATATTCTCTAAAAGAATATCTTCATATGTCCAAAAGAAAAGGGGTAAAGAAATGGCTTCTCTACTTTGTTCACAACCAAATTGTTCTTCAATTTTTGAGTTTTTAAGAACTTTAATTTGATGCTGCCACCTGCTGGACAACTTTTATATGCAACCCTCATATCAAAAGTATTAAGTACTCCATTTTTTCATCACAAAGAGAATGAAAAATAATTCATGGTGCCGTAAAATGTTTAGGGTTTTGAAAATATATATGTACTGGGGGCAGCTAGGTTGTGCAGTGGATAAAGCACTGGCCTTGGATTCAGGAGGATCTAAGTTCAAATCCAGCCTCAGCCACTTGACACTTACTAGCTGTGTGACCCTGGGCAAGTCACTTAACCCTCATTGCCCCACAAAAAACAAACAAAACATGTACATGTACTTTCTTCATGTAAAAACACATATGTGTACCAAAATGTAAATGTCTGACTATACTACTCTGATGTAAATAGCAGCAGCAAAGAAGCTACCTCTTAGAGAAAGGAATAGAGTATTTCACAAAGGTTCTCCTTAAAACCTAAGAGTCAGCAGAACAATTTCCATTCTCCATAGGGATGAAGCAATCAGAGCTAAAGCAATGACACTAGAGAGAGTAAAGGTTCAGGAAAAGCCTCACCTATAAAAGCTCAAAATGAACAAAATAAACATCTTTCCCAGCAGTCCTTACCAATGACTTTATTTTCACATTTTATCCCAAATCCCATCCAATCTACAGCAATCTGAGCATTTTAAACCTAAGTATACTTACCTTTAAATAAGAAATGCATACAACAATTTAAAAGAGGTTTTCTGGGCAGCTTGCACCTCTCTGAGACCTCTGATTTCAACCTTTTGAGTATCAGTCATCTAAACTGTACAAGACAGACACAAGTCATGTGGCTCTTCTGGTAAACTGATTGCAAATGTGGCTCCAAAAGCACATAAATATTAAGACCACTGATTTAAGCTCAACACAAACACCACTTTTTTCTTAATCTTCAAAAAAATAAACATTTTATGGATTGCCCCCTTGGGTTTTGAAAAAGAAAACAAATTAACATTAATGTGAATACTGTGACTGAAAATGATGTTAAAAATTAGTTCACTGTCATACTCCTTCCACAGGGATCTGTCAGTCCTTAGAATACCCTCCTACAGAGAGTGCAGGAAATATCTGATGACCTTTAAAAAAAAAGTTTTCTTTCTTTATTGTGAACTTGACAAGATCAACAAACATGAACATTTCCATATATATATATATATATATATATATATATACACAAAGAATAGAAAAAGAGAATTGTATATTAAACCTTAAATCTTTTAGGTTCTTTAGGCATATATTGTTTAACACTATAGTTAGTATCGATACTCTCCTGCTTGTCTACATCCCCTTCCAAACGTCCTTCTGCTCACCTCTGTGTATTCTTTAATATTTCCTTTTCTTTTTTTCTTATCTTTTTTTGTGGGGGAGGGGGGAGAGAGGAATACTAGTATCACTACCCACTTGCCTACTCCAGGTGGCCTTTCAAGAGATGGTGCTAATTAGATAAAGAAGTAAACTGTTGAGTCCTATTTCCAAGCAAGAAATTATGACATCTGACTAAAACTCTGCATGTCGTTACTGTCATGGTCCAGATTTCTTGCTTGGAGTAAAGTGGTTCTCTGGGTTCCAGGACTTAGAAGGAACCTCAAGAGGTCAAGCTTTTCAATCACCAGCCTCTAGGCATATTATCTTCCTCAATGGCCCTGTCAAGTGTTCAAGCTGTAACAAGTTAAAAGCTGGATGATGCAGTGGATAGGATGCTGGGCCGGAAGTCAAGAAGACTCATCTTCCTGAGTTCAAATCTGGCCTCAGACACTTACTAGCTGTGTCTCACTGGGTGAGTCACTTCACCCTGTTTGCCTCAGTTTCCTTATCGTTAAAATAAACTGGAGAAGAAAAGGGCAAATCACTCCAATATCCTTGCCAAGAAAACGATAGGTATGGAGATAATTTTTTAAATGTGTTGTGTGGCCTTTCTTTTAACATAGTACAATAAACATATTGCTAAAAAGCCTCCCAAATTAAAATTGGATCTTTAATACCAATTGGTTATCATGTTGACAGAGAAAAGCCAATATTTTCATATTTCAAATGGTCTAACAGCAATAGCAAATTCAGTTTCAGTGTGACATATCTTAGAATAAAATGTGCCAACCAGGAGCTATACGCCATTGATTTAAGTGAAGCCTTTTTCAGAGTCCAAATCCCCTTTACCCAAAGAGATCTTGAAACATCACTGTTCTATGCAGCAAGCTTTGGTCGAGATTAATCCAATCCATAGTTGCTTCAAGAGGTTATCCCCATGCAGGGACTATGAATCTGGGATCTATAGACCCCTGTGGATAGAATGCAGTAGGGTGTGAACTTGGATAGGAAAAAATGTACATCTTTATTCTCACTAATTTCTAACTGAAATTTAGTATTCTCTGCTATTACGAATGTAGGAAGCAATAGCTCTTCATTCTATCATTAAAAAATAAAATTTAACTTTGAGCTTAACTAATATTTTAAATGTATTACCACGTTATTTGGTATATTAATAAACACATGTTGCTATGTAGCAAATTAGTTTTTTAATATTTTGAAAACTGTGTAATTGGTTTGCTTTGCAATCCTATGTAAGTTAGGTATTTAAAGACATTATTCTAAGAAGGCGTCCAAAGGCTTCACCTAACTACCTAAAGTGTCCATGACCCAAGAAAGATGAAGAATATCTGACCTAGAGACATTCAGAGAGTCTGAAATATTTCAACAAAAACATATCAAGAGACTTCTATAATCATAGTAACCTTGTTAGCGACTGGGAATACATAGGTAAAAATTATACATTCCCTAGCTTCAAGGAGCTTACATTCAATGGGAATTACTTCTGGGTATTCTACAAAGTTGGAGTTTTACTATGGAGATGAGAAGTTGCTCATTGAAATATCTAAGTAGAGAAAACGTCCCCTAACAGGGCCCTTCCTCTCTGCAGACAGAGAAGATGGCTGCCTGCCTCTGTGGAATCACTGGAGGAAAGCCAAAGGGAGCCTTACCCCCAAATTATCAAACTCTGTCCTATTGCCTAAAATTCCTGTAGTGAGAGTCAATAGATCAGGGCATTGTATCTCCAAAAGGTCCTGTTCAAATAATATTATGTTAGAGAAATTAATGCATTAACAGACTTAATCATATTGGCTAACCTCTGAAAGTAGAGTCCTAAGAGAACAGGGCAGTAGGAAAGGAAAGCCAACAAATGAAGAGTACATCTTGGTGGAGCACTTCAGTGGTGAGTCCCAAGTAACAGACCAGGGGACAACTTGAGTACATTGAATATCTAGGTAAGGGAGGCTCCCAACAGAAAAGAGAAGGGCACAAGGGAAATAAACACTAAGATTTATATAGCTCTTTCCTTACAACAAGCCTGTGAGGTAGATGGCACAAGAATTATTATCCCTGTCTTATAGATGAGGAAACTGGGGATGTGAATTTGCCCATAATTGTATGTATGTTTATCCTTCATTCTCAAAGAGGACCATAACATTATGGTGATGTCATGACTTGCACTGAATTGGATTTAAATGAAGGAAGGCTGTACAAGGCCACCAACCTCACTCTCTCCTGATCAGGACAACTGGAGATGGCGCTGGATTTTTAAGGCAATTGGTTTTAATTGGCTTGCCCGGGGTCACACAGCTAGTTAGTGTCTGAGGTGAAATTTGAACTTAGGTCCTCCTGACTCCAGGGCTAGTGTTCTATCCACTGCACCACCTACCTGCCCCAAAGCACATATATAAGGTGAGACTCAAACCAAGGCCACCTGACTACAGCTCTATTCACTGTGTATACCACGTTGCCTCATTGGTATATCACAGGAGGACTTTTTATCCTGCTTCCTAATTTGGCATCCTGCTATCTATGGCCACATAGACATTCACTATAACTATACCAGAATCTTGGTGTTCCCAAATAGATTAGGCTAATGTAACCAGCTATTTCCCTAAAGAAAAGCTGGATCATCACTCATTAATTTTTGAGTCTATGTGTATATCTGGCTCAAATTCATTTCTTCTACAAAACTTTTTTTTCAAAGTCATCTTTCTTACTCACCAGTTGTCCCTTCTGAAGAGGTGGTCAAAGTCACAAACTTTTTGGTATTTTCTATCTCCTCATTGCTCTGTATGGCATCAAAATTTTTGATAGTCTAACGAAAGAAAGAAAGAAAGAATCTGAACATAGGAAAGAAATAGGGCAACTATACTCATTTTAGTTAAAAACAACATTGTTTCTAGAATGGCTCAGAAAATGAAGAAAGTACAATTCTTTTTTGTTTGATTTTTTTTGTTTTTGTTTTTTTTTGATGAGGCAATTGGGGTTAAGTGACTTGCCCAGGGTCACACAGCTAGTAAGTGTCAAGTGTCTAAGACAGAATTTGAACTCAGGACCTCCTGACTCCAAGGCCAGTGCTCTATCCACTGTGCCACCTAGCTGCCCTGTACAATTCTTTTTTTAAACTCAAATAACTCAGTTTTATAAAAATTCCATGTTCTAGTAATCTTTCTGCCATTGTGAGAATCTTACAACAGTAATTTCAGATGGAGGCAAGGTATATTGCTCTCATTATATAATTACTATTCTTTTTTACTGACTATGACCTTTTCAAGTCAAGTAAATAATTTCTCCATCCTGCTTAAAGTTGCCTACAGCTAATGAATAACCTAGAGGTACATGATCTGATTAGAATTCCAAACATTTCATGGTTTGAAACATTGAAGCATATATACAACTATTTACCAAATCCTATTCTAGGCTGGCTGAAACTCACAGAGAATCAATGAGAATAAATGAAAATAAATAACTGACCAGGTTTGTCTGCTAAAATATAGCTTTTGCCTTGACCAATCAGACATTTGTTACTTTCACATGCTGTAGGTAATCCCTCCCACTCCCGCTCCAAAGGAAATATTAGCTTTCAAAAGTTTATCATTAATTAAATTATTTTTACTGAAAAAAGCCAAGTGATCTAGAAGAACTTCTTCAAAAATAATTCAATCGGGGGGCAGCTAGGTGGTGCAGTGGATAAAGCACCAGCCCTGGATTCAGGAGAGCCTGAGTTCAAATCCAGCCTCAGACACTTGAAACTTACTAGCTTGATGACCCTGGGCAAGTCACTTAACCCCCATCGCCATGCAAAATAATTATAATAATAATTATAATAACAATAACAATAATTCAATCTATTATTATATCACATTGTTTCTTCCTCTGACCTTAGATGTTTTCTCCTTGGAATGCATAAATCCGAAAATCCAGATAGAAAGCAGTAAACAGAAGGAAGGAAACATCAGAATTACAAAGAAAGACCATAAAGTCCAAAGAATGTTAAAAAAAAAAAAGTTAAGTCGACAAGTATTTACTGAATATCTACTATATGACTAACACTGGGCTAAATACTATAAGAAACAGAAGAAAACTCACATTCTTTTCCTTAAGGATACTGTAAGCTAAGTAAGAATGAAAGGCCAAGATTTGGTTGGGAAACTGTGGGGGTTTTTTCATGATTTTTAGCCATATGGCATAAGTGGAAAAATATTAGTGTAAAAAATATGAGTTTTATCTCAGGGAGTGATTTGAGATCTTGAGAAGTACTTACAATTAACCAGATGCAATTGAGCCTACTCTATTCCTTCTACTTACTTCTGGACCCAACTCACTGGCCATCTGCAGCATTATTCCTAGATACTGATGAACCAACTCAAAGTGTGTCACTGTCTGGACAATAGGCATTCTTCCATCATTTAGGAGTTTTCTACGTGTATTGTAAGGCTGGTCTCTCTTAAGTTTCAGTAGATCTAATTGAGGATGCCCTGAAGTCTCATGGGGCTTTATACAAGCAGCATCAGTGTCATACAAAAAGAGGAGCATATGAAAGGTCTTACCATCCATCCCTCTTTCATAGGGCATCCTCCAGGACAGAGTTGAACTCAGTATTTATTTATGTGCTCTCTATGATCATATCTATCCAATAATTTTTTTTTTGCAGGGCAATGAGGGTTAAGTGACTTGCCCAGGGTCACACAGCTAGTAAGTGTCAAGTGTCTGAGGCCAGATTTGAACTCAGGTCTTCCTGAATCCAGGGCCAGTGCTTTATCCACTGCACCACCTAGCTGCCCCTATCCAATAAATCTTGAAGGGAAGTGAACTTCTTGCTTCATTATCAAAATTTTTTATGATCTTGACACATGTGTAGATTTTGAGATATTTGTATGTATCTGGCTAAACGCCTTGAAAAAGCCATCTACAATAGGTGCCTCTACTTCTCCTCTAACTCTCTTCTTAACTCTCTCTTCAAACCAGCTTCTGACCTCATCATTCCACCATAATTTCCCTCTCCACAGTGACTAATGATCTCTTAGTTGCTAAATCTAATGGCCTTTTCTTAATCCTCATTCCTCTTGACCTCTCTTCAGGTTATGACACTGTTGAGTATTCTCTTCTCTAGGTTTCTGAGACACTGCTCTCTCATAGTTCTCTTCCTATCATCTGATTACTCTTTCTAAACCTCCTTTACTGGATTTTCATCCAGGTTATACCTACTCTGGTCTGAGTCCTTTTCTCTTCTCCCTCAATACTACTTCACTTCATGATCTCATCAGTTCCCATGGGTTCAGTTATCATCTCTAGGCTAATGATTCTCAGATGTACTTTTTCAACCTAACCTCTCTGCTGACCTCCAACCTCGGGTCTCCAACTACCAACAGATAGACATTTAAGCCAGACATCCTGTAGACATCTTAAATTCAACATGTAGAAGACAGAACTCATTATCTTTCTCCCAAATCCTCCCCACTTCTAAACCTCCCCTATTAACTGTCAAGAGCACCACCATCCTCCCAGTCCCCCAGATCTATAAACTCAGTTTCATCCTGTGGGGACCAATTTTTAATTGGGGAGTGTTAGCTAAGCGGTTCGCCGCAATATTGGGACAAGGAAGGAGACCGGCAGCCTCCCTCAAAACAGAACAGGATTTATTTTAACAAGAACGAACTTAAAAACAACAACACAAACAGCATCAGTAGGATCAAGGGAAAGGAAACAAAATGGGGAAAGGGAAATTATACAACCTCAAAAGATACCACCTCACAGGAATCAGCTGAGAATATGCACCAAGACCGCCTGTCTTTCCAGCATCCAGCTAGAATGCCAAATTCTCCTCCCCCAATCCCAGAAAAACCCCACACCAGCCCCAGCCAATGGGATGGCCGGTTTGACAGTCACATGACTGCCCTCACTAGGCTTCCAATCATTATAATTTTGCCAGGCCCATGTAGGCGTCAGCGAGTGGTGATGATGTGAGGGGCCAGTGCCATGGCAACAGCTAAAACCAGTGAGTGGAGCACCGTGCAGTTTGCAGAACCCCAGGCCAGTGTGCGCCGAGGCATAAAGACCTCAAATAACAATGAATTCTTTACATTCCCCCCTTTGTTTCATCAAGAAACACGGGCTGTTTCCTTGATGGAACAATAAATAATAAACAATAAATGAATTTTTTAAAATAACAGAATATCATAACCAATGCTAACAAACAATATAGGAAAGGGAAAATACATATTACAGATGATGTATATAGTAACAGAAAGAAAAACAAAAATGTCCATTTAAAGTCCTTAAAATCTTGTCTTAGAAGGAGGGTTGAGATGTCATCAGGGGAACTGGACTCTGGTCTTTGTAGTTCTAATAATAAATGACGGCTGTCTCCCTGACAGGTGTCAGCATCAGGGGAGGCTAAAAGTAAATCACCAACATACGGCAATAAAGTGGAACCTTTAAAAGTAATAGAGGCCAGGTCCCTACCACTGTGAAGCATGTAGCCTCACATAGGATTGAAGAAACTATGGTAGCAGGACTAGGAATAATATAATTGTTAATAGCTCTAAGATCTTGTACAAAATGATAAACAGGTTTGCCATCCTGTATCTAACAGACAATCATTATACGTGTCCCCAACTTTGAGGGTCACATGGGGTTCATTACTCTGGGGAGGTGAATGGATTGGTGCAAGAGGGTTCAAAATTTCAGGATCTGGAAAAGTAAAGCTTTCTGTATTTATTTTCTACTCCTTCCCTGGAAACGGTCAGTCCTGTGTCTCCTTCTGAGGGATTCTAGAGTTACCCCTATTCTGATTCTGTCCTTCTGTACCTCCTTGATAGGGTCTACGAGTATACTAATTCTGGTTGTAATAAGGTCTGTAATTATCTTGGTTGTTTCCTTTCTGGAAAAAATTTTCATAATTATTCAGTTTCTCCTGAAAAAATATCCCAGACCCTCAGTTACTGCCCACCTGAGTTCTTGCTTTCTAATTCTACATTCTCTCAATGAGTGTCCTTGTTTTTCACAGTACTGACACACCTTAGGGGTTTTGTCCTGACCTTTAAATGCCTGACCTGAAAGTGCTGGTGCCAGAATGCTTTGCTTAGCCATATTGTCTTCATTCGCCTCAAAGATATAGGTGGCAATTTCTTTAAGCCTTTCTACAGCCATATCTTTCCAGCCTGGACACTGTATCATTAAAAATTTATGGATTTCTGGCAATAATTGATATACAAATGTATTACGTATAATATAGGAGTCTTTTGAGTCTAGTAGGTCCAGTCTTGAAAATTGCCTAGCAGCTTCACATGGTCTATCATAAAATCTATTAGGTTGTTCATTAGGCTCCTGAGCAAGTTTTAAACATTTTTGCCAGTTGTCAGATTTCTTAGAGCAGGATTCCATTCCTTTCAGTAGCATTTCCCTAGCATTTTTTAATTCTTGGAATTGCTATGGATCATTATAATCCCAGTTTGGCTCCTGGAGAGGCCACTCTGTTAACGCTTCCCCAGAAGCCACCAAGGAATTTCCTGCTGTGACAATATCTGCAATTTCACTTGGGGATAGTATAATTTCCATAAGACAAGTGACATCAGCCCAAGTGGGTTGATATGTATTAAATATAGACCTTAACTGCAAAATTACTGACTTCGGATTCTGATCAAACCTAGGTATAAGTTTCTTCCATGCACACAGATCCTTTGGACTGAATGGGCTATATATTTTACGCTGTGCTCCTCTGCGGGCTGTAACATTCTGTAGGGGGAGCAGTTTCTGTTGATATGATTCTAAAGACTGGTCTAAATCTGTTTCTGACCTCAGGTCATCTCCAATAGAGGGACCTGTACTGGTATCCCTCTGAACACGTGGTCTACTATGGTCATATGCCTTCCTCTCTTTACAGCTTTTTTGGAAAAAATACCACATTGCAATAATGACAATAACGAGAATAAAATTTATAGCCATTTGAGCTATAATGATAGTGGCATAGTAAAGTTCGAATTTAGTTGTAATGCTTCCAGTAATATTGTATATGTGCTCAGTGGGAAAGATAAACTCTCCCATACCATTGTTCCAAAGATTTTTTTACTGTGTTTGTGAGGAGGAAACCAGCAATGCCATGAATAAGTATTGAGCAGGTCAACAGTTTAAATAGGGACAATATGTTGTCCCTAAATATGCCAATTAGAATATACAAGGGAGGAGCCAAATATTCAATCATGGCGCAGTTCAAAATGAACCCGCTTTTCTCTGACCAGCAAGATAAACGCTAAGGTTTTTTAAGAGCAAGGGAGATTGCCTAAGGGGGCAGTGGGGGAGGGGCAAGAAGGTCACCCAGGTTAGTTGGCTCATGGCCAAATAAGGGGGAGGGGGGGTGGGTTAAAGAAATTCACTAGGTTAATCAATTCCTGGTTGACTCACCAAAAACTGTGGGGACCAATTTTTAATTGGGGCGTGTTAGCTAAGCAGCTTGCTGCAATATTGGGGCAAGGAAGGAGACCGGCAGCCTCCCTCAAAACAGAACAGGATTTATTTTAACAAGAACGAACTTAAAAAAAATAACACAAACAGGATCATTAGGATCAAGGGAAAGGAAATAAAATGGGGAAAGGGAAATTATACAACCTCAAAAGATACCACCGCCCAAGAATCAGCTGAGAATATGCAGCAGACCTCCTGTCGTTCCAGCGTCCAACTAGAATGCCCAATTCTCCTCCCCCATCCCAGAAAAACCCCACACCAGCCCCAATCATTATAATTTTGCCAGGCCCATGTAGGCGTCAGCGAGTGGTGATGATGTGAGGTGCCAGAGCCCTGGCAATGGCTACAACCAGTGAGTGGAACACCGTGCAGTTTGCAGAACCCCAGGCCAGTGTGCACCAAGGCATAAAAACCTCAAATAACAATTAATTCTTTACAATCCTCAATCTTTCACTATCTCTCACCCCCATCTCCAAACTGTTGCCAAGGTCTGTCAATTTCATCTTTGCAACATCTATTAATATGCCCCCTTCTCTCCTCTGAAACTTCCACCACTCTGGTACAGGCCCTCATCATCTGCTGGTTTCTTGCAATAACTGCTGGGTCTTTGCCTATCATAAGTCTCTCCCCACCCTAGTCCATCCTGCATTCAGCTGCCAAAGTGACTTTCCTAAACCACAGGTCCATGTCACACCCCTACTCAATAAACTGCAGTGGCTCTCCATCATCTCCAGGTTCCAATATAAAACCCATTTGGTGTTCAAAGCCCTTCATAACCTAGTTCTACTTTTCTAGTCTTACATCTTATACCGCCTCCCAAACCTCCCACCTATATACTCTTCAGTAAAGTAACACTGGCTTTCTTGCTGTTCCTTAAACAAGACACTCCATCTCTAAACTCCAGGCATTTTCACTGGCTGTCTCCCATGCATAGAATGTTCTCCTTCATCTCTACCTTCCAGCTTCCCTGGTTTCCTTCCAATTTAGCTAAATCTCACCTTCTAAAGAAAGCCTTTCCCAATCCCTCTTAAATCTAGTGCTTTCCCTCTGCTATATTTCCTATTCATCCTGTATATAAGCTTGTTTGTGCAAAATTATTTGCATGTTGTCTCCCCCATTAAACTGTAAGTTCTGCAAGAGCAGGGACTGTTTGCTGCTTTTCTTTGTGTTCCAGTGGTTAGCATAGTGCCTGGCACATAGCAGGCATTTAATAAATACTTATTTATTGACTGACCATGAATGGACTCCATATTCCTATAATGCTTGGATTCATGATATAAGCCTAATTCAATGGGAAAAATTTTCTGGACTATGTCTTTCAGAAGTCTGTGCCTGAGTTCTACAGCATGACAGTGAGACCAACCATGCACTCTGATTAAGCATGAGGTGTTGAAAACCAGCGAGTTTCAAGAGGTTATAAGTATTGCCCGTCTGGGAGAAAAGGGGAAAAGGCAGAGGTATTAAGATGCATATAGTGTTAGCCAATGGACATAGGTGTAGCCAATGGGATAATGAGGTAGGAAGAAGCCACTACCATGTCTAGGCCATTCTAATGCCAATTAGAGACGTAGTAGGCATCTTCAATAGTCAGCCAGTTGTCATGTCAATAGAAATCAAGGCTCTCTATCTAAATTGCCAGAACACCTCCAGACTACAGTGTGAACAACAATTAATACCCTATTGTTTGTTTTGTGCCAAGATCAAGAGAGAAGTGGATAAGCAGATTATTTCATACTTTGATCTCCAACATCTGTGCCATGAGTTTAAAGTGATATGACTCTCTCTAGAATCAAAGGGAAAAGGACTATATGGGGAATGTTTATGCCCTAATTCAGTTCCTTGCTATTTACACATTCAGTTTTAGTGTCTTTTGTTCTAATTTCACATTATCTTGCTTGATCTAGGCAAATTGTTACTGGGTAGGAGCTCTGAACTCCTGGAACAGATGCTGGTCCAAAACATATTTAACATCAGAAATAGCAAGGGGTCCCAGAGCCATGTGAAATAGGAACCTTGGCAGAGGGTTTGGGGAGGGCTATACTACAATTTTATTGAAGACATTTTTGGAGAAGAGAAAGGTAATGTGATGAAGTAGAAAGAAAGCTGGATTTGCAGAAGACCTGAGTTAGGATCCTGTCTCTGCCACTTTCTACCTATATAATCTTGAGCAAGTTACTTTAGCCTTACTGACCCATAGTTTCCTCATCTATAAAACGAAGGACTGGATTAGATGACTGATAAGGTCCCTTCCAACTCTAAATCTATAATTACCTTAGGTTAACTTTTGATATTCTGAACCAAATTCCTTTTTTATAAGACCTAAACAATAAACACTATTTTAACTAAAGCTATGGTCTGATATAGAAAATACTTTGCAAAATGCTGTCGTCTTCTTATTTTCAGTCAGAATACCCACAATATTTATATAGATCATTCCCATAAAGAAGATAAATAGGTATATGTCTGTAATTACAAACTTCTCAATTGTCTTTTTTTTATAATCTGTGATTATTTTTAGCCCATTCAATTCAACTCCCACAAACACCAGAAAAGACACTGATACTGGCAACCTGTTATTTGTTGTCTGTTAAGAAAAAACTAATTTCCTTTCTGTGCTATTAATTCAGTCCAGTGTCTTCAAACTCTCTTCTTGAATAAGGTATTTATGCTATAAGAGCAAGGGCTTCTAAGTAGGGCCTTTGATCTGAATTATATTTTGTGAATTTTTGCTATGCTCCCCTGTAACCTCCTTCATAAATATCAATGTATATGTCAATCTGGTTTGAAGGATATTGTTAAATTCTTCATGGAATTTCTCTGCCTCTTCACCCTTTGCAACAGACATTGTTTTATAAGCTGGGACTGGTCTTTTTGTTTGTTACAGTCTTCACTGGCATGTCTGGGCAATACTATCAGGTCTCCCACAAAAAATATTTCTTACTCCCTTTGAGTATATGATCAAACCAGATTCTACCAATTCACCAATATATAAGCCATCCTTCCATTTGGCTATACCTTATACCCAATTTCATAAGAAAATTATTTAGGTCCAACTTATTTAAAAGATACCTGAAGCTAAATTAAATTTAGACTACTTAAGACAGTTACATATAGATACCCATCTTATGTCACTCTTCTTAACTGTTTACACAGCTGATCCACAGATCACAAATAATAGTCACCAAGCATCACATTTTTTTTTTGACCTGGCTATCCACTAAGCAAACTTTAAACTCCATGTAGAGAGAACAGTACTTCTTGTTCAGATGTAAGACCAAGATGCCCCACTCCTCACTACAGAGTTCAAGCAAAAAGATCCAGCCCTATATCCCTGAAAAAAAAATACTCATCAGTACAGGTCCGGTGCATACCTATTATCAGAAGTACTTCATAACACAAATTGTACTATTAAGGGTTAGACATACAACAATCTATTAACTATTAAGCAGAATACAGACACATTCAATGTTCATACTCAAAGAATAAAACAAAATATTTCCTTAAAAATTACCTCAAGCCAATCCTACTTCTCATCAACATAGCCACGGAGTAGCATACCTTCCCCAGAGACTGTCGCCTCTCATACGGCACATAATTGTCATCTCTCTCTTACCCGAAGTCCTTCCCACAGTTTTGTTCTCATTTCTTGGCCTTGCTTTTTAATTTCTTTTTCTTTAAATTGTTTCTCCACCAATAGTTTATCAAGTCTCTTCATCTTTTTAACAGCTTCCTGAAGTTGAAGGTCTGATTCTTTTGTTTTGGAAACATCTACATGATATAGAAAGTAAAAGTTTATGTAGCTTTTAGAATTGGAACAGATCATCTAGTTCAACCCCTTCATTTTATAGATAAGGGATCTGGGGCTTCTTCTCACCACATGTATTACCTTTTAGTCCATTCATTGCCCTTGCCTAAACTGTCCTCCTTCCTACTCTCTCTCCATTCATTCAAATCTCATCTCCCAACTAAAGGATCCTCTTCAAGATTGACTTCAGCTTCCACTGTCTCCAGGAAGTATTCCTTGAACACATTAGCTTTCAGTGACTTCTCCCTTCCTTTGAACTACTATAGCAAATGGTCTTGCCTAAGTATTAAAATCGCAAGGTTTTCATTATCTATTTATTCTTTAATTAACTGAATCGCCACAGTAGGGTAAGCATTAAACTAACCAGCAGGAGAGTGGACTCTGCTTGAAGTAAAGCGGTAATGGATTAAAGTTCTGGTTTCGCCACTTTCTAACTATGTGACCTTGGGCAAGTTACTTAACCTAAGTTTCAGCTTCTTCTTTTTCTATAAAATGGAAACA
Source organism: Dromiciops gliroides (assembly GCF_019393635.1). Taxonomy (NCBI): domain Eukaryota; kingdom Metazoa; phylum Chordata; class Mammalia; order Microbiotheria; family Microbiotheriidae; genus Dromiciops; species Dromiciops gliroides. Next base: position 190,014,972 of record NC_057862.1, read on the forward strand.
AGATTATTTGCAGTACCTAATTCACAGGAATTGTTGTAAAGAATTTCTCTGTAGACTGTACAGGGCTATATCAACAATGATAATTACTGTTATCATAGCCGGCATTTATACCTCATCAAAAGGTTTACAAAGTACCTTACATACAATCAGGCCTCACAATAACCCTGTCAGATAGATATTATTATTCCCATTTATTAGATGGGGAAACTGAGGCTCAGAAAGTTTTTTGTGATTTGTCCATGATATCAGTGTATTAGTGGCAGAAGATAAATTCAAACCCAGGTCTCTCCTGATTTGTAGATCAAGAATCTTTTCATTATACTATATCAGAAGTTATAAAAATATAAACACACACATACATATATGTATACATATAGACAGAGAAACAGACAGACAGACAGATATGTAGCCACTCTTGGGTATAGGAAGATGTAAATGAATAGAACCTGGCCTCAAGAAGCTTAAGATATGATAGGAGAGATAAGACACTGACACAAGTAACTACTAAACTTGCAGCCAAGAGAGACATAGCTTGGAATCCTGCTTCTGATGCTTATTATGAACTATGTCACCATCAGGAAAAGGTTAATGGTTGCATAACTTCTGAGCCCCTATTACCTCATCTGTAAGATGGAATAAAATTATGTCTGTAAAACTTGCCATACAGTAGTTGTGAGAATGAGATACCGATGAGTTAAGAGATGTAAAATGCTTTGTAAACCATAAAGCATTATACAGATATCAGTTATTATTATGGTTACGATCAATAGAGTTCTATATGTGAATAATGAAACGTTTTAACTTTTTGAGAATGTTTCATTGTTGGGGGCAGCTAGGTGGCACAGTGGACAAAGCACCAGCCCTGGATTCAAGAGGATCTGAGTTCAAATCTGAACTCAGACACTTGACACTTACTAGCTGTGTGACCCTGGGCAAGGCACTTAACCCTCGTTGCCCGGCAGAGAGAGAGAGAGAGAGAGAAAATGTTTCATTGTTACCCAGGAACTCCCTTGAGTTTTCATTTTTAACATTAAATTCTAGGAAATTGGGGTCACTTACGGACTTTGAAATTATTCAGATTTTAAATTAAATATAACTATAATAACCATGCAGGGAAATAATCAAACAAATATTGAATCATTTTGGTTTTTTAAGACTTCCTGGCTTAGATCAATAAGAATTTATTGTTAGGTGAAAGAAACAATTCACAGCTTTGGAAAAGTCCAAATGATGTCATCTCATTCCCCCTAATGGGGCCACTTTGTTTTTGAAGGGGAGGAGCCTATGAGAATATCAGCCCTATTAATGAGTGGGTACTGCAACACTTAATGCAGCCAGTACAATACCTCTAATTCCCCACTGCCATTCCTAAAATTCTCAGCTTGTGTCTACTTGGGTGGTCTAAAGATCAGGTATTTTAAAAGCATCTTACACAGTTTATACAGCTATCATAGCAAGATAAACAAACACAACTGAAATTTGTCTTATTGTACTGTGGCCCACAATGAATCTAAACCATACTACCTTCTTTCACTTGGCTTAGGATATCCTGAGGCATATCAAAGAGATTGAAATACTGAACTTCATATTCATCTTCTGAAGCAATCAGACTGGAATTAAGTTCTTGTAATCAAGCAAAAACAAAAGTGACAATATTCAGCCTTTCAAAAATTAATTAAAACTAAGTAAAAATTCATATATTAAAAAGCAGAAAGTGTTGGGTTTGTGTCCTGGCTCCAACATTTGCTATCTACATAGCCTAAATCATTTTAACTATTTAAGCCCCAGGTTACTTATCTATAAAATAGACATATCTCTAATTACTACAGAGGATTAGAGCAAAAAAATGCTTTATAAAGCTTAAAGCACTGTTATTGTATTGTTATTATGAACATGATTAACAAATTACTACTAATAAATTCTATTTATCATATAATTTCAATAATACATAGGTATATGAACAAAGGCACTTTGTCATCATGGATATAGATTATTGGGTTAGAGATAAGTACTCATTATCATGGGTAGCATCATGATGATGGGAGTTCAAATACTATCTCTAACATTTACTATGTGAACCTTCATAAGTCACTTAACCTCTACTGCCGTAGGCAACTCTAGAACACTTCTCTACTAAGTTTTAAATGGATTGCAATCTGCATTGATGTGGATCAAAGCGTCACACAGGGAGTTCCCTATGCTGAGGAAATTAACAATAATAGTTAAAATAGCTGGCACTTACATAGGACCTAGTTTTTAAAAATCACAGATCTATCATATATTTGTGTAATGGTTTAGAGAATACACTCTAGCAAATTAACATGTAACAGTATTTTAAAAACTAACATTTTTCTAATACTTTATCCTAAAACTATATTTCTTTATACTTTGATGTATACATGATTATATGAGCAAAGATTTTTTTCCTCAAGCCATAAAGATCCAAATCCCTGAATTCCTTGAAAGTAGTTTTTGGAACTTGCCTTCTATGTTTTTCACCCTGTTCACTTCATGTCCATGTCTCTCCATACATTCTCTGTATCAGTTACCCTTCCCACTCAGAAACTCCAAAGCCACCATCAAGATCAGAAGCTCACCTACAAGTGAGAACTTGTGGAAGCATGAAACACATTCCATTTAGAGCTTTGACGCAGGTTAACTCTTCAAATTCTTCTATTATTTAAGTTCTGCCAGATGAATTGGCTTCCTATATTGCCAACACACCTGGTTCCCCAACCCCAATCATAAAGCCTTACTACCTTCAACACAAGTTGTATGTCCACAGAATCTCCTTTTGAACCCAATCTCTATTTTGATTGGCCTTCCTCTTCCCCAGGCCCATTCAACTATAGTTCACCAGTCTCCTAGCTCATTCACTGTGGTATTTTGAAAACCTACTCTCTCCTCAAACTCCCCTTCATCTCCTAATGTTTTAACTAACCTTATCCCACCTATAAGCGTTAGCTAAAACCTGGCTTTCCCATGAAAATACCACATACCTCCTAACCCCCTACACTGGAAGCCATTTTCTCTGTAATCCCACATCCACACACAAAGCCAATAGGAGAAAGTTGGCATATTCCTCCATCCTCCAATGCTATTTCCAGACAGTTTTTCTATCTTCATCCCTCAATAACCATTGCTCTTTTAAAACATATGTAATTTCTTTATCTTTATCTTCATTGTTGTCATCTATCACCTTCCAAGTCACTCTGTCAACTTTCTCAATGGCATGGTTCATAAACATCTTTAATCTACTCCCAGGAGCCATCCTCAGAAACTCCCAATATTCAAGCTGATAATCCGACTAAATGTCCTTTGTTTTTGGAATGTATTCTTTGTGGTTATTATTAGCCTACTAGCATACCTGAATATTCAGTGCAAGAAGACTTGATCTGTTCACGTAAACTGTGGTCAACCTCATTGGAATAATATTGAGGGGTTTTTACTTTCTGAGTATCATGTTTCTTCTTACCATTAATGCTGCTACTTTCCCTGAAATTGTAATTTTCTCTATTGCTCTGCTGGCCACTACTGTTCAAGTTGATTGAAGTATCAACCTAAAAATAAATCTTAGATTCAGTCATAGTATTGTTAAAATATAGTTTATTTTTTAAATAAATACTTGCATGTTAGTAAAAGTATTGACCTGAGAAATCAAAGTACACATACAAACACCTCTGGGTGTTTTTATATATATGTGTGTGTGTGTGTGTGTGTGTGTGTGTGTGTGTACGTACACATATATATACATACACATGCCTGCATAGATATGTGTATACATATACACACATATGTGTGTATATATACATATATACATGTTTGCATTGAAACATAGAAATACCACTGTCCCTGCCAAATATAGCAGAGCAGAACCCAGGCCTAGCTATGCCCACACCAATGACAAGAAAAGCTTAGTGATTTTCAAAGAACATAGTACCTATTCAATAAGTAGAAGAAACTATCACTACTTAGCCTGAAAGGAAAGCTGAGAGGAAGCTTAAATATTCAAATATTAAAAGGATGCTGTGCAGAAGATGGAGATCAAATGTTCTCCATCTCCATTGAGGGAACAATAAGAGAAAAATGTTTAACTGCAGAATTTGATTTGATATATGTGTGTATATGAATATATATAGATAGATTTTATGTTAGACACAGTTCAGCTAGATACAAAGAACTTCCTAACAGTGAGTATGCTAAACACTGGTAGGCATTTCCTGATGAACATAAGGAAATAATTTTCTCTGAAAGTTGTTTTTAAGTGACACTCTATATTGTTTCTAGGGTGCATTGTATCGTGTGTCTGAAGACAGAGGAATGGCGCCGTTGGCCTCTCAAGAATACTTTCATCCCTCTGAATCTTTGCACTCAGGTCTAACCCACTGAGTGGCAAGTTTTGATCCCTGCAGAGTCTGAGGGCCTGTCCCTCTGCTCTGTCCAGCAATTAGACCTCCAGTCCTTGGTTTCTACCAGAGGGTGGGACATTGCAGCACTACATTATAGGGGGAAAAAATAGCACTGTGCTTCTCTCCTGCCTCTCCTGCCTCTCCTGCCTCTCCTGCCTCAGGCTCTGTGTGGTCCTCATAAGTCTTCCACATGCTGTTTTGGAAGCCCCCCCACTCCCTCAAGCCTCAGAATCTGCTCTCTCCCTATCCCTCTATTCCTACAGCACTGCTTCCACATCTCTGAGGCTACATGGGGTGGGGCTGAGCCTGAAGAACACGTGGGCATGTGATATAAGAAAAACTAAAAGGCAAAACCCAGCAAAGAAAAAGTCAGTCTTTTTATAGGAAAACAACAGCAACGAAGATGTCATCCACCCAGTGTTTATTCCTTTTCCTTCTGGTGAATTCTGGTACTTGAGCAGCTGCATGGACATTACCAGAATTTTCTGGGCACTTAGTACATGAGACAGTGGGAGAGATGGGACACAGTGTAGAGAGCCTAGAATATACACAGAGACAATAATAGACACGTAGACATACAATATAGACAAATTAATCAACAGCTCATATATTATAACACAAATGAATTTCCCTCAGATCAGATTTTGACTGGGAAGAGGGAGGAGATTTAGATTGAAAGACCACTTGAGTGCTGAGTATTTAGGGGAATACAGAAAAGATGAAAAGTCTAAAGAAAGAAGAGTCATAGTTTACTTACTGTACAATTTCATTTAGGAGTACTGTTGGTGGAGTTGTGAATAGATGCAACCATTCTGGAAAACAATTCGGAACTATGCCCAAGGGGGCTATAAAATTGTATATACTTTTTTTTTTATTTTGCGGGGCAATGCGGGTTAAGTGACTTGCCCAGGGTCACAAAGCTAGTAAGTGTCAAGTGTCTGAGGCCGGATTTGAATTCTGGTCCTTCTGAATCCAGGCCCGGTGCTCTATCCACTGTGCCACCTAGCTGCCCCGTGCATTACCTTTAATCCAGCAATACCACTACTAAGTTTATATCCCAAAGAGATCATTAAAAAGGGAAAAGGGGGAGGGAGGGATAGAATTTGGAATTCAAAATTTTATATAAAAATGTTTAAAAAATGAAAAAAAAATTTTTTTGCTTAGGAGTCCTTCTTCCAAGTACCCAATTCCCTCTTGTCTTCCAGCCATCTTCCCTGTACTCCATACCGACTGACTCCTCTTCCCAGTTATTCTTGCCTCTCACATTACCTGTTTTTTTTCTGACCCTCAGTCTAAACTCCCATCATATATCTACCTTCCTTTCCATCCCATATTCCTTCTTCAATTTTTCTATATTGCCCCAGTTATTCTCCATAAACATGTAAATGCCTCCTTATAAACACTTTGGGGCAGCTAGGTAGTACAGTGGATAGAGTATCAGTCCTAGAGTCTGGAAGACTCATCTTTCTGAGTTCAAATCTGCCTCAGATGCTTGCTAGCTGTGTGACCCTGGACAAGTCACTTAACCCTGTTTGCCTCAGTTTCCTCATCTGTCAAATGAGCTGGCATCTTTGCCCAAGAAAACCCCAAATGGGGTCGTGAAGAGTCAGATACAACTAAAACAACTGAACAACAACAACAACAACAAGCTGTTTGACTCAATGTCTTTTACTTGTAACTAATGTGTCCTTTAGGCTGGATCACAGAATTTGTAAGCTATGGTTCTGTGTGAGTGCTGATTTACAGAGTGCTTCAAAACTGGGGCAACTTTTCTAGGCACCTTTGTGTGATAGCTAGAATCCCAGAAGTTACACTGAATTTTAGAAAGCATTATAATGTAAAATTTATTTTTCTAAACAAAATTCGCCAAAATTCTAGTGAATTTAGGAGTAATTTAGTCCTTATTCCTCAGAGACCTGAAGAAATACTAGTGTGAAGAACATTAATAAATTGGAAAAGAATACTAAGAACAGCCCCAAAATAAAGTGGATTTTTAGCTTTATTGGGGGGAAGAAGAGATGGGCCATCGCTCAGGAGGATCAGACAATCACAACAGAGAATGGAGAAAAGGCAAAACAACTGAACTCTCATTATATTTGTTTTCTCCATGACCCAAATGGCCACAGTGGATTCTCCCAAGAAAGGCAGAGTATGGCAGTGATTAGAGATGGTCTCAGAGTTAAGAAGAGTTCCAGTCCCTGCTGACAACTACTGACCATGTAACCCCAGGCAAATCAGTGAAAACTTCAGAGCCCCCAGATGAGTTTCTATAACTGTGAGATGCAGATTATTTGCTTCTCTGAATTAGGAGAGGTAGTTTCCTTGCCAAGAGTTCCCCATACCAATAAACTCACAGAACCAGCCCCCCTCAAAAGAAAATCTTTGATTCATTATGGCTGCAAGTCTTAGAATACTGAATTCTCCCAAGAATTAAAATTAATTTTACCCAAAGGTCAATGGCCAGGAACTTGGTAGACACAGGCAAACTATCCTGAAAAAACTCCACTTGATCCTTCTGTTCATGCTAACTATCGTCCAATTTCTCTTCTTCCCTTTGTAGCTAAACCCCTTGAAAAGTTTATCTAGAATAGGTGCCTGCAGTCTCTCTCCTCTCACTGTCTTCTTTTTTGTTTTTTTATTGAGGCAAGTGGGGTTAAGTGACTTGCCCAGGGTCACACAGCTAGTAAGTGTTAAGTGTCTGAGGCCGAATTTGAACTCAGGTTCTCCTGACTCCAGGGACGGTGCTCTACCCACTGCGCCACCTAGCTGCCCCCTTTCACTGTATTCTTAACCCTTTGCAATTTGGCGTCCAACCTTTTCATTCCACTGAAACTGCTCTTTCCAAAGTTACTAAGGATCTCTTAGTTACCAATTCAATGGCCTTTTCTCAATCCCCATTCTCCTTGACCTTTCTGGAACTTCTGACACTGTTGATCCCTCTCTCTTCCTCCATACTCTCTTCTCTCTAGGTTTTGGGGATAAATACTCTCTCCCAGTTCTCCTCCTACCCATCTGACTGCTCCTTCTCTGTCTCCTTTGCTGGATGATCCTTTAGCAAATCATGCCCTCTAACTATGAGTATCCTTCTGGGTTCTCTCCTTTTCACTCTTCTCTTCTCCACTTGGTTGTCTCTTCAGATGCCATGGATTTAGTTACCCTCTTTTTTAATGATTCTTTTTAAATTTTAAAAAAAAAGTATAATAATTTATTTTTCCCAATTACATGTAAAAATATTTTTTGAGTTCCAGACTTTTCTCCCATCCTCCCTTCCCTCTCCCCTCCTGAGGACAGCAAGCAATTTGATATATGTTATAAATTACAATCATGTTAAACATATTTCCTCATTAGTCATGTTATAAGAGAAGAATCAGAACAAAAGGAAAAAATGCAAGAGTTAACAAGAATAATAAAAAAGTAACAACAAAAGTGAAAATAGTATGCTCGAATCTATATTCAGGCTCCATAGTTCTTTTTTTTTGTTTGTTTGTTTTTTGGGGTTTTTTTTTGTGCGTGTTTTTTTTAGTGAGGTAATTGGGGTTAAGTGACTTGCCCAGGGTCACACAGCTAGTAAGTGTTAAGTGTCTGAGGTCGAGTTTGAACTCAGGTACTCCTGACTCCAGGGCCAGGGCTCTATCCACTACGCCACCTAGCTTCCCCCTCCATAGTTCTTTTTCTGAATGTGGAAAGCATTTTCCACTGTAAGTCTTTTGGCATTGTCTTGGATGATTGCATTGCTGAGAAGAGTTAAGTCTATCAAAGTTGATCATCACACAATGTTGCTGATACTATATACAATGTTCTCTTGGTTCTGCTCATTTCACTCAGCATCAATTCATTTTAGTCTATCCAGGTTTTCTGAAATCCATCTGCTTATCATGTCTTAGTATTCCATTACATTCATATACCACAACTTGTTTAGCCACTCTCCAACTGATGGGCATCCCCTCAATTTCCAAATCTTTGCTACCACAGAAAGAGCAGCTCTAAACATTTTTGTACATGTGGGTCCTTTTCCCTTTTTTATGATATCTTTGGGTTATAGACATAGTAGTGGTATTGCTGGGTCAACGAGTATGCACAGTTTTAAAGCCTTTGGGACATGTAAAACTCATTGTTTAGCCATTCCCCAATTGATGGGCATCCCCTCAATTTCCAATTCTTTGCTACCACAAAAAGAGCAGCTATAAATATTTTTGTACATTTGGGTTCTTTTTTCCCTTTTCCATGATCTCTTTGGGATAAAGACCTAGTAGTGGTATTGCTGGGTCAAAGGGTATGCACAGTTTGATAGCTCTCTGGGCATGGTTCCAAATTGCTCCTCAGAATGGCTGGATCAGTTCACAGCTCTACCAACAGTGCACTGGTGTTCCAATTATCCCACATCTTCTCTAACATTTACCATTTCCCTTTTTTGTCATATTAGTCAATTGGATAGGTGTGAGGTGGTACATCAGAGTAGATTTAATTTCCATTTCTCTAATGAGTAGTGATTGAGAACATTTTTTCATATGGCTGTAGGTAGTTTTAATTTTGTCATCTGAAAACTGCCTGTTCATATCCTTTGACATTTTCTCAACTGGTGAATTACTTGTATTCTTATGTATTTGATTCAGTTCTCCATATATTTTAGATATGAGGCCTTTATCAGAAACACTGTCATCATATATATATATATATATATATATATATATATAAAATATAACATCATCTACTAAAGTATAGAGGGACCACAATCTGCCCTGCAAGTAAGATTTTATAAATATCAAATTCCTAGAAAATAGCCCACCAAATACAACATACATGCCTCTTTCAAAATTAATAAAACACAAATTTGACCCTGTGCAAGTCACTTAACCCCCACTGCCCCACACAAAAAAAAATAAGTAAACACAAGATTTAAAAAAGAAACAAACACAAACTTGAATGTATTTTCCTTGAATCCGACTAACAAGGAGTCACTAACTTTCATGAAACTTATCCTTTTATTTAGTTGATGAAATTTACGATTTAACAATGACAAAATCTTGGGTTTTTCATACTACTGAAGTACTGTACATACTAGTCAATAACTCAGTGTCAGTTATTTTTAAAATATCGTAACTCAAACATGTATGTCACAAATATAATACCTGTATATCAAAACTACATACCAGTCTTCCTTCCTTAGTATAACATATCTAATTTTCTGCCTCACAACCTAAATAAAATATAAAGATTTGGAAGTAAGCACAAAAAAGAATAACTAAAATAGTTAAGTGGTTGGGGATAATAAAATATTTATGTTCCAAATAAATAACTGGGATCATTCATCCAAAAGAACTTAATAGTCATAGATACTTATAATGAAACCGTATAGCTATCAATACACATTGTGTGCTTCCACTGAGGAAAGGTAGGGACCAAAAGGAAAGAAAGCATTTGGATTAGACATTAACAGATTTGTATGTAATTCTGAAAATCATTCGACTCACAAAAATTGCATTTAATTGGCATCACTACCATCCTTTTCCATGTTACAAAGTCCCCGTCCTTTGCCCTGTCCTCTAGTACTTCCCAAATTATTGGACTACAAGAAAATCCATCATCTCTCCCTCAGAGTTCCTGAAAGCCCTTTGTCTCAATCTCTCCTTGGCACCACAGTCCACTTTGTGTTTATACATGTTATAGGACTGCATCATTCTTTTTTTTTTTTTTTTGCAGGGCAATGAGGGTTAAGTGACTTGCCCACGGTCACACAGCTAGTTAAGTGTCAAGTGTCTGAGGCTGGATTTGAACTCAGGTCCTCCTGAATCCAAGGCCAGTGCTTTATCCACTGCGCAACCTAGCTGCTCCCGGAATGCATCATTCTTAATCTTTGCAATACTAACATTGTGCATACAAGTACTAATTGTTTGTTAAAATCAATTGAACAGATGTAGCATACATTTTCCCCTAAGAACTCAGAAACCATGAAAATCCAACAAATATTTGAAAAAATAAAACCTCTTTTCAAAGTAAAATATTAACTTTGCCTACAGGCACCTCTATGTTATCTGTGCTTGTGCTAAAAGGCCACAGGATTGGAGAGGAAAGAGACTATAAACAGAGAGATCAATTAGCAGACTGATCAATTGGGAGAATTTAAGAACTATATCTGTACTTTCGGCCAACCAGAAAGTCGCTGCCTCTTCCTCCTCCTCCTCCTCCTCCTCCTCCTCTTTCTCTTCTCCAAGATAGCTCTCATGGGTTTAATTATCATCCCTATGCAGATGAGACTCTACAATCTATATAACTTGCCCTAGTATATTTCTCCTGAGTTACACTTGAACATCTCAAACTGCCTACTGGATATTTCAAACTGGATGCCCTGTCAGCATGTCAAACTCTTTGAGGGAAGGGACATTTTGCATCTCGAGTTCCCTGGAGTGCCCTACACATAACAGGCACTTAATAAATGCTTAATTGAATCTCACATGACTCCCCTTCACATTCTCCACAAAGTCAGCCAAAAAAGCATTTTCATGCTTTCTATCTTCCAGTATTTTGCCCTGATTATGTTTCATTATTCCTAAACTGCCCTCCAGTCCTCCAACCAACTCAATATTACTTGAAGCCTTCCTAAACCCTTGAGTCAGAAGGGAGCTCTTTTCCTTCTGTGAAAATGGTATCACTTTGTTTTATACCATTCTTATGAATTTAATTTGTATTATATTTGTTGAAGTAAATGCCTTCACTCTTCTATTAAATGTTAAACTCCTTCTGGGCAGGAACCATGTTTTATTCATCCCTATGTCTCTTTCATGGCTTCTAGGTGGCTCAGCAGATAGAGTGCTGGGCTTGGAGTCAGGAAGACCTGAGTTCAAATCTAACCTCCAATACTTACTGGCTGTGTGACACTGTGCAAGTCATTTAACTCTGCCTCAGTTTCCTCATCTGTAAAATAGGGTAATAATAGCATAGATGCAAGGATCAAATGAGATAACAATTGTAAAGACCTCAGCATAGTGCCTGTTATATAGTAAGCATTATATAAATGTTACCTATTAGTATTAATGTTATCTTTCATCCCTACCAAGATGCCTTAGATACTACTGATTCTGATAAATGTTTCTCAAATTCAGGCATAAATTGGTTTCTGGAATCATTTTATCAATTAATTTATCTGCTGATCTTAATAGGAGTAAATATAGAGATCTTCACTTGTAATAGGTGAGAAAACAAATGCCTCATTGATGGTTTTAAACAAACAAAAAGAGCTCATGAAACATAGGAGCCGAAGAGACAGTGGGCCTAACAAGTACTGTAGCCTATTCCCATTGCCAAAATCATCTGCAGTAGTCATTAGATACCATACCTTATGTATATCATGAGTCAATAGAAGCCTATTAAGCAACAGTTTGAATGTCATTCTTTTTACTTAAAATAAAGTGTATACCAAAGTACATGAGGAAAAAGGAAAGTATAAAAACAGAAAGGTCCAAAAGAGGAAAATGAGGGTACTATTTAGTGCCAATGACTCTAGAACATACAAAAAACCTCTAGGATGCAAGTACATGTAGCATTCAGAGAAATTCAAATAGCTTAACAATCACCTTGGTTTTTCAAAACTGTTTAAAGATAAGAGGTCAAAATTACTTCAAAAAGAAAATTACCTTAACAGACATTGGTTCTGGTGTCAGAATTTCCAAAGAAGCACTTGAACTTCTGCTCTCAGGATGAATTCTTGAATTTGATGCTGGTCGTGAAATTCCATCTAAATTTCCCCTTATAATATCCATTGAAATCCTAGAAGACCAAAAAAAGGTCAAGTTATATGATTGTGAGTTTAAATAATTAATATCCATAAAATATTGCAAACCCAAAAGCTCAGGCTATAAAAAATATCTGGCTGATAAACTGGAGGCTTTTCTAAACAATCCATTCTAAGAACTGGTGCTGCCACTGTGAGCAGTTAAATTTGGGGATCTTTTTTGTTTTTGTTGTTTTTGTTTTGAGGGTTAAGTGACTTGCCCAGGGTCACATACCTAGTATCAAGTGTCTGAGGCCGTATTTGAACTCAGGTCCTCCTGAATCCAGGGCCAGTGCTTTATCCACTGAGCCACCTAGCTGCCACCAGCAGTTAAATGAAGCAGTGACGTGGGGAGAAAGCCTGCAAATGACATTACTGGTCACTATAAGAAATGTTTATAATATCTGTGTCCTTCCTCTAATGCCTACGAGGCTCTTCCATCCTGACCAGAAATGATCCATGCTTTCCCCAGAGTGGATAATTTCATAAGAACACACTCTTTGTTTCTTCTCATCCTGCCCTTACCCCATCCCATTGTTTAACAAGCCCACTCCTCGCAAACACTTGAATGTCTGGATTAAAAGAGACCTTCATAAAGGAAGTCATCTGGTCTAACCATTTACTCAAAACAAGGATCCTTTCTATAGCATTGCTGATAGGCAGAGGTGGCTAGGTGGTGCAGTGAATAAAGTGCAAAGCCTGGAGTCAAAAGGACCTAAGTTCAAATTTCACCCCAGAGACTTACTAGCTGTATGCCTCTGGGCAAATCACGTAACCTCCCTATTGTCTTAAACATCCAAGGCCATCTCCAGTGGTCCTGATATCTATCTTGCCACTAGACCCAGATGGCTCTGGAGGAGAAAGTGAGGTTGGTGACCTTGCACCTCCCTCCCTCATTTAAATTCAACTCACTGCAAGCTATGGCATCTGTCATGGTCCTCTTTGATAACCTAGGACAAACAACAACAGCTGATAATCAACTAACTTCTTTTTGAATACTTCTAATAATGCAGAGCTCATCATAAGCCAGGAAATTCTATTGGTGAACATCTTATTTTCAGAATATTCTTTCTTATACTAAGCCAAATTTGCTTCATTGTACCTTCTACCCAATAGTCCTCAGTTTGGTCCTCATGCTTAATTCCCTATTCCATATTGACACTTCCTCAGTTATCTGAAGCTGGTCACCATTTCCTGCCTTAGTTTTTCTCTTCTTCAAACTAAACTTCCCAGTCCCTTCAAATATGATTTCCTACTCCTTCACAATTTTGGTTACCCTCCTCTGGATTCAATCTATAAACCTCTCTTCTCATTTTTGGCTGAAAAAAAAAAACTTTTTTTCAAATCCTCCCTAAGCTCTGAAATGAATCCTTTGATCAGAGATTTGATGAGGGTCACTCAACATTGTTAGGTAATATTATCAGATTGCTTGCTGTCTTGGGAAGTATGAAGGGAAGGGAGGGAGAGAGAAAAATTTGGAACTAGAAATCTTATAAAAAACAAATATTGAGGGGGCAGCTAGGTGGCTCAGTGGATAAAGCACTGGCCCTGGAGTCAGGAGTACTTGAGTTCAAATCCGGCCTCAGACACTTGACACTTACTAGCTGTGTAACCCTAGGCAAGTCACTTAACCCTCGTTGCCCCGCAAAACAAAAACAACAAAAACAAATGTTGAAAACTATTTCTACATGTAACTAGAGAATAATAAAATATTTTTATGATTTTAAAAAAAGTGTTAGGTAAGTACATGTGTCTGAAGAAAGGGGAAGGGAACAGACAAGGAAGCAAATGGGAAGATTCTAGATTTTCCCCTCTTGATACTTAGCGTGTTTTCTCATTTCACCAAGCCTGAGTGTATAAATTCCAACTTTATTCTCTCTGGAACCTATTATCTTAATTTGCATTCAGCATTCATTAAAAGAATTTCTTTCTCTGGAGAAACACAATGCAATGGAGAAAGGCAAGTGATTGTTCCCCGTTAGGCATAATAATATAATTTTCTGCAATTTCATGCAAAAATGCTCCCCTCTTTCTTTTTGTGAAGAGCAAAGAAAGAGTTCACACCAAAGTGTTGGAAGCAGGAAAGGAAAAAGAAGAGAGGCAGATATACCATATTTGTCTTCAGGCCATTGAGTGTCCCTAGGCTATTTCCTTATTTGACCCACATGTGTTGACCCTGTCTATCTCAATAAATGAAAAGGTCATTTATCCCAGCATCACTGTGGTTCTTTAGAAAGACTTGAGCTTAGGAACAGGCCTCGACATTGCTATTATTGAATGATGGATCGCCCTGGATAGCACACATGGTATGAAAAATGTCAAAATTTACCAAAAGCCCACATATCTGGTATCTGCCCTAAACATTCTGTCAAAGGGTACATTGTCCCTTTAAAAAGAAGCAATGAGACAGAAGCATTTTGTGAACACATATAATACATGTCAATAAAATAAAAAGCTTATTCTAAGTACCAATGACAAGCCAAAGTCAAATAATATCCCAAAAGGCTGTCTTTCACTTTCCTTAAGCTTAAAATTTCTTCAGAAAATGACCTAGGCTTCTGTTTCCATTGTGCCTGTTCCTGAAATAATGAAACAGAAAGAATGTCTCCCAACATACTATTGTTCTTCATGAAAGACTTCTCACTACTCCCTCTACCTACCAAAACCAAAAAAAAAAAAAACCTCACTAGAGAAATATATCCCTAGATTTGTATTTCTAGATAATATATCCTAAAAAGTAAGGATTACACAGTGAGAGTCACTTCCCTTGAATGAAGTGAGGCTTATTTTGTTTTGTTTTGGTTTTTTTCCAGGCTGGAAGAGATGGAAAACATTATGTAATAAGTGGGAAAATGTCTGGGGACCTTTCTGAGTTTGCTCTAGATAGCGTTAACTCCAGTAAATATACAAAACAAAATCACCTGACTCAGATACAAATTAACAGGGAACATTAACCGCGCCCCCACCCCCAGTGTATTTAAAGGTGGTTGGTCTATAAGACAAGCCCTTTGCCACAAGTACTCAAAATTGATCTGTCACATTGCTGCCTGCTTGAGTATTCTGCATGTGACAACAACAAACTGACCATTAATTTCACTGCCACTGTAGATGAATGGCTGAGACTTGATTTTATTAAAACAGTTCTTTTGTTTTAATTCTTTTTAAATTTAATCTGGGGGGGGGGGGTGCAGTGGGGGTTAAGTGACTTGCCCAGGGTCACACAGCTATTGTTAGGTGTCTGAGGTCCGATTTGAACTCGGGTCGTCCTGAATCCAGGGCCGGTGCTTTATCCACTGCGCCACCTAGCTGCCCCACTTAAATTTAATCTTTGGAGAAATCACTCCTCATATCTTTCTGAGTAATTTTTATACTATCCGGTTGCAAATGACTTTAAATTTCTACTTTTTCTTCCAAGACTTTGCCACAGACTCCATTCAATTCAACAAGTACTAGTTCTGCTGTACTATATACTCCAGGCACTGTGTTAGGCACTGAGGGTGCAAAAACAGCCGATGCCTTCAAGGAGCTTTCGTGCTACTGAGGGATACAAAATGCACAGCGATTAAGTAAATTCAAGGTATATACAAAGTGAAAACAAAATAGGTGAGATGTTGGGAGGGAGGCTAACAACAACAACAAAAAAAATGTTTTTCAGTCGTTTCCGTCTTCATGACGCCATTTGGGATTTTCTTGGCAAAGATGCTGTAGTGGTTTGCCATTTCCTTCTCCAGCTCATTTTATGGAGGAGGATACAGGGGGATTAAGTGACTTGTGCAGGGTCACACAGCTAGTAAGTGTCTGAAACCAGATTTGAACTCTCAAAGTTGAACCATACCCACCCAGAACGCTATTCACGGCGCCACACTCAGCCTCTTTCTCATGGGACTCCCACTATAACCCCTCCCTTTTACTTGCCCCGCCCCGACACCGTTCGAACACACAGCACCCTCCACATTACGGCCCTCGTCCGTTCATTGGCTTGCCTAACGTCTCACTTCTGCCCGCTCATTGGACCTTTGGCATTTCCCCACCCCTAAACCAGGTAGCCAACCCAGGCATAGTCCCGTCCCGACTTCTCATTGGACTAGTATCATGAACCCTTCCCTCACACAACCCTCTCATTGGGCTATAGTACCTGCCCTCTTCCCTCTACACAAATACCTCTAAACTAGCCCAGCCTTTCCTTCTCCACAGACTTTGCCAACATAATCGCGCCCTTACCCCATCACTAATACCGCTGGGATACCCCCTACCCTCTTCACAGACCTAGCCCCGAGTCCCAGTCCGTGCAAGAACAGCCCAAACACTGCTCCAGACACGGACCTTTATTCGTCAGTGTCTAGGCGATCGGTCCCGCCCCCTCACCAATCGCGTCCAAGTCTTTCGCCCACCTCTAAATTCACTGAAATAAGAATCAGTCCTCGACAGTTGTGCACCTAACGAAATCTGGGCCGAAGGAGAGACAGAACCTTCTCTATTCCGCACACTAATGTCACAAACTTTATCCGCGGAAGCAGCCTTCCGCGTCTTCGCCGCCCCTTCTCCCGGGACCCACTGCACCCCCGGAGAATTCGAGAATGCCGTTCCCCCGGTAACCACAAGCCAGTTTCCCGGCTTCTCGCCCGGGCCGCGAGTGTTCAACTCTCGCGATAGGAGAACTGACCCGTCCTCCCCTAGAAGTGGGAAATCTCCCCGCTCGCCAGTGGTCGGGAGCCCGGCCTGGGCAAGAATGGGTCCTGCCGTCACCCGCGGCGAAACTTTCCTCTTTACTGATTATGACGTTTCCCGACTTGGAACCCGGGGCCAAATCGTGACAGAGCTGCTTACTGCCAGCGAAAGTTACTCCACAATGGCCCCTTTCTCGTTTGTTTCGTGCCTTCTCGGGGCGTCAGCGCTTCACCCCCCCACCCCCACCCCCAGCCTCGTGCGGCCCCTCCTGCTCTGCCCCAGACATACCCAGGCTGCAGTTAGGAGGCGGTGCTCGTGGCCCCGCGATCTCGAGCGGGAAGGAGCCTGCAAGGGCTTTCTGCCCCATCCCCTCGTTTTACTGATGCAGAAACCGAGGCCCAGAAGGGTTAAGAGGTTTGCCCAAAGTCACACAGGTAGCAAGGGACAGAATGAAATTTGGACTCAGATCCTCAGACTTGAAGCCTAGTGTTGGGTTGTTTTGGTTTGGTTGGTTGATTTTTGGTTTTGGTTTTACCCACTTAGCACTAAGATTGAGTAACGATAGGTTGGAATTCAAGAAATGGGAAAGGATGGAAGAAGGAATGGAAAAAAGGAAGGAGAGAATGGAAGAAAGGGGAGAAGGAAAGAAAACGGAATTAAAGGAAGGGAAAGAAGGAGGAGAGGAAAGGAAGAAGAAAAGAAGGGAAGAGAGAAGGAAGGAAGGAGGGGGAAGAAGGAAGGGGAGAATGTTGTTAATCCTTTGTTCTTGAAAAGGAAGGAGAGAGGGAGGGAAGGAAGAAAAGGGAAGAAGTAAAGTGAGGGAGGAGAAGAGGAAAAGAGAAAAAGGAAGAAGGGAAGGAAGGTGAGATAGCTGTCTTCAAATATTTGAAGGGATATGTGGAAGAATTAGACGGATTGTATGTTTCCAGAAGGTAGAGGTATTATGAGTGGGTAGATTTGGGCTCAGTATAAGGGAAAACATTCTGACAAGAAATGTCATAATTAAGTTTACCTTTCAAAGTCCAGATAATTCATAAAAATAAAATAAAGCTTCCCCACTTCCACCCTACCCCCCACCCTTGTCTTCTCTACACAAGACGCAAATTGGTATAAATAATATTGTCAAATCTACAACTATTAAGTGCCTGCAATATGCCAGGCACTATGCTGAGTGTTGGTGTTACAAAAAAAAAAAGCAAAAATAAGCTCTGCCCTCAAGGAGCTCACAATCTGATGGGGAAAACAACATACAAAGAAAACATATACACAACAGACTGGAGATAATCCCATAGTTGGCAATCTTCCACAATCATCTTACTTTTGCCAATTTTTCCCAAAATTCTGACAGAAATATAATTACATGCAGCTTATACATTCCAACATTCCTCCCCTTCAGTCTGGAATTGCATGATGGAAATGCATTATGGAAGAATTGGAACCAAAGATCTGACTTAGGATCTTCAAAAAATTTCTTAAATAGGGAAATTTCCAACAGATAAACTTGAATCCAAATGAAACACTGTTAGAATTGTTTAAAGAGAAGGCATTGGTCTTAGAAATACTATTTAAAATAAATATTTCATAACACTAATACTTGAAAATAGTTAATGCTGTTGATCATCTCTTTCATGATACTCTCATTAACTTTGGCTTCTACTGCACTGCTCTATTCTGGTTCTCAATCTTTCAACTGCACCTTTTTAGATCTTCCCTCTCCTGCTCCCTCACCATTTGGTCCTTGGTCAGCCCTCAATACTTGGTCCTTGGGCTACTTTATTCTCTGATTTCTTCTTTAACAAAGTCATCCCTACTTTCATCTTCAACATCCAGCCCAACAATCCACTATCCAATTTTGTAACTTTCCCCTGAATTTCTCTGAATTCCAGTGATGCGTTTACAATTGACCACTGCATAAATTATTATTGACAAGAGATGGAAGATTACTTGGAAAGTATTTAATCCAAGTTGCCTTTTTAGATGAAGAAGCTCAAGCCCAGAGGGAAAGTGACTTATCCAAGGTTAACCCAGCAGGTTAATAACAGAACCAGGACTTTGACCCAAATCACTTATTTCCAAAGCTCAGCACTCTTTGCACTGCACACTGGACTGTGGTTATAGTGTTCTAATGGGTCACCTGCCTCCATAGCCAAAGTAGTCTTTGCAATGGATGAATCTAATCATTAATCCTTAATCATTAGTGGCACTTGACCTGGGGCCTAAAATATCAACTCATATAAGAATATAGACTCATCTGTCAGAGGCCCAGCCCCTTAATAAATGTTTATTGATTGAAACAACCCTAAAATCTTTGACACAGACATGATACCTGTTCAAGAGAACTAGGAAGAACCCAAGTCTGCTAAGAATCAGCTGTCAGTGACTGTGACATAGCATCATCATTGTCAGAGCGCTTTGATACAGCCTACCCCAAAAGTCTGAGTGCCATTTTAGGATGTGAGAGCTTAACACTGCATGAAGATTTTTGGGATGCCATGTGTATACAGTCCTATACCTTTAAGACTGGTAGTCTGTACTGTCCAGTCTATGACATAAGATTCACCTGAAGGATGCATTCAACAAAGGGAACGCAAAAATACACAAGGAAGGTTACCTGCTTGGGTAAGCAGAGGACTAGACCACTGCCAAAGAGTTCTCATCGGACCTGGCTCTCTGGCTCTCCTTCCTGACAATATAATCACAGAGGATCAGAGATTTTGAGCTACAAGGGGATTTAGATGTTTCTTAGTCCTGAGTGTTCGGTCTGGGGTCACCCCGGAAGTGAGAAGCTGGTCCTCCATCTCCAAATCCAAATGCCCCTTTTTCCTGCATCCCATTCTATAGTATGAGAAGGAGCTTAGAAAACCTGGCTCAGGTGTTATAGATTAGATACAGGCAATCTCAGAGAAAGCGAGACTGGTGCTCTTGTCCATGTTTTTGTTGCTACCTTTCCACAAAGATCTTTTTAAAAATTTATTTAAATAATAATAAACATTTTTATTTAAAGTTTTAAATTCCAAATTCTATCCTTCCTTCCCTCCTTCCCTTCACCCTTCCCTGAGGCAGTAAGCAATCAGATAGAGGTTATACATGTGCAACTATGTAAAACATGACCATATTAGTAATTTTGTATACTAAAACGAATAAAAAATGAAAGTGAAAAATAGCATGCTTCGGTTTGTGTTCAGTCAATATCAGTTCTTTCTTTGGAGGTAGATATTCCCACAAAGATCAATGCCTAACCTTCCTGTTGATGGTAAATAGAGTTACCATCCTCTTTCTTTCCCATTGTTGTTGTTGTTGTTCAGTCATTTCAGTCATGACTCACTCTTCATGACCCCTTTCTTGGAGTTTTCTTGGCAAAGATATTGGAATGGTTTGTCATTTCTTTCTCCAGCTCATTAACAGATGAAGAACAAACAGGGTTAAGTGACTTGCCCAGTATCACACAGCTAGTAAGTGTCTGAGGCCAAATTTGAGCTCATGAAGATAATCCTGATCCCAAGTCCAGTGCTCTATCCCAGTCTTTTCCATAGGAGGAGGGGTATAATTAAATCTCTTTGCATGTACCTGGAGAATCGGCTCACACCTACCAGTAAGGGCATGGGTATTACAGACTTATAGCTAAATTTAGATTTAGAAAGAATTGAAAATCATCAAGTCTAACCACTTCATTGTAAAAATGAGGACACTGAGGAAACCCCAAAAGATTCCTACCTTAATCAAGGCTACCAGGATGTAACAGAACCAGGATTCAAATCTAGATCCTCAAATCCACCAGCTCAGTTGTTCCATTGCATAGGGATATCAATAAAGGCTGTCAAACCTCACAGGACACCTAGTCTTTTAAATTCTTATTAAGGATCTCATTAAAATTCTGAATGTATTAAGGTCTATAAGAAATCAGGAGCACATCCTGATAGCCCCAAATTGTTCTTGGTTGGCAGAACGCATTCATAAGTGAACATCCACAATCTCCTATAGCAATCCCAACATGACTGGCCACCCCAAAACAACTAAGATCCTTGATGCTGATGGCTCCCCAGCCATTGGTTCTATTCATACATCAGAAAAGATGCCCCAAAGATGAAACTGTTGGAGCAGCTTTGGGAAAACAGAACATTCTTGTACAGAACTATGAATGGCACAGCCCTTCTGGAAAACAATTTGGAATTCTGCCCCAAAAGTTACTAAAATATGTATACCATTTGATCCACCTATGCTTAAGTTGTGGTATAGTAGGTCTATACCACAAAGAGATCAAAGAAAGAGGAAAAGTACCTAAATGTACAAAAGCATAGCAGCTCTTTTCATAATGGCCTAAATTGGAAACTAAGGGACTATCTTCATCTTATACAATGATAAGTGACTATCTTCCTCTTACATAATGACTAAACAAATTATGGTATATTAATATAATGGAATATCATTGTACCTTAAGAAACAATGAAATAAGCAGTTTTAGAGAAAACCAGGAAAGCCTCTGTGAACTGATGAGAAGCAAAGTAAGCAAACTTAGGAGAACAATTTTGAAAATGACCACGTCTTTGTTGGTAGAATTGTGAATGGATCCAACCATTCTGGAGAGCAATTTGGAATGATGCCCAAAGGGCTATGGGGCTATACATACCCTTTGACCCAGTAATACCACTACTAGGTCTGTATCCCAAAGAGATTGCAAAAAAGGGAAAAGGACCCACATGTACAAAAATATTTATAGCAGCTCTCACTAAAAAAAAATAGATCACAGTCGCATTGGAAGACTAGTGTCTTCCAAGAGAACAATGGACGATTCAGCCAGCAGTAATGTCACTAGGGCCAAGGCATATTGGTAGATATACCATAGGATCTTGCAAGGGGCTCTCCTGATGAAGCACTAGCCATATAACCACTTCTTAAAGCTCTTAGAACTGCTCACCCTGTCTGTTTATGACTTCCATCAGGCCCCTGGGTTACTGGAGGAGAAGTGGTTATCATTCTGCTCTTTTATAATTATAAAGGCTCAGAAAATGTTGTCAAGGGTGCAATTGTCACTGACTATCATAGACTATTCTTACCTAAACCTTTTTTTTTTTTTTTTTTGTGGTGAGGCAATTGGGGTTAAGTGACTTGCCCAGGGTCACACAGCTGGTAAGTGTTAAGTGTCTGAGGCCAGATTTGAATTCAGGTACTCCTGAATCCAGGGCCGGTGCTCTATCCACTGAGCCACCTAGCTGCCCCACCTAAGCCTTTTGATGAATATTGAGCATTAAAACCTCTAGCAGTTAACTCAAAGAGAAACCTACAGAAGATTACAGAATATAGAGACAAAGAGAGAAAGCCACCCAATTGTGTACAGATTTTTTTTAAATAGCTGTAATCCTCTACCAAATAGGTCTCACCTTGCTCCCTGTTGTTCTCCCACTCTCTTTCCTAATAGCATAGCCAATTCTGCAAAATGAGGGAAGCTTTAGATACACTGGGTGAAAGGCCTGCTCTCAGCAGCCTCAGCACAATAGAACAAGACTTGAACCCTTGTCACAGAACGTCCAAGTCAGAAAGAGCCTCAGTAGCTAACTTGTACTGGAAGAGGAATTCTCAGCCAATCTTTTCTTGAAGACCTCCAAAGAGGGGAATTGACTCTAGCTCAAGGCAACCCCTTCCACTTTGGTAGAGCTCCAGTTGAGAGGAAGTGTTTCCTTATCTCGGCCTCTGTGCTGTCCTCCATTTTTCTCTTGGGTTTATTCCACGTATTCAATCTATTACCAAGTCTTGTCGTTTCTTCCTTCACCATTTCTTTTCTTCCTCTGCTTCTCTCCAATCACACAGACGCTGCTCAGGTGTAGGTTTTCCTTACCTCACATGGGGACCACTGCAGTAGCCTGCTGGATGGGATCACTCTCTTCCACTCAGCTGTCACACTGATCTTCCTAAAGGACAGGTCTGACCATGTTACACCACCATACCACCACCACCACCACCACTTAATGAATTGCAGTAACTTCCTATTGTCTCCAGGATCAAATATAAAATCCTCTGGTTTTTAAAGCCCTTTATAACCTGGCTTTTTCCTACCTTTCCAACCTTCTTTCACCTTACTCCCCCTCCACAAACTCTACAAATCAAACACTGGCCTTCCTTGCAAACACTTTATCTCCCAACTGCAAGCCCTTTTACTGGTTGTCCTACTTGCCCAAAGGGCTTCCCTTCCCCACCTTCCAGCCTCAGCTCAATCCTACTTTTGAAAAGAGGCTTTTCCCAATCTCCCTCATCACTAGTATTTTTCTTCTAGGAATATGTCACATTTATACTGTATATAATGTATATGCACATAGCTGTTTATATATTGTTTCTACCATTAGAATGAGAGCTCCCTATGAGCAATTGTAAATGACTTAACTACTCTCAGCAATACAATGATCCGAGACAATCCCAAAGGACTATTGATGAAGCATACTATCTACCTCCAGAGAAATAACTGATATTGATCGAACACAGACTGAAGCATATTTTTCTCTTTTTGGTAACTTGAGTCTTTTTATGTAAAATGACTAATATGGTCATGTTTTACATAAATGTACATGTATAACCTATATCTGATTGCTTACCACCTCAGAGAAGGGGGAGCTGCCCCCTATTGGAAACATTCTTATGAGCTGATATTGAATCACTAATTATTTATTCAATAATTAAATGCTCAACCAATTCTATTTCTGTCTATTGTTTAGCCCACATCTTTCCATCTTTTCTACAAGACAATCACAAAAGAGCTTATCCAATGCTTTTCTGAAATCTACATAAATTATTTCCATAGCATTCTCCTAATCTACCAGTTTACTCTGTCAAAAAGGAAAATAAAGTTAGTCCATTTTAAACTTTTCAATGAAGCCTTCTCTAAATATTTGCTAACCATTCCTTTAATCATAAGTTCTATAATTTTGCCAGAGATAGTCTGCAGGTTTTATTCTCTCTCATTCTTTCACTCTCTCTTTTTTAAACTGAGATATTTATCCATCTCCAACCTTGTGCCATAAGATGTAGTTCATCTGGTATGCCTGATTTGAACTCATTAAAGTCAGCTAGTTAGTATTTCCTTATTATATTATTATTGTATTTCTTATTATATCCTTATTTATTTTGAGTATCAGCTTCCTAATTAGCCATATTGTATCCCCTCTAATTCTAAGATCATTCTTTTTGGCAGAGAAAACAGAAGTTAACAAGAATTGAAAAGCTCTTCCTTCAATTATCATCATCCCATCCACCTCAAGTAAGTGGTTCTATCTCTTCCTTGATCCTACTGTTTCCCCCAATATAACTTTTTAAAAAGTTAACCCTGGGGCAGCTAGGTGGCGCAGTGGATAGAGCACTGGCCTTGGATTCAGGAGTACCTGAGTTCAAATCCGGCCTCAGACACTTAACACTAGCTGTGTGACCCTGGGCAAGTCACTTAACCCCAGTTGCTTCACCAAAAAAATAAAGTTAACCCTTTGTAGTGTCCTTAGCTTTTCTCAGCGATCTCAGCTTATTCTGAACCTTAGCATTTCTATTACAAAAGCATGTCATGCTATCATTATGGGTGTTTTCTATGCTTTTATATTCATCTTTTTTCTTAACTTGCCTTTGTTCCACCATCTGTGTATGTCATTTAAAAATCCACGTTAGCTGACAAACTCCCTGTTCATCCACATAGGTCTCTTTAGATGATGCTTCTTTTTCCTCCTCAATGGCATTGTGTTTCTTTAGGTTTTCAGCATTTCATTTTTTGAAGTCTTCCCATCCCTTTTCAGAAAACTTCTGCCACAGAATTTTAGCCTATAGGATTCTACCTCTCTTCCTCTAAGTCCTTTGAGATATACTCTCTCAAAATCTAGGATGCATGCCAGATTATTCCCAGCTTTTCCTTCCTTGATTACAACCTCTTAAGACCAGGAGATCATTTCCATCCAGTTCCCATCATTTCCTTTCCAGTTCTTCCCTATTGGTAAGAATAAGACACAGAATATAATTAAGTTTCCTTTGTTGGTTACTCCCCCTTTTTAAAAGATGAAATTATCATTATGGCAAGTTGAAAAATTATTAGCTACTTTGGGCTCTTGGCAAAGAGTGAGCTGTAGCAGATGTGTGGATAATCGAAAGCCCCAATAACTGTTATATCATGCTTCCATGCCAGTCTTGTGATTTGTTTTCCAAATTCTTCATCTATTTTCCCTTTCTTTTTCAGGTGGTCTGTAATATTCTCATGACAATATAATTTCTATATCCACTTAAATAGATTTTCACCCAGATGTTCTCCACCATATTCCCTGCTTTGATTCTAGACTTCCTTAAATGAGTTCATCTTAATATACAATGTTATACTACTTTCCCATTCCTGCTCCTCTTTCCCCTAACCCCACACAGAAAGCATGCATCCCTGCTTGTGTGTGGCACGTAGGCAGGTGAGCATGCACACACACACACACACACACACACACACACACACACACACACATACACATACACACACACAATTATATTGTTTCTTTTGCCTAAGGTAGACCTTTCCGGAGCCACAGTCCAGTCATGGGTCTCATCCCACCAAGTCTAAATGATATCTATGAGACTACATTTGCTTTCTAGCTTTAGGGTCTCCAGTTCATCTTGCTTGAGCAATTTCTTCCACTACTAAATCTCTACTGTTTGCTGACCACCATGATAGACCTAGATTGAGATATAAATTTTAGATAAGACACAAACCTAATCTCATTGAATTTATAGTACATTACATTTAGGGGAGCTTACGATTTAGTAGCTTAAAGTTGTTTGAAGCATTAAAAATAATTTTAATTATAAACTGTTATTTCAGTGTCAAAATGAATACAAAGAACAAGAAAAGAATTCATACTTTGAATGAGGATTTGCAAAAGGAATACTCTCTTTTAAAGAAATCCCAATGTAATAGTGATATTGTTCACTGTAGCAGACCTGATGTCATTATACCTATTGAATCTAGGAAGCATGAGTCAGCCCAGTACCTTCCATATCTCAATAAAGAAATGTCACATAAAAGTTGAGTCTGATGAAATGGAATTCATGGCAAATAAGGAGGTAATTGAATATTGTCCCATAAGACACCATCAGTTATAGATCTTTAGACTGTCTTTCCAAGCTATTTCTGCATTGTTCAAACCTAAATTTTTCATTAAATATGAACAAAAGGAGAGCAACTGTGGAAAAAAAATCTTTCTGCTCCACAATACTCAGGTTTCAAATTAGGAATTTGCTAGAATAGGATGATGACCATTGGGGCACATAGAGTTTGTTTTTAGAAGGAATAATAATAACAATAGCAATTGCAACAAGAACTAGCATTTATATGGCACTTTAAGGTTTGAAAAGTGTTTACCAGTGTTAACTTATTTGATCCTTACAATAATCCTAGTGAGGTAGGTACTATTAAAGGATGACATTTTCATTGTGAGTCGGAGTGATTGGGAGGATGGTGGTACCCTTGATATTAATAGGTAAGTTAGGGAGAAGGGAGAATTTGGGAGGAAAGATAAGCTTAATTTTGAACATATTGAGTTTAAGATGTCTATGAAACATCCAGTTCAAAATGTCTGATAGGCAGTTGAAGATTAAGGAGGTTAAAGCTGGACGAACAGATCTCAGGATTATCTGAATCCACAGGAGCTGCTGAAATTACCTAGCAAAATAGTGTAGAGGATGAGAAGAAGAGGGCCCAGAGCAGAACTTGTGAGTGCACCCTCGGTTAGTGGGAGCAACCTGGATAAAGATCCATAATAGAGGCTCAAAGGGAACTGAGAAGGAAGGGCTAGACAGGTAAGAAGGGAAGCCGGAGAGAGCAGTGTCCTGAAAATCAGGAGAGAGCATCGAGAAGGCGATTGACATTGTCTTGATGAAGACTGAGAAAAGGTCGTTAGACTGGCAATTAAGAGATCATGGGTGGGGAAGCTAGATGGCGAAGTGGATAAAGCATTGGCCCTGGATTCAGGAGGACCTGAGTTCAAATCTGACCTCAGACCCTTGATACTTACTAGCTGTGTAACCCTGGGCAAGTCACTTAACCTTCATTTCCCTGCCAGAGAGAGAGAGAGAGAGAGAGAGAGAGAGAGAGAGAAAGAAAGAAAGAGAGAGAGAGAAATCCTGTGTTACTCTGGAGAGAGCAGTTCAATTGAATGATAAAGTAAGAAGCCAGACTGGAGAAAGTTAAGGAGTGAGACAAAAGGAAGCAGAGACTTCTGTGGTGGACAGGCTTCTAGGTGAGTTTAGCTATAAAAGAGAAGAGAGATGTAGGGTGTTATCTGATGGATATGGGTTGATCCAATGAAGGTTTTCTGAGGTTGGAGAAGACATGGGCATGTTTGTCGGCAGAAGGGAAGAAGCCAGTAAACAGAGAGAGACAGAAGTTCAGTGAGAGGAGGAGGAATTATAGAGGGGACAATCTGCTGGAGAAAGGTAAGAGTTAGCAAAGGTCTAAACAAGTAGACAGTTGGCATCATGGATGTTTGGTAGCAGATCACAGGACAGAGCCACTGTGGAACAGGGTACGGGTCTAGTCCCAAGAGTACCAGCAGAAACAAAGTTTCCTCTGACCCAGAGGAACTAGGACATGGGACAACATGCCAGGACAAGAGTCTAATTGGAATAACACACAGGTTTGATCATAATAGAGCCAGAAAGAGAGCAGAACAATGACTTGTTCCTAAAATGACAGAATTAGAAATTTATGGGTCCTTAAGTGTTCCCTGCTTAAGGATCATATTGGTTCCTGGACTCAGAAAAACTAAATCTGCAAGTGGAAGCAAAATGGCCTCAGCTGGAAGAATTGATTATCATGGACCCAGCTGGTTATTATAACAGGGACAGCTAGAAGTGATGTTCAAGGACCCCTGAAGTGGTGGGTGAGTATCATAGGAGAAGCAAAGGTATCTTCCACCCTGGATTAAGATTGTAAACTCCCTGAAAGAGAGCCATATTTCTCATTTATCTTTCTCTTTTCCCCCAGGACTTATCACAGTGTAAACTTCCTAACATTTCTAGCCTGTACTAGCAGCCTCCTAGACACCAGGTTCGTAATCTTGGAGTCATAGGTTGCATGTAATTTAGAGATAGATGCATTATAAGATAGAGATAGGACCTCAGCAACCATTTTGTCCAACATCTTGCTTTACAGATGAGGAAAGTGAGATCCATAGAAATAAAATTACTTGCCCCAAAAGTCACAGATAATAAAGCAAAGCTGGAATTTGAGCCCAAATCTTCTGACTCATATTTTCATTAAGCCATACTACTACTTCCTTACTTCACACATTTAATCCATTGTCATGTCCTGTTGGTTCTGCCTCTACAGAATCTCTCACATCAGTTTTTTTTTTCCTTTCCCTCTGCAATTACCCTACAAAGGGTAGCTCAGGCCCTCACTAAGTTATGCCTGGACTATTGCAATAACCTTCTGACTAGTCTTCCAGCCTCTTTGCTAATTCTTGTCCAATCTGACCTGCTGCTTTTCTGCCTTTGCTCACATTGCTAGCCAAATAATGTTCCTGATATTTCACTCATCACATGTCACTCCTACACTCAAAAACTCTACCTAATTGTTACATTAATCCTGAGTTAAAAAAAAAAAACAAACTTTGCTGACAGAATTTCAAATTACAGAATCATAGACTGTTAAAGGGACCAAAGAGATCATACAATACAAACTCCAATCCAGGCATTTGAAGTCCCTGCACAATATGACTCCAGCCCACCTTTTCATACCTTTTATACAACTCCAATTCACATCACTCTGCATTACGGCTAAACCTTTTTTCTCCTACCCATTTGAATTATCCCCACTAAAGGGTACCCATTTTAATTAGTGTATTCTTTTGAGTTCTCAAGATTCTTCCTAAAATATAAAGACAAATTGATTGAGTTTCTCTACTCATTTTCATTCCTACATTTGGCAACAAATGTCTCTCCAAAAGAGTAGTTCTGTGGTAAATCAGCATCCATATTAGGAAGGAAACAGTTGTGGTCTTTTTTTAATCCCTTGCATGAAACATATAGCCAAATTATATTTATTACAGGATATTCTGTATAGCCAGCTAAGGTCTTGGGAGGGTGGAAGAAAGCTATAAATCTCCAACATCCTTCCCTAAATCTATGATCCTAGGTTGTTGTGTTGTTGTTTTTTTTAAGTCTTTGTCCAGTATAATTCAGAGGGGAGGAGAAGGAGTTAGTGGTTCTTATTGTTGTTTGTCCTTGAAGAGGACCATGACAGATGTCATGACTTGCAATGAATTGGATTTAAATGAGGAAGAGCTTTGCAAGCAAAGTTACTAGCCTCACTGTCCCCTCTGGAGCCATCAGGGTCCAGTGACAAGATATACATCAGGATGACTGGAGATGACCCCAGTGTTTGAGGCAATTGGGGTTAAGTGACTTGCCCAGGATCATAAAGCTAGTAAAGTGTCTGAGACAGGATTTGAACTCAGGTCCTCCTGACTTGAGGGCCACTACTCTATCCACTCACTGTACCACCTAGCTGCTATTAGTGGTTATCAGCTCATCAGAGATAGCTTCCCTACTTTCTCCTTTCATATAGGAAAAGTCCCCTTTTAACTTTCTAAGGGTCTTAGAACAGAAACTACTGGGGAAGCAAAGTGTTATCTTTAACTCCGCTCTCAAGATCTGTGCACTGGAATCTTTGAATATTATCATTGGATTTGAAGGAGCAAAGGAAGGAGAAAGGAAAGAGGAGAGAAAGTCTCCCTCACCCCTTGGCTGTCTTTGGGCCAGAGCTCATAGATATAGGGACCTTGATTCTCATGGTCTTGCTTGACTCTCAAATAAAGTCAACTAGGATTTACTGAATTCATACTATGTGCCAGGCGCAAATCCCTTTGCTTGCATTGCTTCTTCTGACCAATACAAGGACACTCTAAGGTCTCTCTGAAGAGCTTTGGAATCCATTGTAAGACATGGGAGTCACTGGCACAGGACCACTCAATATGGCATGCCCACATCAAAGAGCAGAATTGCAATAGCTCAAAAGGAACGTGAAATGTGCAGATTTAGAGACATCTCCTCTCCAAATGTTTAAATGGACTATTTGTTCTCGACTCGTGGTCTAGAGTCTTCCAAGCTTGTACTGGTCTGATCAGCCAATCTGACACACTTTGACCTGGACCTAATGAGATCATTTTGGTCCTCTTTGAGCACAAAGGACAACAGCCAACCAAGGAATACAAATACAAGCCAAAAGAGAGAGAGGACTGGTCTCGCTCTCAAGGAGATTACATTCCAATGGGAAAAGACAAAAAAAGAAAATGAAGAGGGGCAGCTAGGTGGCACAGAGCACTGGCCCTGGATTCAGGAGGAGCTGAGTTCAAATCCGGCCTCAGACACTTAGCAATTACTAGCTGTGTGACCCTGGGCAAGTCACTTAACCCCAATTGCCTCACCAAAAATAAAAAAGAAAGAAAATGAAGAGGAGGAGGTGGAGAGAGAAGTGGGGACCAATGCAGGGGGATGGAAGAGAAAGTCTAGTGGAGGCCAGAGAAGAACGAAGACATAGCCAGCCTGAGAGCTCTCCTTCTAGTAGAAGGTCTGGGAGGAAGCAGCCAATCAGAAGAAAGGGCCAGAGGAGAGACGTGTACTTCCAGGCTGAGGAGGCTGCTGTGACATGGTAGAAAAAGTCCAAAGAGTCAGGAGGAGAGCCCAGAGAAGAATAACTCTGGGAAACTCTCCACTATACAGGTAGTCATGAACTAATGGGGGGAAAAAAGATATCTAAGTTTGTTTATGTCTGAAGTTTCTGATTTCATTCAGCTCTTCTGAGCCATTCTCAGATTCTGTCTAGAAAATGCAATAGGTGCAGTGGACATATTAGCATTCACTCAAGGTCTTTGTTCAGTACTTCATCTGTTGAGATATCCTGCCCCTAGGAGAGGGACCAGCACCCAATTTCGTCAAATAGAAATAGGTCTTAACATATGACTCACCACCCTCCTCCATGAAGACTTCACTAACTACCCCTCTCCCCCAAAAGTGATTTCTCTCCGTCAGAATTTTTATCATATTTTTATAACTCTCTCTTACATTTAACCTATTCTGCCTTGTGCCATAGCTGTTATGTGCATCTTTCCCTTCACTGTATTGTGCGTGTCATCTCCCCAAATTAGACTGTGAGCTCCTTGAGGGCAGGGACTATTTTTGCCTTTCTTTGTATCCCTAAAGCTTAGTACAGTGCCTAGCACATAGTAACCCTTAATGAAAGCTTCAGGGGCAGCTAGGTGGCGCAGTGGATAAAGCACTGGCCTTGGATTCAGAAGGACCTGAGTTCAAATCCAGCCTCGGACACTTGACGCTTACTAGCTGTGTGACCCTGGGCAAGTCACTTAACCCTCATTGCCCTGCCAAAACAAAAAGCAAAAAACAAAACCCGCAGTGGATGGAGCACTGGCCCTGGAGTCGGAAGTACCTGAGTTCAAATCCGGTCTCAGACACTTAACATTTACTAGCTGTATGACCCTGGGCAAGTCACTTAACCCCAATTGCCTCATTAAAAAAAAAAATGAAAGCTTCATGTTGTTGAGGAAGAGGACAAAAAAGAAGAGAAGGAGGAGGAGGTAAAGTAGAGCTCTTATCATATCTATCTTTGAATCCCTAGCACCTAATGTGGTGCTTTGCACATAGTAGGTACTTAATCACCGTCTGTTGAATTGAATTAGTTGTACCTACTGAGTACTTTAATTTTGTTTTAATTCTGTTAAGTTAATGGGAAGGTAGAATAAGGAACGGGTCTTGTTAGGGTTGGATCTTAGGCTTTTATCTTGATGAGGTTTAAAGTGTATATGAGAGAAAAATTTCAACATTGAAAGTAATTATAGGAAGTAGAGAGCTAACAAAGATAAAAATTAATAACTTGACTTGGCTGTGTAAAAGCAGTAATCAATACAATCAGTTATGTGAACTACTTACCATTTTTACCTAATTGTCTTGCAACACATTTACAATAACGTATCTCACTAAATATATGTCAGTTTGATTTATACTGGCTTTATTTGCTCATAGCACCAAGTTCTGGTCATATAGGCTTAACCTTCATAATTTGTTGTTTATGAAGCATGTCTGTCTGCTCACAACTTGTTTAAAAATTAGAGTCAGTATTGACCTTACAATCTAGTCAGAGACAAACCAACCATAACCATATCCTTGTGTGCAAATCACTTTGGGGTTCATTCTTCCACCCAAGGTTTTCCCCTAAGAACCTAAGAAATTGACTCATGTATAAATCTCTGCTGAAAATGTAAAAGGAGCCTTAGTCTCTAACCCCCAGGCTCCCCTACCTCCTCCAATTCCCCCTGGTCCCTGTAAGCACTCAAGCTAAGTACATACAAACACAAGACAATATTTATTTCACTTTACAGAAAATACAAAATATAAAGGACTCACATGTGAGCTCATAAACAGGACAATTCTCTTTCCCATCCCAGTGAGCCGCGCTCACCCAGATCTTGTACAGTCCTCAATCTTAGAACACTACCCTGTGGTTAAGTTTCTCCTAAAATGGAAAAACACTTGAGATTCATAGTCAACCCACCCCCTCTGGGGACCCCTACCTCTCCCACAGACTCATAAAGTCCTCAAGCATTGTATTACTATCCTGTGGTAGATGCTCATCTAGAAGGAAAATGCCCTTGCAAATGTTAAAGTCAATCCCTTCCATCAGACCTGCACAGTCCATATAACTCACAGTAATAGTGGAGGCTAGGGTGCAGGTTCACTTCTATATATCATGGCTTAGTCCTGCATGACTCCTTCAGATCTGGGGCCATGTGATTGCTCCTTTTCTCTTTCTAGAGGCTTAGTTCAGTAACACAAGTAGAATTTTTCTCCCAGGAGCCCAAGTCTGGGTACTCCCTGAGTGGTTTGCTTAGAAATGCCTTTATTAGGGGCAGCTAGGTGGCACAGTAGATAGAGGATTCAGGAGGACCTGAGTTCAAATCTGACCTGAGACATTTAACACTGTGTGACCCTGGGCAAGCCATTTAACCCCAATTGTCTCACCAAAAAAGAAAGAAAGAAAGGAAGGAAGGAAGGAAGGAAGGAAGGAAGGAAGGAAGGAAGGAAGGAAGGAAGGAAGGAAGGAAGGAAGGAAGAAAGAAAGAAAGAAAGAAAGAAAGAAAGAAAGAAAGGAAGGAAGGAAGGAAGGAAGGAAGGAAGGAAGGAAGGAAGGAAGGAAGGAAGGAAGGAAGGAAGGAAGGAAGGAAGGAAGGAAGGAAGGAAGGAAGGAAGGAAGGAAGGAAGGAAGGAAGGAAGGAAGGAAGGAAGGAAGGAAGGAAGGAAGGAAGAAAGAAAGGAAGGAAGAAAGAAATGCTTTTACTACTCTGCCACAGCCTATGAATGTCATCTGAAACATGTATGTCTAAGGGGTTCCCTGGGGAGGGCTGCATAGTCAAGCCAACCCTCTGTAAGGACCCAAAGACAGTCTCTGTGCATCGTTTTGTATGGAGCAAACTGCCTCAGTTTACCCAAATAACTCGAGGAGACCACCAAGTCAAGCAGAGACAGATTTATTACATTCCCACAGGAATGGGCAAGCTCAATGCCTGAGCCGCGCCAGCTAATACATGCCTTGACCTTATATAGGAATGTTGGTCAGAGGGGAAGTCCCCACGCACACTAGATCGAGCTCACAATCTAACATCCAATCCTGTCTCACCCAGGGTGCGTTTAGCTCATGATCAATGTATGGAGACATGCATATGTGTTCCAGGAACAAGGGGGAAAAGGGGAGGGGGAACAAGGTCAAACCAAAGGAAGAGGAAACAGGGGAGTGATAGTCAGATGTTTCAGATCTCACAGTTCCTACTGACTCCCCTCTCCCGGCCCCTGTCTCTAAAGATATTCAACCTGAATAACTGGAAGAGTCACTCAGGTGCTTCAGCATTGTTCTGTAGTCGTGTTAATTCTAGAAGGATGACAGGGTTAAAATTTATCTTCGGCTATGTTGGGAAGTCAAAGAAATAGAATAAAGAATAAAAGAATAACACATCGTTGGGACCCTAGGGTCAAGGGGATTCTGCTCTGAGAAAAAGAGACATGTCACTTAACATCTGGTTTCAACTTAATTGCTGCATCCTGTGCCGAGCTCTGTCCTTTCTTCTTGAGTCCCGAGTATTGAATTGGTGGGCTAACTCCCTGACCCACTGACTGGAGTTCTGACACATGATGGATTACAGACAAAACTAATATGTAGCTGACAAGTGGGGAGACTGAGCAGAAGTAAAAATACTGTTAATTGGCAATAAAACTTAAAGGAGACAGTGAGAATTTGACAAGCAATAAACTTCTAAACGAACTATACTGGGGCAGGGCTGGGTACCTTCCAGACCCCATCCTCAGAGTTTAATCTGACTCAAATCCATAATCATATCATACAGTTTCTTATTCAGTTTTCTTTAGACTCACTACTAGATCTATTAGCCTCCTTACAATTCTCCTTCAGAACTAACTTATCATTTTATGTTCCAAAGTCCCACGAAGTGTTGCTTGTGCAAGTGGTCTCTTTTCTCATCATTTAAGTAAAAATTTTATCTTCAGAAGATTAATCCAATATTTATAAAGCACCTACAAATTTCTCCCCAAAAAAGTCCCTCTCCTCCCCCCTCCTCCTCCTCCTCCTCCTCTGTTCTAACCCACCAGGGCAGATTTTATCCTGCAGACCCAGGGGGAAGCAAACACTGTAGGATGCCCTTCCCCTACAACCTTTCTGATGCTCATGCATCTACCAATGCAGAGCATTTGAGATCCCTCCTACAGAAAAGGGAATGCGGAGCATTGTAGGGCAATCAGATATCAGTGGCAACCACAGCCCTTCTACTATGCCCCTCCTGGTCCACAGGTCCTCACAACCCTCTTAGGGTCACTGGGCCCTTCCATTTGCCTTGCAAGTGAACCCTATTCAATGCGTTTAGCATATAAGCCCATTGAAAGCAAGAAGCGTCCTAATCTCCTATTTGTATTCCCATTGCTTAACACAGTCTTGCTCACATAGTAAGCACTTAACAAATCTTCTTTCATTCACTCAATCAAGACTGTATGGAATGATATTATTACCTTTCCTGCCCCTCAGAGCTGATTGACCCCAGCTCTAATAGGCATCCCTTTCTAAGGTGAGTTCTAGTATTTGTGACAGCCTAAAAGTCAGGAAACAATTAGCCCTAGCTCTTTAATGATGTTTTATCTCCTATGATCTTAATGCATCCAGCATAATCCAGAGCATAGGCTAGCCCTTTTAAGCATTTTAGGTTTAAATAAACTGTTCCTTGAGTTTTCTTGGGCAGTAATATATACTACAGTATATACACATACAGTAGCTTGTGGGTATTCAAATGAAAGGAGGGAAAAAAAGATCATTCTTTTCATCCACTAGGTGATGCTCTCTATTTTCTTTTAGACACCAAATCCCCAGGCTCCTTGTATACTGCTACAATTCAATTGAATAGGATCATAGTATTTTAGGTTGGAAAGAGCCTAAGAGCCACCCGGTCCTGGACTCTCAAAGTCTCAGAACCTCAGAAGGCATCTCATGTGCCGTCTAGCCCAGACTTTGTGTGAACCATAATCTCTCCTAGAGAGGACCCATCAAGAGTTGCCATCTAACTTTGCTTCCAGTTGTAATGGGGGTAAATGGGGTACGGATTGGGGTTAGGGTATGGGGTTCTTGGGAATTCCTCTTTAAAGAATTACACGCTCTTGCACACAAAACTTAGTTAGAATAAGGTGATAGTTTATTTAGGAGTGTGTCATGGGAGGATTATGGGCCCCGGTCACCCCAACAATTCTCTGGGGGGTTCAAGGAACCTCTTCCTTGAAACCTCAGGGGTTTTCCCTTGAAATCAAGTAGGCCTCTCCTTGAACACAATCAAGGACACACACACCCACCTAACGGAGATAAGTGGCACAGATTGAACTGAGCATGCTCCAGGACCATCACCCCCACATTCCAGTCCTCCTAAGCATCTGGATGAGGTAATCCAGGAGAAGACCACCTGGAACCGCCCATCAGCAGACTGCTTAGACCCATCAGGACAAAGTTGACACCCACCACCAGATCTCTCACGAGGGATTCTTCCTACCACAGCGCAATGCGGGAAGACCACCAGCCCCTCACCCAATAAGAGACTCTTACCCACCCCCCATCTAAACCCTATAAAATGGCACCCCACAAGTCAGTTGGGGGGAAGCGTTTTGTTCTGGCAAAACCTTCCTCCCGGCCGGTTTCTCTTGTACCCCAATAAACCTGTTCTCTTATTCCTGATTAGGTCTTGCGCGAGAGTGTAATTCTTTACAGAGGAATCCTAAGGACCCACGTGCTTTCTCCTATCGGTTTCCCCATATCAAGTGGAAACTATGAAAGAAATCCTTGGACTTTCATGGGGAGATTGGCATAAAGCACATGGCTCAGAGGTACCAAATCTCCTCGAACAGGAGACTGGAAGGTACTTTTATAGAGGACTGATGGGGGTGGACCATCTGCCCATGAAAAGTTCCTTTAGTGAGAGAGGACCATCCCCCACTGGTAGTGACTAAAGGAATTGGGTGAGGGGTAGCCCTCTTCAGAACACAAAGGCCACAGCCACACCCAAACTTATCTCCCCAGGGTAAGGGAGACCAGAATGAAGGGTAGGAATCCCAAACTAGCTCAGTCCGATTTGGTTCAGTTTATCTCTCTAGGCATTATCTGTCCTCTGGTTTAGTTTCTCAAGGAGAAGATTCCTTGATGTGCCCCAGAGAACTTCTGGGGTGCTCTGCAGGGAAAACCAAAATAATCCCTGCCCTCAAAGGGTTTACAGTCTAAGGGGAAAAACAGTATCCAAGTGAATAGGTACATACAAGTTCGTACAGAACAGAAGATAAGGAGGCTGAGGAGATAGCCTGAGAGAGGACTGGGAAAGGCCTTGTGCAGAAGGTGGCATCTGAGCCACATCTTATAGGAAGGAGAGTGTTTTAGCCACAGAGGAGAGCAGGGGCAATGGCTTAGAGGTG
Source organism: Dromiciops gliroides (assembly GCF_019393635.1). Lineage (NCBI taxonomy): Eukaryota > Metazoa > Chordata > Mammalia > Microbiotheria > Microbiotheriidae > Dromiciops > Dromiciops gliroides. The sequence goes on from NC_057862.1 coordinate 190,051,839, forward strand.
GAAGTAGAGAGAGCTAATACGTGAGAGGATTAGAAAAATAGGAAAGAATCAGCTTGAGAGAGCTTTTAATGCACTTAGCACAGGGCCTGGGAAGTATTTAATAAATGTTTGGAGGCAGCTAAGTGGCACAGTAGTGCCAGGTCTGGAGTCAGAAGGACCTAAGTTCAAATCTGACCTCAGACACTTACTATCTGTGTGACCCTGGGCAAGTCACTTAACCCTTTTTGGCTCAGTTTCCCCATCTGTAAAACCAGCTGGAGAAGGAAATGGGAAACCACTCCAGTCTCTTTGCCAAGAAAACCCCAAATGGGGTCATGAGGGGTTAGACACAACTGAAATAATTGAACAACAACAACAATAAATGTTTATTTATTGATTAAATGATCAATTTTAATGCTAAACAAAGGAGATAGCCGTCTGAATGGAGCCAGTCAGCATAGCTCCCATAATCTACTCTAGCAAAAACAAACAAACAAACAACAACAACAAATTGCACAAGACTGAATGATGATCAAGAAATCCAATGAGAAAGTACAGTAAGTGACTTATTCCACTCCAGAACTGAACAAAAAGTCAGAAGCTTATGGGCAATAGGAAAGGCAACCAACCAGAAAAGCTAGTTCTCACGTTCAGATAAAGGAGCTAGAAGCTTCCTGGCATGACTTAAAATGGGCCAGAGACACACATAGTCAATAAGGTTTTATCTGGAGGCAGCAAGAGCAGAGAGATATCCTGAGAAAGCCCCAGGGAAATCAGAAACTCACTGACAGCAGAGGCCTTGGAAGAGACAGGGAGTAGAAACAAGTTTAGGCTGGGCTCTAGTATCAGGGGATCCAAAATCTCTAGATGGCCCTGGAGATCCAATACTCTGAGCCTCAAAGATGCAGCAGGTCTTAACCCAGGGAGGTAGAGGTTAGCACAGAAACTCAAGTTGAGACCAAGACGGGCTAACCACATCACCCAAAAGTAAAGCAGGAGGCAGAACCTGGCCCTGGCACAAAACCCTAATTCCAGAACTAAGATTACCAAAATAATAAAGCAGAAATTACAGACCACTATACAGAATCATAATAGATCCAGATATATCCAGGAATATAATCTAGAAGGAGAAGGTAACCATATAATAACTAAAATCAGGGACCCAAAGTGAATTAAGGATTTTCCACAACAACTATGTGAATTCCTAGAAGAAATGAAGCAAGAGATTTAAAAAATGAAATAAAAGTTCTGGAAAAAAGAATTTGAAAGTGAATAAATACCTTTAAGAATCATCAGCTAGGGGGCAGCTAGGTGATGCAGTGGATAGAGCACTGGCCCTGGAGGAAGGAGGACCTGAGTTCAAATTTGGTCTCAGACACTTGACACTTACTAGCTGTACAACCTTGTACAAGTCACTTAACCCTTATTGCCCAACCACAAAAACAAACAAAAATTTAAAAAGAAGAACCATCAGCTACTTCAAAAACCATAATAAAAAATAAAATAAAAAGCAAAGAATAATAATAAGCCTAAAAAGCCTGAAACATAACCTTTCAAAGAAATCATAAATGAAAGCTGCCCAAATCTATTAGTAACAGAAGGAAAAGTGAAAATAGAATCTACCAATCATCTCCTGAAATAAATTCCAAAAGGAAAAGTACTAGGAATATTTTATCCAAAATCCAGAACTTTTAGGTCAAAAAATTATATAAATATTATAGGCATCCAGAAAGAAGCAGGCTATGTTACAGTTGGCAACATAGGACTTAAGTTCAGAGGAAAGATAAGGGTTAGGTATATATATATATGTGGGGGGGGGGGGCTAGCTATATAGATCTGGGAATCATCTGCAGAGAAATGACAGCTAAACCCATAAGAGTTGTTGAGATCACTAAGTGAGAAGGTATAAAGAGAAAAGAGTAGAGGACCCAAGAAAGAGCCTTAGGATACATCCACAATTCATGGGCATGACACAGATGAAAATGTAACAAAGGATATTGAGAAGTCATAATCAGAAAGGAAAAAGAAACAAGAGGTCACTGTCATGAAAACCCAGAGAAGAGAAAGGAAATGGTGTGGAATAATTCATTGAGGCAGGTCAAGGAAGATGAGAACTGAGACCTGATCAATAGGTTTGTTAATTCAGAAATTATTCTATCTTTGGAGAGAGTGGTTTCAGTTGAATATTAAAGTCAGAGGGTTTTAAAAAGAGGGAAAGGAGAAGAAGTAGAGAATAAATCACTTTTTCAAGGAGTTTAGCTGAGAAGGGAAGGAAAGATATAAATTATCATGGATTACAGGATCAGGGGAGTGATTGTGTACCAGACCATGCCAGATGAATCAAGAAATAAGAACAAAAGATTAAAACAAAATGGAAACTATTATAGAATTGAACCAAAGTCATACACATTCTCTAATTAATCCTTCTGTTTCCCCAACACTGTGGGAGAGGACACAGTAAGATTACTTACAACAGGGTATTAGAGATTAGCATCTGTAGCAGTCTCTGTTTAATTATTTCCCTTTCCACATCAGTGTAGCAGCCAGCAAATGTTGACATCTCAAGAGTCAGAGCTTTAGGATAGTTAAGCCAGGTCTATACCTCTGGGTATCCAGGCATGTGCTGATAAATGTTTACCAACCAGCTCTCTGGGAGAGAAAAAAAAAAAAAGGTACCTCTTCACATCTCTCCTGCCTTGAAAATCAACATTCATGATGACCCAGCCCTATGTATACCCACAGCACAGTCTAGACATGTGGACCATTTCTTTCCATCTCTCTCATCCCTGTGCCAAAATCCTTGCATTTCAGCTATCATCGCCCTCTGTTTCACTGGCCTTGAGTGATTCTCAAATCTTCTCTTAAACTGCCCAGACTGGAAGCATTCTATCCAGTCACAATGTCCCTATCTTCGGGTTTGCACACAATCTTGGAGACCTGGAGTACGGAGAATTTCCAATAAGTGATGTTCTCTGCTGCAGACATTATGAAAACATGGAGTCTATTCATAGACAATCCCTTCTACGTATGCTGGTTTTGAAAATTGTAAAGTTCCTTTAGAATATATGACATTATGAGGGGGCACAGTGGATAAAGGACGGGCCCTGGATTCAGGAGGACCTGAATTCAAAGCCAGCCTCAGACACTTGACACTTACTATCTGTGACCTTGGGCAAGTCACTTAACCCTCATTGACCTGCAAAAATATATATATATATATATATATATATATATGCGCATACACACACACACACACACACACACACACACACACATATGACCCTCTCATCAGGAGGTACTTGCTTACCTCACAGGGCAGTTATGAGGAGCAAATCAAATAAGATAATTTATGCAAGTGCTTGGTAAATTATAAAACTCTGAGAATGCTTAAGGTATTTTACCACTGCATCTTGGTCTAGTGGAAAGACCTCTGGAGTCAGATAATTTAGGTTACAATCCCAGCTTTGGCATTTACTGCCGTATGACGTTGGGTAAATCACTTAAATTTCTGGACCTCAGTTTCCTTATGTGTAAATGAGGGGATTGGACTTGATGACCTGTAATGCCCCTTACAATTCTAAATCCATTTTCTAGGATCCTGAATCATTTAAAATTCAAGGATGACTAAAGGACATTGCCCTGTAAATATGCTCATCAGAAAGATGTTTGATCAGAAAATGAAAGAGGCTGGTTATACAGTGAGAGAGATGGACTATCAGCTCTTTTAATCCATTGGTATCCATATATATAATATCAAAATATTTAGAGGAAGCAGATTGGATGTATCTTCTGTGGAGGTTTCATGGGATGACATGGGAAGACTCAAAAGGGATAAGAATGTTGTAGGGAGGGCCACATGGATAAGATTATAGATCCATCCATAATAACTCAATTTTATATAGCAGTTTAAGATTTTCAAAGTGAGGTTTTTCCCCAATAACCCTATGAAGTTGTTGTTGCTCAGTCTTGTCTGATTCTTCCTGACCCCATTTGAGGTTTTCTTGGCAAAGATGCTGGAGTAGTTGCCATTTTCTTCTTCAACTCATTTTACAACTGAGGAACTGAAGCAAATAGGGTGAAGTGACTTGTCCGGGTCATACAGCTAGTCAGTGTCTGAGGCCATATTTGAACTCAGGTCTTCTCGACTCCAGGCCCAGCATTCCATCCACTTACCACCTTAGGTAGCATAAATGTCATCTCCTTTTACGGATGGGAAAACTAGGCTTAGAGAGTTGAGTAATATGCCAATCGGTACCATAGCTAATAAGTGTCTAAATTAGGTCCTAGGTCATATAAACCACACTGCCTCTCTGTTTTATAGGGGCCAATATTCCCTAGTCACATCCCTAGAAAGGGGCAGAGGCAGGAAAGAAAACCCAGGCCTTCTGCCTTCAGTGCCTCTGCTATATCCAATGCAGCAGGGGTCTCTGAAGTCACAGCTGTGAACATGCAAGGAGCCGTCTGACCTTGAAAATCATGTTGTTCTGAGACATGTTCAGCTCTGCCCTCTGTGCTTAGAAACTTTCTTAAATGTCTCCTTTCAAATGGGAAGCTCACAAAAGTCCTAGATACCTGTGTTCATGTGTGTATGTGTATACATGTGTGTGAGGTACATATTGTGTGCAACTAATGAGTATAAAACAATAGTGACCAATAGAGGTTAGATTTCTCTTTTGAGATGATCTCACTAAAAATATACAAGGCATCTAGTAGTACTTTTATTCCAAGACATCATCGGGTTTAGTGATTTGCAAAGGTCAGTTTCCCCAGTGGAACGTAACAGAATTAAGCCCAATCTCTTGATTAGCTCTTACTATTTTTTCACATCAAATGTACCTATGTGCGAGTATCTATATTCTGTATATGTATGTGTGTATGTATATGTGTATGTGTGTGGAGGGGGGAGAGATATGTGGGGGAGGAGAAAGAGAGAAAGAGAGACAGACACTCAGACAGAGAGAGAGACAGAGAGATTGAGAGAAAGAGAGAAAGAGAGATTGCATAGTGGTAGAGCACTGGGCCGGCAGCAAGGAAGACCTAAATTCAAATCCAGCCTCAGACACTAGCTGTGTGACCCCACTGGGTAAGCCACTTAATCTCTATTTTCCTCAGTTCCTCATCTTTAAAATGGTGACACACTAGAGAAAGAAATGGCAAACTATTTCAATATCTGTACCAAGAAAATCCTATGTACACATCCATAAGGTCACAAAGAGCTAGATACAAGTCAACAACTGAAATATATGTACACACAAAAATGTGTATTATATATATATATACACATATACATATATATACACACACACATACATGAAAATATATGTGTTCATACATATGCTTCTGTATGTATATATATATATATTACATGTATTTAGTCACACTCAATGTGGACTAAATCCTGTGTTTTTAAAATGTGGGTGGTATTTTTAGAGTAAATACAGGTGTATATATACTAACCATAATAACTTGTTAGCTGCTCCTTTTTCAAGATAATAGAAACAATAGACATTTATTATCTTTTAAAAAAACATCTAAATTATAACTCTTGCCAAGATGTACATGCCAGTATATATCCTAAAAATACATTTTTAGAAGCAGACAATATTTTTTCCCTCCTTCCCTTCCCCCCAACCTTGTTTTTTTGGTCTGGGTTTGGGATTCCATGCCCATAAGGAATTCCTGCCATAGAAACTCTCACAACTGATGCAAATCAGCAACTCATCACCCATTTATACTTTTAGAGGATTACCTAAGGCACGGAAAAGTTAAGTGACTTGCCCACGATCATGCCTACAGTATATTGTCAAGAAAGGCCTGAAGTCAAGATGATATCATCATCCTCTTCCTCCTTATTATCTTCCTAGCATTCACATAGCACTTTGAGGTTTATAAAGCACTTTAAAAACATTATCTCATTTTATCTCACAATAACCCTGGGAGCTTTTATGATCCCCATTTACAGACTAGGAAACCATGGAAGAGCTTAAATGACTTGCCTAGGGTCACACAGCTAGTAAATGTTAGAGGCCAGATTTGAACTCAGGTTTTGTGCTCTATTGTGCCACCTTGCTGCCTCTTCCTGTCTTGGAGGCCAAGTCACTCGACTATACCGTGTTTCCTTTCTTTTCATATTTAGTGTATGTGTTTAATGTGAGTATATAAATAATTACTAAATATATTTAGTCCTAAATTTACTTCTCAACTAAGCCTTTTTGTTTTGTTTTTGTTTTTGTTTTTTTAGTGAGGCAATTGGGGTTAAGTGACTTGCCCAGGGTCACACAGTTAGTAAGTGTTAAGTGTCTGAGGCCGGATTTGAACTCAGGTACTCCTGACTCCAAGGCCAGTGCTCTATCCACTGCGCCATCTAGCTGCCCCTTCAACTAAGTCTTTTTACTCAGGGTGAGGGTAGGGGAAAGGGCAAGCATTTAATCTTGATTTAATCTTGGTTCTGTTAGACTAAGTGTTCTCTTGATGATTCTATCTGGTCACCTATGAGTCATGGGTCACCACAGTCACCTAAGAATCAAAATTGCAGATAGCCCAGAGAACAATTGAGAGATGCCTTATGGGTGTAAGGAAGCTGCATCGTGTTACCAACAATGGTTTGCATGAAAGAAGTACCATAAAAACATCATCAAGGTCATGTATGACTGGAATAGGCCAATCATTTACCTTAAGTTGCAAGAGTAAAGAGCAATCTAAATGTAGCACTTGTATTTACTAAATATGAGAAGACCCAGAGGAAGTCCCCCACAATGTTAGTTAGATCATCCATGAAGAATTCACAGCATACTCTTATGGCATACTCTTTGACCCAGACCTACAATGCATTACTAGGCCTATACCACAAAGAAATTTTTAAAAGAGAAAAAGGATCCAAGTGTACAAAAATATTTATAGAAGTTCATTTTGTGGTTCCAAAAATTGGAAATTAAGGGGCTGTCCTCCTATTGGGAAATAGCTAAACTGGAGTATATAAATGTAATGGAATATTATTGTGCCATTAAGAAATGATGAAATGTATGAGGTATTTTATTTTTTCCATTACATGTAAAGATAGTTCTCAACTTTTGTTTATACATGCTTTACAATTTCAGATTTTTCTCCCTCCCCCCCTCCCTCCCCCCTCCCCTAGACAGCAGGTAATCTGATATAGGTTATATCTATATATCTCTATACATATACATATAGATATATATACACACACACACATATATATATATATCTCCAACATTTATTATCTTCCTTTTTTGTCATTTTAGCCAATCTGATAGGTGTCAGGTGGTACCTCAGAGTTGTTTTAATTTGCATCTCTCTAATCATTAGAGATTTAGAGCATTTTTTCATATGGGAATAGATGGCTTTGGTTTCTTCATCAGAAAACTGCCTGTTCATATCCTTTGACCATTTCTCAATTGGGGAATGACTTGGATTCTTATAAATTTGATTTAATTCCCTATATATTTTAGAGATGAGGCCTTTATCAGAAGCACTGGCCTCAAAAATTGTTTCCCAGCTAAGAAATGATGAAATGAACAGCTTCCAGAGAAACCAAGAAGAGCCTTATGAAATAAATGATGCAGAATGAAGTGAATAGAACTAGAACAATTTGTGCAATGATAACATTGTAGAGAAAATCAACTTTGAAAGTCTTAGAACTCTTATCAATGTGATGATAAATCACAAGATCTAAAGAATGAAAATGAGACACATTACTCACCTAGACATTTTCTGATATGGCCAACGTGGGAATTTGTTTTGCTGGATTATGGAGCTATGTCAAGTCAACAAGCATTTATTAAGCTAGTACAATGTGCCGGGCATCTGCTAACACCATGTACTGAGCACTTCTGTTGTCTATTTTTAGTAAAATTTGTTCAACAGGAGGAAAGTAGTGGGAGGGAGACATTCATTTAAAAACAACTGGGGGCAGGGGGGATACATATAAGGACAAAACCTAGACTTGCACAAGAAAGCCAAGAGTAGATATTGATCTGCACTGATGGAGGTAGTACTGTGTGGTTAAGATTACAGATCCATGGAAGTAGTTAAATTAATTTTTTTGAATTGCAGATAAATAAGTAGAACAGTGAAGAAGTTAACTATACTATTTTCAAACCCTTAGCCTTTTTTTCCCCTGGTGGATCTCAGCCCTCTCCTCAAGGCATCAGCTCTGGTGAGTCATTCTTACTAGAAAGACAAAATTTGAGTTTTTCCTCCCCCCGCCCCACCTCATTCTCTCCACTCCCACCCCCTCCTGTTAACAAGAAGAAATTCCCTTACTGTGGCAGGTGTGTTTAACTTATCTCATCATATTACTAAAGCTCCAAAGTTTGGTTGCCTGGAGCAGTTCTGCACCAATGAAGAATTAAAGATATGATTCCAATTCCCCATGGCCTGAAACTCAGTTTGCACTTACTGGGTTTGATTTCAGAGTTTCTAATTTGGTGTCGGTTGAGATTACAATGTTGTAATTTAAGCATCAGTCCCCTGTAGGCTGAATAGACTAGACACTGCTTGAGAGTAATTGATGAATAAGGGGGCTTTCCATTGTACCTGTCAGCAGCTCTGGGTTGAAACCCAAGCTCACCAAGTCTCAGGTCTCATGCTTCAAATTTACTGATCTGGTTTTCCTGCAATTTCTCTTACATCTTAAGCCAAAACTCAGTGATCCTATTCCTTATGGGGCTCTTTACTCAAAATACTAAAATTGTCCTGCTGTGCTGCTATAAACTTACACATGGAGCTTAATAGATTTGAATTCATTCTTGTATAAAATGAAATAAAGGTAATTAGAGTAATTAACAGAACCTAAGGCAACTGCATTAAAACCAAATATTAAGGATCTTTTCATTTTGAACCAGACTTGTAATTTCATTGGCATAGGAAACTCCCTCTACCAATGCAGATTTCCAATTGCCGCTCACAGTCCTAGAAAGTTGTCTGGGGCACTGAGAAGTTGTGACTTGCTCAGGGACATGCAGTTAGTAACCTAGCACTTCCTGACTCCAAAGCTGGCTAACCAATGTTTTCTCTATATAGAGGGTCTTATAAACACATGAAGTACAGAAAAGATGTTTAAAGGAAGTAATTTAGTCACATGTCAGGTAAAGAAAGCCAGGCATAAAACTGAAGACTGGACCATTATTCATCAACCAGGCCTCACCCTTGAGGGAAGAAGAATGAGTGACTAGGCATTTTCTTGGTACATTTAGCTCATATTTTTATATGAGGCAAATCTTGTTTCTCAGTCCTGATTTAGCACATTATTTCTTCCTAGACACAAGTGGAAGATGGGGGAGTTATGGAGAGATGACATAGCAGAGATTTCAAAGATCTTATCTGCTCAATAGTACCCCTCAGAAACAGCAATAAAAGCACAAAAAAGAAAAAACAGAAGCACCCAACATATTTTTAAAACTACTCAAAGTTTTCTTGTACAAAATGATAATATGGAAATGTTTTATATGATTGCACATGGATAACCTATATCAAATTGCTTACTATCTCAGAGAGGAAGGAGGGAAAGAGAGAAGGGAAGAATAGAATTTGGAACTCAAAGATTAAAAAAAGTTAAGAATTCTTTCAACTTGTAATTGGGGAAAAATAAAATATTATTAAAGAATTTATAAAGGCTACACAAAGAAATGACCAAACAAAAGAAAAGCTCTAATACAACGAGAAAAACATATTTGTGAAAATATTCAAACAACAGTAATACCACAAAGCTGAAATTTTCTCAATAAAATAAAATAGCTAATAAATACACTGAAGGAATTAAAAGGAAGAAATATAATTAGCAAAAGTATCATAAGATAAAGGAACTGTGACTACAGAATCTCAGAAAAAGAAGATGATGAAACTTAACAGTTTAAAAATATCTATGGGGGCAGCTAGGTGGCACAGTGGAGAAAGCACTGGCCTTGGATTCAGGAGGACCTGAGTTCAAATCCAGTGTCAAACACTTGACACTAGCTGTGTGACCCTGAGCAAGTCACTTAACCCTCATTGCCCTGCAAAACAACAACAACAACAACAACAACAACAAACCTATGGAAAATATAAACAAAACAATCCCTTCAATGAAAAACAATTATTTTGCTAACAGATAGAATAGTGGAAATTGAAGCAGCAGAAAAATGATTCCCCAAAATGACTCAATTGGAAAAATATTTCAAAGCTATGCATATAAAAAGGATAGCTCTTGAGGATGGAACAAAGACAAAAGAAAAACTTTTAATAATTGATCTTCCTGAAAATTTTGAAGAAGAATTTGGCTACAATATTTCAGGAACTCATACAAGAAAATATCAAAATACTAAAAAAGAGATACAGATTATAAATGAACAGAAATTGTTTCAACAGGGTTGAACTCCAACCCACTGGGCAGAGTGGAACCCCAGACTTCATGACTTTAATGTTAAGGAGATGATTTTATATGTAAACATTAAGAAATGGCACACATAGATCTATGTGCATATGCATACATGCTATATCTATATCTATCTATAAAGAGAGAGAAAGAAAGAAAAAAGAAGGAAGGAAGGAAGGAAGGAAGGAAGGAAGGAAGGAAGGAAGGAAGGAAGGAAGGAAGGAAGGAAGGAAGGAAGGAAGGAAGGAAGGAAGGAAGGGAGGGAGGAAGGAAAACACTCCACACTAAGGTGGCACCTTAGGAACAAGGTATAGCACTCTCTCTTTTAATCCTTTTCACTGACCAATCCCAACTTCATTGTAAATACCCCTAGGATACCACCCTGCTTGGTCAGGGTAAGAGGAAGGGGTATGAGAAGACTAGACATTCCCTTCATCTTTCCCCTGATGTGGGCTCAGACTTGTGGTGGCATCTGGCCGTTTCTTCCCTGCCTGGGTCATGACACCTTTTTTAAAGTGAGGAATTATCTGGTTTAGGGCACTAATAAAGCTATGGTATTTTTTAAAGTTTCTTCATCTGTAAAATGAGAATAATAACTACTTCACAGGGTCATTAGGATTAGAGGAGATAATATTTGTAAAGCACTTAGCACATTGCCTGGCACATAGTAGACACTTAAATGTTTTCTTTTTTCTTCTGAAGCCTTTAAAAATATGTAGAAATATTATTCATACATCCCAGAGAAATGGAAAGTGCTCTCCACTGAGACTGAGAAGAGATCTCAGTTCTGGGCCCAAATCTGCCATTACCTAGTTCTAGGAGTTTAAAGAGCCATTTAACTTGGAATGAGGGATCTCCATGGTTCGTTCCAGATTAAAAATTCTATGACTCCATGGCAATGGATTTGGAAACTTAAATTTGCCTCTGCTTCTAATATGGATCTTGGAAAAACAGATCTCTGTGTTTCTCTTTTTCTTCAGCTACCCCAGTTATAGGAAATGGTGATGAAATAACTGTTAGCCTGCCCCTAATTTCAAAGAAATGTAAGGATTCATGCAGAAATCACTAAAATGCTCTGAGGTCTTGGGATAAAAGTATTATAAAAGTAGGACAAATTATTCTATGGATGTATCTGTCTGCAGTTATTTTGAAAATCAGCAGCCTAGTTTTATATCTGTACTTGACTTTGTAATCTGTATTTAAAATCTCCCATAAACTCCTGGAGAGTAGGGACTATTTAATTTAATTTTATATCTGTATCCCCAGCATCTAGCCCGGCACATAGTAGGTGCTTAATAAATGCCCGTTGATTTTTTTTTTAAGAAAAGAAAATCAGCAGTTTTATTTTAAATAAAATAACAACTGAGTCTATCCTAAAGGTAAGGGGAAAAATATCACAAGTGGTGAGGTCCTGAAACCTTCAACTTAATTATATGGAAAGCACATTATTAATCTTCAGGTTCTACATAAATGTCAGCCTTTCCCCTCTCCTTTTACAGAAACCTGAGTGGGTGGCTCCTCCTGGATCATTTCCCAAGCACTGGAGACAGCTCCTCAGGCACTGGCACTGGTAAACGATTGCTGCATCTTGCAGAAGCGCAGGTCTTTTAGTCCTGAGGTGGCACCCATGTCCAGCCCCACAAAGCCAGAGAATAAGCCATGACATCACCCACATTACATTTTTATTGCAGCAAATATCAAGCATTGTATTATAACATATATACCTTGCACCGCCTCAATTAGTATTTCATGGAGATTGCCAGCTGCTTTTTATTTGGATTTAGCATTTCAGCACAGGCACACAAAAGCCACACGTTGGGGAGGAAATATATTTAATTTTATTTCTCTCCCACACCACAAAGGATTAAAAATAAATTATACGTAGTTTCTCAAACAAGCTGAAAGTCTCAGATGAAAACACCATTGTTTCTCCTTCCATCTTGAAGAGGATGCCAATTGACCAGCTATGTTAGAAGAGGAGTGGGGGGGGGGGTCATGAAAAGAATGCTATTTTTTGTTTGTTTTTGGTTTTTTGGCAAGGCAATGAGAGTTAAGTGACTTGCCCAGGGTCACACAGCAAGTGTCAAGTATCTGAGGCCGCATTTGAACTCAGGTCCTCCTGACTCCAGGGCTGGTGCTTTATCCACTGCGCCACCTAGCTGCCCCTTAAGAATGCTATTTTTAATGATAGTCAGAATCCAGATGAACTTCCCACTGCTTCTTTATTTGTTGTTGTTGTTTTTTTTTTTTGCAGGGCAATGGGGGTTAAGTGACTTGCCCAGGGTCACACAGCTAGTAAGTGTCAAGTGTCTGAGGCCGGATTTGAACTCAGGTACTCCTGAATCCAGGGCCAGTGCTTTATCCACTGCGCCACCTAGCCGCCCCCTCCTCTGCTTCTTTAAACAAAAGGATCTCATACCTCGAAAGCAATTTCATCTATTCCTTTTGATTTCATTAGCATTGTTATGTATATGACTCCCTAATCTGTGTCTCCAGCCACAGCGCTTCCCCAGTGCACTTGTCCACCTGTCTCTAGGGTTGTTCTACCTAGAACCTCAAACTCAGCTTCTCCAAATCTTAAGTTACCCATTTCCCCCCCGCAAACCCTCCCCCCCCCCCCCCCCCCCGCTTCTCCTTTGCCTTTTTCCTCATCCAACATAACTAATGCATTACCACGATCTGTTGGTTCTGCTTCCAAAATTTGTAGTTGTTTAGTTTCAGTTGTATCTGACTCTTTGTGACCCAGTTTGGGGTTTTCTTAGCAGAGATACTGGAATGGTTTGCCATTTCTTCTCCAGCTCATTTTACAGATGAGGAAACTGAGGCAAATGGGGTGAAGTGACTTGTCTGGAGTCACACAACTAGTCATTTGAACTCAGGTCTCCTGACTCCAGGCTCAGCCCTCTATCTACTACATCACTTAACTGTCCTAACTACATAAAAGCTTTCAAATATGCCCCTTCCCATTCCCATTGCCACCAACCTAGTTCAGGTCATCACCACCTTTCTCTTAGACTATTGGAATAGCCTCTGAACTGATTTGCCCTCTTATGGTCTCTCTCTTTGCAAATTAATCCAAAAGACATCTGCCAGAGCAATCGTTCTTAAACACACAGTTCACATCAGGTCAAAAATCCTGCTAACCAACATTCAATAACTCCCTGTGGTTTAGAAAATCAATTCTAAACTTAGTTTGCCTTTCAAGACTCTCCACAATCTGACTCCATCACTCACCTTCACTAACTCTATATCCCAGTCCAGTTATTCTCAAAGTTTGGTCTGCAGATCTCTGGGGGTCCTGAGCATTTTTCAGGGGGTCCATGAGGTTAAAAATATTTCCATAACACTAAGAAGTTTTCATTTCCAATGGTGGTAAAATAACACATAAAAACCCCATAAACAAAAGCTCTTTGCAGGGTCCTCAATAATATTTTTTTAACAGGACAATGAGGGTTAAGTGACTTGCCCAGGGTCACACAGCTAGTAAGTGTCAAGTGTCTGAAGCCGGATTTGAACTTGGGTCCCCCTGAATCCAGGGCCCGTGCTTTAAAAAAAAGGGTGTAAAGAGACCCTGAAACCAAAAAGTTTTAGAATTATTGCCCTAGGAAAAACTGAACTCCAATAGCCACTGAACCCTTCTTTTCTTCTTCCTACCTGTATCCCTTTGCTCAAGTCATTTCCTAGCCATGGCATGCATGCCCCCTTCCCTCCCTCACTCTATCTGTTGAAATCTTTCTCATTTTCAGGACCCATCTCAAGTGCTACCTTCTCCAGGAAGCCTGCTTGGATTCCCTCCCCTCTACCTCCTGTGAGGTGTGATCATTTCCTCTTCCACACTCTCTTAGTACTTTGTACTTCTTTTGTGTACCTACCACATTTTAATTTGCCTTTGTAGCTATTTGTGTGTCTGACATCTTCTCTACTTGACTTTAAGTTTCTGGAGGACAAGAACTATGACCTGTTCATCTCTAGATCCCTATTTAGCCTATAGGTTATTAATGATTTTAATGAATTGATTCAAATTCATTTAATCATTCAACAAGCATCTATTAAGTGGGCAGCTAGGTGATGCAGTGGATAGAACACTGGACCTGGAGTCAGGAGGACCTGAGTTCAAATCCAGCCTCAGTCACTTGACACTTACTAGCTGTGTGACCCTGAGCAAGTCACTTAACCCCAAATGCCTCAACAACAACAAAAGAAGAAAAAATCTTTAAAAAAACCCCACAATCATCTATTAAGTGACTACTGTGTGCCCAAAACTGTACCAAATTTGGGGAATACAAAGACAAAATGAAATAGTTCTTTCCCACAAAGACCTTTGATTCTTTCAGGGGAACAACATGTACACAGACAATTGAAGCCTTAATATAAATTCCAGGGAGAGGACACTAGCAACTGTGGGGAGGGATGGGTACAGACTTAGGGGTGGGAAGTTGGAGATGGCTTTCTTGTAGAGGATGGCTCTCAAGCTGAGCCCTGAAAGAAGCTAAGGTAATGATGAGAAGGGAGTGCATTCTAGGCATGGGACACAGTATATGCAAAGGCACAGAGATGGAGATGGAATATAGCATGGGGAAGAGCAAGTAGGCGGTTTTGACTGGAACATATTATGCATGAAGACAAGTGTAAAGTCTGGAAAGGTAGACTGAAACTGGATTATACAGGACTTTAAAAGCCAAAGCAAGGAATGTGTACTTTTCCCTAGAGGCATTTGGGAGCTATAGGAGAATCTTAAGTAGGTAAGTGGTCTAGTCAGACATGTACTTTAGAGATATCAATTTGTTAGCTCTGCAGAAGGAGGATTTCAGAGAGGAGAGGCTGGAGACAGGCTACCAATGAAAAGTTTAATACTATAGTCCTGGCAAGAAGAGGATCTGGGGGCCCAAACTAAGGTGATGATTGTATGAGTAGAATGAATAAACGAATGAAGTCTTTCTTAAGCAAAATGTGCAAAGTACTGTGTTAAGCCCTGGGGATATAATTAGAAAAGTGAGACTCTTCTCAAGGACCTCACATTTTAATGGGGCGGAAACAACACATATGGAAGATTTCAGCCACAAGTCAGATCAAACTGTCCCATGGTGCCTAGGGAGCAGCAGCAAAGCAGACAGTAACACCTCTTCTTTAATGTCATTTCCAGTCATAAAATGATATCATTTTCTGGTGCTGAACCATTTGACAATGCCAAAGACTTTGGTGATAACAACTTTCTTTTGGGGGGTCTTCATTCAACATGGTACCTGCAGGAGTAGTTGTTCAACTGTATTTCCACAGGAGTGTCTTTCCAGGATCATGGTTGCAGGTATTGGATTGGAAGCATTGCTCTTACAAAGGCCCTTGGATTCAGAGTCTTGGGCTGTCTGTATTATGGTGCTCAAGGTGGTGATGGTGGGTTGACTTGCCTGGCTTTCCCTCTGGGTGTCCTTGTTGCTTCAGTGAGGCTGCCTTGCCTGGCCTGTAAGTGGTAGTTGGTTAGCAGTTGATGAGGATGGCTGACTCCTCCACAGGGACTGCTTCCCTGGATGATGGCTGTGAAGGCTGGGATAATCACAGGACCAGGGCCGCTCTGCCTATCTGCCCATCGTCAGTGGTTGGCCATCATTTGTTGCTGCTGGTGATATGGAAGGTATACCCTTCTCCACAGTGATTTCTCCCTTCAGTGATGACTGCAGGGCCTGGACTAGAAGCATGTTTAGTGATTTAGGGAGCACTTCTACTCCCAAGGATATTGAGTTCAGGGTCCTGGACTATCTCCATCAAGGTCTGAGCGGAGTTGTTAGTCAAAGTGGTGATAGTTTGACCTGCCTGGCTTATGCTGCCCCTTAGTCACCTGAGAAAGGAAAGAGGTGCAAGAGATTTTGTGGCAATAGAATCCATAAGATGTGGCAGCTGATTGGATGTGAAGGGATTAGAGGAGGGAGAATAAAAAATGACTGCAAAGTTGTGAACGTGGGTGATTAGAAGCACTGTGGTATAGAAGTAGGGGAGTTAAAAGGGGAAGGCTATGAAGGAAAACCTAATGAATTGGTTAATAAATAATAATAGCTGCTAGTATTTATATAGCACTTTGTTTTGCAAAACACTTTATACAAGTTATCTCATTTGATCTTCACAACAACTCTGAGCTATTTATTATTATTATTATTATTCCCACTTTACAAATGGAAAAATTGAGGTTCACAGAAGTGAAATGATTTGCTTAGCATCACACAGCTAGCAAGGGTCTGAGGCAAGATTCTCTTTTTTGACATGCCTATGAGGCATCCAGTCTAGAGTACGGGGACTACAGCTACAAATGATGTTTACTCCTGTGTTTTTCTTCTTTTTTCTTCCGACCTTTGTGCCTCCATTTTAAGAAGAAAATTTACAGAAATATTTCCAATACATGCTCCTTCTTCAAAAACCACTAGGTGGCATAGTGGATAGAGTAATGGATCTGGAATCAAGAAGAGATGAGTTCCAATGTGGCCTCAGACACTCTAGCTGTGTGACCCTGGGCAAGTCACTTAACCCCAATTGCCTTAAACATCCAGGGCGATCTCAAGTCATCCTGATGTCTATCTTGCCACTGAAGGAGAGAGTGAGGTTGGTGGCCTTGCACAGCCCTGCCTCACTTAAATCCAATTCACTGCAAATCATGACATCATTGATGTCATGATCCTGACAAAAACCAACAATAACTAGCTGTGTGAATCTAGGCAGGTTGCTTACCTTCTGTCTGCCTCAGTTTCCTGATCTGTAAAATCAGGATAATAATAGTACAATAGTAGGTTTTATCTATCTATCTAATATATATATATAAATTCATGTATATGCTGGCTATTATTATTAATATTAATATTTTTCCTGAGTTAAAAGTTTTAGCCCAAGTATAAGCAGAGACTTTTCTAAACAGAATTCTCTTCGTCCTAACCAGACCAGAACAAAATAACACAGGAATACAAATTAGTACATGAGATGAACTAAGAACTAAGACTATGACTCTGAGAGGAACTAGGACACAGAGAAAATATGTTTTGATAGGAATTAACAAGTTGAGAGATGAAGAAAAGCCTCCTCCCTCCCCCCCCCCCAATAGAGCCTGAGTGGTTCCCAGCCCTGCTACTTACAATTTATGTGACTTTAGGCAAATCACTTAGCCTCTGTGGACCTAAGTCACTTCATTTGTAAGACTACAGGGGAACCATGTACTGGATCATTAAGGTTCCTTCCAACCCTAAAGACTATGTTCTGTTCTAGGGCCTTGGGGGTGGCTAGTACACTGAAAACAGTTGGATGATAAATTTTTTCAACTTCATAATTTTCTCTTGGACAAACTCTTCTCTCAGCCTCCACTTTAAAGACAGCAACAAAATTTATTGATGTTAAAATGAATCAAAATCTCTTCAAATTCTCCCTTCCTTCAACAATTTCTTGATATCCTAAGGGGAAAAAAAGTTTCCACTTGGAATAGAAGACTAAACTATAGAAAACTCAAGGGCTTTTGGTTTTAAGGAAGTTAATTTACAGGTGATGAAAAGAGTTTTTTAAAAATCTAATATTCACAACTTATTCTTTCCTCTCAAAGTTTCTGGCTAGGTTCATTGTCAACTTTGATTCCAGGCAAAGAAGGACTAATTAGCTGCTATAGTCTAGGACTCAGAATTCCTCCCCTGAATTAGAGATGCTTTGAGGGGGACAAGACTATTTTGTCTTCTCAACTTACAGAACAAAAGAGGGACACACAGATGAGGGGAGGGGGTAAGAGGCAAAAGTAAAGAAGTAAATGATAATTAGTTCTCCCTTCCCAATCCCAGACAGTTAATTGCAGATGGTTACACCTCAAATGCTACCCCTCCCAAGAAACATATTTAAATTTAAATTTAATTTAATTTTAATTTAAAGAAGAGTTTTCTGGAGCAAAGTCTTAACCCAAAGAAATGGATCTAATTATGAACTTTTAGGCAGATGATATTGCTAAAAAGTGGACTTTTCATTGCCTTTTCAATCACACCAGATAAGTATAAGGTGCTATCGGACCATGACCCAAATGACTTTCTAAAGAATAATAAAGAGAGCAGCTGGGTGGCGCAATGGATAAAGCACCGACCCTGGATTCAGGAGGACCTGAGTTCAAATGTGACCTCAGACACTTGACACTTACTAGCTGTGTGACCCTGGGCAAGTCACTTAACCTTCATTGCCCTGGCAAAAAAAAAAAAAAAAAGGAATAATAAAGAAAGCCCTTCTCTTCAGTGTTGCAGCTCCCCAAAACTAGCTATTTAGTGTAGGGGGCCAAATTTAATATATGGAGAGTTAATTGGGTGACTCACCGAAATATTAGGGTCCTGGAAATAATGAGGGACCTCTAAGTTCAAAGCTCCCTCCCCTCCGAATTGCCTTTTTAGATATTTCTCCCAGGCCAATAAGAAAGGAGCCTTACAACTTCTTTTCCACAAAAGGATCAGATTTTATTACTTGGGAATTAATTAAACAACAAAGGTGAAATTAATTAAAATCAAAGATAAGGAAATAGGGAAAAAGAAAACAGTTAAATTCTCCTAGCTCTAACCTAAGTCTATACAATTCCCAGCTCATTTCCAATTAAGCTAATTCAAAGGAATGCAGTGCTTTTGTGTTCACTCACCACACCTGGGACATCTGCTAGTTGCTCTTGCCACCGGAAAGGCCTCCGAGGAGGGAGAGCGGGAGAGCGGGCATTCTGGAAGCGACTCAGCCTCCCCTCAGTGAGTGTTCAATCTTCCTCCCTCAAAAGGGGAGGTCCTTCAAAAACTGCCTATGGAGAGGTTTCTCCTTTTGACCTCAGTAGCATACATAACTTCAGGGTGGGCAAATCAAAGATTGATTTTTAGAGGCAGAGAGGTATTATTACCTTACCCTCAACTTCAATTTTAAAAGGATATGTAAGTTCCTACTACTATTATGAATAATAATAATTATCACTTATGAAATACTTTAAGAAATCCAGACCTGAACATATTTGCTTTACAAACCAAAGATAAATATAACAACCAAGGACAAAAACAACAACAACAGAGAGACCATTAAGAAATTTCTTCCTTAATGTAAACAAGCTAAACTAGATAAAGGTAGAAGTCAAATAGAAATGATGGTGGAAAATTAGGTCTGAAAAGTCATGAACTAAATCACATAACTCCCATTTATGTGTTAATCAATGTTTTGTTGGGGGATTTTTTGGTGGTACTAAATTACAAAAGGGGGGTATGTATATAAAGGAGGGGGAAAAGGAGATAGAGGGGAATACGTGATATACCCATATCAGGTCAAAGTGAAGGAAAAATAACCCCTGTTGTCTCTCAGGAAAAGGAAGCCCACAAAAGGATGTATGAGGAAGCAAAAATAAAGACTGCAAAATGGGGAAATCTTGTTTCAATGGTGGAAGGGATTGTTGTTCAATCATTTCAGCCATGTCTGATTCTGTGTGACCCCATTTGGTTTTTTTTTGACAAAGATACTAGAGTGCTTAGCCATTGTCTCCTTCAGCTCACTGATGAATACTCCCATTGTGGAGGGGAGGGGGAAGATATTCTATAAGAGAAGATGGGGACCTTATAATGAATATAATCTACAGGGATTTGGTCCTCAAAAAGAGATCACTCATCCTACTTTAGGAAGAGAGGAATCAGAGATCCTAACACTCAGAAGAGTAGGACGGTGTGGATCCAGGGTGGAGATTTCAAGACAAATGAGGAAAAAGTTATAGTGGTAAGGGCAAAAATTAATAATAAAGTGTCTACTTAGGAACATAGGAAAATTACTACTGTGGGACAATAACATCTTATTGCCTGCAGGAATTGATATTTCTAAAAGTGAGGCACAAATTAGAAAGGGGACCAGAGAGTTATTACAAGGTAATAACATAGAAACTGTTTAGAAGAAACTCAAAATAGGAACCTTAGAATCCATAAGGAATACAGAGACTAAAGAAGGGTTAAATAATTGAAAGGGCCATGAATCAAAGCACAGAAGTTTAGAATAGACAGAAAGAGAATTTTAAATAATGAAGAGAACAAGTGAAAGAAATCCCTTTTAGGAAAAAGTCACCAAAAAATTGTTTTAAACTAACGGACAAAAAAAAATGTTGTGGCATTTTAAAGTCAATCTCAAGTTTAATTGAGGTATATACATTTTACTGTTATAGGGGCATATCAGATACATTTCTTTCCTTTTTTGGGGGTGGGGGTGGGGCAGTGGGGGTTAAGTGACTTGCCCAGGGTCACACAGCTAGTAAGTGTCAAGTGTCTGAGGCCGGATTTGAACTCAGGTACTCCTGAATCCAGGGCCGGTGCTTTATCCACTGTGCCACCTAGCCGCCCCATATCAGATGCATTTGATTAAATATGAAGAAACTAATGCAAACAAAGGTTGAATTACTTTCCCCGGGGTCATATAGCTAGGAAGAGTCTAAGGTTGGATTTGAACCCAGGTCTTCCTGACTCCAAGCCTAGCATTCTGTTTACTGTACCATCTAGCTACCCAAGAAACAAGATGACTTCATCAGCTTTCTATGAAGGAAGTGTACTGGAGAGAGACAGAAAGTTTCAAAAATAACATTCCAATGACAAAAACACAAATTATTCTAGTGAAGAAGGGGCCAGTAAAGGGAATTAACAAGGAGACCAAAAAGCTGCAAACATAGGGAATTTATTGATCCGTTAATACAGAAGATGGAAGCAGGGGCAGGTATCTGAGACCACAACTGATCAGAACTTAATTGGAGTACCAACTCCAATTTGAAGCACCTGGACTTTAAGAAAGATGTTGATAAGCGGCAGAGTGTGGGAGGCAGGAACAAGGACAGTGAAGGGACTTTAAAACATGGCTTACATGGACCAATTGAGGGAATTGGAGATATTTAGCTTTGAAAATATATGTATATAACCTGGTTGCAATCTTGTGGAGTGGGGAGGAAAGGAAGGGAGGGAGGGAGGGAGAAAAATTTGGAACTCTAAATCTTATAAAAATGAATGTTGAAAACTACCCTTACGTGTAACTGGAAAAAATAAAATAAATGTTTGTTGCTAAAAAAACAAAAGAAAGAAAATATATGTAGGGGGTTGTGATACATGTATTGACATATTTAAAAGGGACCAATTGGACTTATTTTTCTTGTCCCCAGGGAACAGTATTAGGGTCAATACAGAGAGAGGGTAGGGCTTGATATGGGGAAAAATGACAATTAGAGCTGCCCCAAAATGGAATGAGGTATCTTGGGAGGCAGAGAGTTCCCTACTACTAGAGATATTTAAAGGAAGGCTGGGTGACTCCCGCTAAAAGACCTCTGAGGTCACTTCTGGTTATGAGATTCTATGATTTTACAATAATGAATGTAAAAGGGTAGCAATGTACCCCTACCAGACGCCATCTAGAAGATTATATTCAATTCTACATGCCATATTTGAAGAAGGACATGAACAAGTTAGACAGTAATCAGGATAGTGAAAGGATTTGAAGCCATGTTACATGAGGTCCAGAGAAGGATTCTGAGATGTTTAAGATGGAAAACATAAAGGGGACACAATGTCTTCAAATATTTGCAGAGCTTTTACCCAAAACGGGGACAAAATGTGTTCTTTACTTAACCCCACAGGGGAGAACTAGGACTAGTGGCTGGAAGTTACAGAGAGATAACTTTTATTTCAACGTAAGAAAAATTTGCTAAGAACTAAAGTCATAGGGGCAGCTAGGTGGCGCAGTGCATAAAGCACTGGCTCTGGATTCAGGAGTTCAAATCTGACATCAGACACTTGACACTTATTAGCTATGTGACCTTGGACATTTCTCCGTTCCACCCCCCCCCCCAAAATAAAAAGAACTAAAATCATTCATAAGGGGAATGGGATGTCTTTGGAAGTAGCAAGTTCCCCATTACTGGAAGTACTCAATTGGAGACTGGACAACCGTTTGCCACAGACCCTGCAGAGAATCCTTCTCCTCCAAGTATGAGTTGGATTAAATGACCTGTAAAGTCCTTTGAGACTCTGAATTCCTATAAAAGCAAATCAAGCTGGAGCAAACATGGTTTGTTCCAAAAAATGAGACAGTTTTCCAGTTTTCTGTAGCATTTATCATCTATTCCACTAAATCACTTAGGCAATTAGTCATGTAATGGTTGATATTACCTGTTTCCTGCATGTAATTATTTTCTCCCCAATTAAATGGTATTATTTTAGAGGGTTGAAACTGGAAGTGTTTTCTGCTTTTGTACTGTTTCCCACAGAGCCTAGTACAGATAATAGTAACTTAACTGACACTTGGTAAAATGAATTGAATCTTGTGAATATCTCAAATATTTTAAGTGTCATGTCCTCAATAGATAATCAGCAAATGCTTGAAAATAAAGATTAGAATGATGAGGACTCAAATTCAATAAGGCTTTATTAGTGCTCTTACAACATGTAGATTGATAGGCACTTGGGGAAGTAGATTAGATTGTGACTTTCTCCAGGGCAGGAACCATCCTTTGTCTTTTCTTTGTAATCCTAGTGCTTAAAATAGTGCCTGGCACATTAGTAGGTGCTTAATAAATGCTTATTGACCAACTGAGATGCCCTATTCCTGTCTTCTGTTCTCATGACACTTATAGTCAATGAGGAGGATATGATGTATATGCAAATAATTATAATACAAAATAGGACATGATAAAAGTCCCAGAAAAATACAACAAATTGTTATATGAGCTCCAAGGAGGGGAGGTTTATTTCAAGCTGGTGTTGGGAGTCAAAGATCAAAACAGACTTTGTAAATAAGGTAGCATTTGAACCAGGTCTTGAGGAATTCAACATGGCAGGTGGGGAGGAAGAAGGGAAGACCAGGATGTTGAGTGAATTTGGAATAGCTTCATAAATTGATGATTTGGATGGTGTGTCTATATTTAGCCTGAAAATGTGTAGGACAGGGGGCAGCTAGGTGGCACAGTGGATAAAGCACTGGCCCTGCATTCAGGAGGACCTGAGTTCAAATCCAACCTCAGACACTTGACATTTATTGGCTGTGTGACCCTGGGCAAGTCATTTAACTCTCACTGCCCCACAAAAAAAAAGAAAGGAAAAAAAAAAAAGAAAAGAAAATGTCTAAGCCAAGATATGACAACTGTCTTTAAGTATTTGAAGGGTTGTCCTAAGGAAGATGGATTACACTTGTGTTGTTTGACCTCAGAGAGTAGAATGGATCCAGTGAATGGAATGTTCAGGAGCAACAGATTTCAGCCTAATATGAGGAAAAACTTCCATAATAATTAGAAATGTTCAGAGCTGCCCACCCTACCACTAAAGATTTTCTAGTGGAGGCTGAATGGCCACTTGTCATTGATACCATGAAGTAAACTGAGGCTTAGGCATGAATTGAACTACACTATTTCAAAGGTTCCTTCTACTCTGAGATTTTATTATTTTATGATTTGGCTGCCTAAGTGAACTATGTGTAAACCTTGGACAGGATCAATAGAAATTGGTACCAAACAAGTACCAGTAAGGACCCGATACAAAATTAATTTATTTGGGGGATTTCTTTAAGAGTTCCTTAATGTAGTAGTCCAAGGGGAATAGTTATAGGAAGGTATAGGGAAAGTCATGATGAATTAGGGACATTCTGGGAAATTAACAGCAAGAACAGCTGCTACACTTTATGGTTTTTAACATCATGCCTTGTACAGTCTAATGATGTGCACCTAGTGGGCACTCAATAAATAGTAATGATCATTTTGTTTATGATAATGGTGATTCTCAGCCCTGCAGTTAAAACAGTCCTGTGCCTTAATGTCTTCTATATGGTTTCTGGCTCTTTCTCCAACTTATTTTATCCCTTTACTCAAGTCATTTAGCCATCTGTGCCTCCCGCTTCCCCATCTGAAACACTTCCTACAGAAAATCTTTGTGATATGCTTTGAGATCCTCCAAGGAAACATTGTACTACGTATAACTACAAAGTAGATATCAATGAACCGATTCCTTCGAGGGGTGTAAACTTGAAGGCGATGAGAGCTCTATGAAGCAAAATTAGCACTTCAGCCTAAATAATACCCGAATGACCTGAAGTTCTTGATGCAGAAGTTCACAATATTACATTCAGCAGGATGTGCTCTTTTAGGGTTAATGTTGGTCAATAAATATCTTTAAAATGTATAGGTTTCTTGCTTCATTTTTAACATAAGCTAACAACAAAATGTATCAGCAAAAGAGAATACAGTCTGGTCACATAGGGAGTGAGTGATAACTGATGGACAAGCCTGCATGTGGCATGACCCATTTCATGGAGTCTAGAGAATGTCAAGATGTCTAGAGAATAAATTAAATACCCATCCCCTGCCTCCAACATGTTGTGTGAACTCTCTTTGGTGAATACACAGAATGGGTAGACATACCCATCATAACAATATCATCATCTACTGAAAGGCTGAAGTAATGTGTTATATACATTAGATTTACTCCAACAAAAAAAAATCCCAAACACCAATGCTTCTTAAAAGTACTGGCGCAATGAATAAAGCACCAGCCCTGGATTCAGGAGTACCTGAGTTCAAATCCAGCCTCAGACACTTAACACTAGCTGTGTGATCCTGGGCAAGTCACTTAACCCCTTTTAAGGGCTAAAATTCTAGCTAGTCTGTCTAAAATATCTAATGAATGGTCGCCAATAAATTATAAGCTTTAGCAAGAGTTAGACTTTTAAGCATTTATTAAGGAGAATAAGAATTTGGTAAAGAGAGAGAGAAAGGCCTAGATTCCTATCTATTAAAGGGAGACCATATTTCTAGCTCCACTCTCCACCAGAGTCCAGAGGAAAGAGAGTGAGACCGAGCGCCAGTCTCTTCCTTCCTCCTCCCACTAGCCCGCTCATTTCCTGACACCAAAGAAAAGACTCCTGGTCTTGCCCTCAAAGACCTTCACTTCATGGGTGGATCTCTTCTACAGTAAGTCTCCAGCAGGTGGCGTTATTCCAATCGTTATACCCCAATTGCTTCACCTCCCCCCCCAAAAAAAGTACTTGACTAAATATACAATGACCTTTGTTTTAGTTTTAAAACAGTTTTATGCTCTTCCCTCCTCATTTCTGCCTCCTGGCTTCCCTGATTTTCTTCAAATCCCAACTAAAACCCCACCTTCTACTGGAAAGTTTTCCTGATATATATTAATGCTAACGCCTTCTCTGTTGATTATCTGCAATTTATCGTATTTGTAGCTTGTCATACATAGTTCTTTGCTTATTCTCTCCCTCATTAGATTGTGAGCTCCTTGAGAAGGGGTACTGTCTTTTGCCCTTCTTTGCATCCCCAGAACTTAACACAATGCCTGGCACATGGTAGATGTTTAATGTTGATTGACGGGCTGGCTATCTGTAAAAGCAGACATGTGGAGAGGAAAAACACAGAACTATTTAAAATGTCATAGAGCAGCCACGTTTCCAAAGCCAAATAAAGGCTTGTTATCTGAGTAAATTCGCATTGAAAAATTGTATCTGGGGATTTCACCACATGTTATCTGGATAATGTGAACAAAAGTGAAACTTTTACCTTTTCATGATGCCCTGAATATCTCTGTTTCCCACCTTTCTTTAAGGCATAAGGTTTGCTTCTGGTTTTCTTGTTGATTCAGTTGAAAGTAAACAATACCTTTAACAGAAATAAGTTTCTGAGAGGAAGATTAATTTGAGAAAACTCTTATCTTGAGGATGCACCCAAAGTAAAAATAAACTGGGATGTGCTCTTCATTCTAAGTGATATGTTAGTTTATGATTAGGATAGGTTCATACATAAGTTCCCTTGATACTTTCAGAAGAGTCTCCATGGTGACAGAATGCATTGGTCCTTCTTTCTTTATTGGAGTCACAGTCACGCTAAAATAATTTTCTATGATGCTTCTTTGTTCAAGGTAATTTTAATTTTCCCAGTTTCACCATGATCTGTCACCATGATCATAGATCTAGAAACAACCTCAGGAAGTCATTTATTCTAACTCTCCTTATTTTAAAAAGTAGGAAAGAGAATCCCATGAAAGCTAAGTGACTTGCCCAAGGTCATTCAGGTAGTAAGCATCAGAGAAAAGATTTTAATCCGGGTCTTTTGAACTAGTGTTCTTCCCACTATACCATTGACTTCAGCTACTCTCGGAATAGACAAGAGTACTAAATGGTTTCTTATTTTGCCTTCTAAACAGTGTTTTCTTTCACAACATGACTAATATGGAAATATGTTTTGCATGATTGTAAATGTATAATCTATATCAAATTGCTTACTTTCTGGAGTGGGGATAGAGAACTTGGAATTCAAAAAAATTGTAATGAATGTTAAAAGTAGTGTTTACATATAATTGGGAAAAATGTTATTTTAAATGTTAAATCCTACATGGCCACTAAAATCCTTGTTGAGAAGCAGTAGGAGTGGGGGGCACCTAGGTGGCGCAGTGGATAAAGCACTGGTCTTGGATTCAGGAGGACCTGAGTTCAAATCCAGCCTCAGACACTTGACACTTAACTAGCTGTGTGACCCTGGACAAGTCACTTAACCCTCATTGCCCTGCAAAAAAAAAAAAAAGAAACAAAAAAAAGAGAAGCAGTAAGAGTCAAAATATTAGGATTTTGTTTTCCTTGGGTCTTGGAGTATTTTAAAAGTTCTTTTCCCATTCATCCAACAAATATGTAATTAGTATTCCTTCAAAAGTAAGACACTGTTCTCTACCAAATTGCTCCCATCAAATGAAGATTTTTTTTTTTAAGTGAGGCAATTGGGGTTAAGTGACTTGCCCAGGGTCACACAGCTAGTATTTGTTAAGTGTCTGAGGCCAGATTTGAACTCAGGTATTCCTGACTCTAGGGCCAGTGCTCTATCCACTGCACCACCTAGCTGCCCCAAATGAAGTTTTTTTTTTAAGGGAAAGGTCAAAGAAACACAAAGGGCAAGCTCATTTATATTTATGATGTGTCAAATTTTTTTGTGTGATATATTTTGGTGTATTACCTTAACATACCTCATCTATGTCCTGTACAGCATTTCCTTTGTAATGGATACTAAATGATATTGAATGTCTTGTCAATAAGAAAGTAAAAAGACACTTGGGATGGGGTCACTTCCTTTTTTGGGGGGGAGGGGGACAGGGCAATGAGGGTTAAGTGACTTTCCCAAGGTCACACAGCTAGTAAGTATCAAGTATCTGAGGCCAGATTTGAACTCAGATCCTCCTGAATCCAGGGCTGGTGCTTTATCCACTGCACTACCTGGCTGCCCCCAGGTCACTTCCTTTTTAAGTAGAATGGGATTAAGTCATATACAATTCTTATTAATATAGCTAAGGAATTACCAGTGTCCCAAATCTGCCCACAATCTACTGACACCTGTGTGACTTCCTAGGCATTGACTCCCCTGTTTATGTAATTTTCTCTCATTAGAAAGTAATCTGCTGGAGGGTAGGCACTGTCTTGCTGTCCTCAGTGTTTAGTACATGGCAAATGCTTAATAAGTATTTTTTAAATTAAGTGTTATTTTATCAATCAAAAATCTGCCTTCTCTCCTCCCACTGACCTCTCCCACACCCATGTCAGTGAGAAAGAAAGGAAAAACCAAATACCCATTACAAACTTATAAATTCAAGCAAAACAAATTCTTGTATTGGTCATGTCCCAAAATATACTTTTCTCAATCAGCATGCTGAGTCCATCACTGCTCTGTCAGGAGGTGGGTGGAATAATGTGTTTCATCATGAGTCCTCTGGAATCACAGACTCATGGTTGGTCATTGCCTTGATCAGAGTTCCTAAGTTTAATAAATGTTTTTATATTCATTATCAGCCCTGTGCTTTGCTTTCTCTTGCTGTCTTAGTATTTACATTCCCTCTGGTGACCCGAAGAGCAAACTAGTTTAGGAGTGTTTGAAAAGAGAAAAGAAAATCAAAGAATTTATATTTAGATGTCTTCTACTCTTTTATGAGTCATTCCCCTGGAAATCGATAGCAGCCATCTATAAACTCTACTGAGCCTGGCTCTTTTATCAGTTCCTAGTAAACATTGCTACACTTATCCTCCCAGTTACTTATTATATTTCTTTTATGTTTGTTCACAGTGTGGAATTTGATTAATCTTGAGTCTCCAGGATATAAATAGTAGGAGAGGCTCACAATAAGATTAAATTAAAGCTAATGTTTTAGATACTTTATAGTGCCTCATATTTAATTTAATTGATCAGTTCCCAGAATATCAACAGAAAAGTAGCCTATGGAACCCGAGGCAAGCAGAAGAAAGCCATTGACCCTGCCTTTGGCAGCTAAGTGGTGAAGTGGTGAGACCACTGGGCCTAGAGTTTGACTTCAGATTTTTACCAGTTGGATAATCCTGGGAAAGTTGCTTAATCACCGTCAGCCTCAGTTTCCTCAACTGCAAAATGGGAGTGATAATAGCACTTCCCTCCTAGGGTTACTGTGACAATCAAATGAACTAATATTTGTAAAGTACCTAGTGCATTTGTTTTTGTTGTCGATTAGTCGTGTCCAGTTCTTTGTGACTCCTTTTTAGGGGTTTTCTTCATAGAGATACTAGAGTGGTTTGCCATTCCCATCTCTAGCTCATTTTATGGATGAGGACATTGAGGCAAGCAAGGTCAAGGTCACACAGGGTCACACAGATAGTAAGTATCTGAGGCTGAATTTGAACTCAGGTCTTCCTGACTCCAGGCCCAGCACTCTATCCACTGTGCCACCTACCTGCATAGTAGGCATTTAATAAACGCTTGTTTCCTTCCTTCATTTCTTTCTTTCCTGTGTTAGGTCTTAGTACAGATTTAAATTCCAGCTTTAGCCTCATATATTCTGATCATCTACCATTAGTTCACATATATTCTGGCTAGAGAAATCTACTGAGAACACAAACAGATTAAATGTTGTAAAAGATCAATATTGTTTAATAAATGTTAGAGACGAATCGCCTTAGTAGAGAGTCATTTACAATGCATGTTAATACTTTGGTGGGAAACAATGTTGATTAATTTGTACTTTCTTTCCACCAGGATGGGGCTCAGAAATCTCAAAAAGGTCTTGGTTCTCATGCCGAGTGGTTGCTGTTGAGTCAGTTGCAGGGCACATTTACACAATCTAAATCAGCAAGGGCTGAGAGCAGAGGGCAGTCTCCTTGTCAGCTAATTCCAGATTTCAGTTTGACCTGCAGTTGTCGATTTCACACACCAAATAATTAGCACA
Source organism: Dromiciops gliroides (assembly GCF_019393635.1). Taxonomy (NCBI): domain Eukaryota; kingdom Metazoa; phylum Chordata; class Mammalia; order Microbiotheria; family Microbiotheriidae; genus Dromiciops; species Dromiciops gliroides. Next base: position 190,081,395 of record NC_057862.1, read on the forward strand.
CTATTTTCTTTTCCCAGGAGTCTATTCTAAATCTTTATCTTTGAACTCAGAAATCGATGTACTCTACTGCACTGTGATTTCATTATCGTCCTAACCCTGCTAATGCATACTTAGGATATGGCAGACAGGCTTACAACAGAACAGGGTTAGTGGATTTATCTCTAGATCGGACTTTCAAGATCCCTCCCCCTCACCCCAGTCAAACCCCACCTCATTTTACAGATTCGACTCATTTCCACATTTATTTACAAGCCCATTTCCATTTGCCAGGCATTGAGCTATGTCACTGAGATGCAAAGACAAAAACCGAGGCTGTCCCTGCCCTCAAGGAGGTTACACTCTCCTGGATAAAAATAACATGTGTGTAGCTAAGTAGATAATAAAAATAAATTTGGTAGGGATCTGGAAAGGCTTCCTGTAGGAAGTAGCCCTTCATAATCTTTAAAGAGCCCAGGAATTCCAAGAAGGAGCACTTCCTGTGCCTGACACTCAATCTGTGTAAAGGCATAGAGACTAGATGTTTAATGTCGCATATGGGGATCAGGAAGCCACTCCATTTGACTGAAATGTAGCATTTGTAAGGGGAAGTAATGGCAATTCTAGAAAGATAAATTGAAGTCAGACTGTAAAAGACTTTTGATACCAAAAAGAGGAATTTGTGTTTTTTCCAGTGGAAGTGGAGTGACACGGTGAAGCTTGTCTTTTAGGAATATCAATTGGGCAGTTTGAGGAGGAAGAATTTGAGAAAAGACAGGATGAAGGCTGGGAAGTCAGTGAGGAACTTAATCCAGCCCAGAGGTGACCAAAGGCCTTGACTAGAGTGGCAGTCATGTGGCTGGAGGAGGAAATTGAAGCCAGGAAAGTGAAATGATTTGCTTGAGCTTGCACCAGGGAGTCAGAACAGGTATTCACATGTAGATCTAATTCCACTCCCCACACTCTTTCCATTACATCACACAGTGTCCCTTTGTTCTCAGAAAGCTGGGACTGAGGTGATAATTTCCGTTTTCTCCCTTTCCCAATGAGATGAAGCAGAAATCCTACCAAGAGATAGCAATAGAAAGTGTGAAAAAAGATGCTTATTAGTGCTCTCTGGTTGTATAGGTTTAAAAGAAATTGTTAATCCATGTGGTCATTCTGGCTAAGAGTCTACCTCATATTTACTTGGTGATTCATATGGCAGCATCAAATTGTGAATCATTCAAGGGTCATAATTATCAATATTAATCATATTATACTGGTAAACCCAAGAAGTGCCACTTTATGGAGATATTTGACTATCAGCATGTTGAATTATACTAGCTTTTTACAATGATATTGAGAGCAGGGGTACTATACCTAAGGACCAAAACTTGTTTTTTTAATTAATAAGTATATTTTAATATAATTGGCTTCCTTTGTAATCCTATGAATTTCACTTAAAAACAGTATTTTGAAAAGGAATCTATCTGTAAGCTCCTATAAGAACGAAAAAGGGTCTATGACACAAAAAGTTAAGAAAATGTTAAGGACCTCTAATATAAAGGAACATTAAAGCTCCCTCCCACCCCCAACCCACTTTTCTTTCCCTTGCTCAGTGCTCCATCCAATAAAGTTTATCTGGAACAATTCTTGACCATCTTTGCAGCATTTATTAGCAGAATCTCTAAGGGTTCACTTTTGTGTATTTTCTTTATAATTCTCTGTGTTAAGAAATGCCACAAGAAAATTCTACTGTAATGTTGAATAAATTATTATAGAAAATTATAACTCCACAGTGACACCAGTCAATAAATAAGAAGAGAGAAAATAGAAGAAACCCATACAATCCTTCTTGAGTTTACAAACTGTTTTTTACATTTTTATTAAAATGTTGGTCCTTAAGTCATAGAAATTCACTCTGCATTGATCTGTCAGAAGGCATCCATCTGCTTCAGACATATCAAAGAAATATACCCACCAAACCTCAGCAGAATTTAAAATATACCTTTTGTTTCCCCGAAACAACACAGAAAAGTCCACATTTGGCAAATTTGTGTAAACTAGGCAAAACTTCCCACTTGATTTTTGTTTTAAATAAAAGTTGTAATGACTGCATGTTTTTGAAAACTACACTGTAAAGAACACATTAAATACACTGGCAAAAAGCTATAGATGGAGCATTTGTCATGCACAAAGGGAGTAGCAGTACCTTGAGAGTGCATGTAACAGTCGCTATTTGTGCTTTAGGTCAACCACACCAGGGGTGACACAACAAACAAGGAGAAATAACAAAGGGATATTACTCACAACTAAGACAAGGGATTTTAAAACCCACCATGGTAAGGGACAGTGGTCTTACAAAATGTAACGCCTTGAAGCTCACACTCAAGATACTTAGGACAACATATTCAATGGAAGGAAGATTGGGACAGAACCCTTAAGGAGGACCTGAAACCCCTCTGAAGGGCGACAGGCTTCTCTGACCAGAAAAGGGAAGGCAGGAGAACCCAATGAATTTAGAATCTAGGCACAGAGTGTGGAAGGAGGGATATTTAACTCGAGGCTCCTATGAGCATGAATGAGAACAACCCATTTTCCCTTGCCCTCACAAAAGTCCAGCAGCCTTGGGTGGTAGGGATTTGGTTGCCACTTTTTTTCATGTGGATTTGAAGTTGCTCAAAGAACCATCTCAAATCTCACACTAGAAATCCACCTAAGAGAAACCTTGGAAATGGGTGTTTATTAGCTATTTCCACTTCTCATTCATTTCAGACTGATTTTCCAGAGAGTCCAGTTTACATGAAGTTGGGCAGAAATGGGCATATTTCATAGAAGTTTCATAATTTCAAAAGGGAATGTGTTCTATGAAAAAAATTTAAGATAATCTATTTATATCTCTTTAATGCATTTTACTCCTACTGGTCTTCATTTTGGCACTTTTCACTTAATGGAGTAAGAAGAAGAAAAACTACAGTGTCCTGGACACTTTTCGTTTCTCCTTAGTCTCTCTTGGTCCCAAGCTCTGGGTTTCTTTTATGTCCTTCTCAATTACTGATGGGGCAGCTAGGTGGGGCAGTGGTATCTATCGAGTGCTGGTCCTAGAGTCAGGCCAATTCATCTTTCTGAGTTCAAACCTAGCTTCAGACACTTGCCAGCTGTGAGACCCTCGGCAAGTCACCTAATCCTGTTTGCCTCTGTTTCCTCATCTGTAAAATGAGCTAAAGAAGGAAATGGCAAACCACTCCAGTATCTTTGCCAAGAAAACCTCCAATGGGGTCACAGAGATTTGGACAAAACTGAACAACAGACAAAAGTTACTGTAAAGACTGGACCTATGATTAGTATAGTAGAAGGAATTCTCAGATAAAGAAACTCTATCAAGACAGGTTGACAACTTATATTCTTAATAAGTGGCCAAGGGCACAGAAAGATTAAGTGACTTGCCCAGAGTTACCCAATCAGTATGTGTTCGTGGAAGGACTTGAACCCAGGTCTTCCTAGTTCTGAGACCAGTTCTTGATTCCCAGCTGTCTCTCTCAGTTACTGATGCTGGAACAAGATGTGGAGGGGGAAGAGGATGTGTAGGTAGCTTGCAGTATCTTGCAGCTACATACATTTTCTCCAGTACTTTCAGTAATGTAGAGGATAATTCTGGGAAATTTACATTCTAGGTGTTCCTGTTTAACCTTTTCCACAACCAGTGGTAGTGGGTACTTCATTTTTCATATGTATATTTCCCTATATCACAGTGTAAGTAACAAGGAATCATTGTGAGATGTCAGTTAGAATAGGTTAACCTTCTAGGAAGAAAAGGATCTAGATAAGCATTTTTAAAAAGTCTTAACAGTTTAAGTGATATTTAGGGATGTGAGACATTTGGTCTTGTCTTTATGACCTATTATTTACAGTCATCTTGGGCCTCCTCCAGACAGCTGCTTTTCTGTGCCAGCTGAGTGATTTTCTTAGGTTTCTAATCTCCCAGGTGAACATGGGAGACAAAACGAGAAGTCCTGGGGAAGTGTATGGAGAGGTGGGAGAGGCTCTGTAGTTTCCACAAAAGAGAGAGAATGCGAACTTTACCATTAACATTTGTGACATAGAGACATATAAAAATAATAATAATAATACTTGGATATTGGTTTCTCTTTCCCATCTCTATATCTGGCACACACACACATCACACACCCCATAAGAGATTGCAATGCCGATCCATGGGATCACACAATATGGCTAGCAAGCCAAGCCCAGGGCTCCAGCCCTTGCTAAGAATCCACTTTTGGAAAGATGCTGACTTTGTTGTTTCTGCTGATCTTCCGTTCCACCTTGCCTGGCTTAGTTAACTTGGTCTGGATCAGTTCCTCTGGAGTGTTCCCCAGTGGAGGAAGCAACCGTTTCTTGCTGTTTCTGTTCTCTGAGAGCCACTGAGGAGGCAGTTCAAAGGGTCCAAAACCAAACTGTAGGGAATATTTTTCAGGGGCTACCTCGACCTCTGCAGGCATTGCCAGTACTCCCTGACCCATAGAATCTACTGTGCCAGGTGGTGCTGGCAGAGTGGCAAACTGTAGGGCTTGCTCTACCTCCAGGGTGTCGGTGGGGATTTCCTTTACTTGGTAGTCGCTAGAGCTAATGGATTTGATCTCATTCTCTTCCTCATCCTCTGTGGACTTGAAGATCTGCTGCTGTCCAATGTGGAACATCTCCAGGAGCTGGCTTCCGGAGCGTACGCTGGGTTCCAGGGCCCCATCCGGGACCCCACTCCCTGAGCTAACCACATTGCGACGACTGTATCTGCGGTGAAGCTGCACCAAGGTTCCCACCAAGCACTTGCGGACAGATTTATTTACAGTCAGAAAGAGCACAGGATTGGCCAGGAGAGATACTTTGGGCAACCAGATGGCAGTGAGCAGCAGGAAGACTGATGTATCAGAGACATTGAGCACAGCCCTGTAGACAACCAAGGTGGCGTAGGGGACACTACAGAAGATGAATATTGTCACCATAGAGAGCAGCATGGCATGCAGTTCAGCTTCCCTCTGAGAGGCATAAGGGATCGAGATGGTGTTCTGTGGGGTCCGCAGAGCTGCAATGATGACCTTCTTCTTCTGACTGGCGCTCAAGGCCCGGCGAATGAGAATCATGAAGAGGAAGACCATGGCTACAGGTACGATGACGGTAGTGATGTTATAGATCAGGACATACAATAGGTGGCCCAGGTTATAGGTCCAGACATCTGTACAGGTAGACATGGCATAAATGTCAGCCACATTGGTCACAGCAAACACAGGAATGCTAGCCACCACTGCATGGGCCCAGATGTATATTACAAGCTCGCGAGACTTGGCATCAGAGATTTTTCTCTCTAATGGATACAGGACTGAGTAGTACCTGCAAGATATACAAGAAAAAAAAACCCCAAAGTTTTACAATGGAAGAACTATTTTAAATTACTTCATTACTAAAAGCAAAGCAGAGCTAGAACATGGGGTGAAGAATATTGGGTTATTTCCTTTCATTCATGGCAACAGAGTCCTAGCTTCTTAAATTGTGGGTCACAACCCCATAACTGAATGTGGGGGTCATAAAAAAATTTGGCAACAGTCAATGTTTGTGTACGCCTATTTTATATGCCTATATACCCAGAGACATGTAAAAACTTCTCAGGAGAAAAGGTGTCACGAGGGGAAAAAGTTTAAGTCCTGGTCTAAGGTACTGAGATCTTTGCTGCACAATTCTAGAAACAACACTAGCCAAATCACACAAGCCTAAAAGAGTATAGAGACAGAATTCTAGAACCTTAATTAAAGATTTTCAGGATTAGAAAGAATTCTTTCATTTGTATACAGACGAGGAAATTGAGGTTAAGTAATTCATCCAGGGTCAATACCACAAGCTTGTCCTTGGCACTTCTAAAACTCTTCCATGTATTTTACTTGGATTGGACAAAGAGAAGATGAGAATAATAAGCATCTTCAAGTAGCTGAAGGGTTATTCTATAGAAGAGAGCACCAGGGGAAAGGGTAAGAAGGAAAATGTATTCATGTCAAGAAAATCTTCCTCACCATTAGAACAATCCCCAAGTGTGGATGGGATGTTCGGGGAGATACTAGGTCCTTCCCCTTCCCCATCCCCATTGGAGGCTTTCAAGTAAAAGCTAAATGACCAGTCAGTGGTTACATTGTAGTAGGGTTTCTTTTTCAGGCATGCATTGCACTACATAGCCACAGAGGGCCCTTTCAACTTTACGATTCTATGATTCCTATGTGATGAATAGATAATAGGAAAACAATTTCAATTTAGTCAGTGATGTAAAGCTCCACCATCATAGGCGTGAACACCCACCCAAAGTATCCCTGTGATATTGAGAGGGAGATGGTCAATCTCCCTTGAAAGGTATATTTCAATTCAAGAATGAAAGCTAATGTCCAAAATTTTAACCTAGAGGCCTTGAATGTAAACTTCTGCCACTGTCTACTCCTACAGAGGTGACAGGCACTAAAACAAGCATGTCTATACTCCAACTCAAACTATGCTCCCGTACAGTTACTTCTGTACTAAATAGCATCAGCTTCAAAATGGATCTGGAAAAAGGCCAGAATGAAGGATGGACTCTGGTCAGGCACTTTGACAGAATCAATGCAGCAAGTTAAATTGGGGTCAGCTCAATAGTCACTTTTATGATGTTGGTCAATCAATATACCTAACAATAATTAAGTGATTTTAACCACCTACAAAATTAGATTTAGACCAAAATCAGATCGGAAAGAATTTGGCGGGGAGGGTAGTTTATCATTTCAAAAGAGGAAAAAATACTAATATAAATTAAAGCTATGGAAATCTGTTACACCCTTAGTATACTCTGGGGTGACAATCTATTGTAGTTTCATACAAACGCTTGGAGAATTATGGAATTCTTCAGATCACTGAACAATTTCTATGGAAAAGCTATTGTTCGGGGCAGCTAGGTGGCACAGTGGATAGAGCACTGGCCCTGGATTCAGAAGGACCTGAGTTCAAATCCGTCCTCAGACACTTGACACTTACTAGCTATGTGACCCTGGGCAAGTCACTTCACCCCAATTACCTCACCAAAAAAAAAAAAAAAAGAGAGAGAGAGATAGAAAAGCTATTGTTCCATATAATCAGGGATCAGATAGGATAATGGATTTAAAGCTAGAAAAGAATTTCAAAGTGATCTAATCCTACTCCTTAGTTTACCAGCTCTAAATATGTAATCATACTCCCAACCCCTTTAATGGATGCAGAATGATATGATGGATAGAGCATTAGACTTGAAGTCAGGAAACTTGGATTCACAACTCACCTCAAACACTGTGCCTGAGCCGTGTGACTCTGGACAATTCACTTAACCTTTGCCTCAGTTTTATCAACTGTAAAAGGGAGAGGACGATAATAGTACCTTCCTTCCAGGCTTGTTTTGAGGATCTGTAAAGCACTTAGCACAGTGCTTTACAGATATAGTAGGTATTTAATAAATGATTGTTTCTTTTCTTCCCTTCCATGTGAAATGATAATCTCAATAATAATAACAAAACAAGTATTCTACTTTTAAAAGAGAATTCACATATTTACATTTACATATATGATTATTCTAAATCAGAATATTCTAAACAGGAATATAAATATATACATATATGGATTATATACATACATACACACACACACACACACACACACACACACATTCTTGTTTAGACTCAAGGGGCCATTATGGACCCAATAAAAGTCATCTACTCCTGTTTGAAATGGTTCTTCAATATCTCAGGGGATCTGTGATTTCACTGATGTGGACACTACCTCCAGTGGACGGATCCACTGGATCAATCCATCCATGCCCTTTTATACTATGTAATTTCTGTCTATGTCCTCTAATATAATCCTCCCCAAGAAGCTAGGGTCTTTTAGGTCTCTGGATAATCTATGAATATGAAAACAATAGGCCATCTATTATTCTTAGCTCTTACTTTAGTACTTGCTCACTTCTCATTCCAATGATGGATATGTAAAATTATGTGTGTATGTATAAGTGTATATGTATGTGTCTGTTTGATGATCTCTTTTACATTATTTTTAATGCAACTCTTCCTTGTCTATTATGCCACAGCCTATTTATGCCCACTATGAGTCCCTTCATAGGCCTTAGATATTGTGGTATTCCATGATTCTTAGCTATATAGTTTCATCAAAATAACATTGGTTCTAAAAAGGTAGGGTTTTGTTTCAGGAAGAAAGTTAAGGTCATTGAAGGTTTTGTGTAATTTCTCAGATACAATCCAACCTTTTTTCATCCTCCTATTCATTTTCGTTTGTTTGTTTTTCAATCTTAAAAGTATTTTTTCCAGTTATACGTAAAGATAGTTTTCAACATTTGTTTTGATCAGATTTCGAGTTCCAAATTTTTCTCCCTCCCTCCCTTCTCTTCCCCCTCCCCAACACAGAAAGCAACTCCTATTCATTTTTCAATGTTGTTCGTTGTTTGAAGTACCTGCTCAAGATAGAGGTACTGATGGACCAGCTCTACAGGCTTTTCATCTAATTGCATATCATGGTAAATAGTATTGACATTTTTTCTTCCACTTGATTTTTCTTGTGTAAGTATTTAAGCTAAATTCCTTTAAGTTTGTGTCATTAAAAGATGTCATGGAGGGGGCGGCTAGGTGGCGCAGTGGATAAAGCACCAGCCCTGGAGTCAGGAGTACCTGAATTCAAATAAGGCCACAGACACTTGACACTTACCAGCTGTGTGACCCTGGGCAAGTCACTTAACCCCCACTGCCCCGCAAAAAAAAAAAAAAAGATGTCATGGAAAAAAAAAAGATGTCATCTCATTTAAGGGGCTCAGTAATATTCTATGGTTTACTGTACCATACTATTCACAAACAGCATTTAGAAGACTGAAATCTATAGAGAATAAATCTTTCATTGAGACTTTGCACTATATTTCTTCCAAGATATTGGAAACATGAAAACAAATGTTTCTTGAGCATGTGCCTCCCTCTTTATGCCTCATTTGATATTAATAACTGGACAGTCAAATAAAATCAGCTTTGTTATACCTATCAAGGAACCTTATACGATTTAACATAACCATGAAAATCGCTGTTATAGGAAACCTTTTAGTTCTGCTGAATCAAATGCTTTTTTAAATCAAGAAACAATAAATATAGTGGGATCTTGGATTCTCTTCACCTTTCCATCAATTTTATGACCATATGGATATGATCCCCTAGAGAAAATTGTTTGTGAAAGCGTTTCCCTTCCTGTATTTTCATCAAAGATCTTTTGATTTATGTGCAATTTTTTCTTCTAAAGATTTTTCAGAGATGTGAAAATAAGACTAAAGGTTGATACTTATTGATATCCTCTTAATTGACTTTTTTTGTAATTATGTCTGGAATATTTCCCATCACCATAGGCCTTGAGAACTGATCCTTCAACAGTCTCAATATTACACTGTCTCCAGAGTTGACATGCTCTGTGTATAATTGGTCTAATCCAGATGTTTTTCCTATCTTTTTCCCCCTCACCATTTCTAATTCCTCATGCAGCACTATAAGGACTGATGTTAGAATCCAAACATAGGTTGGCACCACAATGACAGTGATACAGAAAATGTTTTTGTTTTTAGAAATTACAGATGTTTTCTCATTTCTCATCTGTTTGTCATCCTTCTAATATTGGTCTTAAATGCTCTCAGGGTGATATGGCTTAGTTGGATCTCATGCTAAACTGTGAACTAATTTTTCCCTCTTCCACTGCTCTCTATTTTGAAATTTTAGTGCTTATAATCTGTCCCCATCCTCTTCAGTAATTTCATAAAAATGGTTTCTATCCTAAACTTGTATTGCTTCACTATCATATAACTTTTCTTGGTATTTGCTGGTTGATTTGGTTTCTAAATTTTTTAGCCTCCTCCTTGCTTTTTATAAGTTAAATTTATGTATGAAATTATAATAGTCTCTTCCCTTATCCAATTTCCACTGGGAGGGTGCATTAATATCTAGTTTAGATAGATCAGATTGGAGCTATTTTAATTGCATACTATATCATCTTGTGTTTTTGTTCTTCCTAATTCTTTTTTTTACTTTCTTAGAAATCCTTTATTAGCAGAAAAAGTATCTTCCACGAACAATTCTAAAAACCATTCACCTGAACGCAATTTAGTTGTCCCATGGGCTGAGTTCTTCTAACATGCTATGATATTCATGAAATTGTCACCAATCAAGCTCCCAACAAGTGAGCCTATAGCTTCAGTAAAATAGGCTGTGGCTGGGTAGACACAGCTATGGGTAACTTCTGACTTTGCTGTTGGTTAACATGAAGCCACACACATAATCTGGCTGAGACAGCCTCCATTTATGAAGCATTGAAGGCTTGTGGATTTTATTATACATTATCTCATTTGATATCCACAACAACCTTGTGAGGTAGGCACCATCTTTGTACAGAAGGAAATAAATTCACTTCTTCCTACAACCATCGCCCAAGTTCTCAAAGGAGTTCTTTCTATCAGATTTAAGCAGATTAATTTCTGATTTAAAGGAAAAAATATTGAATTGAACATGATCCATAGTAGGCACTTAAAAAAATATTGTTGGTGTCAGCTAGGTGGCACATTGGATAAAGCACTGGCCCTGGATTCAGGAGGACCTAAGTTCAAATCCGGAGTCAAACATTTGATACTTACTAGCTGTGTGACCCTAGGCAAGTCATTTAACCCTCATTGTCCCACCAAAAACAAACAAACAAACAAAATTTACTGTTGACTGATTGGCCAAAAGCATAGCAAAATAAATGAAAAAGAATTCTCCCAACCTCCACAGGGGAACAGTATCCCATAGACTTCTACAGAAATACCACCACACAACACAGCTTGTGAATGCTAGAAATGGCACTTGAACCCATGACTCCTGACTCCCGGTCTAGTCCTCTTTCCACTCTACTTCTTCTAACTCTGAAAGAGCTAATGAAAGGGGAGGAGTAATATCCACATGACATAACCCTGAAAAAGAGGGGATTCAGATGAAATAAGAATCATTTAACCAGGAATAACTAAATTTGAGGTCATTTCTTGACATCATGAGAAATGTTTTCATATCTGCCATAAATTAACCTATTTGTACAGTTATAGTCAGATGAGCAACTAACCACAAACAACAGCACAAATCCCTCTAAGCCACCATTCTAGCATCCCGACACAATATGCATTACTTCATGTTAATGATGTAATCCACCCAAGTCTCTTCTGTGTGTGTGTGTGTGTATTTCTTTTGCCTAACAATAGGAAAATGGGTCCTGCTGCAGCAATTGTTTCAGATGCTCAGTATTCCTGACAGGTGGTAGGCTGAAAAGCACTTTAGGGAACACCGACGATCACATTTTGTCTTGGGCTGCGGATTCATTTTCTTCAATAATTAAAAAAAAAAGAATAAACAAGGGAAGGCCATGGTTAGTATGATCTTACCTGTCCAAAGCAATGACGGGAAAGGTGAGGATAGTGACGGAACAGAACACTTTGTGTAGGAACTTCACTACTTTGCAGAAAAGCATGGTGTAACTCCACCAGCAGCAGTGGGCACTAGCACTTAGGACGATGTCAAAAGGCACACATGCCAGGCTCGCACAGATCCCCGAGCAGGCCAGGTTTTTAATGAACCTGTTGGTGACAGATTTGAACACAGTTGTGCGGCAGGTCGACCACAACACCATGACGTTTCCTGGCCAGATATCAAAAACATAAAACAATTAAAGAAAACATAGGTTAAAAAATCCCCAAAGACTCACATTCATATTTGTAGTTGAATTTGGAGACATTGCTTAAATATTTATACTAATTATGTTTACTCAAAGCTAGGTAGCACAATGGATAGAGTATGGCCTCAGACACTTACTAGCTATGTGACCCTGGGCAAGTCACTTAATGCTGTTTGCCTCAGTTCCTGTGAGCTGGAGAAGGAAGTGGCAAATCACTCCAGTATCTTTGCCAAGAAAACCCCAAATGAGGTCATGAAGAGTCAGACATGACTGAAAACAACAACAACAACAATCTGACACATCCTGGCTATGAGTCAGATGTCCCTAGGACTCTAAGTAACTAAGATTATAAATTATGGAGCAGATGACAACCTTTACTGGCAAGGGAGTTTCCTTATCCAGGAATTCCCTATACCAATGAAATGAGAGGTCCAGTCCCAATCCCCATATAGACCACTAAGATTTATAAAGTACTTTACATGCAATATCTGATTTAACCTTCACAACAACTCTCTGAGGTTCTATTATTATTACCCTCATTTTTCAGATAAGAAAACCAAGCCTCCTAGAGGTTAAATGACTTGCCTGTGGTCACACAAATAATAAGTATTAAAGGTAATTCAAACACAGTCCAAGTCTAATACTTCTAGGTTCATAGATCTGGAGTGAGAAGGGGCCTAAAAAAGTCATCTAATCCAACTGCTCCCTTTTACAGAAGAAGAAACTGAAGTGGTGCAGCAGATGGAGAGCCAGGCCTGGAGTCAGGGAGATCTGAGTTCATTTCCCACTTCAGACACTATATGTGTGACCCTGGGCAAGTCATTTAACCCTGTTTGCCTCAGTTTTCTCATCTGTAAAATGAGCTGGAGAAGGTAACGGCCAATCACAGCAGGATTTTTGCCAAGAAAGCCCCAAATGGGATCACAAAGAGTCAGACACGACTGAAATTGACTGAACAACAAAATCAACAAAACTGAATTTCAGGGAAGTTACCAGACTTGCTCAGGGCCATACAGGATGAAAATTTGAACCCAGGTTTAATGTAAATTTCAACCCATTCTCTGACCTAAAAGCCTATGCTCTGCATTACACTATAGCGCTTCCCTCTCTAAATGGCTGCTGCACAATTGCCCGTACAATGAATTTTCTTGGACTCAAATATGATGATAAGATCACAGATACAGAGCTGGAAAGGACCTCAGGACTTTTCTATTCCACTTTCTCCCTTTTACAGGTAAGAACACTGAGATCCAAATAACTTCAGTGACACTTTTTTTTTTTTTTAATGCGAGGCAATGAGGGTTAAGTGACTTGCTCAGGGTCACACAGCTAGTAAGTGTCAAGTGCCTGAGGCTGGATTTGAACTCAGGTCCTCCTGAATCCAGGACCAGTGCTTTATCCACTGTGCCACCTAGCTGCCCCAGTGACATTTTTAAGAGAGCATTTTAACCCCAGGTCAAAAAGTAGGGCATCAGATTGCAAGGTTTTGACATTTTATTAATTATGAATAAATACCAAAATCAACAGGCAGCTAAATTATCCCACTATGACCCACTTTCTGCTACTAGGGATGAAATAGGCATCAACAAGCCTCTTTACATCTGTAGGCCAATTGCTTGAAGGAAATATCTTCTTTTTCTAACTTTGTATAGATCTGATCCACTAACTCAGAGAGATTGACTCAGCAATTTGCAAAGCAATTCAGTCCAAGAGTTGTTTGCAGCACTTCTATTCTGGTCCTTCAGGCCTTCTTGAGCATCCCTTCCTGTCAGTGGGGTTATATATTGGGCACTGATCATATATATAGTCTGAAGTTCTACTGATGTAGCAATGATTCTCCCCCCACCCCTTTCTTTAAAGACAGCTGTGACTCTTGACTGAATCATCTTCACTTGTATAAGGGTCACATACAACACATTAAAGCAGATAGCAGCTTTAAAGCAATGTCCAGTTGTGGGAATTATGTGGTAAAAAAAAAAAAGTATCTGTAACCTGGCATCCTAAATTATCAAAATTCAGAGAGCCTCCACCTCATTGGCTAATCCCTCTTTGCTATCAAATAAGGAACAGTTAGGTGGCACAGTGGATGGAGCACTAGCCCTGAAGTTAGGAGGATTTGAGTTCAAATCTCACCTCAGGCACTTACTAGCTATGTGACCCTTGGCAAGTCACTTAACCCGAATTGCCTTAAACATCCAGGGCCATCTAAAATCATCCTGATGTATATCTTGCCACTGGACCCAGATGATTCTGGAGGAGAGAGTTACATTGATGACCTTGCACAGCCCTCCCTCACTTAAATCAAATTCAGTGCAAGTCATGACATTATTCCAATGTCACAGTCCTCTTCGAGAATGAAGGTCAAACAACAACAACAACAATATCAAATAAGAAACTTAGTACAATCTCTTTCTCCCTCTTATTTACTCCCTCTGCTATCTTTGCTGGCTTTGGTGATCAAATGCCTGAAAAACTCCTGGATAATTGAAAAAATAGGAGGAGTCACTTGCAAATGGAGTGAGCAAAGTTAATGTCAATTAATAAGATTGTTTCCATAATATTACTAGCTTTTATAGATATGTCAGGTCAACAACTCCAGAAAGTAAGTAGTGAAAATATTATTATCTCCATTTTACTGATGAATAAGCAGAAACTTGGGGAATATTTTATTATTTAAAAATTAAATAGGGGCAGCGAGATGGCGCAGTGGACAGAGCACCGGCCCTGGAGTCAGGAGTACCTGAGTTCAAATCCAGCCTCAGACACCTAACACTCACTAGCTCTCGCTAGCTGTGTGACCCTGGGTAAGTCACTTAACCCCAATTGCCTCACTAAAAAAACAAAACAAAAAAACTAAATAGGGGGCAGCTAGGTGGCACAGTGGATAGAACACCGGCCCTGGAGTCAGGAGGACCTGAGTTCAAATCTGACCTCAGACACTTGTGTGACCTCGGGCAAATCACTTAACCCCAGTTGCCTCACAAAAAACAAAACATAACAAAACAAAAAACAAATAAAGACTGATTTTCACAGTCTCTCTCAGATTCTTCTCCATCTATCTCCTAAACTTATGGCATGCATGTATACATGAATAATATCTGTTATCAAAGTATATTATAATCATTTCTTTGGGGTCAAAGCCTTTTGTTGTGTAAGTTTTTAGAAATACCACATTCGGAACTGATCCTAACTTATAATGAATTCCCATTTTTCCATTGATATCTTTAGATAAATATGGGAAGAACTGCTAACCTTGTGTAATAAATCTTTAGTTTGATAGCTAAAAAAATCACAGGAAACCTTCAAATTTTTTTTTTTAGGCAATTGGGGTTAAGTGACTTGCCCAGGGTAACACAGCCAGTAAGTGTTAAGTGTCTGAGGCTGGATTTGAACTCAGGTCCTCCTGACTCCAGGGCCGGTGCTCTATCCACTGCGCCACCTAGCTGCCCGAAATTTTCAAATCTAAGGCAAATAATTAATTGTCAGAACCTGAAACAATTGACCTTCATCAGTCTATCCCAAGCTGTCTTCTGGCCCTCCTCCCTTATTCTATACTGTTCTATACCTTTTATGTAGGGATTAGTGTAGCAACTTGACCTATGATTTCATTCATGTAAAGAAAGCCAAGTGATAAAACTCCCTCAACCAATGTAAGTCAGCACCTTCTCTGCAACTTATAGTCCAGAGCACAGAGAGGTTAAATGATTTACCAAAAGTTGCAGAGTCAGAATGTCAGAAGCCAGACCTACCCAAGGCTTCCTGGCTTTGAGACAAGGTCTCCATTTACTACAACACACTACTTTCTTGTTGTTGATGCTGTTGTCCAGTCATTTTAGTCATGTCTGACTCCTCGTAACCCGGTTTGAGGTTTTCTTGGCAAAGATATCAGAGCAGTTTGCCATTTCCTCATTTTACATGAGGAAACTGAGGCAAACAGGGTTAAATGACTTACCCAGGGTTACACAGCTAGTACATGTCTGAAGCTGGAATTGAACTCAGGAAGATGAATCTTCCTGACTCCTGGCCCAGGCACTTTATCTACTGTACCACCTAGCTTCCCTATACTGCCTTATAAATAGCCATATATTTTTTCTGTCCTCCAAGCCCACTCTCAATCTTATCATTGTAAAACTTCACTTAGCTCTATAGTTCACATTTCCTGGAATCACAGTATTTGAAAGTTGGAAGGAAGCTCCAGAATCATCCAGTTCACCTCATACCAAGAAAGGAAGGAAGGAAGGAAGGAAGGAAGGAAGGAAGGAAGGAAGGAAGGAAGGAAGGAAGGAAGGAAGGAAGGAAGGAAGAAGGAAAGAAAGAAAGAAAGAAAGAAAGAAAGAAAGAAAGAAAGAAAGAAAGAAAGAAAGAAAGAAAGAAAAGAAAGAAAGAAAGAAAAGGAGGAGAAGAGAAGAGAAGAGAAGAGAAGAGAAGAGAAGAGAAGAGAAGAGAAGAGAAGAGAAGAGAAGAGAAGAGAAGAGAAGAGAAAAGGGAATGTTCATAAACTACATGACAAATGCCATCCATCTCTGACTTGCAGACCTCCAAAGAAGGAGAATCCACTGCCTTTTGAGGCAATCCTTTAAAATAGCATGTTGTTGTTGTTTTATAAGGAAATATATTTCTCATTTTAATCTAGGAAATTGACTTTAATCACATTGTCAGGTAGTAGCATTGGGGCAGTAACATCCACTATCAAATAATAAATACAAAACACCAAAGGACATTAACACATACCACCCATGACAAGACAGACATAGGTGTGACCATTTAGTCTCCTTACCACCTATTCTCCTGGGGAAAAAATTGTGTGAGTCTCTTGGCAAATATTCAACCAAACTGACTGTGACAGCAACTTCAACCTTGGTGTAGTCAATTTAATAAGACATACTTAAATGACTTTAGAGACCACTTCTTACCTATGTCTCCCCACCAAAAACATTTAATGCAAATGGACCTAGCACACAAAACCCATTTATTCCCAAAAGCTATTTTCTTTTTACATGCTGTAGTGACTGTACATATTCATTGGCTACAAGGAGAGGGAGAGAGAGGGAGGCAGAGAGAAACAAAGATATGGAGAAACAGAGAGAAAAAGATGACAGTGGGGAGAGGAGAAGGGGGAAGATAAATGGGGTCAGTCCCAAATTATCAAGATGCAGCTGCATAGAGGATTATAAATAAATACTATTGGTGTTATTGTTCAGTAGCTTTTGGTTGTGTCAAACTTTTTGTAACCCATTTGGGGTTTTCTTGGAAAAGATATTGAAGTAGTTTGCCATTTCCTTCTCCAGCTTATTTTATAGATGAGGAAACTGAAGCAAAGTTAAGTGACTTGCCTAGGGTCACACAGCTAGCCAGATTTGAATTCAGGAATATGGGTCTTCCTGATTTCAGGACCAATACTCTATCCACTGCCCCACCTAGCTGCCCATATAGATGTATTATTAATAAATCTACTAATCTCCTATAAGTTCTATGACTCTTCAACACTAACACCAAACCCAAAGGATAAAGAGTACTCTCTATAAATTACAGTATAGGGGGCAGCTAGATGACGCAGTGGATAAAGCACCAGCTCTGGATTCAGGAGGACCTGAGTTCAAATCCAGCCTCAGACACTTGACATTTACTAGCTGTGTGACCCTGGGCAAGTCACTTAACCCTCATTGCCCCACAAAAACAAACAAATAAATAAATTACAGTATAGTTGGGCAATGACTCAAGTAGGAAAGGAAGAGGTTTGAGTTCAGGTATAGGTAAGGTGACTTCTAGAATCACTGTAGCACAGCTTAACGATAGTGTAAGGGCCAAATTTAGTATGGGGAATTAATTGGGTGGCTTGCCGTAATATTGGGGTTCAGAAAATAATGGGGGACCTCTAGGTCTGGAGTTTCCCCTTCTCCAAACTGCTTCTTTTCCAGTTATATCTCCCAGACTAATAAGAAAGGAGATTAACAGCCTCTTTTTCACAAACAATTCAGGTTTTATTAATGGTAACAAAATTTACAACACAAGTGAAGTTAATAAAGCCAGGGACCATGAGAAAGGGGATAGAGATAGTTCGAATCTAAATCTCCAGGGAAAAAAGGCCTCAGGTACCTCAAATAAGCTCTGCTTCCTCAGCTACCCTCACTGGAAGCAACACAAACTCACCACCCCCTGGGATCTATAGGAGAATCAGCTTTGCAGTGTCTCCTGGTTAGGTCCGAAGATCAAACACACCAGCTCCTCTTCTTTCTCTCTCTCTCTCTCTCTCTCTCTCTCTCTCTCTCTCTCTCTCTCTCTCTCTCTCTCTGGGCATGGGGAAACACCTAAGTGGGGCTTAGGTTTTGATACTTTGACTCAATAAATGTTCTTTGTGTTGTTTGTTCTATAATCTCTTAAAGTACACACCCATCTTCTCTTAGGCTTTTAAAGCTTGCATCTTTTCAATCTGACCATGATGAAGCAAAGATGGGATTATAAAAACTCCAAATCACAATTAATTCCTTATAATAGATATGTATAGATGAAAGGGAAGAGAGGGTCATGAGAGATAGTTGTTGAGCTTACTCAGTCAATCTCTGTACAGTGTCAGCTCTAATATGACCTCTTTTATGGGTTTTACATCCTTGAGAACACTGATCCTGGTGAGTTTAGTAGACTAATAACTAAAATGAAATATATATTGTTACAGGAATGGTGAAACACAATTGGCCTATGAAAATACTACTTCAAAGATTTAGAGGCATTCCACTTTAAAAGAAGTGGTACCAATAAACTGCTAAAACTTCTCTCATTTAAAAAAAATCACCCCCTAAAATTCTAAAACTTTAAGCTTAAAACAAAGTAATGCAAACTGGAAGCAATGGCAAATTTCTGATAATAAGTATAAGAAAACAGCCCATGTGCACACAGGAATAAAAATCAAAGTGAATTTCAGTCAGCAAGGATTAGAATGGCTAAAATGAAAAGGTTTATATTCAGTATACAATATTAACCATATCTTCAATTTTGACTTTATTTTTTAGCTAAAAGAATCATCAAATCATAGATTTCAAGTGGATGATTACTTAGGAATTCATCTAGTCCAAACCTCTTATTTTACAGATGAGGAAACTGAGGCCCAGAGAGTTTAAGTGACTTTGCCCAAGATCACATAAATAGTAACTAACCATAAATGAGAAACATATGAAGTTCTCGGAATAGTTAGGGCAACAGAGGGAAAAATTAGTTGAGGGTATGAGAGGCTTAATATTTTGAGCTGGTCAATAAGGTAGTAATAGGAATTATTTGTGAGGACTTGTAGTTAACCAGATAAAGTCTTAACCAAACAGAGAAGTCATATGCCATATCTATTTTTTTAATTAAGAAATTATTGCACCTGGAAATTACAAATCAATTCATTAAATTCCCATAACAGGAAACGTTCTAGAGCAATTTATTTAATCATTTTGTAAGCTCAAAGAGCATTTTCCAAGGTCTTGAATCTAGGGCTTCTGATTCTACTGCATGTATTATATCACATAATAAGAAATTATAATGAATCAATAATTGAAATACAATATTTGCTCTCCACTTCCATCCTACTTCAAAAGGAGAAATCATAACCATTTACCACTATACTGAGGTATTAAACTTCATGAGTAACAACATACTATTTAATTATCCCCAACAATTTCCTATATGTATTAATCGTGGCTACCAAACTACAAAATACAAATCCTATACCAACAGAGAGCAAACTGTTAAGACATGCATATCACAAGTAAAACCAAATATAGACAAGACAGAAGGAAAAAAGGTGAGGGAATCAAACTTAAGTGGCATTTCTACTGAAGTGACTTATACAATAGCCTCCTAATTGGTCTCCCTGCCTTCATTCTAACCTCTCTCCATTCCACCCTCCACACAGCTGCCAAATTGATATTCCTAAAGCACAGACTTGATCATGTCGTTCCCTTGCTCAAGAAGTTTCAGGGGCAGCTAGGTGGTGCAGTGGATAGAGCACTGGCCCTGGATTCAGGAGTACCTGAGTTCAAATTTGGCCTCAGACACTTAACACTAGCTGTGTGACCCTGGGCAAGTCACTTAACCCCAATTGCCTCATAAAAAAAAAAGTTTCAATGGCTCCCTCCTGTCCCTAAGATAAAATATAAATTTCTCTGTTTGGCATATAAAGCCTGTCACAATGCAACTTCAACCCATCTTTCCAGACTGATTTCATATTTGGCTTTTTGGTTTTTTGCTATTTCCCTCATGTACTCAACATTCTAGCTAAATTAGCCTCCTTCACATTCCTCATACACCAAATTACATCTCCCAATTTCTTTTTTCTTGCTATAGCACTGACTTCCACATGCTTGGAATATATTCCTCTTCACTACCCCTTCCTGGAATTCCTAGCTTCCAAATGCCACTTCCTCCAAGAAGCTTTTTCTGATTCTTCTAGATTACTGTTCCCCACCTCACCTCAGAAATTACACTGTATTTAGTTTGTCTGTATCTTATATTTGTTTATCTATGTACACATCATCCTCCCTACCCATAGAACATACACTCTTTGGGTACAGGAACTGGGTTCTTCACCTCACCCCACCATCTCCAGAACATAGCATAATGCCCAACCCACAGCAGACATGTAGTAACTACTTGCTAAATTGAAATGCCACATAGCTATGTTCCTGCCTCTATTCTAATTAACATTTTTATCAATAGCTTTAATGAAGGCATAGATGGCAGCATCCAAAAATAGCTCCATGTGCTGGAACAACGGGACAGGGCTAACAATCAAAGGCATTATTGAAAAACCAACCTTACAAATGTAGGATGAAGCAGATGTGGCTAGAGCAGTTTATGTATGAGCAACCAGCAACATGATACAACAGCCCTCAAAGCTAATGTAATCTTGGGTCACAGTAACAGAACCATAGTGTTCCAAATGACAGAAATAATTGACCCACTTAGTACCTTATTCACTCATTCATTCTAAGGAAGGCACTGACAAGTAAGAGCCCTCATAGATAAACATTATGGGTTATCTGTTGAAGGAAATGGGGGAGATGTTAACTCAAAGAAAAGAGTGTGGCTCATGTACAAAAATATTTATAGTTGCTCTTTTTGTGGTGGCAAGGAATTGGAAATTGAGGGGATGTCTATCAGTCAGGGAATGGCTAAACAAGTTGTGGTATATGAATGTAATGGAATACTATTGTGCTGTAAGAAATGATGAGCAGGTGGGTTTCAGAGAAGCCTGGAAGGACTTACATGAACTGATGCTGACTGAGATGAGCAGAACCAGGACAACATTGTACACAGTATCAACAACATTGTGTGTTGATCAACTGTGATAGATTTGACTGTTCTCAAAAGTACAATGGTCCAAGATAGTTCCAAAGGACTCATGATGGAAAATGCTCTCCAAATCCAGAAAAAAAAGAACTGTGGAATCTAGATGCAGATTGAACCATACTATTTCTACTTTTTTTTCTTTTTTGAGGTTTTCCCCTTTTGCTCTGATTCTTCTTCCACAGCATGGCTAATGCAGAAAAATGTTTAATGTGATTGTACATATATAATCTATATCAGATTGCTTGCTGTCTTGAGGAGGGGGAGGGAGGAGAAGGAGGGAGAAAAATTTGAAACTAGAAATCTTATAAAACAAATGTTGAAAACTATTTCTACATGTAACTAGAAAATAATACAATACTTTTATGATTAAAAAAGAATGATATTGGATTATAGGTGTGGACATAGAATTAAAAAAAACAATAAAAATGGAGAAAAAACTCTTGCAGTTAAAAAAAAAGAAAGTGTGATTTCTGTCTTCACATATTGAAAGGCTATAATGTGAAAGAAGAAATAACATTTATTTTACTTAGCCCCAGGAGGCAGAACAAAAACCAAAAGGGAGAAATTGCAGAAAGACATATTCCCTTTCAACAGAAGAAAAAAAAAACCTTCCTAATGATTAGTCAATTCAGAAGTGGAGTTGGGCTACCTTGGGAATGAATGAGTTTAATTAATAACTTGACTTTTTGGAAATCATATAGAAGGGACTCATGGTTAAGTATAGGTTAGACTAGATATCCTTGAAGGTCCTCTCCAACTCTGGGATTCTATGAAACACACACACACACACACACACACACCATGCAAAAGAGAGAGAGAAAAAGGAGGAATAGAAGAAGGTAAGAGAAAGGAGAAACAAAAAGAATATACACTTGATAGGGAATGGTAGAATACCATCAATGAACATCTTTAGTACCACTTACTGGTACCCATCACAGCCTGCCTACACCTGCTATGCTAAGTACCCCGAGAGCATTATGTTCAATACTTTCCATAAAACAAAAAGCTTTTATAAAAATAAAGGAAAGATAGCCCAGCAATTCATCAAAGTAAATTTATAAGGAACCCTGATGATAGTCTCTGTTGGAGGCAGAAGGAACAGCAGACCGAGGGCTGAGATTGGGGGGAAGCTGTCTGGTGCTCCAAATGACCAGGAGTCATTGATCTGAGCTAGTTATACAGCAATTGTATCTGTTTATCAGAAGTGAGGGCAGGTGCCACATATGTGAAATATTGCATGTGCTTTCAGATGAGGTCACTGTATTATTAGTTTTACTTAACCACTTTGCCTTTGTTATAAGAGATTCTTCACCAAGTGGGAGTAAGCTGAAACTGTAATATAGAAACAAAGTACAAGGCAGCTAGGTGGTGCAGTGGATAGAGCACAGGCCCAGGAGTGAGGAGGATCTGAGCTCAAATCTAGATTCAGACACTTACTGGCTGTGTGACCCTGGGCAAGTAACTTAACCCCAATTACCTTTTTAAAAGTACATCTATGGGGCAGCTAGGTGGTGCAGTGGATAGAGTACTGTCCCTGGATTCACCAGGACCTGAGTTCAAATTTGACCTCAGACATTTGACACTTACTAGCTATGTGACCCTGGGCAAGTCACTTAACCCCAATTGCCTCACCAAAAAAAAAAAAAGTACATCTAGAAATATTTTAAAAGAAACAAACCAATAAACAAAACAGAGACACAATAAGTAATTGGATCCCTTAATAAGCACAGATACTCATGTCCCTTTACTGCACAGTCAAATAGCCTAAGCTTACTCAGAGAAGGATTTCCAATGGTTACTTCTTAGTCATTCATTTCCCACATACAATTGAATGAACTTATCCCACAGAGCAACCATGGAGAGACATTAACTTTGTTTGACAGGTGGGGGCAAAGAATAGTAATCTGCCAAGTGTCCAAGGGCTACCCAAGGAATTGAAGGACGGGGAGAATGTATCACAGAAGTCTTGCTTCCAGACCACTATTCATGTTATGAAGTCAACCTTGCAAATTTTACCCTTAAACCGTTTTCTTGCTGCTGCAAGAGCTTTAGGAAACCATTCCACGGTTTCCAGTGAAGTGCCCTCTCAAGCTACTCAGAGATCTCCAGAGAATCAGTGGCATTTCTGCAGTAACAAACAGGCATGTGAACCTCTCCAACCCAAGCACTCAGCTATTGCTTGGACCACTTATAATAGTATGATAGTCTCCATGGTTTAACATGGTTTAGCAATGGTTTAACAATCTGATGGGATGAAGAATGACTTCTTATGTTCTGAATCACTTTGAGACCTCATTTTCTGACATTGTGATTCATGCTTATGACTACTGGGTTATTTTTCTAAATTGTTTAGAAGAATTATTGGTTCTAACTGTATGCTGTCTCATGTTTGACTTGCGCATTATATCAGAATCACAGGAATGGAAGGGATCCATGAAGCTCATTGAGCATATCCTCTTGCCTTGGTGTAAGGATAACTAATACCTACATATACATACCTATATTTAATACTAAGCACAAATATAAAATTTAATACCCAAGGGCCTGTGCTATTCTTGTGAAGAAAAACCGGGTCTACCAGCATTTGAGTGGGAAGTCACCCTCAGAGAACATCACATTCACATTTGCTAGCAAGAGAGACTCCACTGACTGACAACTGACTGAATCAAATGTCTAATCTGGGTTTACATAAGTGATGGGAGACCTCATCACTTTTTTTTTTCCTTTCTTTTTTTTTTTTTTTTTGCGGGGCAATGACGGTTAAGTGACTTGCCTGGGGTCACACAGATAGTAAGTCTCAAGTGTCTGAGGCCTGATTTGAATTCAGGTCCTCCTGAATCCAGGGCCAGTGCTTTAACCACTGTGCCACCTAGCTGCCCCCAACCTCATCACTTTCAACAAAGAAAGTATTAACTCTAGAAACATTGCTTGAGTTCAGCAGGAATATAGCACAAAGCTATAGAAGGGACTCATGGTTAAGTATAGGTTAGACTAGATATCCTTGAAGGTCCTCTCCAACTCTGGGATTCTATGAAACACACACACACACACACACACACCATGAAAAAGAGAGAGAGAAAAAGGAGGAATAGAAGAAGGTAAGAGAAAGGAGAAACAAAAAGAATATACACTTGATAGGGAATGGTAGAATACCATCATCATTGAGCATATCCTCTTGCCTTGGTGTAAGGATAACTAATACCTACATATACATACCTATATTTAATACTAAGCACAAATATAAAATTTAATACCCAAGGGCCTGTGCTATTCTTGTGAAGAAAAACCGGGTCTACCAGCATTTGAAATGAAGCCAACAGCAGCCCAGAGGCCTGGTAAGTGTGCACTAATGATAATAATGTTGACTGGCATTTATAGAGCACCTTAAAGTTTGCAAAGTACTTTATATCCATGAACTCTCTGGAGTGTATATATATATATAAGATATACTCCCTGAGTTTGTTTTGACAAAAGGTTTATATATACGCCATAGAATACCTACATATGTGTATATATATATGTATATAAACATATTACATAGCATTATATATTTATATAATACATAAAACAATAAAATGATATATTAAAATAAATATCATACTGCACAAAAATGTTATAGATGCTATATAGCTAAATGAAATAGAAAATAAAGCACTTGACCTGGAGTCAGAAAGAACTGGGTTCAAATCCAGCCTCAGATCCTTACCACCTGAGTGACCTTGAGTTAGTCATAACCTCTGTCTCAGCTTCCTGACAAACAAAATAATAGCACCTACCACCCAAAGTTATTGTGAGGATAAAATGAGTTAATGTTTGTAAAGCATGCTACAACTCTTTTGTGGTTGTTGTTTAGTCATTTTCAGTCACGTGTGCCTCTTTGTGACCCCATTTGGGGTTTTCTTGGCAAAGATATTGGAAGTGGTTTTGCCATTTCCTTCTCCAGTAATTTTACAGATGAGGAAACAAGGATAAGTGACTTGCCCAGGGTCATATATCTAGTTAGTGTCTGAGGATGGATGTCTGAGGAGGTCTTCCTGACTCTAGACCCAGCACTCTATCCACTGTGCCATCTAATTGCCCATTGCAACCCTTAGAGAGGTATAAAAATGATAGCTCTTATTGCTATTGTTATCGTAAGTATTGATTATAAGAATAATTCATTTATATATTTCTTCAAGGCTTGCAAAGCATTTTACATGATAATTTCATTTGGTCTTCACAGCAAGGTAAGCACCAATCAATCAAGGTAGATATTTATCAATATTATCCCCATTTTAGATATGAAGAAACTGAGGCTGAGGGAAGTAAAGTGACTTGCCTGTGGTAATACAGCTAGTGAGTATGCAGGGAGTAATTCAAACCCAGGTCTTCCTGATTCCAACTCTGACAGTCTATTTGATATGCCTAGCTGCCTCTCAAATGTAATAAAAACTCACAGTCTTTGAAGAATCTGAATTTCAGTGACTCAAAGGACAATGGAGAGACATGGGATGGGCATAAGTAGACTGTAACATTAACAACAATGCAAGAAAGGATATAAAAATACCACCCAGGAATTGTGTGCTCAGCAAAGGAGGTGAGTTGGTCCTGAAGCAAGAGCAAGGTACAAAGATGGACAGCCTGAGAAGGGTATCAGTGCTTCAAGTAGATCCTTATTCAAGGGTTGATAGGAGATCATGGACAGGAAATTCAGAGAATGAGATGATGTCAAAGAGACATGGAGGAGATGCCCACATCACTCATAAAACTGAAGCGATGAAGTATCATACTACCTAAACACATATGACACTAATCACTCTTTTTTAGTTTGAGACCTTGATCTTTATCTCCCAACAAGGCTATAAATTCAGAAATCAAAGAAAGGTGACTACTACACACCTCATGAAAAGGTACACTAACGCCCCTCAGCAAATCCATTTGTCCAGTGGACATTAAGTGTATCTTGATGTCTATTCTATAAGATACCCAACTACCAGCAAAGTCATAGGTACCATTTTTTGTTAACATTCTTTTCTCTAAAAAATTATAAATCAGAGTGTAAGCTGAATGGAGTTGTTATTAATTCCTCTCCTTCCCCCCCATATGTCCAGCTTCTGAAAACATCACTTATCAGCAGACCAAGTCAACTTTTAGTCATTAGAAATAGCTTGCATCAGTTTTTCAGCTGTTTGTAGACATTATAGATTATAATAGAGTGCCAGAATAAATTAAAAAGCACCAGGAGACAAGAAAATTGGAAAAAGTAATCCATAGCCTTGGCATAGTTTTGTTAAGAAGAAGAAAAAAAGCAAACCTTAACATATTGATGATGACGGCCCAACAGTATTTAAATTCAATTAGCCTAAGAGGCTGTAAACATTAGCAGATGATCTGAATCCTTCTGTTGAGAATTCATTGATTCCTACGTAAAATTCAATACATTGGACTTTTAGTGAAACAAAGATCTAATTTAGTGATTTTTTAGTAAAACTAATATCTAATTTTAATATCTAATTTCCTTTCTTAAAAAAACATTTTAAACAACATTACATGGCCAAAGATGCATTTATAATACTATAATCATAATTATAATTTCATTTTATACAAACATCACCTAATCTCCAATATCTTCCCAAGTGTTGTACCAGGGGCAGGACACATAAATTTAGGTTCAAAGAATGAAATAAATTAAGCAAATCTGTGAGAAAGCAATGCGTAAGTTATCAAGAATCTGAATTTACATGGAATATAATAAGAATTATCTATATGTACATAGTCCTTTGAAATTTGCATTTTGCCATTTGAGTCTCACAATAATCCTTTGAAATAATACAATTTGTAGGTATCTATTTTAAGTTATAGGCAAGGAAACTGAAGATTGGTATGGTAAAGTTACTCATCATTGAACACAGGAAATGTGGAATTTGAACTCATGTCTTCCAAACTCTAGAAGAGGAAGAGATGAGCTCAGCATCAGCATAAAATCAGATCATCAGAGAAGCAATCTAGGCATCAATTCATCCAGTAGAGACATTATACATGGTAAAGTCTTAGTACAGCAAGCACAGTGTGGATCAATTCAGTTTTGCAGTGGGAGAGTTTGTTCATATAGAAACTATGTTTTTGGTATATTTTGTTTGTTTTTTGTTGTGTGTTTTTTGTTGTTTTGGGTTTTTTTGGAGGGACAATGAGGGTTAAGTGACTTGCCCAGGGTCACATAGCTAGTAAGTGTCAAGTGTCTGACTCCAGATTTGAACTCAGGTCCTCCTGAATCCAGAGCCAGTGCTTTATCCACTACACCACCTAGCTGCCCCAGAAACTATGTTCATCAAATAATTTTTTAGAAAGAGAATATGAACTCCACAGTTGTGTTTTCCTGGCCCCATGTAGTCTGTACCTGTATATGTTAATGCCTTCAGACTTTAAGTGTGTGCCCATTTTCACCCACAGACAACTATGTGAATTGATGGGACAGTTTGATCCAGCTTTGTGAGTAGAATATTTGTAAATATTAGGTATTTGCTTTGTATTTTCTATAACAGTTTTGGTTAAGGTAATTTATTAGTGGCTGTTTTGTTCATGGAAAATACACCAGTAGGGGCTTGTGAGCTACAGTGTTAGAAGGAATGGTGACCCACCGAGAAACCTGAGAGTAGAAAGGTGTAGCACATGCCTTCCATCTAGAAAAATTGAAACCTTTTATTGTGGAGACAAGTCAAGAGGAAATGAGAGGGAGGGAGGGATGGAGGGGGAGAGAGAGAGAGAGAGAGAGAGAGAGAGAGAGAGAGAGAGAGAGAGATGAAGTGCTCTAAACTTAGGTTGGCTCATCTACAGATAAGAAACATTGTGTTGCTTGGACCATTCTTAGCTCATCATGAAATATTTCCAGTTTGGTAGGACTTGCAAATGTTTTCACTTTTTTTGGCATAGCCTGGAAGAACCCAGAATTCTCTAGAGATGCTGATGAAGGAATTTCCCTGCTTTTTCTTACCTACAAGTCAAGGAGCATTAGACTAATTAATATGAAGATTCCTTCCCCTTTTAAATCCTATTCATTTATTCAACAAACATTTAAATACCTACCATATTCTAGAAACTATGCATACAAAAATTAAAAAATTAAATAGTCTCTGCCTTCAAGATGCTTACATTCAAGAAATAATGAGCAGGCAGATTTCAGAAATTGAATCCACCTATCACTTCCTGAAAGAGATCCCAAAATGAAAACTCCTAGTATTATTAAAGCCAAATTCCAGAACTTCCAGGTCAAAGAGAAAATATTGCAAGCAGCCAGAAAGAGGCAATTCAAATATTATGGAGCCACATTTAGGACCACATAAGATTTATTGGCTTCCACCTTAAAGGAGTAGAGGACTTGGAATATAATTCTCAAAGGCCAAGGAGCTAGAATTATAACCAAGAATAACCTATGCAGTAAAACTGAGTATAATCCTTCAGGGGGAAATGGATATTTAATGAAACAGAGGGCTTTGAAGCATTCCTGATGAAAAGACCAGAACTGAAAAGAAAATGTGACATTCAAAGAGAAGACATAAGAAAAGCATAAAAAGGTAAACATAAAAGAAAAATCATGAGAGACTCAATAAAGTTAAATTTTGCATTCCTAAATGGGAAGATGATACATGTAATTCATAAGAACTTTCTCATTATTAGGGTGGTTAGAGGGAGTCTCCAGAGACAAAGGGCATGTGTGTGAGTTGGTTATGTTGAGATGATCTCAAAAGAAAAATGAGAAAGAGGGATGCACTGGGAGAAGAGGAAAGAGAGCCGTAGTAAGGGGAGAATTATCTCACA
Source organism: Dromiciops gliroides (assembly GCF_019393635.1). NCBI lineage: Eukaryota > Metazoa > Chordata > Mammalia > Microbiotheria > Microbiotheriidae > Dromiciops > Dromiciops gliroides. The sequence goes on from NC_057862.1 coordinate 190,110,249, forward strand.
TAAAAGACGCACTCAAGGAAGAACTTTTATAGTGGAGGGACACTGGGGGATGGCGGCAGGCAATGTTTAAATCTCACTCATGAAAATTGGTTCAAAGAGGGAAGAATGTGTGTTTGGTGGGGGCAGAAGGGATAGAAATCTATCTTACCCAATAGAGAAACAGGAGGATAAAGGGATATGAGAAAGGAGGGGGGGGAGTAGAGAATGATAAAAGGAAAGGAAGAGTAAGGAAGACAGTGGTCAGAAACAAAACACATTTAAGGAGAGGTAAGGGGGAGGGAGGGAGGGAGGGGGAGAGAGAGAGAGAGAGAGAGAGAGAGAGAGAGAGAGAGAGAGAGAGAGAGAGAGAGAGAGAATGAGAATGAATAATAAATACAAGAGAATGGGATGGAGGGAAACACAGTAATCATAACTGTGAGTGTGAATGGGGTGATCTCACCCATAAAACAAAAGCAGATGGAAAAATGGATTAGAAACCAAAATTGAACAATATGTTGATCACAAGAGACACACTTGAAATAGAATGACACACACACAGCTAAAATAAGGAGAGGAACAGAATCAATTATGTTTCAGCTGAAGCTAAAAAGCAAGGGTAGCAATCATGATCCCACACAAAGCAAAAGCAAAAATAGACCTAATTAAAAGAGATAATCAGGGAAACTACATTTTGATAAAAGGTACTATAGACAATGAAATAATATCAAAAAATTACAGCAAGTTTCTATGACAAAGACATCTTTTCTCAAATATATAAGTAAATTAGTCAAATTTATTAAAAATAAAAGCCATTTCCCAACTGATAAATTGTCATGGGATTTGAGCAGGCACTTTTCAGAAGATAACAAAGCTATCTATAATCATATGAAAAAATGCTCTGAATCACTATTGATTAGAAAAATGCAAATTGAAACAACTCTGAGGTACCAATCAGAAATGATACCTATCAGAAATAAATTCTAGAAGGGATGGGGGAAAATAGGTACACTAATGAACTGTTGGTGGAGTTATGAACTGGTCTAACCATTCTAGAGAAAAATTTGGAACTATACCTATAAAACTGTGCATACCCTTTGACCCAGAAATACCACCACTACTAGGTCTGTATCCCAAAAATATTTTTTTTTAAATGAAAAGGACCTATTGGTATAAAAATATTTCTAGCAATTCTTTCTTGTAGTGGCAAAGAACTGGAAATTTAGGGACTGCCTATCAGTTGGGAATGGCTGAACAAGTTATAGCATAGGATTGTGATAGAATACCATTGTGCTATTATAAGAAATTACAAGGGAGATGGTTCCATAAAGACATGGGAAGACCTATATGAATTGATGCAGACTGAAGTGAGGAGGATCAGGAGATCATTGTACACAGTAACAGCAATGTTATAATGATGATCAACTGTGAAAGACTTAGCTACTCTGATCAACGTAATGATCCAAGAAAATTCCAAAGGACTTATGATGAAAAATGCTATCTACTTCCAGAGAAAGAATTGATGAAGTCAGGGCAAAATGAAGTATGGTTTTCTCACTTTGTTTTGCTTGATTTGGGGCAGGGGGGGATGATATAACTAGTATAGAAATATGTTTTAGGGGCAGTGGATAAAGCACCAGCCCTGGATTCAGGAGGACCTGAGTTCAAATTCAGCCTCAGACACTTGACACTTACTAGCTGTGTGACCCTGGGCAAGTCGCTTAACCCTCATTGCCCCACAAAAAAAATATGTTTTGCATAATTTCACATGTATAATTGGTATCATATTTCTTGCCTTCTCAATGGGTGGGGGAGGAGTAGAAGGGAGGAACAGAATTTGGAACGCAAATGGGAGAGGTAGGTTATTATCTTTATCCTACCTACCTCTAAATTTTTCCATTATTATTAAAATATATTTCACATTAATAATGATTCTTAAATTCATTCTCATTTGTCTTCCCTATAGACTATGTATTTTTTTTTAATTTTATACTTCTAATCAAACCCCCTGATTCTAATCGAACCGTTCTTTCCCACTACAGTAGACCAAATGTCACAGAATCCTAATGGAAACTGAGTTTAAAAACATGGGTTTTTTCTTCTGTAGCCCTGAATCTATTTCTTATATAGAAACCTTCAAAGGTATGCCACTTCACAGGAAGAAGGAAAAGGAGAGCACCTTGTTGGGGGCGAGGAGAGAGAAAGTACAAGAATTACTCCTGGAGGGTTCAAAAGGAGAAAATTGATTTCATGGCAACACTAGAAGGGCACTTTCATTGAATAACTGCTTTAAAGATCAGACATCAAAAAGGAAAGCTACCTATTGGATTTTTTTCTCTTTCTAAAAAGTCCTTTGTCTTGTTCTAATTTTTAACTGCCCTGGACTCTTGATTGTTCCAATTGTGCTACCTAGCTACCTAGATGGTGGCTGGACAACTTCACAGGTTGTATGGTATCTGACACAGTGGAGCTTTATAAAGAGTCACTATTGGGAGGCGGTAGAAAACAGGAGGGGAAAAGAGTTTGATAGTGGGAATATAGCAAATGACTGGGAATTTTTTAATGGAATTCTTTTATTTTGTTTAGGTTTTCTCTCAGTCTAAAAACCTGGGGTCCCCTTTTAAATTAATGAAGTGACAATTTCAGGTTTAAGGTTTGTAGTCTGTGATTGGCTTATTTAACACCTGTCTAAATCAATCAAAAGTAATCACCATTGGGCCTGAAAATTGTGTTATTTTTGGTACTACTGATTTGAATCCCAGGATCTGATGACATTAAACAAGATTTGAATTGGGCACAAACTGAATTAGCAGGAAGAAGCTGTATGTTCGTCTCTTTAAATTCACTGTGCATTTATGAATAATAACCAAAGAAGTAAAGCATTTTATGAAATCTATATCTCCATGCTTTCCTTGCATATAGTATTTTGAAAATAATTATTCTTTGAAAATAAGTATTTTGAATGTTGTAGTTATATGAAAATTTAACAACATCCATGACTGCAGAACACCATTAATTACAGAGATGGAGAGAATTAACAGTTTACTATAGCACCAGTGAGGCTGAATGAAGAATTTTTAGTGAATTGAGAAGCTCTACTATAGTCAGTCAGTCATGAAACATTTATTTGTGCCTATTATATGCCAGGCACTGTGCTAGGCACTGGAAAAGTAAGGCTACAACTTCACTTGATTTATCCAAATACATGGCACAGGAGATAATCCAAACTTCAGATACAGGTTAATTTGGATGACAACTCTGAGAGTCAAAGTCTAGGATCCCCAAAGGTTCAACAAATATCTCTCCGTACTGCAACACATTATCAGAGAAACCTGAGACACTGTATTCAGCAATTGTACATCATACTTTACTAGCATTGTCTAGTATTCTTTTGTTCATCTTTATCTTATTACCATATACTCTCTGGAAAAAAATATTGAGCTGAAAATACTTCTAAAGACCCTTTCCCAACTAAAGGCAAGATAATTAAGAATCAAAAATGCCTTCCCTTTGTTTTCTATTATACCCAAGTTCATCTATCTTACACAAAAAGATAGGCTGACGAAGTTGAAGAAATGACATTTTATAGTGAAGGCTATTCTCTGCTTGCTGATTTGGCTCATTCTGACATTAAGCAATTCATGAGAAGTCCTTCTTCTTAGTCTTTGTGCTTAAGGTTAAGCAGGAAAAGGATGAAGTCTGAAAGAGTGGCAAATCAATTTTTTATTTCTCTGGTTCTACTCTCCCCTGTCTGGTCAGATGCAGTTTACTCCAGAATATTCTGTCCACATCCTCATCCTCTTTTTCTTCTCCTAGTCCCCTCCTCCCAGTAAATGTGAGTAGTTGTGGACAATGTGGGAGAAGCTGGGACCAGGAGATCTGGGCCCACACTGGGAATGCAAGCTAGATGAGGTGGGTGCAGCTAGGTGGCACAGTGGATAAAGCACCGGCCCTGGATTCAGGAGTACCTGAGTTCAAATCCGGCCTCAGACACTTGACACTTACTAGCTGTGTGACCCTGGGCAAGTCACTTAACCCCCATTGCCCCGCAAAAAAAATAAATAAATAAAAAAGATAGATGAGGTAATAGTCACCTAGTGTCCTGTCATGGTCAAAACGTCTCTGGAACATTACTTCTGTTCCAGCACCACATTTAAAGAGGCATAGTGGAAAACTGGAGGGTAACAAAGTGAGAGGCTTAGAGATCATGCCATAACCTACTTGAAGGAATTAAGAATGTTTAGCCTGGAGAAGAAAAGGCTTAAAGTAGGCAGGATAGCTACCTTAAAGGATCTGAGAAGCTATGAAATGGAAGAGAATAGACCTGTTCTGCTTGCTCAGAGAACAGAACCAAGAACAATGGAGGGAAATTGCAAGTAGTCGTGGGAGGAAGAGAAGGAGGAGGAGGAGGAGGAAGAGCAAAAACCAGCATTTACCTAACACGTTAAGGTTTGCAAAACATTTTACAAATATTATGCCATTTTATACTCACACAACCCTGAGAGGTAGATACTATTATTATCCCCATTTTTCAAATGAGAAAACTGAGACAGACGGGTTAAGTGCCAGGACCTCAAATGGAGTCACGAAGACTCCTCCATGACTGAAAAGCTACTGAACTGAACTTACCATTTCAATTTTTCCCATTAAAAATAAGTCAGCATGAAACATCATTAGCCTGTGAGAAGAACAGATCAATGAATGGATATGACCTATTATTCTGGTGTTGTATACAAGACGCAGGGGAATCATTTTCTATTCTATGAGATATTGATTTTTCACTTTGTAGGTTTGTAAATTACTGGGCTTCACTGATGCAATTGATTGTGCTGATTCAATGTGTGGGAGGTAAATAAGATAAAAAGAAAATTATTTTCAACTCTCACCATGCCACAATTTCCATTAACCTCCATTTGTGTTTTGTTTTTTAATTGTTAACAAAAGGAAGTTTACTTGGCAGCATCATAGAAAGGATACAGCACTTAACTGGGAGGATCACAGCAGAGCGTGGTATCTCCACATGAGACAAACCTAAAGAACTTGGACCCTATGGGGATGGTGGGAGGGAAGGAAAAGGGAGGAATTAAGTCCTTATGTGATCAGAAAACCACATTAAAGGCAGCCTAAGGCCATCAGAAAGCTACAGCAGGAGAGACTGAGCTGGAACCTAATACTGGTCTCTCCTTTGACATAAAAAAGTCTAATGGACATTACCTAAGTCTTGTCAAACTCAAATGTTTTGAATCAAGTCACCACAAAGAACAAACCAGCAACCAGCAGACCGTAATTGGTAAAACTGTTACAATTTATGCATTTATTTTTCTAGTAAAGACCTTTAAATTATTTGAAGGGAAGTTAGACTAGTTGAGAATATAAATTATTCATAAAATTGCAAAGATAAAAGGAACTCAGAGTGGTCATATATATCAAAGCTTCTTAAACTGTGGGTCATGACCCTATATGGGGTAACTGAATGGGAGGATCATGAAAAATTTGGCAGTAAATGTTTGATTTGTATGCCTATTTTTTATACCTATGTTCCCCGGGGCCACATAAAAATTTCTTGGGCAAAAAGGGGTTGGGAATGGAAAAAGTTTAAGCCCTGATATAAATTACCTCACAAAGCTATTATGAATGAAGCAATTTGTAAAATGTAAAGCATGGTATCATTATAATTGTTGTTGTTATTATTATCATTATTTTTTGTTTGTTTTTTGTTTTTTGCAGGGCAATGAAGGTTAAGTGACTTGCCCAGGGTCACACAGCTAGTAAGTGTCAAGTGTCTGAGGCCGGAATTGAACACTGTGCCATCTAGCTGCCCCCATCATTATTTTTTTTGGTAGGGCAATGAAGGTTAAGTGACTTGCCCAGGGTCACACAGCTAGTAAGTGTTAAGTGTCTGAGGTCGGATTTGAACTCAGGTCCTCCTGAATCCAGGGCCAGTGCTCTATCCACTGTGCCACCTAGCTGCCCCCTATTATTATCATTATTATTAACTTAATCCCCTCAACTCCTCTCCCTCTCTTTCAGTTTCCTCATGTATAAAATGGAGAAAATAATAGTACCAAGAAAATCAGTCATGCATTTTGTACGTGGTCTTCATTTTACTTCATTTCACTTATTAGGCATGGAATCTAGTTTCCATTTTTGGACTTCAGTTATTATCATCCAAGAAATAACCCTTCAGAGGCTTGAACACTGTGAGGTTTCTCTCTCTCTCTCTCTCTCTCTCTCTCTCTCTCTCTGCCTTTTTGTTCAGATTATATGATTCTAATCTCTAAATCCTGCTTTGTTGTTGTTGTTGAGTTGTATCCGACTGTTCTGGACCATAGTATGCCATATTGTCCATGGGTTTTTCTTGGCAAAAATACTGGAGTGGTTTGCCATTTGAACCTTCTTCAGTAGATTAAGGCAATCAGAGGTTAAGTAACTTGCTCAGTCACACAGCTAGTGAGTGTCTGAGGCTGGATTTGAACTCAGGTCTTCCTGACTCCAGGCCCAGTGCTCTATCCACCAAGCAGCTGTAAAGTCCTGTTATTTAATCATAGCCTTTGCTTTTTTCCCTATGTTCTCTATGATATAATGACCAACAAAAATAAATAATAGCCCATAAGGTTTTACTAGCTTGACTTCTTCCCTTGGTAGGTAATAAAATAAATGACATAAAAATACCTCACTACTCAACTGGCAACATTAGTATTCACTCTAACTGATTGGGTATTTGTAAGAGTAATAAAAGCTAAACATACTCATTTAGCCCAGGGTTATTTTTCTTCTTTATTTGTATATTTACCTTGAAAAACCATAGTCCGAGTCCTTAGACCTGATTTGTATATTTGGCCAGCTCCCCTCTGAAGGAAGGTATATAACAGGTACGATAATAGCTTTTTTTTTTTTTTGGTGAGGCAATTGGGGTTAAGTGACTTTCCAGGGACACAGCTAGTAAGTGTTCAGTTCAAAGGGTATGCACAGTTTTATAGGTATAGTTCCTTCATATTTTTTTCCACTTATTCACTTAATTCTTGACCTTTTGTTCTTCCTGATGAATTTTATTGTTTTTCCTAAATCTATGAAATAAGTATTTGATAGTTTGATTGGCATGGTATTGAATAAGTAAATTAACTTAAGTAGAATTATCATTTTTATATTAGCTCAGCCTACACATGAACAACTAATATTTTTCTAATTCTTTAGGTTTTTCTTAGTATGAAAAGCCTTTTGTAATTGTGTTCTTATAGTCCCTGGTTTTGTCTTAACAGGTGGACTCCTAAGTATTTTAACATGATTGGAATAATTTTTTTTTTTTGGTGAGACAATTAGAGTTAAGTGACTTGCCTAGGGTCACACAGCTAGTAAGTATAAAGTATCTGAATCCGGATTTGAACTCAGGTCCTGCTGAATCCAGGGCTGGTGCTCTATCCACTGCCCCACCTGGCTGACCCTATTTTTTTTTTTTGAATCTCATTTTCTTTTTTTTTTAACATGACAAGTCTTCAAATATCTAAAGTTATCTATCCTGTGTCCTTCTCTCAAGGCTTCTCTAGGTTTAATAGTCCTCAAACCCTTGTAAGTAATAACCTTCCCCCTCAGTCCTCACATAAGATTTTTTTTTACTTGTCTAATGCACTTACAATGAAACTTTATGTGGTGTAGCTATCTTTGTTGGTGTCTTATCTTTCTAGATTATTACTTAATCTCAATGAGCCTTAATTTTTTCATTTGCAAAAAAGTCATAATGATGATAATGATACCTATAGTGCAACAAGGTACTATAAATGTTTGTAAATGTTTAACAAGTACCACTCAGGGTGGGGGGAAAAAAGCATGAAGCACTTTTAAGTTTAATCTACTAACATTTTCTCCGTGACTTTCTTAAGTCTGGACAAACAACAAAAGAATAAATCAAAGCTCTGATTTGTAGTATCTGCTCCTTTCTGAGGACTAAATGCTCACACTGAAAATTTAATGATCTGCTCTCACCAGCTTGTAGCAGTTCACCTCATGAGGCTTAAAGAAGGTGAGGCTTAAAGGAGGTGAGGCTTAAAGGAGATGATTCACATAAATCACTTTGCAATCTTAAAGCACTCTATAAACGTCAGCTATTATTGTTGCTACTTTCCTCAGGGGCAGAGACTGGGCCTTATGTAAACTTTTCAGCACAAAGCACAGACACCAAACTACTGACTCGGGTTCAACTTGCAATCCAGTAAAACTTTCAGGTTATTTTGACACAAACTGTTATTTGGCCACATCCCATTCATGTTGTACCCTGGAAGTTGGATTTTTAAACCGAGTTGCATCACAAAGCAAGGATGCTAACCCAGTGACTAGGCTAACCCCTCAAGGGAGGCAGAGTGGAAGCATAGTCTGAGGTAGGCAGAGTGGAAGGGTCAGGAGTGAGGAGCTGTGGGTGATGTGGGGTCTGAACAGGGGTTTCTGGTATGTTTACCAACCAGCTCTGTCCCCCACAAAATATATGCCAGACACACTTTTAAGTTTAATTTGCATTATTAATATTTTCTCCAACACTTTCTTGAGTCCGAGCAATGAACAAAACCATAAATCAAGCCTCTATCTGTAACATCTGCGTATTTCCAAGGTGTGAAAGCTCATACTGAAAATGTAAAATTTAAATCAGTTCCCCTTACAATTAACTCCAGTACACCCCTCGCTCAGAATTAGAACAAAAATAAAATGAAAGGCCATTTTGAGTTGGTCCCACTGTATCTACCAAAATTTTAGCATTTAGATCCAAAAAACAGCAATTGTAATATATACCCAAGTATCTATAGCAGCAGGTTTGGGGAGAGAAAAGAACTAGAAACAAAATGAGTGACTGTTGATTGGAAAGGGTGGCGTATAGGTATAATGGAATATTACTATGCAATAAGAAATGATAAATAGGAGGAATTCGGAGAAACCCAGGAAGATCCAAAGGAAGCATAAAATAAGAATCCTAAGAAATAATAGGCACAGGACTATAATAATGCAAATGGAAGAACACTGAAAATGAACGAAACCCTGAGTAATTATAACAACCAATCTTGACCCTAGATGACAGACACTGAGGCATATCTTCCTCCTCTTGACAGAGACAGAGTTTTTCAGTGCTGAATGTATTATATGCATTGTTAGACACCATCACAACAGAGCTTGGGGGATATTGTTGTGCAGGTTGGGTTTGGGGGTCTTGGGGGGTCTTAATTCTTTTTCTTTGTTCCATTTCAAAGAGGGTGAAGGGGAGATAATATGCATGAATTATTTAGCTATAAAGCCAAAAGGCATCAATGAAACATATTTGTTTTAAAATCCAAAAGGCTGAGATGGAGGGGAGGGGGGAGCACAGAACACGCATCTACTATGTGCTAGGCACTATGCTAAATGCTTGACACGTATTATCTCATTTGATGTTTACAACAACCCTGGGAGGTAGGTGCTATTATTATTCCATTTTTCAGGTGAGGAAACTGAGGCAGGAAGAGGTTAAGTGACTTACCCAAGATCATATACTTAGTAAGTGTCTGAGCTCAGATTTGAACTCAGGTCTTCTTGACATTCTGCCGAGTCCTTGATCAACTGCACTGCCTAACTGCACAGGTGGGAAGACTGGTTGCCAGAGCAAGGATTTAAGGCCTGGAAGTCCCTAACAGATCAGGAAGACAAAATTCTGGGACTACAGTAGAGCTGACTATCTATTTGACTCAACCTTATTTCTCAAAGCTTCAGTCTTTTTATTGTGGTCATGCGTTCCCCACTCCCATTCAAAATTGATGTAGCTACCCCTGCCCTGATGGACCATGGATTTATAAAAACTCAAGTATAGAACTTCATGTTTATTCCTATTTTTTCACCTTCAAACTTTCTAAAAATTTATTTTATTTGTAATTTGTAGAATAAAACAAGCATTTCCACAACATAGTATTAAAAAATGATTGCAGAGGCAGCTAGATGGCGCAGTGGTAAAGCACCGGCCCTGGATTCAGGAGTACCTGAGTTCAAATCCGGCCTCAGACACTTGATACTTACTAGCTGTGTGACCCTGGGCAAGTCACTTAACCCTCATTGCCCTGCAAAAAAACAAAAAACAAAACAAAAAAAAATGATTGCGGGGGCAGCTAGATGGCACAGTGGATAAAGCATCGGCCTTGGATTCAAGAGACCTGAGTTCAAATCTGGCCTCAGACACTTGACATTTACTAGCTGTGTGACCCTGGGCAAGTCACTTAATCCTCACTGCCCCACAAAAAAAAATTATTGCACATGAAACTGCAAATCTACTATGTAGAACTTGCTATTCCTTTTAAATATACAACAAAATTATTATGGAAATTAATTTTTTTCCTCCCCACCATATGGCTACTATTAGGAACAAATAGGTTTGTGTGTTTGTGTGTGCATGCAAAATTATTGTATACATACTTCTATTTATCAGTTCTTTCTCTGGATACAAATAGCATCTTCCTTCATATATCCTTTACAGTTAATTTGGGTATTTATAATAGTCAAAATAACTTATTCACTCAAAGTTTTTTTTTGGGGGGGGGCATGAGGGTTAAGTGACTTGCCCAGGGTCACACAGCTAGTAAGTGTCAAGTGTCTGAGGCCAGATTTGAACTCAGGTCCTCCTGAATCCAGAGCCAGTTCTTTATCCACTGCACCACCTACCTGCCCCCTCAAAGTTGTTTTCAAAACAATATTGCTGTTACTGTATACATTGTTCTCTTAATTCTGCTCATTTCACTTTTCGTTATTTCATGAAAGTCTTCCCATGTCTTTCTAAGATCACTGAGCTCATCATTTCTTTTAGCACAGTAGTATTCCATCACAATCATATATCAACACTTCTTTAGCCATTCCCCAATTGACATGCATTCTTGTGATTTCCAGTTCTTCACCACCACAAAGAGAGCTATAAACATTTTAGAACATATAGGCTCTTTTCCTTTCCCCCTATTCATCTTTGGAAATAGAACTAGAAGTGGTATTGCTGGGTCAAAAGATATAGGAAGTTTAATAACTTTTGGGGCATAATTATAGATTGCTTTCCAAAACGATTGGATCAGTTTACAATTCCACCAACAATTAGTGTCCCAATTTTCCATATTCCCTCCAACATATGTTATGTTATGTTGTGTTGTACTGTTGTATTGCATTACATTGTATGATATTATATTATAAATATATTATTATATTTATTCCTACTAAATTTAATCTTTCTAGGTCTGACCCATTGTCCTAGTCTGGGAATAATAACTAGTTATTCAATATTATTGCTATTATTCAATTTATTACCTATCCTTTCCAACTTCTTATCATCTTTACATTTTTAAGCATGCCATTTAGTCATCATCAAAGTTATTGAAAAAAAATGTTTAATAGAACAGGATTAAGAACAGAGTTCTGTGACACTCCCTTCAGGTTGACTTAAACAGTACTGAGTGTAATGGCTCAACCAATTTCAAACACACCAATCTGTGCCATTATTCATGCCACATCTTTCCATCTTATCCACAAGAATATTTTGAGAGATATCAAAAATACCCAAAACATAAGTGATCAAAAATATATGTGATCGGGTGGCTAGGTGGTGCAGTGGATAAAGCACTGGCCCTGGATTCAGGAGTTCCTGAGTTCAAATCCGGACTCAGACACTTGACACTCACTAGCTGTGTGACCCTGGGCAAGTCACTTAACCCCCATAGCCCTGCAAAAAACAAAAAACAACACAAAAAAATTATTTTGGGGCAGATAGGTGGTATAGTGGATAAAGCACTGGCCCCGGAGTCAGGAGGACCTGAGTTCAAATCCAGCCTCAGACACTTGACACTTACTAGCTGTGTGACCCTGGGCAAGTCACTTAACCCCAATTGCCTCACTAAATATATATATATATATATATATATATATATATATATATATATATGTGATCTATTTCTCCAGGTTGGGCCTAGATAGAGATTATGTCCTCCAGGTGTTTATCTATACCAGTTTCTGACAACTAATAATATTTAATGATGACAGTGGTTTTTCAGCATAAGAACTATCATAATACCTATTACCTAACCACACAGACCTAGGCATCTAAGTATCTGAGTGGTTAGAGTACTGGACATAGAGTCAAGAAGACTTAAGTTCAAGTCTGTCCTCAGATATTAGCTATGTGACCCTGTGCAAATCACTTAACCTCTGCCTGCCTCAGTCTTCTCAACTTTAAACAATAACAGTATAATATATAGATAGATAATAATACCAAATAATAATGTGATAATAAGAACACCTACCTCCAAGGGCTGTTATGAAGATCAAATGAGATAATATTTGTAAAGCACTTAGCACAATGTCTGACACATAGTGCTTAATAAATGCTTATTCTCTTTCCTTTCTCTTAATCGTACTAACAATTTTATGCATGTATTCAGCCTAAGACTCTTATCTATCAATTTAAGGCCAATGATGGATAGACTTTCTCCCCTTTTACCAGAGAGAGTAAAATATAGGTGCTCCCAAAGCAAAAGGGAAAAAGGAAATTTGATGTGTGATTGGGTAATTTTGTTTTGGGTGGGCTTTTCCCTTTTGTTTAAATTATGGGCACCCCATAATCTTGTATGTCACAGGACTTGTATTTCATAGACACACATCCCCCCAAACCTAAATCAACATTCCATAAATATCATATGGCCTTCCAACCAACCACACAGATCAAACCCATTGTGTGTAAATCCTGTCTCTGAAAGGGGAAAAGGGAATGCTTGTCTTGTGAACAAAAAGCATTAAAACAATGAGGTAAAACCCGAAAGGTCATTTGGTATTTTTAAGGCACAAAAAAATGCTAAAAGGCAACCAAAGATTCATCAGGCAACTGATATCAAGAGAAAAGATTTTGGGAGAATCCACTATAATTACATCAGCTTGTTGCCCTTTGGATATGCCACTAGAGACCTATAAGAAAACTTTGAGATGCCCTCAGAGGCGATGCTGTGAGTTCTCTGAAACTAGGAGGCATTAGAGAAAATGAAGTGTTCTTTCAGGAACAGAACTTAGCCTTGGGACATGGTTACAGTCCAGACTCTAGATGGGGACTTGAAGCACTTACTCAAGGTGGATAGAGTGCTGGGCCTGAATTCAGGAAGACATCTTCCTGAGTTCAAATCTGGCTTTAGACACTTACTAGATGTGTGACCCTGGGTGAGTCATTTGACCCTGTTTGCCTCTGTTCCTCATCTGTAAAATGAGCTAAAGAAGGAAATGGCAAACCACTCTAGCATTTTTGCCAAGAAAACCCCAAATGGGGTCACAAAGTCAGAAACGACTAAACAATAATATAGAATCACTCAGCTCTCTTCTCACCCAAGAATGGTTACATAAAAGAGGGTTATTCCAACTAATCCTGGATTTAACTCCATGACAGTATTAAGAATTTGGGTAGAGGCAAGCAGATCTTTGGAGTGGTACCTTAGGGGATGTAGGGAAATCAAAGATTATGGGCTTTAATCGACCATTTACTTGCTGGATGCCCTTAACCAGATCAAGATAGCTTGGTTTCTCCAGCTAGATGGTGGGAATTGCCAATGGCATTAATTTATAATGTACAAAATGCTATAGATTTTTGTCTACCAATCTGGCCCACAGCTTTAATGAAGGGAATGGAAATGGAAATTTAGGATTCATAAGACCAACCATGTAACTTTTTAGGCCTCACAAATTTAGTCAAGAGTTTGCCTCTAGCTTTACTCTTTTGAACCCCACATGATTGACTTGAATTTGGGTGGGGGAGAGTTTACATTTTGGGAGGATTAGGTACTGGGAACTTTATATAATCAGCTGTCCGCCATGCCAGAATTCCCACTTAAAGCAAAGCCTGTCTGCTGGGACATTTTAAATGCTGCTTAGAAAACATATTGAAAAGTTCTATTTTTGAAAAAAAAATGAATAGAAAACTCTCATCTTTGTATTCTGCTCCTTTCCTAGGAGGTAAATTCAAGGCCCTTGACCTTCAAATTTCATGAAGAGGCTCAATCAGGCTTTTGCCTGCATTGATGCATTTAATGAGACTTCTTCAGAAACAAATAGGCTCTATTGATAGTTAGTTGGCAACCCTTTTTAGGGACAGAAGTGACAACTGTGGAAGGGGTTTCAGTTCTATGTTACTGAAATTCATGCTTGTTTTCTCCCTCCTCCTCTTCCTCCTCCCCTGCTTCCATCCTCCTAGTTTGGTAGTGAAAGGACATTTCATTTCAGTTCATTGATGAGAATTTGAGAGTCAGAAAAAAGCTCCTTTATTTGCGGACTATTGTTCCTTCCCTGACTTAGATTTACCTTGTTAGCTTTCAAGGTGCACAGTTCTTGGCCAGGCCTTTCTTACATTGGCAGAGAGAGCTCAAGTGAATCAGAGAAACAAAAGGGCTCTTAACATGTCAACTCTGACTCAAATTATGTGCTCTATGGATGGAGCTGGCACCATCTGGTAAAGCACAGTTTCTTAACCTCTTTTATACCATGCACATCTTGGGCAGTCTGCTAAAACCAATGGGTCCCTTCTCAGGATAAAGGTTTTATATGCATAAAATAAGAATAACTAGGATTACAAAGGAAATGAATTATATTGAAATACAGTTATCACAGACTCCAAGTTAAGAACCCTCTTTCAAAAGACATGAATTTTTAAAAATGAGGTGGTATTTGAAATACCATTAATTTTCCTTTTGAAGGACTAGACATTTAAAAAACACATCTCAATCATTCTGGAAGCAAACAAGAGAGCTCCCCCCCACCTTTTTTTCACAGGTAAAGAAAGTGAGCACAAACTGGGGCATACATAAGCTCACATAGTTAGGATGAGATAGAACTGGAAATAGGAATATCCAAATGTGATTTGGCTGACTCATTCCAGTAGTTATAATGGATTTGTGCTGAACCATTTACATTCTCATCAAATTATCTTTTATTTGTGCTTGATATGGCTGTCGAGGTTTATGGTGGGCTGTTTATGGACATGTAACAATTTTGTCCATGTCTACTAACTAGCTCATACGGGAATTGGCCTTAGTAATGCCATGCTCTAACCAATTTAGCTCAATAGCCAAAATATTCCCCAAATCAGACCAATGTTTTTTCTACTAGATCACATTCTTTACTTGTATACACTTAATTCCTTCTTGTGGCTCACTAAACCAACTCACTGGGGGGCAGCTAGATGGCGCAGTGGTTAAAGCATCGGCCCTGGATTCAGGAGTACCTGAGTTCAAATCCAGCCTCAGACACTTGACACTTACTAGCTGTGTGACCCTGGGCAAGTCACGTAACCCCCAATGCCTTAAAAAAAAAAAAAAACAACTCACTGGCCACTGGGCAGTTAGGTCTCCAGAAGCGAGGCCGCTGTACATTTCACAGGGTTGTAGGGGTAAGCCTGTGAGTGAATATCCTTCGAAACATTAAGTCATGAGCTCAGACTGGTGTACTTCCCTTTAACCAATAGACTTGATTTGTCTTTGGCATAGCAGGAACAGTAGTTACACATCTCTTCCCTCAACATCAGGGGCACACTTTTCCATAAACACACTGAGTCCAGAAAGGAGAAAGACCGGGCATTCACTTAGACTACAATAGTAATGAGGTACAGATGTAAGGGGCACATGTGGCCAAGTAAACTCACAATTCTGGAACTACAGAGCATCCAGTGTCTTTGCTCTCTCTAGAGAGTCCTCACAAAGTTTGTTGCGAGTCACCAGAGGCTCAGCTGTGTCTATTACCCCTAGGGTACTGTGTCTTAGATGAATGAACCAATCTGGGGCTAGTCTGAGGAGAACAGGGTACTTGGTGGCTGGGCTGGCTCCTCACCAGTCTCCACTGTTGCTGGGCTTTTCTCAGGGTGCCAATGCACTCTTCTCCTAGGCTCATTCAGTGATGGGCAGCTATCGTCTTTTTTCCACTTTTAGCCACCAGCTAGGCTGAAAGGTAACACACTTTTCAACTAGTGCTTTTGTCAGAATCTCTTTCAGAATTGGCAGGAGCTTCTTCCCTCTAACTCCCTTAGGTTAATCAATCTTCCCATCCCAGACTCCTTTGAGAGTCTAAAATATGAGTGGCTCAGAACTGTGTGAATGCATTCCATGTGATGGAGGCAGTATATTGCCTTGTTGGCTTTTTTTACCTGCAATTAAGATATTCAAACCTCCAATCCAGCTTAAAGGCAGCTGATGGCTAGCGGATAGAGCACTGAGCCAGGAATCATAAAGTCCTGAGTATAAATCCCACTCAGATACTTACTAGTTGTGTGACCATGGGCAAATCACTTAACTTGCCTCTATTTCTAGTAAAATGGGGATAATAATAGAGTCCACCTACCAAGGTTTTGGTGAGGATATCAGGAGATAATATATGTAAAAAGCACAGTGCCTGACACATAGTAGGTAAATACATAAATGTTTATTCTGTTCACTCCCCTTTCTAGGGTAGAGAATGTAGATTTTGCATCTAAGGCTTTCTTGGGGGCAGCTAAGCCGGGCAGTAGATAAAGCACTGGCCCTGGAGTCAGGAGGACCTGAGTTCAAATATAGCCTCAGACACTTGACACTTACTAGCTATGTGATGTTGGGCAAGTAACTTAACCCTTATTGCCCCACAAAACCAAACCAAAACAAAAAAGCTAGAATAAAGGCTTTCTCTATCTTTCGAGGTCTCTTTCTTTTAAGCCTGTTGAACTTTTGCTGCAATCTCAATAGGGCACCCCATTTCCACATAGGGATCCAAAATTGTCAAACACGCTCTCTATTCTTCCCTTCGAATTCCTTTAATCTTTCTAAATGATAACTTGCAACAAAACTTGATCGTGTGGTTTACTAAATGCAAACACTACACATGAGCTCACATCAGTATCTACAATTCTCAACCAAGTCTGATTACTGTTCTCACTCAGAGAAAATTGAACTCAGTAGGAACCTAGAGACTGCATAATACAGCACGTAACGTACAGCACAGACTACAGGCTTTCGAACCAGATAGAATCAGTCCAGCATGTGACATGATTGGAGGAGCATCAGCAAGGCCCACTTGCCCCAAAATATCTGCCCCCTCTCCCTGACCTGCCAGGATGCCTGAAGTTCCATTCCTGAGACATTTGTTGCTTTACTTTAAAGCTCGACATTTCCCCATTAAAATAAAAATACTCCCTGGCAGATGCAACACATTAAGTTATTATCTGTCATTAACACGTTGGTCCCTTACAACTCTGACATTCTAAGTGCTAAGGACTCTCCTTCCCCATTAGTCAATTGCTTTCTAATAGCTAGCTGAAGGGCGATATCCTTAGAAAACACTAAGTTTTTTATAGCCCTGAGGTCAAAGACTTCTTCAGTTGACCTTAGTGGCTTGGTCATTTCATTCATGCTTCTCATCTTGTAAAATCCTTGTCTGTGTCTTTCTAATCTTCTGTAGACTAACTACCCCAAACACCACATATCTTCCTCATTAACATTTTGTGTATACTGAGCCAATACTCTGGTACATCCATAGTTACATCCATAGTTATTCTTCTTTATTCTCTCTCTCTCTCTCTCTCTCTCTCTCTCTCTCTCTCTCTCTCTCTCTCTCTCTATATATATATATATATATATATATATATATATATATAGTCTCTCTCTCTATATATATATATAGTCTTCCTCCTTTTCTGGTGACTCATATCCTTCCTGATAGCTTTTATATCACCCCTCTCTAGCTATTCACCAGTCAGTCATCAAGCATTTATTAAGCTTACCATATGCTTATATGACACAGCAGCAGTGTACCACAAACCCTGGGTGTGGAGTCAGCAAGTCCTTGTTTCTGATTCCAGCCCCACCACTTAGTAGTCTACCTTTAATTCTCCCTCTCCTCATCTCTGCCTCCTGACTTCTCTGGATTTCCTGGTTTCCTTCAAATCTCCTCTCTACTCTAGGAAGCTCTTCCAGATTCCCCTTAACACTAGTGCCTTCCTTCTCTTGAATATCTCCAATTTATCCTGCATATCTCTTGCTTATACATAGTTGTTCGAATGCTGTCTTCTCCATTAGACTGTGAGCTTCTGGAGGGCGGAGACTTTTATTTTGCCTTCCTTCGAATGCCCAGCACTTAGCATTGTACCTGGCACATCACAGGCACTTAGTAAATGCCTTAATAAATAAATAATAATAATAATAAACAAAATAATAAATTACTAAATAAAAAGACTGACTGATCATGACCAAGGTCTAAAGACCTCTTTGTGCCCTCATTATCCTCATCTGTAAAACAAGAGAGTTTGAGTTGATAGAGTCTAATTTCCCTGCCAGCCCTAAAGTTATAATCCCATAACAATGTATTTTTCTGTTGCTCTTTGGCCCACCTGTAATTGTATTTCTTCTGAGATTGGCTTTAAATGATTTGCAGCCACTTTGCATGAGCAGAACATTGGTGTTTTCAAAAGATGGGCTTTTGCAGAAACAAGCAGCTTAGGCTCATTAAGGGTACTACACAATTCTCCAAAACCCAAGTAATATTTCCATGTTGGGAGGGTAGAAGACAACACTGTTTAAAGGGGGCCTACCCAAGGATAGGCCTGGGAGGGCTGGAACAGGGAGAGAAGCTACAATAGCATGAGGACAGTGATAAATGCCAAGGAAAAAGGAGCCAAGCGGGAGAACATGGCGAAGGGTGGGAGAGGAAGGGGGAGGGAGACACAAACGTTGGCTCTCTCACGTTGTTTTGGGCTGGCGTTCCCTAAGGATGATGACGGCTCTTTCTGTGGGTCTGAACAAGCACTGGGGGAGACCATCTGCCTTTCCTGGGAGAACAGCTGACAAAGATTATAAAGATTTCACAGATTTAGCTATTGCTGAAAGACTAACAGCACCAGCAAGGATCACAGGTGCCAGACACTATTTCTCGCAATTAAGTCTGAGTGGGGAAATGAATTCAGAAATGTGGGATTTTTGTGCTGCAGCAGGAGGAGGATACACTTGTCCTCATTACAGAGGTCTTAACAAGTTAATAAAAAGCCTGAGGAAACCATTGCTGTGCCCTATAGCATGGCACATGAGTTAAAAAAGAATTATGCTATACTCTCTGCCCTCCCTGACGTCGGGATCCTTTGGGTGAAGAGCATTTTTCTTGAGATGAGCCTCTGTAAAAAGCCTCCCCTTAATAACAACTAAAACCCCTGTGGACTAAGAATGACTCCAGTTTGGTTGGACCAGAAAAACTGGAAAATAAGTTTTAGAAAATAGGTTTTTAAAAAAAAAGAAAGAAAAGAAAATAGGTTTTAGAAGTCGTGGTGCTTCTAGTGGGAAGAGACCATAGACTACAAGTTCAGTGCTAGGAGAAGCTGACTGGAGAACCCAAAACATGAAACTGAACACCCCAGATATTAATCCCAGGAGAGATGAGTTGTGAAGAAACCTGTACAAAAATGGTGCATTCTAAATGGAAGAGAAAACAATTCAGAGGACACAGGACCTGGGGCTGTGGGCCCAGCAAAGGAGTCTTGGTTCAGGAAATTCTATCAGCAGAATCCAGGAAATCCATTTATTCCAGGTTCTGGTGTCTATGAGGAAAGCAATCTCAACTCAGGACTAAAGGGTAGACCTAAAAGAACTATACTTCTTAGGGAATTAGGAGAGCCATGAAACAGAATGTCCCAGCTAGAAAGGACCGTAGAGTTCATTTGTGGTCATCAAGGCAGCATTGTACACAGGGCAGCATGTTAAACTAGGAGCCAGAGGACCTGGGTTCAAATTCCAGTTCTTCTATTTACTACTTATGTGACTTTATGAAGGTCCCAACTTTTCCTCATCTGTGAAATGAGGGAGTTGAACTAGATCAGAGATTCTTAATCTGTAGTCCATGAACTTTAAATATATATATATATACATATATATATATATATATATATATATAAATACCATAGCACCATATACAGTATGTATAGGAAATGAATTTATGTTATGTGTGAAAAAATCAAACTTCATAAATGGTGAAAAATTTTTAAAAAATAATTTTCAAAAAGTAAATAAAACATCATGACTTTTGGCCCACCCTGTAGTTGGTTTCCTTTTTCATCCTATGTATTTTATTTTCTGCATTTAGAAACACTGCACGAAAGGTTTCAACACACTGCCAAAGGGGTCTATGAGCCAAAAAAGATCAAGAGCCCCTAGACAGATGGTCTCCAAGGACCCCTTCAGCTTTCTCTTACTTTTTTGATGAGAAAACTAAGGCCTGAGGAGGCAGCTAGGTGGCACAGTGGATAAAGCACCTGAGTTCAAATGTGACCTCAGACACTTGACATTTACTACCTGTGGGACCCTGGGCAAGTCACTTAACACTCATTGCCCCTCAAAAAAAAAAAAGAAAGAAAGAAAACTAAGGTCCAGAGAGATAAGGGGCTTCGACCAACATGATATGACCTGTAAGTGGTTGGACCAAAATTAAAACCAGAGTCTTCTGACTCTTGGTCTCCACTCAGCTACAACATCGTAGTTCAGAGGAGGCTCTAGTTTGAATTGGAAAGTAGATGCAGAACTAACAGAAAGAGGCAAATTCTATGTAAGAACCTGTTCAGATCTTAATGGAGCAACATGTCACTGCTGTAACGAGGACAAATGCTCTTTCCTGTCGCAATAGGAGACTTCTGAATGCATTCCCCACTCAGACTGACTTGCAAAAATTAATTGGAAAATATGATTTGCGTCTAGCACCTGTGTGATTTGCGTAATTTGTACATACATATATTATACCCATAGATTCCTGAATGCTGTATTAAAATGGTTTGTACTCTTTAAATGTCTGGCTGATACTGCTTGGAGAAGATGCAGTAGGATGAAGAGTATCTCAGATTTTAAAGGGGGCCAAGGTGGGGAGGGGAGAAGACTAAAGGTCTGGATGTGATTCCCAAAGTTAAGTGACAGTGAAAACTATCCCAAAACTATTTGAAAATGACCAGGGAGCCTACATTTGTGGGACAATTCTGTATTATGTAATAAAATGTATAGCTGTCAAACAAGTATTTCCTGAATGTGCCCAGAAATATGGTAGTTGTTATGCTTTTCATTCATTCATTCATTCATTCATTCATTCATTCATTCAGTCAGTCAGTCAGTCAGTCAGTCATTCTACAAATCAGCAGACCCAGAAAAGTTAAGTGACTTGCCCACAGTCATCTAGGTACTCAGCAGCAGAGCTGAGATTCCAGCCAGTCTCTGGGTTCCAAATCAGCCTTTTTTCCCATTGTACCATGCTGCCTCCTTTGAGTGTGTGTATTTACAATATTAATAGCAAAAACAACAATGGATTATCTGCAGCCAGTCCCAAACAGATGGTATAATCATGCCCAGATTGCTGTAAATCTAGCCAGAATGATTCACAGAAATTGAATTATCACAGGGGGCAAAAGGATGGCCGAATGAGGCCCTCTGCAGGTTTTTTATTATGTTTATTAGCTTATTTGTTAGATCTAGAAAATAGTCCTGTGAGATAAAACAGTCAGTGGACCAAGTACAAAATATAGCAATTTGTTTATATAAGAAGGAAAATGACTGTTATATAGTAAATTAATAACCCAACAATTTAAATATATATGTATGTGTGTGTGTGTGTGTATATATATATTCTTTGCATCTTGGCCTAAAGGTCACTGGTTGAGGCTCTGCAGAAATCCACAAAGGACATGACAGCAGGGAGATCATGACAAAACTTCCAGAAGAAATTACTCCTCCTGTTTAAATTCTGCAACACAGGAATTGAAAAAAGAGCATTTTCTATGGGCCTTGGCTTGCCCTGGATGCTAAGGTCAATGCAAGTAAACTTCACTAGTTTATTCCATTTTCCATGCCATTAGGTGAGTTACCCAGGATTATGAACTAAAGCAGAACCAATCTTCTACTCTTGAAACAGATTCAACAAATCTAACCTTTTCCAATTTACAAAATGGCTTTAGTCCTAGCATAACACAGGAACTGAAGTCTATCATTAGGCATCTCTAAGGTGCTCATTATCATTACCCTTAGGTATTGGACTGGAAACTGTGGCAATAGAAGAATGAATGTTCTCCCTGTTTCTAGTGCAGCTGAACGATGAGGGGTGAAGTTGAGGGGAAATGTCAGCATAGGACAGAGATTTCAAGGGAACAAAGATCTAGCAAGTCAAATGTCTTTCATCTGGATGCTAAGAAAAGCCTTTCTTCTGTTTCCATGAACTAATACGGTTATAAAACCGACTAGTGGGCAACCACTATCTGTCTCTCAATATTTAGCTTATAGAGTCGGGTCTGCTTTGGTGGCAGGAGAAAGATGTTCATTCTCCTGACTACTCAAGTCTCTGAAGGACACATGGTGCCAAGAAATTGGGAAGTTCTTTTATAACCAATTACTTGTACCTAAACATTGGCATGGAGAGCTGGCCACAGAGACAGGAAGGAAGTCAGGCTTCAAATCATGTTTCTTATGCATATTGGCTATGTGATCCTAAACAAGTCACTTAACCTCTCAGCAACTTTAAGAATTTAAATTGAAGAAAAAGTGCCAATCTGTATTGGTAGAATGAAATTCTTCAACTAGAAGATCTTTATATTGATGAAATCACAGTTTAAGACCAAAACACACATACAAAATTGTCTTGAGCAGATTTGTTTAGATAAATGTGTTCTACAGAGATATAGTTCTTAACATAAAAGAATATACAAGCTAATTTGGAAAGAGAGTTACTTTACCAGAAATTTTTTAAAAATGATGAGCAGGATGCTATCAGAAAAACCTGGAAAAACCTACACGAACTGATGCAGAGTGAAGTGTACTGTGTACAAAATAACAGCAATAGTATAAAATGACCTGCTGTGAATGACTTGGTTATTTTCAGCAATGCAAAGATCCAAGATAACTCTGAAAGACTTGTGAAAATTGCAATCCATCTACAGAGAACCGATGGTATCTGAAACAGATTGAAGCATATTTTTTTGATAGTTCCTTGATCTGAAGTTCAGTTTTTGTCTGTTTTCTTTCACAATCTGGCTAATGTGGAGATCTTTTGCATGACTGCTCATGTATAACTTATATTGAATTGCTTTAGTCCTTGGAGAGTGAGGTGAGGAGGAAGGCGGGAAGAGAAGTTGGAACAAAAAGTTTAAAAGAAATTGATGTCAAAATTTGTTTTTACATGTAATTTGGAAAAAGATAAAATTCTGTTTTGGAAAGAGAAAGCTTCCACACAAAGAAGAGAACAATACATATAGTTTATAATCAAATGGGTAATGGTGTAATACACACACCTCTTCCACAACCAGAAAAACAAAACAGTCCCAAAATTGCCTCAGTTAGCAAAAGTTTGATTTTCTGCCAACTGGAAAGGCAGGCAGCCAAGAGCAACATCAGACTAATGTACAAATTCATCTGTAAGACATTACAGAAGAAGATAGAAGAACATTATAAGCAATATTGCTTTGCAAAATATCAGGGTCACTAGAGAAGAAAATGAGCCTACTAAAAGCTTGGCATGAGACCCAATTAAGCCAGATCATCCCCAAAACATTTACAGATGAGATTGGAAGGAGGACAACAAATAGATATGAACTAGAACAGATATTCCAGGATTTTGATAGAGATCTATCCTCATAATTGATGATAGTGAAGCCATTACATTTGTGCTCAGTTATCCAAAGTGCTACATGAGGAAGTGGACATGGCACTTATGAAGGTTAATTTGGGAAGAAGAGCTGGACCAAAAAAAAAAAAAACAAAAAAAAATAGGGGGCAGCTAGGTGGCACAGTGGATAAAACACTGGCCTTGGATTCAGGAGGACCTGAGTTCAAATCCAGCCTCAGACACTTGACACTAGCTGTGTGACCCTGGACAAGTCACTTAACCCTCATTGCCCTGCAAAAAAACAAAAACAAAACAAACAACAACAACAACAACAACAAAAAGAATAGCTGGACCAAACCAAATATACCCAGAAGAAATCTCTTATGGAGGCAAAAACTATGTGAGATATTGCAAACAGGAGAACAATACCAAAAAGCATGGAGGGGGGAAAAAAGGTGTGGAAAGCATTATTCTCAAAAAAGGCTTCCCACTAAGTCATGCGAAGTCACATAACTCCCTTATCTCTATGATATCTGAATGAAATGGTCTATATAAGTATAGAGGATATCCGTGACCAAATTATGAGAAGGCAACAGGAAGCACTTTGATAAGATAATTCTCAAAAATAGACTACATCTGGGAGCAGCTACATGGCACAGGGGTAAAGCACCGGCCCTGGATTCAGGAGGACCTGAGTTCAAATTCAGCCTCAAACACTTGACACTTACTAGCTGTGTGACCCTGGGCAAGTCACATAACCCTTATTGCCCTGCAAAAAAAAAAATAGATTACATTTGAACAAGCATAAAAATGACCAAGACACATAGAAGATAAATAACATGATTTCTCTGTGTGTGTGTGTTGTTGATAATAAAAGTACATTTGATTTAGTAGAGCAAAATAAAGCCTTAAAATCTATAATGGAAAACTATTCTACTGCCTCAGTATTTGTAAACTGAGCCATCCCCTAAGCCAAGGAAAACCATGTTATGGCATACAACAATCCCAAAGTGAATTCTTCTACATGGTTTCAATTTTGCAACTTTAGGGGAAGAACTTTAGAGTTGAACAAGGCCACAAGGCCATGCTTGGGTATCTTGGCAAGAAAGTTTCTGCCTCACATCTTTATTTACTTGTTCTCTTTCAGCTGCAAACTGGAACATCTTTCCACCTTTGTCTAAAATACCCTTGTCCTTTCTCATTCCAGACCCACCAAATCCTAATTCCACATTTTACTAATTTGGGTGAGATTTCAATATTAAACAGGAGCCTTGAGAGCATCAGGAACAATGGTCAAATATGAATCTGGGATTTTCCCCCAAGAAACTAAGGTTTCATAAGTTATCCAGGGGAAAATCTTTTTCAGATACATTTCAACATGTATCCATGCTTTTTGCTCTCCATTTAACCTAAATATTGAAACATTTTGTTACAGAAGCAGATACTCCAAACCTTCTGTTATTTATTTGTTAAATCTTTGCTATCTTCTCTTTTTTCCTATGAGGCAATTCCTTAGAAAAACCACAATTCATTATTCTGATTTCTTATCAATTGACAGCTACTGCTTGAAGCAGTTGAAATAGACAGCCAAGTTCATTGCAATGCAACTCAAATGTATTAAGAACATGCCTGGCTCATGGGAGGTACCAACAGTCTTGTTGATTGATTGACCCAGTATTTGTCAGATATTGTGCTAACTGCTGTATACAAATACAAATAATACAAATGAGACAGATGCTGCCCTCAAGGAACTGCCATTTGAATGCGGTAAACTACATGTACACAGACAAGGAATTATAAAGCATATGTATGTAGTAATTGCCTCACATTCTCCCCATCCCCATCACCATTCTCAGTGATGTTTGGGGGAAGGACATCTGTTCTAAGTAGGTGTTCTTTGGGTGCTAACATTATGGATCAGAAGAGCACTTTGATACATTTACCTTCAATAGTCAGCCAGCTGACACAATTAGCTTGGGGCAAAAGCCTTTATTGAACAAGTATAGTGTGATCAGTAAAAAGGAATATTCTCCCACAACCCCGGGGCAGGCTCTCTCACAAAAACATGTTGAATCAGTGGCAAGAGGGGTGTGGAGGAGGTGGGTGAACACAACACTTAAGGTATACTAGTAAAAAGGCACACACATAGGGAACATGGGTAGCCAAGCACATTAACAAACACTGAAGGATTCCAATATTGTTGTTGTTGTTCTTTTCTTGTAGTGTCTTCAGGATGCTCCACCATGGGTGTAGTGTCCCTGTTGGGCAGTGGCTCTGCTGGATTCCCTGGGCCTTCCCCTTTGTGCCACTCAGTTCTCTGGGCCTGTTCTTTGCTGGGAATAGCATTGATTACTGTCTTCCTATGTCCATGTCTGTCTCTTTCTCTCTCTGCTGCCAGAGGTGATCTTTTTGCCAAGCAATGGCTCATTACCCCATAATTCCAACAAGTTAATGGGGGAACTTCTTTACATCTACTTAAAAGAGCAGTAGAACATAAATATTTCTTTATATTTTCCTTATAAGCTATGAAAGGGATAATCCTAGTTTCACGTCCCTTACAATATGAAAATAGACCAATCAATGTACAAGTCAATAGTCTTCTACACTTTACAAAGTATAAAATGACCCACAAAAATATTCCAAAGGGATACCCCCTTTCCAAGTTGAAAATGCTACTTTTCTAGATCTGAAAGGGAACAAAACTTTAATACCTCATTTTCTCTGTGACCTGGTCTTAACATTGTCCCACCAAGTGGCGCTAGGAGATTCAAGTGACCAAAGGTCCCCTGATCAGTATTAACCTATATAAATGTGTGCATAGTAATTTGGTAGGAGATGGAAAGAGAGTACAGTTATTCCTTCCATGTAGTGACTTTCCCTTTCGTGGTTTTGATATATCACAGGTCAGCATAAAAAAATAAATGGGAGTTTTAGGGGAGTTTTGCAGAAGCCACAGACAATATGCAAAGGCCAGAAGACAACACAGAGCCTATGATCAAATACTTAACCCAAATTTTACAATATGGTACTGTAAACCCCTCTCCCCAAAAGGAAAAATTCAGACTTCTCTGGTATGAAGAGAAGACCAAAAATATTTTACATAGGTTTTCCACATCACAAGGGCGTGACACCCCTATCTCCCACAATGTGGAAGGGATAACTGTAGTAACAAATGGGGCATCAGGAAAGGCCTCATGTAGGAGATAACAGTTGAGTTGAGCCTTGAAGGAACCTACAAATTCCAAAAGGCAGAAGTAAGAACAAAAAACATCCCAGATGTGGGAGACCATTTGCACAAAGGGATAGAATCAGGAGATGGAAAGTTGTACAAAAGGAAGTAAGCCAGTCTGTCTAGAAGGTAGAGCATACCAGAGGGAATAACATGGAATTAGTCTAGCAAAATGAGTTGAAGCCAGGTGGTGAAGTGCTTTAACAACAAGCATAAAGTTACCAGGGAAATGTTTGTTCCAAAAGGGCAGATGTATAAAAAGGGGGAGGGCTAACATGGTCAACTTAGTCACTGGTACCCATGGAAACTCAGAAGACCAAGCTGAAGGAGTCCCTAGGTTGTTGGGTAGCTCCTCTCTGAAGGGTTGGTGGGAGGATTGTGGACAAAAGTCGATCAAGAGAAGACATGAATTAGTTGTTACTTATCAATACATCACTGGAGAGTATCAATATTGAGGAGAACATAGATCTATCCAAGTATAACATCATAGAATTAACAATGCAGAGTTAACTACAGTAAAAATTCAGAGAAGAGAGCAGCCACTGGGATAGTTTCAGAAAATTTTATGGAGATAAGACTTGAGCTAGAAAATTGTCTCCTACTACTATTTACAACAGCCATTGGCTAAAAATAAACAATTCTAATGTCAAGGATATAACTTCTTGCTGAAGCCTGCCCTTGGAAATCGAGTACAACTGATTGAAGAATAATGCTGCCCATTCTTGTCAGGCAATCAAGATGAAGATACCTAATCTGTACCATACTCCTTAGATTGAAGAAATTTCAATTGAAAGGTAAAAATGTGCTCAAGGAATTTTCAGAAGATTTCTGTGTCTAAGAAGACAGATCTCCTAAAAGTCAAAGTCAGAACCCTGAATGAAAAGTACACAATTTCTACTCTGCCTTACTCTTACTGCACAAACTAATCACAGCTCTATTTCACCCATCCATATTGCAGATTTGCATCTTTCAAAAGACAGTTACTGGGGATAATGATACATTACATGTGTTATAATTTGTTTTAGAGTGATAAAAAAGAAAGATATTTTAGGCAGCTAGGTAGTACAGTGACTTAGAGATAAGAAGGCATGAATTCAAATTCTCCCTCAGACATTATGTGACCCTTACAAGTCACTTAATTTGCTCCTAGCCTGTTTCCTCATCTATAAAATGATGATAATAATCATGCCTAATAATCAAATGGGATAACACATATAAAGTGCTTTGCAAAACTTAAAGCACTTTATAAATGCTAGCTTTTATATTTTAGTGGTTAATTAAATTGATGGGTTCAGCATCAATACTTTTATTAAATTTATTAAATCAGGGCAGCTAGGTGGCTCAGTGGATAGAGCACCAGCCCTGGAGTCAGGAGTACCTGAGTTCAAATCCAGCCTCAGACACTTAACACAAGCTGTGTGACCCTGGGCAAGTCACTTAACCCCAATTGCCCCACAAAAAAAAATTATTAAATCACCAAAAAAACACACATGGACATTCAATTGAACAGTCCCTTCAGTATACATATAAGCTCCATCTGTCTATACGAGTATTATCTCCTCCCTTGTCCCAGTGAAAAATCATTTCTTTCAACATCATTTGGCTAGGCTCTTTCCATTCTGAAATATTGTTATTTCACCAAGTGTTACTGGGCACATCCATACCAACTGGCACACCCTCACTGCTGTTAAGGGCTAAAATTCTAGCTAAACTGTCTAAAATATCTAATGAGTGGTCACCAATAAATTATAAGCTTTAGCAAGAGTTAGACTTTTAGGCATTTATTAAGGAGAATAACAATTTGGTAAAGAGAGAAAAAAGGCCTAGATTCCTATCTATTAAAGGGAGAGCGCATTTCTAGCTCCGCTCTCCACCAGAGTCCAAAGGCAAGAGCCTGAGACCGAGCCGCCAGTCTCTTCCTTCTTCCTCCCACTAGCCCGCGTCACTTCCTGACGCCAAAGAAAAGAATCCTGGTCTTGCCCTCAAAGACCTTCGCTTCACGGGCGGAACTCTTCTACAGTAAGTCTCCAGCAGGTGGCGTTATTCCAATCGTTACACTGCAGAAAGACTTATTAACAGGTTGCAGTCTGAAACATCCTTGTCTTAATATCTGAAGATTTCCTTTCATAGTTGAATCCTTTATTACACAAGGATTATTTGGCTACTTAATGCATACTTCAACATCATGAGTTTTGTTTCTACCCCCAAACCACAATTAACTCTGTCCACCAGCTTGAAATGTCTAATATGTTGGGGCAGCTAGGTGGCACAGTGGATAGAGCACCAGCCCTGAAGTCAGGAGGACCTGAGTTCAAATCTGGCCTAAGACACTTAACACTAGCTGTGTGTCCCTGGGCAAGTCACTTAACCCCAATTGCCTCACCAAAAAAAAAGGGAAAAAAAGAGAAATGTCTAATATGGTGTTTGCAAACATTTTGAGGTTGGGGTGGCTTTTTCCTTCATCAGACTCTCTTACAAATGATAAAGGAAACAAGCTTAAGCTTTAAAAGGGCAGGGAAAGCATAGGCTCTCCCTCCCTGCAGGCTCCCTTCACACTAACTGAAGTTAATCACTTGACTGGTCCTTTCTCTCTTCTAGCACAGTTCCATGCATGTGAAGGTAGTCAGTAAATATTAGTGGGAAAGGAACTTGTCTATTATTAATCCATTTTGAATAGCCCCCTATCCTTTATGAATGCTTGATAAGTATTGATATTTACATCATTAATAGCAATAACAATAGTTTTTTTCTGCAGCTCCCAAGAGATGAATTAATCATGCTCAGATTGCTATTAGTATTGCTACAGCCAGAATGATCCACAGAAATCGAATTATTATAGGGGGCAAATGGATAGTTGAATGAGGTACTATGTCTTTACTCTTACTGACATATTTATTAATTTACTTCTTAGATCTATAATGTAGCCCTGTGAGATAAAACAGCCAATGCATCAAGTACTAAATAATGGCAATTAATTCAATTTATATAAGAAGGAAAAGTGGCTAATAGATAATTAATTACATAATAATTTTCTTTTAAAAAATATACCTTGGGGCAGCTAGGTGGCACAGTGGATAGAGTACCGGCCCTGGAGTCAGGAGTACCTGAGTTCAAATCCGACCTCAGACACTTAACACTTAACTAGCTATGTGACCCTGGGCAAGTCAATTAACCCCAATTGCCTCATTAAAAAAAAATACCTTGCATCTTGGCCTAAATATCACCAGTTGAGGCTCTGCAAAAATCTACAAATGACATGAAAGCAAGAAGATCATAACAAAACTGTCAGAAAAAAATCACTCATAAGTTTAAATTCTCCAACACAGGAGTTGGAAAAAAAGAGCATTTTCTATGGGTCTTGGCTTGCCCTGGATATAAAGGTCAATATATGTAAGCTTCACTAAATTATTCTACTTTCCATGCCATTAGGTAAGTTACCCAGAATTATTAACTAAATTAGGCAGAACAAACTTGAAACTCCTGAAACTGATTCAACAAATCTAAGCTTTTTCAATTTCCAGAATGACTTTTGGCCCCAGCATAAAGCAGGAATCTATCATTAGGCATTTCCTATTTTTATCACCCTTAGGTGCTGCCACATAACAGGAAAATTGAGGCAATAGAGGAATGAATCAATGTTTTCCCAGTTTCCATACCAACTGAACCATGGGAGGTGAAGTTAAGGAGAAATGTCAATGTAGGACAGATATTTCGCTTAGAATAGTGCTTCACACATAGAAGGCACTTAATAAATGTTTATCAATTGATTGGTTACAGGGGAAGGGATAATCCAGCAAACATCTTTTATCTGGATGCTAAGAAAAGCCCTTTTTTTTCCTATTTCCATGGTGCAATTGTGAAACTGACTGGTAGTAGCTATTATCTCTAGACATTTAGCCTATGGATTCTGGCCTGCTTTGGTAGCAGGAGAAAGAACAGTCCTTTTTCCTGACCACTCAAGTCTTTGAAGGATCCATGGTGCCAAGAAACTGGGAAGTTCTTATGTTATTGATAACTTGTACCTAAACATTATATTTGATGGATTTGTTGCAACAAAAGTATTTCCCCCAGAGAAAGTAAGAGTTCAGAAAGAGCTGGTACAAGGAGATACAGCTGGTCTCGCACATTCTGTTCCAGATTTCATGAACCAGGGGATCTGGACTCCACTGACATTGCTCTGTCACCAGGGCGAGGTGCTGTTCAAGATGAAGTTGTCAAACTGGGCTTTAATTAAAGTGTATAGGTTAGGGGGCAACTAGGTAGCGCAGTGGATAAAGCACCAGCCCTGGATTCAGGAGGACCTGAGTTCAAATATGGCCTCAGACACTTGACACTTACTAGCTGTGTGACCCTGGGCAAGTCACTTAACCCTCATTGCCACAAAAAAAATCCCAACAAAACAAAACAAAAGTGTATAGGTTGTTTGCTCCAACGAATCCCTCTCTCCTTCTACCCTTCCTTCTCCCCTGTCTCTCTCTTGTCCTCCACTCTCCCTCACTTCCCCCTTTCCATATCTCTCTCCTCCTGCTACCTCTTAATCCCTCCCCATCTCTCAATTTTTCTCTTATTCCCCCTTCCCTTTTACTCATTCTCCCTGTGAACTTTTTTTTTTAATCTATCAATAATTAGCTCAGGAGTAACTTTTTTTGAAAGGAACCAAATATCCTGAGTCATTGGCCAAAACCTATAAATAAAAGGCACAAATCCAGGTTGCCTTTGGCTCTATTGAGAGTTATAACAACAGGAAAGCTAACATTGTTCTGATCTTCAGAGGACTGAATCAGAGGAAATGGGCTTAAGTTGTGCCAGGAGAGACATAAAGGAACTTCTTGTTTATAAGGGTGATTAAATAATGAAACAAGTTACCCTGAAAGGTTATGGGATTCCCAATCCCTGAAGATCTTTTTTTTTTTTTTAAATACCATCAACAACCATCTGTTTTAGTTTAAGCATACATCTGTCATGGGATACTTCTCTTTATAAGGGCACCAAATGGGACAGAAGCTCAAATCTTGCACAAGGACTTTCTTAGATATCTCTTTACTAGCTGGAGACTGAGCAAAATCTCGATTTAGCCGTGTGAGAGGATGCAACTACTTCATTTCATAATTCCACAGGAGATAAAACCTCCACTGAGTGTAATATAAACATTCCAAAACAATGAAAAGCAAAACTAAAAATAATTATTAGAACAACTTGCTTTTCTACTCATGCCTCCAGAAGATGGTAACACTTCATTGTGCCCTAGTATGATTACCAGGAAGTCATGCAACCTGCTAAATGACTGAGTCTGACATTCCAACTAAGCCTCTTGAGTTCAGAGCAGGATCCCCATAACATGCAACTCTCCCAAAAGGGATGATTGCTCCCAACATCAATGATCCCAGGCAAGTCAGAAGAGCACCAGAAAATTCAAAGTCCCTAGGACTTCAGAGACCAGTCAATTCCTAGGCTCTCTAAGGGGTTTAGAATGACAAATCTGCTTTAACTCAACCTGCTTTCAACCATTATTTAATTTATTTATTTTGGGGAGGGGGAAGGGAGGGAGAAAAATTTGAAACTAAAAATCTTATAAAAACAAATGTTGAAAACTATTTCTAAATGTAACTGGAAAATAATAAAATATTTATATGGAAAAAAATAAATAGGAAAAAATTTACTTATTTTTACAAAAAGTACATTCTCAATATTTGTTATAGCTTTAATATACAGTCTTAACTCAGATAAATATTGGTTCCCTCTCAGAAAGTACATATAATATCTAATTAAAGCACATTTATATTTTTCCAGATTAATCTTATAACTGAAAATAAATTTTGTGCCAAAAACAAATTTTATAATCACAGTTTGTCAGAAGGCCAAAAGATTTGTTTTATTTATCAAACCAACAAAA
This sequence comes from Dromiciops gliroides, assembly GCF_019393635.1. Taxonomy (NCBI): domain Eukaryota; kingdom Metazoa; phylum Chordata; class Mammalia; order Microbiotheria; family Microbiotheriidae; genus Dromiciops; species Dromiciops gliroides. Next base: position 190,142,936 of record NC_057862.1, read on the forward strand.
GCTTTACAGCTTTCTTTAAGCATTAGAGTTTAAAACTAAACTAAGACTTTTGGGACACCCATATTATATCGTCGTTGGCAAATGAAGACTTCTAATTAAATAGGATACACATAGACATTTATGGGAATTTCATAATAATGTATATTAGACAAAACCTGTCATCAAAAAATGCCAAATACAAAAAGTGATTTAATGAAACTAAAACAAATATCCTTGAGTTTTCTTCAACCATAAATACATGAAATTGTGGCGTAAGTGTATATAGAATGCTAGACCTGGAGTCAGGAAAACCTGAGTTCAAATCCAGTCTCAGGTACTTACAGGCTATGTAACCCTAGGCAAGTTACAACCTTTGTCTACCTTATTTTCTTATTCAGTTAAGTGGAGATAATAATAGCACCTACCTTGAATAGTTGTGAGGATCAAATGAGATACTAATTGTAAACACTTAGTATAGCAGCTGGCACACAGTAAGTGTTATATCAATGTTAGCTATTATTATTATATCAAACACCAAAATGATTTTAAAACAGGCAATTAATTTTATCACATCAGCATGAAAACTTCAAAGACCATGTTCTACCTTGAACTCAATCTTAACCATCATTTTTCAGTTTACTTAAAAACTGGAGAAAAAGAATATTATATTTCCTACTTTTAAAAATTCCCCAAAGTTTTTTTGTTTCTCATGAATTAGTCCAAAGTAGGAAAATCATCTTTCTTCAAATGCCAGAAGCATTTTTTCCTGTTTTAAAAAAATAGCTTATTACTTCAACAGCCTATAGTGGATATAGGTATTTAGATCAATTAGTCCATCAGCAAGCATTTATCATAATACATACTTCATTTTTTAAAAATGTGAAAGGTACTATGCTGGATACTGGAAAAAGAAAGACAAAAATAAAACAGTCTCTGTTTCAGAGTTTACATTCTATCAAGGTCAACAACTGAACATATTTAAATGTAGATGAGAGAGTGAATAGACAAATGATTGATACATAATATAGATATATAGGCAGATAATAGGTAATAGATAGAGAAATAGATATAGATAATAAATGACAAATTAATTGATTGATTGACGGCTTCCACTAATTATCTTTCGGACCAAGACTCCTAGCAAAATAAAATTTAAAAATCTAGAGATATCATAACAGACCAAGCACTAAAGTCAAAAAAACTTTTCTTAAAAGGATACATGAGGGGCAGCTAGATGGCACAGTGGATAGAGCACCGGCCCTGGATTCAGGAGTTCCTGAGTTCAAATCCGGCCTCAGACACTTGACACTTACTGGCTGTGTGACCCTGGGCAAGTCACTTAACCCCCATTGCCCCGCAAAAAAAAAATAAATAAATATTTTTAAAAAAAAGATACATGAGTGATTGTGCTTATTTGTTACAAAGGTTTTGTTTTTCTTTTTTTTCTCTCCAGAGAGAGTTGGAAGGAAGAAAAAAATAAATTCTTTTTCTTCTTTTTTTTTTTGGTGAGGCAATTGGGGTTAAGTGACTTGCCCAGGGTCACACAGCTAGTAAGTGTCAAGTGTCTGAGGCCAGATTTGAATTCAAATCCTCCCGAATCCAGGGCTGGTGCTCCATCCACTGTGCCACCTAGCTGCCCCCCCCCCAAATAATTCTTGACAATTTTTTAAGAGATACATGAATATGGTATCTCATATATGAATGAGTCAATGAATAGATGAAGCACTTACTAAGTGCTTACTATGTTCAAAGTACTATGATAAAAATTGAGGATACAAATAGAAAAATCAGATTGTCCCAGTTCCCAGGGAGCTTACATTCTAATGGGAAGACAATACAGAAGGTTTTACCAACAAATCTGACGAAGAGGTCCCATGATCCTTAGGATATAGCAGCAAAGCAGATGGTAATGCTCCTTCTTTAACATTACTTTCACTGATGAAATCATATCAGTTTCTGATGCTGAGCCATTTGACAGTGCCAAGGACTTTGGTGACAAGAACTTTCTTCTCTTGGCTTTCAATAGATATGGCTGTATCATCTGCAGAAGTAATTACCAGCTTTATCTTTCCAGGATGATAACTGCAGATGTTGGTCTGGAAGTATTTCTGTTCCAAAAGCTCTTGGGTGCTGGGTCTTGGACTGTCTCCATCAGGGTTTAAGAGAAGATGGTCGGGGCAGCTAGGTGGCACAGTGGATAAAAGCACCAGCCTTGGATTCAGGAGGACCAGAGTTCAAATCTGGCTTCAGACACTTGGCACTTACTAGCTGTGTGACCCTGGGCAAGCCACTTAACCCTCATTGCCCTGCTTGCCCCCCCAAAAAAGAAAGAAGATGGTCAAGGTGGTGTTGGTGGTCTGACTTTCCTGGCACATGCTGGCTCTCACTCATGGTGCTTTGTGCTTCAGCTAGGCTTACTTGCCTGCCCTGTGAGTAGCAAATAGTTGGCAATTAGTGGGGCTGGATGGCCCTTTCCCACATGTGCTTCATCTCCAGACGATGGCTGTGAGGGTTAGGATGAAAGTAGGACCGATAAATAGTTGGGGAGTTGCTGCTACTCCCAGGGATCTTTCAACTATCTTCTTCTTGGTGGTGGTTGGTCAGCAGTTGTTGCTGGTAGTAATAAGAAAGTTAGGTCCCTTCTCCATAAGGATTTTGACCCTTGGAAATGGCCATGAGGGATGGGCTAAAAGCAGATCTTGTGGTTTCAGAAATGCTGCTATTCCAAAGCTCTTGGGAGGATGTTGGGCTATCACTATCAGGATCAGAGGGAAGAAGATGATCAAAGTGGTGGTGGTGGTGGTGGTGTGTGACAGCAGGAGCAGTGTTTTTAGTTTCTTGGGACATGCTGCTTCCCATCAATAGGATAACCTGCTACTCCAGCTAAGCTGGTGTAGCTACCTTCTAAGTGGGAGTTAGTTGGCATATTAATATTTATATTCACATGATATTTGTATATTTATTGTATTATGTATAGCATGTATCTAAATGTAATATTATATATGCATGCTGTGGAAATTTATTTTGATTTGGGGACCCTACCTTTAGGCTGAGATTAGAAAGCCTTAGGCCCTCAGGGTCTCTTCTGTGTGGGAGGGGCTGGTGCCCCTCCCTCTCTGCTTCAGCTGAGCCCAAAAGCCCTGTGGGCTGTACAAGAGGCCAGGTCAGACAGCTGGGGGGAAAATAGCCCCCAGCTCCCTCCGCCCTGAGCGGAGGTATCTTAGAAATGCCTGTGCTGAGGCATGTGAGGCTTGACCTCCCCACCCCCCACCAGCTGCAGCCTTGACTGGCAGATTAGCTTGGTCTGTGGGGGCACAGGAAGCCCCAAGATTTGAGTGGTGAGAAGAAAAGGTATATATAGACCTGGGAGTTAGATTAGAAGGGAGCTGAGCAGGGGAATGAGACGAACAGTAAGGCAGGACTAGGAGCAAGGAGGAAAGGCCGGTGGACAAGATTGGGGGGCAGACGAGAGAGGCTGAGAAGGGGGTTCAGAGGGAGGAGACGAGGCTGAGAGGAGGTCAAGCAGCAGCTGACGAGATTAGAAAGGTTGGAGTGCGGCAGACTAGAGACAGGGCTACAAGGATGCAGGAGAAGACGAGAAGGACTAGGAGCAGGGAAAAGAGAGGCTGAAGGGCAGACTGATGGAGCAGACAGACAGAAGGTCTGTGAGAGAAAAACACAGGGATTCAGTGGTGGCAGTAAGGAGAGGAAAGTTAGAAGAGAGGGGATGTACAAAGTGAAAGGGGCTCAGAGTTAGAATAAAGGACCTGAGTGCCCTAAGGCCTCTTGCGGCTAAGGCCCTTATTGTATTAAAAAAGTTCGAAGCGCAGCAGGTGGGAAAGAGATGCAGTGGAAAGAGACCGCAGGAAAGCAGTCAGGTTGTACATTTTATTTCCCTGTATTCTTAATTTGAAATAGTATCTCATAAATAAACTCTGCTTTGATTATTTAGCTAAGAGGCCTCTTAATATTTTTTGCTTATCAATCTGAGAGTGGAGCAGTGTGGTGGAACTTTATAAATGGCCCACATTAAATTAATAGCAGTCAGATAGCCAAATAGTCAAAAGTCCCAGATTAGTCCTCCAGTCAGATTAGTCCCCCCAAATCAGGCCAAGTCAGTTAAAATATTCTCACATTTGAATGGCAACCCAGATGGGACTTATGGCCCAATTATAATTTCTCTAAACTTATCATTTTTCATATAGTTATAATTTATCATAAGTCCAAAAATTATAAAATTTCCCAGGTTAGTTAGCATATTAATAATTAATTTTTTGTACAATGCATTGCATGGATATTTCTATATATCTATGCACATAGATGGGGAGGTAGATATAAACATATAGCTATATTCTCTTATGAATGATATTGATATGCTATTCATTTTTTCTCTCCCTGGTAGAAAGGAGGATTAGCTGAGGGCTTTTAGGGTTTCCATTAATATTATTATTTCTGGCTTTCACATCTACCCACACCTTATTGCTGACTTGAATACTTGTATGGTGCTGAAATGATCAAGACCCAGATAATTTCATCTTAAGGTCTTTCTAAACAATTAATAAAGTGATATCCAACAGAAATAATACACTCAGACATTCCCTGTAAACTACAACTTTCTTCCCTTGCCCTACCTCCATATTCCTTAGAATCTTTCTCAATAAAACTTATCACCTACATTCTACTCCCACCCTGAAAAAACATTTAGACCCTTGAGAGCCCTAACTAGGACACAATGACTGCGGCTTTGCCTCAGGGTGCTGATGGGAGAGAGACATTTTCTTGCAAGAAGGCACATTTCTTCCTTCAGTGGTACAAAGACTTTTATTTATATGTTTCTTCCCTCCCAGGGCAACCCTACTCCCTTACCGGGCCCTGAGCTGTCTCCCTCAGGATGCCTTCCCTGTCATACTCTTCTTTCCAGGCCTACCTTTACCTCAGAGAGGATGATGGAAGAACATGTTATCTCCTCTTTTGGTACAAATGAACTCACAAGTTTCACTGTCCTTTGTGTTGCCATTCTTTCTGCCTCCTCATTGCCGATCTTAACTTGTCCAGGTGAAAGAATTCCTAGTTATAGCTCTGAGTTTCTATACCCCAGTGAGAGGTATACCTAAAGAAATACCTAAAGAGAGGATAAATTCTTTACACATGGAGAGGATTCACCTTCCTATCTCTCTTGGTTTGCTACCATTTCTGTAGACCTCCTCAGATAATCCCCATATCCTAACAGTCACCAAGACATGAACTTTTAATAATAGCCCATGTAATGTTCCTGGAACCATCCACATTCTCCGTTAGCCCTCCCTCTTCTTAAATAAGACCCAGTGACACACCAGATTTAACTTCTCTAAGTTATGCTTCCCAGATACTACTATAACTCTAGACTTCAGCACTCTGAAATAGTACCAGAACCAGGGAAACTGTTCAATCCAGAGATCACTGTCCCCCCAGACCTATGACCTGAGTATGACAGACTCAGTAGCAGCAAGAGATATGTCCTGCTGAGGGATAATAGTGCTAGCCAAGAATACTGCTCTCTATTGGACCCCATTCCTAGGGTATGGTCAGTCATTTGGTTAGAGGCAGCTAGTTCCTGATAGAGTCAATTTTGCATCTCTGAAGTCTGACCCTGGAACTCTCTGATGTTAGTTTAAATATTGGGCATTGCTTTCCCCCTGTCTCCTGTTTCCTGAAATTGAGGCATATAATACGATATATACACATCGAGTTTGAGTATGAGTCATATTTTGAAGAACTCTCAGTGTTTAATTTGATCATTGATAATGCTATGCTAAGGATTAGTAAAAATCCAGCAGTTCAACAGCTAAAGAAGAGAGTCCAGAGACAACCAGAGTCCAGACCAGAGTCCAGTCTTTCCTGATGACCACTTGAAGAAGACAAGATCTCAGAGACTTTAAATGAACAGTTTTGTTTTGCTGTTTTTCTTTTTTCCTTCTGTTATTATATACACCATTTGTAACATGTACTCTCTCCAGAGGCCCTCCCTCTGCAGGCCAGTGTCAAAGCGCCAGTTCATGAGGGACCCTCTGGACAAAAATTTCCTCTCTCTTTTCTATATTGTTATTAACATATTGTTTGTTAGCATAGGGTATTATATTCTGTTATTTTTGGCTGTTTCATTGAGCAAACATGTTTTCTGAAGAAACAAAGCAGGGAATGTGGTAAAAATTATTTGTGGTAAAAAATTATTTTTGGAGTTTTAGTTGACTCATTTGGGGAGGGGGGCCACACCTGGCCCACCCTGAAGTTACATATGCTACTGAGGTCAGAAGGAGAACTCTCCATAGGCAGTTTTTGAAGGACCTCCCCTTTTGGGGGAGGAAAGATTGAATGCTCCCTGAAGGGAAGTGGAGGCTTCTTCCAGAACGCGAGCTCTCGCTCTCTCTGGCTTCTCCCCTTCCAGTGGTGCATGCAACTGTAGACTTTCCAGGTGTTGGTGAGTTAATTATGGAAAACCCTAAATTCCTTTGAATTAGCTTAATTGGAAACAATCTGGGGATTGCATAGGCTAAATTTAGAGTTAAGAGTATTTATCTGTATTTCTTTTTTTTCCTATTCCCTTATCTTTGATTTTTATTAGTTTCACCTTTGTTGTTTAATTAATTCCCAAGTAATAAAATCTGATCCTTCTGTGAATTAAAGCTGTAAGGCTCCTTTCTTATTGGCCTGGGAGAAGTATCTAAAAAAGGCAGTTCAGAGGGGAGGGTGCTGAAATTGGGTTGTCCTGAAGAGTGAATTTTAGAGCTCTTGGGCTTTCTTAACTTTAAGTAAGACAGAGTTTTAATTGGGATGTGCATAGATACTAACCTAGCAATAGTGATGAATTGACAACTCATTCTGGCCTGACAAATGAAGGGTCTGGTGGGGAGTTCACAAAATAAAGCCCCAAATGCTTCAAATTACTAAAACCTTAGAGACACAGAAAGACCAGACATCCTTGCCCCAATATTTAATTTAAAAAACTGAATTCCAGGCTGTTTTTATTCCATATCTATAACCAAAAAAGAAAAAAAAAGCTAGAGGTCAAAAGTCAGCTAAACAACTGTTTATACTTTCTTTAAAGCAAGTCTTCTAAACCTGGGATCTGTGAACTTTTTTCTAAAAAAATATTTTGCTAACTATTTCAATATCATTGATTCCCTTTATAATCCTACATATTTCATTTTATGCATTTAAAAACATTATTCTGAGAAGGGGTCCTTAGGCTCCACCAGATTGTCAAAGGGCCCCATGACCCCCCCCCAAATTCAGAATCCTTAGTTTAAAGATCAGTTTTATTTTCTTAATTTTTTCATAGTAGTAAATGCTGCAATCTTCTGTCTTTTCCTTTCCATAGCATTTTGAAGGATTGGAGAAATCAGTGAAATAGATAAATACCCATGCTAAAAGATCTGGGAACAGTAGAAATTTGGAAGGGGGAAGGGGAAGAGAAGATGTTTGACTTGTTAAGGATAATTGAAATGTCCAGAACTGGAAGGCAGATGATGATAGGGTATTAGCAGAGCTTGTTTCCTCAGCTACATAAGATGAGGGCCTGGCATTTAATTGAGGACCTCTGGGAGCTTGTCTCTCTTAGGTAGCTTTTGATTCTTGTCCATTAATATCAACTCCTGTTTTTCTTAGGAACACAAGTCAATAAGCCTGCAGTCCTAGGTTGCCATGGCAACAGCAATGTCATGCACTAAAATGGTTTTCTCAGAACACAGAGTTGCTAATTTTTTTTTCTGAATCCGTATTTCAGCACATGAAGAATCGGTACCATTTGCAGCCATGTTTTTCATCTCAGAAGTGTTTTGTTTCTGAAACATCACGCTAACTAAAGACCAAGACAAAAATGGCATTCCAGCTTTGGTCCTTAATTAGTTGTGATTGTGATGGTTCCTCGGGCTGCCACCTGCCTCTAAACTGTGTCCTTTCTGTGTTATGGCTCCAGGGAAAGTCCTATGAACATGTAATCAGCTCGAGCCTATAGTACATCCCAAAGGAGAAACTCTTTCAATCCCTACATTTCATGAGGTTCCTTCAATGTTTCTCCCTTGTGGGATCAGAAATATATGTTGTGATATTGGTCAGTCTTACACAATACAGGGTGATCAAGGAAAAGATATGAAAAAAAACCACACTAGTGATATTCCCCCAAATATAAGAAAAGTTCCTTGAGGGCAGAGACAAGTCTTCACTTGGTCTTTATCCCCATTGTCTGGCACAATGCCTTGCACATAGTAAATACTGCTTAATAAAAGCTGATTGGATTGGATTGGACACAGACCCTACCAAAATCATTGTAGGGTTTTGGTCACTGCCACGAAAATCCAGGATTAGCATTATATATCTGTTAGAGGAAGTCTTCTTCATTTACACATATTTCCTAAAACATGTAGGAAATAAGAGTTTACAGGCTCCAAGCTTAGAGAGCCTTCAAGATATGATTTGTTGTTGTTCAGTCACATCCAACTCTTTATGACCCCACTTGGGGTTTTCTTGGCAGAGATACTGAATTGGTTCGCCATTTCCTTCTCCAGCTCATTTTACAAATGAGGAAACTGAGGCAAACAGGGTTAAGTGACTTGCCCAGGCTCACACAGCTAGTATCTCAGATCAGATTTGAAGTCATAAAGTCATAAAGATGAGTCTTCCTGACCATTCAGATTCAGTCTTCCTGATTCTATTCAGGACTCTATTCACTGAGTCACCTATCAAGATATGATACATTCCCAAATAAGAGGGAAAGTCACAAATTATTCTTGAAGACCAGTTTGTGATATTGCCTAAGTAAATTCCCTGAAAATAAACTGGTCCAGAGAAGGAACCTAAGTGGCCAATTAATATAACTGGCTAGATAACAGTTCTTAATGAATTTAATCTCCAGGAAGACCCATTAGTTTTGTTCTGTTTCCCAAGCCTGGCCAGCCATACTAGAAACCTCCACTGGTCACCAGGGACACTTAGCAAGCTCTGGATTCAAGCTAGAAATACCTTGATTCTCCCAAGTTTCATTTCACATGAGTAAGCTGAGATCAGGCTGTCCACAAGGTTGTCTGTTGGCCCTCACAAAGAATTACACAGATCCCTGGTTTTGGAATTGGAGAACTTCTGAACAATCCTGCTCCTGTAGTAATTCTTGATGCCAACTTGGACTGAATCAGACTCAGGGGATTGCCCTGCATGAGGACCTGATCTCTTCTGCCTGAGACCAATAGTACCAACCAGTAACACTATCTAAGCACAAAGTAGAACCTGGGGTGCATCCAGGAGCCAGATTCGTCCCTCCAGGATTGGGACCATCCCAGGACTGAGGCTCTTCCAAAGACTACAACCTTGGGGACCCGGAGACTCCCAGAAGTTTAAAAGCCAGACAGCACCTCAAAGGTCATCAAGGACAAGCCTGTCACTTTAGTAATAAGGACACTGGGGCTCAGATATATTCAGTAACTTGTAACTTGTCCGAAGTCTCAACTTGCCAGTGGCACAGTTAGGACTAGAATCTGATGCCCTGACTCCCAGATCAAGGAACTTCCTCTTTCCAAATACAACAAGAAGAAATGAGTTTCAACTTCAGTAAGATTTATGGATATATGAAAGAATTTCTTATAAATAAAGGTTGCTGTGTACTAGATTAACTACTTTTTTTAAAAGTTTTCTTTTGTGGTTGACATATATATATATATGTATATATATATATATATATAACTTTTGTGATTGACATATATATATAATTTAAAATAAAAGTCAGTCAACCAATATGTATATATCAAGTGCCTGTTATGTGGCAGGTGTGTTGCTAAGAGCTGGAATTTTTGTTGTTGTCATTAAGTAGTTTCAATTGTGTCTGACTCTTCTTGACCCCATTTGGGGGTTTCTTGGCAAAGATGCTGGAGTGGTTTGCCATTCCCTTCTCCAGCTCATTTTACAGATGAGGAAACTGAAGCAAACAGGGTTAAGTGTCATGCCCAAGGGGTGGCTGGCCAGGGTGTCACACAACCAGTTAAGTGTCTGAGGCCATATTTGAACTCAAGAAGATGAGTCTTCCTGACTCTGGGCCCATCACTGTGTGCACTATGGAGCTACCTAGCTGTCCATGGGCACTGGAATTCAAACACAAAAATGAAAAAATCCCTGCTCTGAAGGAGCTTAAAATCTACTGGAGGAGACAATATGTACACACAGTAAGCACTTAATAAATACTTGTTGACTACTGACATATAATTATACGTAAAAGCTATAAATACAGAGTGAAGTAAGTGAATTATTAACATCCCTACTACTTCACTCACATAATTCTAATACAGACATGTTGTCTCCCCCCCCTTCCCCCTGAAGCATGTAGGTTCATTGAAAGCAAAGATTGTTTCACTTTTCATCATTGTATCTCCAGGGGCCAGTATAGGGTCTAGCACATAGTATATGCTTAATAAATGTGTGTTCATTTATTGATACTGGCTTCCCTCCATTAACACCACTTTTATCACAGAGATGATTAAAATTGGCTGCTTGCCCACTTACATCACTCAGTTTTTACCCTTCAAGCCTACATTGATTGCACAGTGATTTATATGAACCAATCTAGATCTTTACAGGTAAGGATATTTTCAGAAGGAAGAAATCCAGCCAGATCAAATTTAAATAAACTTAGGTCACTGTGACCTGAATGAAGCTTTAACTTCTGGCAAATGAAAGGCCTTAAGTTGGCTACGCTTCAGGGTTTTCTTGGCAATGTGGTAGCTGCTCCAACTGGTATCTTGTGGACAAGCCAAGGCAGAAAACCAGACACTGTTATTTTCATCCTCCATCACAGCAATGACAACTTGGATTTCTATGGATCAAAGCATTTAATATATTATTTCCTTCATTCTTTTTGATCCTTGTAAACAGAAGGGAATCAAGGATTAATGACTCAAGCCTACACCAAGGGAAGTTGAATGGCTTGGCTCATGCTCCAAATTATAGAGAAGGACTCCCAGTTCTACCTTATTCTCCTACACTCAACTATCCCCATTATCAGTATTATTGAATCTCATTTAAAAAGTAGGGAAGGGGACAGCTAGGTGGCACAGTGGATAAAGCACTGGTCCTGGATTCAGGAGTACCTGAGTTCAAATCTGGCCTCAGACACTTGACACTTACCAGCTGTGTGACCCTGGGCAAGTCACTTAACCCCTATTGCCCCCCCCCAAAAAAAAGTAGGGAAGACATCCCCACCAAAAAAAGAAACAAAGAAAAGTAGGGAAGATGTACAGTAGTATCCTGGAAAGCATAAAGGACACTTGACACTTACCACTTGTGTCACCTTGAATAGATTATATCACCTCTCTGGGCCTCAGTTTCTTCACCATAAAATGAGTAGACTGGATTGGATGATCTTTTAAATTCACTTCAGATTCTAAAATCCTACTCTCTGTTTCCTATAAAATTAAATGAAGTAACATTATTTGCCCCAAGTGGCATAATGATGATGACCACAGTGGTGATGATAATACAATTTTATATTAGCACTTTAAAGCTAACAAAGCACTTTCCTCACAACAACCCAGTACTATTGTCCCCATTTTACAGATGAGGATGCTGAGGCTCAGAGCAAGCGACTTGCTCAAGGTCACACATTGAATAAATGATAGAATCAGGATTTGAGCTCAACGTCTCTTCTGATTAGAAGTCCAGAGCTCTTTCGACCATACCACAGGAATTAGAGCTTGAAGGAACCTTGGAAATCATCTTGTTTAACCCCTCTTTTTATACCAGAAGAAATTGAGGCCCAGAGAGATTAAGTGATTTGCCCAGAATCACACAGTCACACATATACTGAGATAAAGACTCAGGTTCTCTGACTCTCAATCTAGTCTCCTTTTCACTGATGTCTCAATTAAACAATAGATTGTTTTCTGAATGCCTATATGGTGCCATCACAATAAGGAAGAAGTATACAGTGTGGTCCTTGCCTTCACAGAACTTATGTTTTATGAACAACCATTAACTAACTGGAGAAAAATGAATTGTTAAATCATGTGATGCTAATGATAAAAGTGCAAGAGAACTTGAGAAAAGGAAGGGTGTGGAAAGACTTGTATGAACTGATGTAGAGTGAAGGGAGCAGAACCAAGAGAACACTGTACATAGAGACAGCAATATTGTTTGATGAAGAACTATGACTTAGCTATTCTCAGCAATACAATGATACATGACAATCCCAAAGGACTATTGATGAAAGAGACTATCCACCTCCAAAGAAAGAACTGATATTGATTGAGCACAGACTGAAGCAGACCATTTTTCACTTTCTTTCATTTTTCTTTTATTGAAGTTTTCTTGTACAAAATGATTAACATGGTAATGTTTTGCACATGTATAACCCATATCTAATTGCTTACTGCCTCAGGAAGGGAGGAGGGGAGGGAGAGAAGGAAGGACAAAATTTGGAACTCAAAACTATAAATAAAAATGTTTATTTTTTTAAAAAAGAAAGAAAATGAAGGCTAGAGGCGAGTTTATATTTCAACTGATCTAGGATAAGGAGGCCCTTTCTTAAAATGTTCAAGGGAAAGAGGCAGCTAGATGATGCAATGGATTGAGCACTGGCCCTGAAGTCAGGAGAGCCTGAATTCAAATCCAGTGTCAGACACTTACTAGCTGTGTGACCCTGGGTAAGTCACTTAACCATGATTTCCTCCCCACAAAAAATTGAAAATGTTCAAGGGAGTTTAGGAGCTCAGAATCCAGTTGTGTGGTGGTAAATGTTTAACAACAGGCTCTCTAAGGGGGCACAAAAATACATAGGACACACTTGTAAATTTAATCTTCATTATTAACATGTTCTACTTCACTTAATTCTAAACAAGCAAAATAATAAATCAAACTCTAATTTGTAGCATTGACTGATTTCTGAGGTACAAAATGTTCTCACTGGAAATTTAACAACAGGTTCTCATTAGCCAATACAAAATGACTCTAGCACATCCTTGCCAGAATCTAGCCTTAAACGAGGCTAACATATCTATTTGGAGGATGCAAGTTTTGTGTGAGCTTGCTCAGTGTGGGAGCTCTGCTCCTTTATTTCTTGTGGGGTGGGGAGAGGCACTCAGAGATTCCAGACCTGAGAGTCACCAGCACAAAAAGCTCCTCAGAAGATCCCTTCTTTATTATACCAAAATTGACTGGGAAATGTGGTGATTTAAAAAAAAATCCCACAGTGCATATTGTGTTGTTGATTATAAAAGAAATAATTGATTCAATAGAGCAAAGCATCACCTTAAAGTCTTCCCAAAATGCATCTCCCATACATAGATCAAAGTGATTCAAAGTCCCTTTAAATCTATAATAACAGAGGTGGTACCAAACAAGGAGATGGATTCTCATCTAAGGGGCTCACCTGGAGGAGATCCAGGGGACTATATAAAGGCATACAAGTGGGAAAGGTAATGATGAATTACAGAATGTCAAATAATCCTGTTTGGCATTGTAGGGACCAATTTTTAATTGGGGAGTGCTAGCTAAGCAGCTCGCCGCAATATTGGGGCAAGGAAGGAAACCGGCAGCCTCCCTCAAATCAGAACAAGATTTATTTTAACAAGAATGAACTTAAAAAAAACAAAACACAAACAGGATCAGTAGGATCAAGGGAAAGGAAATAAAATGGGGAAAGGGAAATTATAATACCTGAAAAAATACCACCGCCCAGGAATCAGCTGAAAATACCCAGCAGAACGCTTGTCGCTTTTCAGCTTCCACCTCGAATGCCCAATTCTCCTCCCCCAAACCTAGAAAAACCCCACACAGCCCCAGCCAATGGGATGGCCACTCTAACAGTCACATGACTGCCCTCACTAGGCTTCCAATTATTATAATTTTGCCAGGCCCATGTAGGCATCAGGAGTGGTGATGATGTGAGGTGCCAGAGCCCTGGCAACGGCTATAACCAGTGGGTGAAGCACTGTGCGGTTTGCGGAGCCCCAGGCCAGTGTGTGCTGAGGCATAAAAACCTCAAATAACAATTAATTCTTTACAGCATGAAAGTGAAGTAAGTGGTGCTATGGGATCAAGCTGGAAAGATAATCTGGAGCCAGCACAAAGGTGGGGTAAAGCTATGTAAGGGGTTGTGGTGTGTGCTCTGCTCTGCCAGTGTATGTTGTGTGGGTCTACGTGGGTCCATCTAGAAGTGGCTTGCAGGGAAGCAAAAAGAGATATCTCTAAAGTCTCTTCCAACCAAGGAGAACAAAGACGTTGGGGCCAGAGGCTGGCCACTCTGCTCTCCTCAGAAGTAGGGAGTAACTGTCTTAAATTATATTGACCTGTCCCCCTAAATATTACTAGTTTAGTGGCTATAAATTTCAGCTGAGTTCCTTACTACTATCCTTTAATAGGGTTAGAAGTACCTCAAACTAAGTTTCCAAGGTTTGATTCCCTTCCCACCAAAATGCCAGTTCTACAAAGAATATATAGAGCAAATCCCATTTATCCAAGATGATTGTAAACAGAAATCAGAAAACATATCTAGATGAGACTATATTAGTCAATACACAGAGTGAATGAGCTCTCCCATTGGGAGCAAGGTATCTCAGCTCAATCAAATGAGAGAGTCCCAGATCTCACTGAAGGGGAAATTCTCCAAAGTGCCTAGTATAGTTAGCTGGGGATAGGGACATGATTGAGGTGTTGGCTTTTTCTCAATGTCTTTCTCTCCCTTGAGGAATCTAAAGAGAGTCTGGAACCATCTCTTTTCTCTCTCAAAGCTGGAAGCCAGAATATTTCCTTCTACCAAACTCTTGTCAACTCTGCCCTTCATACAGGCATAAAACATTGAGTAATCAGTGTCCAGGAGTGAGGAAACTCTTATGTAAATAGACTTTGAGCCATGGGCTATAGCTGGAAAGATAGTTTGGAGCTAAACTATGAAGGACCTTGAATACCAGGCTATGGGTTTTATATTTTACTCAGTAAGCCATTGGGCACCACTGTTTTTGAGCACGGGAATAATGGTGGCCATGCCTGTGCTTTGGAAAGCTAACAGGCTGAAGTATGAAGAAAGAATCAGAGGAGTAAAAAAACTAGACAGAGGGAAACCAATTAGGAGGCCATGGGCAATAAATTGGAAGGAAACAAATAGATTTGGGAGTCATATATATAGAAGTGATGATTAAAGCCACAATCATGGATGAGGTCCAAGTAAGGATGAGGGAAAAAAATAAAGAGACCACGAAGAGAAGAAGGCTTGGTTAATCACCACAGTTAGTGGAATAGAAGAAGAACAAGAGCACATGAAGCAGATTGAGGAAAAATGAAAATAATCAGAAAAAGAACCAAGAGAATACAGTGTCAAGGAATCTAAGGGAGGAGAAAGCATCAAGAAATTGGACAAGGTCAATAATGTTCAGTGCCACAGAGAGATAAAAGAGAATGAAAACTGAAAAAAAGTTTCTTTGGCTTTGTAACAAGGAAATTAGGGGGGAAATAGGTGACATTTCATAAAGTGATAACGTACATTATCTTAATTGATCCTCACAATACTGTGAGGTAACATATAAGGTGTGGCTTGAAGGATGTGTGCTTCCATCATTGGAAAAGTCTCAATGTAGGACACAACCCATCTAAACTTAGTACATAAATCCTAGGGATTTGCTTGAGATAAACAGAGATTAAGTGACTTGCCTATGGTCACACAGCTAGTAAGTATCAGAGACAGGATTTAAACACAGACCTCTAGTTGACATAGTGGATAGACTGCTGGGCCTAGAGTCAGAAAGACCCAAGTTCCAATCTGCCCACAGATACTTTACTAGCTGTGAGACCAGAGGTATCACTTAACTACTGTCTGCCTTAGTTTCCTCATCTATAAGATGGAGAAAATAATAACACCTACCTCCCAGGATTGTTGTGAGGATAAAATGACATAATATTTGGAATATGCTTTGCAAACTTTAAATCAATATGTAAATGCTAGCTATTATTATCAAATGAGTAGCAGGGTCAAAGTAAGGTTTTTAGGAAGGGGGTTTGCTGGGAGGAGAAGGGTGAGAAAATCTGCATGTTTGCATATCAAAGGTAAGAAGAGCTAGTAGAAAAGGAGAAAAATTTTAAATGAAAAGAGAAAGAGAGAGGATGAATCAAGGCACAAAGTCCTGGAGGAAGGGAGTGTACTGGAGAACTGAAACGAGAACACTGGTTAGAGGGGTTACTTTTGGCAAGAAAGAGAGCCACCACATCTTTGGAGACCAAGGGGAAGGTGGAGTGGAAAGTTACTTAGGAGGAAAAGACTGGCAAAGATAAAACTGAAAGACTACAACCTAAGAGCATGACAATCAACTACAAGAAAATCCAATATCATGTTTTTTTAGGAAACAAATGGACCTGCCCAGGGACTTATCAACAGAAGTAATGGTGCTTTCCATAACTCAAGAATGTCTGTGACCTTAGAGGAAGTTTTGTTGTCAGAGAAAGAACACAGGACCAAGAATTAAGACACCTGAGTTCTAATCCCAGCTGTGCCACTGACTAATTATAGAACCTTGTGCACGTCATTAAACATCTTTAAAATTCCATTCCTTCTTTCATAAAACGAGGGATTGAACCAAATCATCTCTAAAGTCTTTGTCAGCTCTAAAATTCTGCTGGGCTAATGTACTTGTTATGGGCCCAGAGCACCCCAGAAGTTCTCTGGTGCACATCAAAGAACCTTCTCCTTGAGAAACTAAACCAGAGGACAGACACACCTAGAGAGATAAGTGGAACTAGATTGGACTGAGCTAGTTCTGGACCCCCACCCTTCATTCTAGTCTCCCTCACCCCTGGGGAGATAAGATTAGGTGTGGCTGATGCCTTTGTGGCCTGAGGAGCAGAGAGATAGCTTGAGAGATCCGAAGCCACCCCTCACCCAACTCCTCCAGCCACCACCAGTGGGGGACTGTCCTTGCTCACTAAGGGAACTTTCCACAGTGATGATCACCCCCATCAGCCCTCTATAAAAGTATCTGCCTGACTCCTGCTCAAGGAGATTGGTATCTCAGAGCCATGCTCTGTGCCATACCTTTCTCCCCATGAGAAGTCCAAGGATTTCTCTCTTGGTTTCCTTTCCCTATCCCAGCCCCTAAATAAACTATTATCTTATTCTAATTGCTCTTGTGTGCAAGAGGGTATAATTCTTTAAAGAGGAATTCCTAAGAACCCCAAACCCCAACTCCTGTCCCAAACCCCCTACCCTACTTTCCCCATGTCATATTGAAACTATGGCTCTCAGGGGTGACCTCAGCTTCATCAGCAACTAATCTAGCTAAGTGAGTTAATAAATAGTCACAGACTAATAGTCTGCTTATTGTTTCAATGAAGTATGAAATATCCAGCTGGCCTGTCATCCAAGTAGAAGAGAAACCTACCACTAGCACCGAGATCCAATTTTATTATTCAGGAGCAGATTATCTAAGACAGTTGCTTTCCTTCCTTCTGCTATTCTTTTTTTTGGGGGGGGGGGAGGGGGAGTTTAGTGGGGAAGAATAATGGGGTAAAGAGAGAGCCATTTCAATAATTATCTGTAACTCCAAAACCAAGCAGAAAAGGACAAAAAGGGGAAGTAAAACTTAAACCTGGGAGAAAGCCAGGCTCCCTTTCGGCAGCTGAGATAAAAGGCTTGATGAAGTAGAACCTAAAATAAGTTATTGGCTAAAATGAAATCTGTGGATTTGAATTATCTGGCTTTTGCTTGATTTTAATCAGTATGGATAATCTGGAGCTAGCTACCTGGTGATTTGGTATCTCAACAACAATAAACCTTTCCAATCTGCTTGTAGTCTTAGTTATCATGCCAAGGAACATTTCAGTTAATACCTTTGGCTACCAAAAAAAATATATTTCTAGTATTCCATTTTCCTAAAAACTATTAAAGGAGTCATGTTTTGGTTTTGTAAGATGTATTTCCAAAGAAACATTTGGTTTCACAGCCCCCGTACTAGAAGAAGAAATGTTTTAGAACACATTAAAAAATTGGTATTTTGAGTAAAGAGAAACACACACATACATACAACAAATGTGAAACAGTCGCATGTCCTGATAAAAGTACATACAACAACGTTCTATACAAAGGCAGCTAAATGGTTGAGGGGATAGAGTCAGGAAGACTTGCATTCAAATCCAGCCTCAAAAACTTATTAGTTGTATGACCCCAGCTAAGTCACTTAACCCTGTTTGCCTCAGTTTCTTCACCTATAAAATAAGGATAATAATAGTACCTACTTACATGGTTATTGTGAGGATCAAATGAGATAATGCTTACAAAGCACTTACTGCCTGCAACACAGTATGTGTTTAATAAATGCTTGTTCCCTGCCCCCTTCCCCTACAAAGAGCTCTGAACTAAGAGTCAGAACAGCCTTGTTCTGTCACTTACCGTTGTTGTTTGTCCTTCATTCTCCATGATATGACAATCATGACCATGATATCAGGGTATAAGGGTGATGTCATGACTTGCACAGAATTGTATCTAAGTGAGGAAGGACTATGAATGGTCATCAACCTCATTCTCTCCTTGGGAGCCATCTGAGTCTAGTGGCAAGATATATATCAGGACACCTGGAGATGGCCCAGATGCAGTGGGAGACCCTGGCCTTTTAAGCTAAGGCCTTTCAAAGGTCACAGTTTGCCTGAGGCAAAGAAAGGCCTCTTTTACCTAGTCAAACCCTCTAGGTTTCTGGCCAAAGTAGAAACAATTGTTATTTACACCCACTCTGAGCCATCCTGAGGCAAAACAATGGCCAAATGAGGCCTGGGCTGGAACCTATTGTTGGCTGATCCATGTGAGCAGTTATTTAGGTTTAGGAATGGTCCTTAGAAGAAATCTAGCCTATAAACCCCAAGACATTTGTGGAGTTTCAGGAAACAGTTATATTCCTTTGGGAAGAGAGCCCCTGGTAGGGTGTGATTCCCTATATGGAGAGAGGGAAAGGGAGGGAAGGAGAAAAGAGGGGAGGGGAGAGGAGGGAGAGGGGAAAAGGGAAAGGGAAAGGGAAAGAGAAAGAGAAAGAGAAAGAGAAAGAGAAAGAGAAAGAGAAAGAGAAAGAGAAAGAGAAAGAGAAAGAGAAAGAGAAAGAGAAAGAGAAAGAGAAAGAGAAAGAGAAAGAGAAAGAGAAAGAGAAAGGGGAAAGAAAAAGGGAAAGGGAAAAGGAAAGGGAAAGGGAAAGGGAAGGGAAAGGGAGAGGGAAAGGGAAAGGGAAAGCACAACACATAGAGTTGGGAACTGGTTAATCCCGAGGGAGGCTGAAGCTAATAGATCACTTGAGTTTGGTAGTTCTGAACAGTATGTATTTAAGTCTGGCACCAATAGGATGAGCCCTGGGGAGTGGTCAGCCACCAAACTACTAAGAAGGGGCAAATCATCACTAGTGGAAATGGAGTGAGTGAAAGCTCTCTTGCCCTCCCCATCAGCAGTAGATTGCTGTGCTTCCAGTCCTGGTGAGATAGGGAGACCTAGGCTCTAAAAAAGAAGGAAAACTTTAAAAAAGCAAAAATCTCAAGTATTTTGAAAGAAAAAGGTAGGCATATATATATATATATATATATATATATATATATATATATATATATATATGTTACACATTAATAATACTGAATTGAGAAAGTTTATCTCTCCTTAGTCCTGCTAGAACAAACAATGACCATTCTAGAAAGGGGTTTTTACAAGTCCCTAAAAATAATTGCTAGAATTGCATTTACTGAGATTGCTATCAAAGTAGGGGGGGAGAGGAACTGAATGTTTTCATTAGATCCAGATAATGCGAATACCATACAAAATACCTGTTTAAATCATCTGTCAGTAGGTTCAAGTACCTCCAACACTATATACTCATTTTTGGACATGTTTGTGGGTTTTGGGGGGGCAACCCAAAGTGTAGAAAGTGGTTTCCTATTATTCTGTTTTTTTGAAGATTCACAAAAACAAATTTAAGCATATTAACTTCTCTACTAAGAGCAAGTCACTAAACTAATCTGAGTCTCAGTTTTCCCATCTGTAAAATTAAGAGAACAACATGGGCATTAGCAACCTTATAAGGTGGTTACAATGATCAAATGAGTTTGTCACTGTCAAGTGTAAGCTGTCGCTATTATTGTAGAAGGGTTGAGAAAATCACACATAGCCTGTTGCATGCCAGGCGGCTCTGCCTGCTATTGTACCTTCTCAGCCACATGACACTGTTGGAAGCTTTGCTTCAGAGGATCCTTGCAAAACACACATAAAATGCATTCATTAACAACCATGGCATACAGACCCATCTTTTAACATTTGAAAAGAATTCTGCTCTGAGGGATACAGGATAAAGACAAATGGTTGAGTTTTTACAGTTCTATTTCATGGATCAGAACCTCATATAAATGTGATATTAATCATCAAAAATAATTCATAGATACCCCATTGCCTCCTTAAAGAAGCTATAAGGAGCTTTTCTTTCCACTGTACCCTGGAAAGTTAATTGCTAATACTCATAGGATCATAGACATATATTTGGAGAAGGAAGAGATTTTATAGGTCATTAGGGCCATTTTATAGATGAAAAGACTGAGTCCCAAAAGTTAAGTGACTTGCCCAGGATGACTCTGTTAGTCAGCAAACCTTTATTAAGTGCTTACTCCATGTCAAGCCCTGTGCTAAGCACTGGAGAGACAAAGAAAGACAAAAATAAAGTCACTGCTCATAGTAAAATGGAAGCTAGTAAGTGTCTAGAGTGGGATGCAAATGCAGGTCTTCCTGGTACCAAGTCCAGCCCCCTGACCATTACACTTCACTGCCTCTTTTACCCAAACACAGAGAGAGAATTCAAGCCTATTAATCCTACACACTTCCTCCCTCAGGCTTCTTGGATCCTAGACCAGTGTCATATGGTGGTCCTATAGCAGTTCCACCAGATGGTCTTTGATTGGTGGTCATGCCAATAGCCATTATCTCATTGGATCCTTTCAACAGCCCTATGGGGTTGATGCTTTAGACATTATTGCCACATTCTACACAGAAGCCTCAGAGCAGTGAAATGGCTTGCCCAGATTTGCACAGCTATTCAGTGTCAGATTCAGGATGTGTATACAGGTCTTCCTGACAGAGAGTTCATGCTTCCCACTATATCAAGCCATAGGACCCTCACTGTATTCTTATGAAAAACATACTTTTATCTTGGTGAGTGGCTTCTGTATTAGCCAGGTGGGTGCAAGGACCTAGGACTATTCTGTTCATTTTTTTTTCATTCTCTTTTTCTTAATAAAGCAATTAAAAGTCTCAGGAGATAACCTAATTACTGTGCCTAGCAGCTCTGAGAACACCTAATGGAAATCCATCTTGGTCCCCAGTGCTATTTCCCTTTCCCTTTCTTTCAATCTTTATTTTGTTATCTCATTAGGGATAGAGAGATATCTTTCATGCAAGGCATTGTTGCCAGGAAACGTGAGAATGAGTTGGAGAATAAATGCCAGGAACAGAATACGTGTGTTTTTTCTCCTCACCCACACCAAAACACATTTGCAAAAACACACATCTGGGAACACAGAATTGTACACACAAGCACATATACACACATTCAGACTTGCTCACACTAATACAATGTATGATATTCTCACACATCCTCACACACTCATCCTAATCTTTTGAAAGTCTAAAGGGGCTCCATGCTCTAGAATACAAGTGCTGTCCCTACCTTTTCTAGGACTCTGACTCTGTGGTAACCCCTTGAATTTCTTATGATCTGCAACTGATACCAAAACGTCACTTTCTTCATGTAAAATGACACAGAATCAAAGCTTCCTTCTCTTGAAAGAGAAAAAAACTTTTCAATTCTAATCCTACAAGTACTTGAAAGCTCTTTATGCTGTGATAATGCAAACTCCCATGCCTATATAGCAAACCTTGCTCTCTCTTCCCAACTCCAAGTATGTATCACCAAAGGCCAATTCCACAGCTCCATCTAGATATCTGATAGGCAGACCAAAGTCAGAACTTAATACCTTCTCCCCTCACTGCTGTACTTCTGACTCTAGATTTCACCACCATGAATTAACTGCCTGCTTATCCCCCTCTGCCATGCTGGTCCCTTCCCTTATTGGTGAGTTCCTTCCAGAGCCTCCATTTGGGGAATAGGCCCTAACCAACCATGGTGCATCACTCTTAGGACTGTGCCATCATGTTCCCACATGGGTATCTTGTAGTTCCTCACTCCTACCACTTTTTAGCTCCCTTTTTTGTGTCATTTTCACCCTTTGTTGAAATGACAATGTTGAGGTGGGGAGGGGGGCAGCTAGGTGGTGCAGTGGATAGAGCACCGGCCCAGGATTCAGGAGTACCTGAGTTCAAATCCAGCTTCAGACACTTGACACTTACTAGCTGTGTGACCCTGGGCAAGTCACTTAACCCTCATTGCCCTGCCCCCCCCAGAAGAAGAAGAAGAAGAAGAAGAAGAAGAAGAAGAAGAAGAAGAAGAAGAAGAAGAAGAAGAAGAAGAAGAAGAAGAAGAAGAAGAAGAAGAAGAAATGACAATGTTGAGAACAGGTTCTGTCTTTTTGTTTGTATTTATATCTTTGGTGCTTAGCATGGTGTCTGGCATGTAGTAGCTGCTTAATAAATTCTTTTTGCCTATGCCCCTGTCCCTCAGGCCCATCTCTCTTCCAAATTTCCCCATTTCCATCAGTGACAACATTATCATTCTAATCTCACAGGAGTCATTCTTGAATTCTTTTTTCTTCCTTAATCACTATATCTAAACACTTGCCAGGTCTTGCAAATCCTACCCACACAGTATCTTTTATATCTGTTCCTTCTTCTCTAGTTATATAGCAATCCTACCAGTAAACAAATACCCTAAAGAAATTAAGGACAGAAGGGTCTCATGTATACCAAAATATTCATAGCTACACTTTTTGTGGAAGCAAAGAACTAGAAACAATGTGAATACCCACAGATTGGGAAAGGGCTGAACAAAATATGGTATATGAATAGAATGGAATGTTTGTGTATAGTAAAAAAATTGTTGAAGAAAAAGTTAATATTGTATTCTTAGTTTAGGCAACAGTCTGCCAGAAATAATTGTATTTAAGATTAACTCCAAGTCATTTCTGACTTTGAGAGAACAAAATTCTCAAAATAGCAGTTTCCCCAAGTCCTTAGATATGTCTCTGTTCCAAGATAGTTTTAGGCAACATTTCTAGGAATCCAAGAAAGAAAATTAAAATATGTAACAATACTGTTCTACTTTAACAATCCTAATAGTTGAGTGACCAAATCTCTATTCCCTTCCTCTAGTACTATTAAGAGAAATCAACAGGGTTCCTCCCACAGATCTACATCTGAGAATCCAAATAGATTTGAAAGCTGCAACTGAAGTCCAGAAGACTCATCTTCCTGAATTCAAATCTAGCCTTAGACACTTACTAGCTGTGTGATCTTGGGTAAGTCCCTTAAGCCTGTTTGCCTCAGTTCTTCATCTGTAAGATGAGCTGGAGAGAGAAATGGCAAACCACTCCAGTATCTTTGCCAAGAAAACCCCATATGGGGTCATGGAGAATCAAACAGAGCTGAAACATCTGAACAACAGCACTAACCCATGGGATGGACCTTAGTATAATTCCTTCAGGGGATAGAGGAAGAAGAGTGAGTGCCCTTAGGTAGGAAAATACACTTAAGATGGGTATTTCCTACAGGGGTAGGGAATCTTCCACTGTAGATACTCTTTAGTTAGATTTCTGTTTACAACCTTTAATCCATTCACCTAATGAAAAGGTTGGGTTTTTTAATTGGGTTTTTTTTTTGTTGTTTTTTTTTTTTTGCAGGGCAGTGAGGGTTAAGTGACTTGCTCTGGGACACACAGCTAGTAAGTGTCAAGTGTCTGAGGTCGGATTTGAACTCAGGTCTTCCTGAATCCAGGGCCAGTGCTCTATCCACTGTACCCTGTAGCTGCCCTATTTCATTGTTTCTAACATTCCTGCTTCAAACTGGAAAGAAAGGATTTTTTTTAATTAGGCTAGAGAAAATGTTACCTTATAATATTTTCAGTTTTACAAATAAGGGATTTAAAAAAATATGCTTCCACATAATGAATGCAAGGAATTGAGAAAAATATGGAAAGACATCTATGAACTAATCTAGTAAAGGAAGCAGAATCAGGTAAACAAAAAATGCAACAAACTCCAATAGCTTAAAGAATAATAAGAACTAGAACTTCAAATAACTGTAATGACACCAGTTTTAGTACTGGAGAACAGATTATGAAACTTATGTCCCTCCTCTCAGTAGAGATATGGGGTAAGAGGGAAGGGAGGGTACCAACAGGGACCGAATGCTGCATACAGTTTTAAAAGCTGACATTGTATTGGTTGTTTTTGCTTAATGTTTTGCTTGTTATAAGTGAAGATTTTAAAGCTGTGACAGGAGCCAAGTGGCTGAGGCAGGGAGAAAGAGACGATATCTTGAAATTACTATAATATAAAAATATACGGCTTCAATAAAATTTAAGTTTAAAAAAATTGAAAATGTGCACTCCTAATTCAAGAAATCATCAGTTTCCTAGATGTTTAAACGAAGGCCTTTTTGACTGATTAATTTTAAAACTCAGAAGCCTTTAAGTGTCAGATAAAATCCTGCCTTCTACAGAATGCCTTCTCCAACTTCCCTTCATTGCAGAGCCTTCCCTCTGTTAATTATTTCCTATTTTTCCTATCTATTGATTGCTTTGTATTTATGTGTTTACATATTGTCTCCCTCAATAGATTGCAAGCTCCTTGAGTGCAGGGACTGTCCTTTGCCTCTTTTTTTTAAATCCACAGTGTTGGACATATAGTAGATGCTTAATAAATATTGATTGATTGAGAAGCTACAGCCTTTGTAGTCTCAAAGTACTCCCAGGCTTTTGCTCTTTTTTTCCTTCTTTACCTCAGTTTCTGATTCTTTGACATCTAAATGCACTCTCATGCCCCAGCTCCCTTACCCACCACCTGAGTCACCCATAGGAATTAAAGGAAGGGAAGAGAATAAGCATTCATATAGAACCTACTATGTGCCAGGCACTATGCTAAATGCTTTACAAAAATTATCTCATTTGACTCTTAAACAACCCTGTGTTGGGACAGCTAGGTGGAGCAGTGGATAAAGCACCAGCCCTGGATTCAAGATGACCTGAGTTCAAACCTAGACTCAGACACTTGACACTTACTAGCTGTGTGACCCTGGGCAAGTCGATTAACCCCCACAAAAATAAATAAATAAAAAACCAACCCTGTGAGGAAGGTGTTTTTGTTATCTCCTTTTAAAATTGAGGAAACCTCCCTCTCCCCCCAAAAAAAAAAATTTGAGGAAACCAAGACAGAGATTAAATGACTTGCTCAAGGTCACACAATAGTAAGTATCCAAGGTCGGATTTGAACTCAGGTCTTCCTAACTCCAGGTCCAGTGGTCTATCCACTGCATCACCCAGATGCCTCTGACCACTGTGTAGATTAGAAAATGGAAGTTATGAAAAGAAGAGCTGAGGACTGATTATGTTTGTTTCCATCCTATAAAGACAATCAGACTCTACTGGATTTCATCTAATAGCCTATATTTCCTGCTGATGCCAAGACCTTAACGTGTTTGATATAGCCTTGTGACCACCTCCACTACCACAAACTCACAGGATAATCTCTAGAACAAAGCAGAACAAGAGGAGAAATGTGAGGAAAATTCGAACATTTTCCCCTCGTTCTCTCAGACAGATGCTCCATTCAATAAACCTATAGGGTTCTAAAATAAATTAATAGATGAGTCTTCCAGTTAATTAAATGTAACACAATTATCACAGGGCTTTATAATTATAACATACCTGCCCTCAGATGCTCTCAGGAGCAATCCACTACAGTTACTTCAGTAATGTGCTCTTCCCCTGAGAGGTTAATGTGTTACTAATGCAGAAATAGGCATAGGGCTGATACGATTAAGCCAGATCTTGTGTTAAATAGGATTAGAACTCATCTTCCATGATTCAACAAGGGAATACTGGCCCACAGGTGTCTTCAGGGCATGAGTGTTTTGGTTGTCATCAATCATCATTCATAAAAACAACTAATTTGCTAATGAATCTTGAAGAACAACTCCATTACCATCAAAGACTTGCCCCTGAAAGCATACCTCTGAAGTAGCCAGGAAGAGTCCTAAAGAAGGGGGCTTAGGCTTCCTTTATGATTCTCAGTCACACTTAATTCTACCTCAAACTTCACAAAAAGACACTAGAAGAGAAAAACATGGCCCAAAACTCTTGTAATTCATCTGCCACCTCGTAATGAATGCAATAATAACCAATGACGCAGTAATAACCAAACCACTATTCATTAGGATAAATTTGCTCAAGGCATGATACAGCAAACAGTAAATATGAGACAAAACAAATTTACATCAAAATGCTTGAACTCAAGGCAAGAAATTGGAAAGCCTCTGGATTCCTCACTGTAAAGAAATTGTTGACTTTCCCTGGGGCATTTGTGTAATAGGGATTTGTTTGGTTCATGCCCAGAGTGTCTCCAAATGTGTCTTTTCAAGTGGATTACACTACTGAGTTGTTTCCTGAACAACTGTGATGATGTATAAAGGAAGTGACGAAGGGAGACAGAATGCGTCAAATATATAAAGAACTTTGTCAACTCTATCAGAATACAAGTCATTCCTCAATTGAGACATGGTCAAAGGATATGAACAGGCAGTTTTCCAATGAAGAAATCAAAACAATTTATAGTCATATGAAAAAAAAATGCTCTAAATCATTATTAATTAGAGAAATTCAAATTAAAACAACCTTGAGATGACATTTTACACCTACAAGATTGGCTAAAATGATTGAAGGGGAAAGCAACAAATGTTGGAGGGGATATGGAAAAATTGGTACAGTAATTCATTGCTGGTGGAATTGGAAACTGATCCAACTATGTTGCAGAGTAATCTGGAATTATGCCCAAAGAATTATTAAACTGCCTATGCCCTTTGGCCCAGCAATACCACTACTACGTCTTTTTCCAAAGATGATTAGGGAAAAAGGAAAAGAATGTGGATAGCATGTAGACATTCTGTAACTGGTTCTGGTTGGCTAATTGCATGTTGAGGAGGCGGCTAGTTGATTGGCTATAGAGGCATTCAAAATGTTCTGCCAGCTTCTGGACAGTTTCTTGGCTTCAGCAGTCTTAAAGGAGCTTGACAAATGGTGAGGGGAGTAGGGCATATGACCTTGAGAGTCTGAAAGGTTTGTGGCCATCCCAACTTCAACATTCTGAGGATCAAGGAAAAACTTTGGGAATTGACCTTTGGGAACCTAGCCCAAGAGTAGTTGAGAAACAAGTTTATCCAGCAATCATGCCACACCTAGATATGAACTTGGTGGGACCAGTGCAATGTTTGAACTGAGCTAAGTTGTGAGCCTAACACTACGGTTAGGTATTATGCCTACCAAATTTGGGGCAGGGGGAAGAATATTTGCATGTTTGTTCTTGCTATATCTGTGGACTAAATATCACTTTGTAAAAGCTACATGGTATTAAGTGGTGAAATGGAATGTGGAATGGGGCAGCTAGGTGGCGCAGTGGATAGAGCACCGGCCCTGGAGTCAGAAGTACCTGAGTTCAAATCCGGCCTCAGACACTTAACACTTACTAGCTGTGTGACCCTGGGCAAGCCACTTAACCCCAATTGCCTCACTAAAAAAAAAAAAAAAGAAAAGAAAAAGAAATGGAATGTGGAAGCTAGTCACACTATAACAGGGTTTCTTAACCTTTTTCATTGAGCCCTTTGGCAGTGTCTGGTGAAGCCTATGGAGCTTTTCGAAGAATAAGATTTTAAAATGTACAAAATAAAACACATAGGGTTACACAGAAAAACCAATGATATTGAAAAACAGTCATCCAATTCCAAAGAACTCGTAAAAAATGCTATTTACCTCTAGAAAGAGGACCGATGTAGTGAGTACCAAATGAAGCATAGTTTTTCACTTTTTTTTTACAATATGATTAATATAGAAATATGTTTTGTATGACTTCATGTGTATAATGGGTATCATATTGCTTGTCTTCTCAATGAGTAGGGGAGGGACTGGAGAAAGGTATAGAATTTGGAACTCAAAATTTTTTAAGGAATGTTAAAATAGATAAAACGTTTTTACAAAAAAGAAAAGAAAAAAACACTCATCAAAATATTTTTTTAAAAAATTCATGAATGCCTAAACCGTAACTTCAATCATCTCTTCTGGACTATAATAAACTTCAGAGGGATTAAAAGACTACAGCCCCGCTCTAACTCATGACACGATCCCTCCAAAAAATATCCAGATAATGCCACAGGACAATTCCTGAAACAGCAAAATCCACAGAAGAATGTGCTGAAATCATCTTCCAACCAAGGACAGCTTGGAAGGTCAGAAGGAGGAAGCTGATGTGCTGAGATAGAAGTGGAGCCCAACCCCACAGTCTCCCTGACACAGATCCAGTCCCAGGAAGGCCTCGCCAGAGAAAGAGACCCCACACACACACACAGAGTCTCTGAATCAGCTGTAGCACCAGTGTCATCTGGAACTAAGCTCACACTCTGGTGAGAGGGCTGAGCCCTTGGCAGGGGAGAGATTACAGGGGTTTATGCTGGTGCTGAGGCAGAACTTGGGTTTTTCACCCCTGCTGCAAACCAGGAAGTAGGCCTGAGTAGCAGTGTCCCAGGTGGGGGAGGGGCACAGGCTCATTAGAGCTACCAACCACAACACACAAAGCTGTTGATTAGCAAGTTGGTCTGGGGTCATCTATGGATCCAGGGAACAGGCCAGGCAAGGGAAGAACCTGATCCTCCTTAAATCACACCACCTGGGACCTTCTGAAGCTTGGGATAGTGCAGCCTGGAAACAGTGCCCCACTTTAAGGAGCTAAAAGTCAAGTAAAAGAAAGGCAAGACAATCCAGCCTCAGACACTTAACACTTACTAGCTGTGTGACCCTGAGCAAGTCACTTAACCCCAATTGCCTCACTAAAAAACAAAAAACAAAAAGAAAGGCAAAATGAGAAGACAGAGAAAGGTGAGAACCATAGAAAGTTTCTTTAGTGACAAGGAAGATCGAAGTGCACCCTCAGAGGAAGATGTCAACATCAGGGCCCCTATATCTAAAGCTTCCAAGAAAAATGTGAATTGTTCTCAGGCTATAGAGGCACTCAAAAAGGACTTTGAAGATAAAGTTAGAGAGGTAGAGGAAAAAATGGAAAGAGAAATGAGGGTGATGTAGGAAAGACATGAGAAAAAAGTCAACAGCTTGAAAAGCCAAATTGGACAAATGAAAAAGGAGGTACAAAAGCTCTCTGACAAAAATTATTGCCTAAGAATTAGGATTGAACAAATGGAAGCTAGTGACTTTATGAGAAACCAAGACACAATAAAGCAAATCCAAATGAATTTTTAAAAATCAAGTGCAATGTGAAATATCTTCTTGGAAAAACTGCTGACCTGGAAAAGAGGTCCAGGAGAGATAATTTGAAAATTATTGGTCTACCTGAAAACCATGATCAAGGAAAGAGCTTAGACACCATCTTCCAAGACATTGTCAAGGAAAATTGCCCTGATATTCTAGAAGAAGAAGGTAAAATAGGAATTGAAAGAATGCACAGATCACCTCCTGAAAGAGATCCCAAAAGGAAAACTCCTAGGAATATTCTCACCAAATTCCAGAGCTTTCAGGTCAAGGAGAAGATATTGCAAGCTGCCAAAAAGAAAGAATTCAAGTACTGTGGAGCCCCAGTCAGGGTAGCATGAGATCTAGCAGCTTCTACATTAAAGGACCAAAGGGCATGGAATTTGATATTCCAGAGGGCAAAGGAATTGGGATTACAACCAAGAATCATGTATCCAGCAAAACTTATCATAATCTTTCAGAAGAAAAAATGGGACTTCAATGAAAAAGAGGACTTTCAGGTATTCATGATGAAAAGATCTGAACCGAATGGCAAATTTGACTTTCAAATACAAGACCCTAGAGAACAATAAAAATTTGGATCTGGGGGACATACCTGGGGTCGTGCAATGGGTGACTGAGGCCAGATTTTGGCTGGGGTCCCCCTGGGTCCAAGGTGGAAGCTTTGTCCACTGTCTCACCTAGCTGCCCCATGATGACATCTTTAGGGTTAAATTGAGGGGTGAGGGTAATGCACTGGGGGAGGGGGAATGGCAGAGGTAGCATGGGGTGAAATCCTACATGAAAGAAACAGGAAAGGGCTTATGGACTGGGGGAAGAGATGGGGGAGGAGCAGGGCAGTGAATGAATTTTATAGTCACCAGAATAGGCTCAAAGACCTCAGTCTCATCAGAATTAGTTCAAGGAGGGAATAACACACACACTCAATTGGGTGGAGTAATCTATCTAACCCTGCAGGAAAATAGGAGGGGAAGGGGATAAAGAGAGAGGGGGGAAAAGAAGGGAGGGCAGATTGGGGGAGGGGACAGACAGAAGCAAATCCCTCTTGAAGAGGGATAGGGTGAAAGAAGATAGATAATAGAGTAAGTATCATGGGGAAGAGAAGAGGATGGAAGGAAAACAGTTAACAATAGTAATCATGAAAAAGATAAAAGGGAGAAAATTGTACAAAAAAAATTTATAGCAACTCTTTGTGGTGGCTAAGAATTAGGAATCGAGGGAATGTCCATCAATTGAGGAATGACTGAAGACGCTGTGGTATATTATTGTAGTGGAATAGTATTGTGCTACAGGAAATTACAAACAGGATGATACCAGAAAAACCTGGAAAGACTCATATGAACTGATGTATGGTGAAGTGAGCAGAACTGTGAGGACATTGTGCATAGTGACAGCAGTGTTGTGTGATGAGCAATTGTGAATGACTTAAGTACTCTCAGCAATACAATGATCCAAGACAACCCCAAGGGACTAAGCATACTATCCAACACCATAGAAAGAACTGATAAAAAGAGCACTTGTGGATTGTACATATATAACCTGGTTGATGTCTTGTGGAGGGGGGAGGAAAGGGAGGGAGGGAGAAAAATTTGGAACTCTAAATATTGTGAAAATGAATGTTGAAAACTACCCTTACATGTAACTGGAAAAAAATAAAATAAATGTTTGTTGAAAAATAAATAAATAAATAAAAACTACAGCCCCAACTCTGTAACTCCTGTTTCCTAACTCTTTGAGGGGCATGCTACTAATGCTGCAGGCATACAGAAAAATATCTGAGCATTCACCAGCATCCTGCTGTTGTTTCCTATGGGAATTAGAATGCTTAGAGACACGATGGTAAGCTAGCCTATACCTATATAGATAGAAAGTAATCACTTGTGATTTTCTCCTCTTCCTCCCTTTTCTCAACCTCATATAGCACTAAATGAACTAAAATTATATAAAAGTATGATAATTCAGAACTGTTCTGTACTACTTTCATTTCTTGATACTTTAAAAATGAAACTCTTGGTTAACCATTATAAATACTGATGGTATGGGAATTTGAGTTAAATTGGACTGAATATGAAAATATTAGTTTAAATGCCAAATAGCTTTAAATTGATAAAAAAGCATTGATTAAGAATTAATTATAAGCCAGGCATTAAACTTGGTGCTAGGGATTTAAGAAGAAACTGCAACTCACAAAATACTGTGGTTGCTCTGCAT
This sequence comes from Dromiciops gliroides, assembly GCF_019393635.1. Classification (NCBI taxonomy): domain Eukaryota; kingdom Metazoa; phylum Chordata; class Mammalia; order Microbiotheria; family Microbiotheriidae; genus Dromiciops; species Dromiciops gliroides. The sequence continues at coordinate 190,174,555 of NC_057862.1, forward strand.
TTCCATAGGACACTATAGTAGAAGTTCTTAACCTGGGATCCATGAACTTTAAAAAAAAACAAACAAACAATCTTGGTTTCCTTTGTAGTCCTGTGCGTTTTTATCTTAAAAACATAATTCTGATAAGACATCTATAGCCTTTACCAGACTGCCAAAGGGGTCCACAACACAAAAAGTTGAGAATGCCTGCCTTATGGGCAAAAGCTAAGAAATACAGTTACTTCACTCCTATAGTCCTATGAGAGAGGGATGATCCCTGTTTCTGGTGCCATGTGCTATTGCTCTTCTGTGAGAAAAATGTGTTGTTTTCTTATTCTTCTCCTAGGAAAATGAAGCAATATGCAGATATATAGATATAGAAATCTAAGTTAGCCTATATATATTATATATGGATGTAAATGTATCTGTATGTATATATATATATATATTATATAGGCTAATTTAGATTTAAGATTTGGTTCCATTCAAATAAAAATACCTCATCAAACTAATATTCTAGCTCAGGTTTATCTGAGACCTCTAATGGGCAGTAGCATTTAGGGGGAGAAAGATATTGCCAAATTCTTCTATGAAATAATAATATTATTTGCAATGAGTTAAGGAGAGTAATGAAACGAAGATGAACTCTGATAACTGGGGTGTGATAATTAAGAGTTTTCTGGTGTATCTAACTTAAGAGTCCATCTCAAAGGTAATTTGGTTGCTAGGGGATGCAAATGATTAAGGTCATTGGCCTGGGTGGAGTTGAAGAAAAGAAGCAGTGGCAGCAGCAACTACCAACTCAGAAGTCCTGTGTAGACCTACACTATGAAGCCAAGAATAAAGTTAGATGGAGGGCCAAACTTCATCTAAGAATCCTGGCAGTCTCATCCACAAACTATTCAAGCAAAATTATAAACAAAATGAAAACCTGAGCAAGGCATGAAGTATATAAAAGAACCAAGAAATTGAGAAGGTAGATTGGTTTAGGAAAGAAACTGAGCAATTGGTAGATTTAGGGGACCAATAAAGAAAGTTATTAGGGTAGGGTTCAAAACAGAGTACAGAAAACCAATCATCCCATTTCATAAATATGGCCACAAGGCAATGAATTCTTTTGCTAGGACAGCCCCCAGAACAGATGAAAAACAACTACCCCTCAGTCCTGTGTTGCACTCTTCAGCATCAACAAGTAGTGTGAGAGGAGGTATAGGGAAGGGTATGGTATAGCAGAAGCACTCCTCTTGAGTCAGAGGACCTAGGTTCAAATCCTGACTTTGACACTTATCACTTATATGACCTTGATCAAGACATTCAATCTCTCTGGGCCTTGATTTCCTCATCTGTAAAATGAATGAATTCTATCAGATGACCTCTAAGCTCCCTTCTAGCCTTGTGATGCTATGAACCTTATGGACTGAATAAAGATATTGAAAAACATATTCAGGGCAGCTAGGTGGCACAGTGGATAGAGCACTGGCCCTGGAGTCAGAAGGACCTGAGTACAAATCTGGCCTCAGACACTTAACACTTACTAGCAGTGTGACCCTGGGCAAGTCACTTAACCCCAATTGCCTCACAAAAAAAAAGAAAAACATATTCAAGATTGAGATATGGAAGATGGCAAAGTGTTGCCATTACTCAAAAGCTTCACACATGTATATCAATGACAACTTTTGCAGAATCACCAAATTTGAGAGCTGAAAGGGACCTCAGTAGCTATCTAGTCCAACTCAGAAACATATGGGTTTCTTGTCACCTCTTCAGGAAAAACTATGTTAACACATACCTTGACTTCAATTCTATAAGAAAAAAATTTAAAGAGATGAGTCTTCTTTAGGGGTGAGTCTCTTCTACTAATAGGAAGCCTGGTTGGTCTTGAGCCTGACCTGGTTTCCCATTAATCTTGCAGGCAAGACATGAGCAAAGCATGTAAGAGTTCCTTGAGGGGGGAGCTAGGTGGTGCAGTGGATAAAGCACCAGCCCTGGATTCAGGAGGACCTGAGTTCAAATCCGACCTCAGACACTTGAAAGACACTTACTAGCTGTGTGACCCTGGGCAAGTCACTTAACTCTCATTGCCATGCAAAAAAAAAAAAAAAGAGTTCCTTGAGACCATAAAGAGTCCATTGCTTTACCCATTTCAGGTCTATACATACCAGGCTGAACTTTCAAAGGTTAGAAGCATGACATTTTTGCCTTTGGCATTCTTCTCTTCTTAAAGAAAATGTGCTGAAATAGATGGCTTCTCAATGTCCTTTCCAATTAGAAGATTCAGTGATAATAATGATTAATCTAACTACAGTATTGATTTATTTACATGTGTCATAAGTCACACAGTTAATGGAGAAATAAATTCTCAGTGTCTGTAACTACAGGCATCATTTTCAATAAATAACAGCTTAAAAATTCTTGTGCTGTTATTCACTTGCAAATCCGCCGGTCACCAATCATTTCTTAAGCACTTACTAGGTACTATGCACTATGTACTAGGAGCATTTACCTGTGCTCTTCTAAAGGCCCAGGTGAGAACACCAGGCTGAAACTAAAGTACAGCTCTGAAGCTTTGCATAAAAGTGGGTAAAATAAAATGTGTGATCTGAGGATTTTAATGGTGGTTCAGAGTCTATCCAGACCAGCCCGTTGATTCCTCAATCAGCCTGTGTTCTACGACACAAGTAGATGGCTTGCCACAGAAGTTTACAAGGTATATTTAAACCAGGAGAGGCAGAAATATTTCTCATTCCCAGGCCATGATACTTCTGCTTTTTCTAGCAATCAATCAATTAAACAATAAGCATGTATCCCAAACTTTACTGGATACTTTGGGGAAAGCAGCCTCATTCAAGTATTTGGAGTGATGTTATGTGTAAAAGGGATTAGATTTGTCCCAACTGACCTCAAAAGGCAGAATGAGAAACAACAGATGAAAACTTTAGAGGCAGATTTATGTAAGGAAACCAGGTCAGGCTCAAGACCAACCAGGCTTCCTATTAGTAGAAAGACCAAAACTATCTTTGAGACTCACCCCTAGAGAAGACTCATCTCTTTAAATTTTTTTCTTATATAATTGCAGTCAAGGAATGAGTTAACATAGTTTTTCCTGAAGAGGTGACAAGCAACCCATATATCTCTGAGTTGGACTAGATGGCTACTACTTGAACTCTTTCTCCCTGGATGCTTGAAATATTTTTTCCTTGATATTGGTGTTCTGAAGAGAATACTTTAATGGGGTTTCTTTAAATTAATGATAATAGCTATGACTGAGGAGTTAATAATAATAAGTTACTGGCTGGACTGTCATTGAGGTGGGAATCCATTTTCAAGATCATGATTTGAAAGGAAAGTCACTCCCCCAGAGGATAGAAGCCAAAGGAGGAACAATATCCTAAGCTCCCCTTCCCCTGTTTGCAAATTGGACTAATTTTTCCTTAAAAGGTATCAAGATTGCCCTTTATATTTAATTGGCTCATGAGACTAAGTTTCAGGCCTTTGACATCTTTTTCTGGTTACCTGGGTACAAAAGTGCCCAAATATGAAGGACCAGAATTCATCCCTCTGGCCTCTGACTGCAGACTCATAAAACAACCAGCACTGATACTGGAGAACTGCACCTGGCTTAATCAAGGCTATATCCTCAATGAATATCCCTTCCCTATTATGGATGCTCTTTCCCTGGTATGTCTGAGTAAAATAAATCCACGTTCTCTCTATCCCACATCCTGTACCCCCAAGTGAGAAAGCAAGAAAACAAAACCCCTCTTACAAATATACATGGATAGATAGATGATAGATAGATAGATAGATAGATAGATAGATAGATAGATAGTTAAACAAAGTAAATTCTTACACTGGCCATGTCAGAGAAACAGAGACAGAGAGGAATAGAGAGAGAGAAACACTCTGGGTCCATCACCTTTCTATCAGGGTACAATAGCATGTTTAATCTTGAATCCTCTGGGGGCAGCTAGATGGCGCAGTGGATAGAGCACCAGCCCTGGATTCAGGAGTACCTGAGTTCAAATCCGGCCTCAGACACTTAACACTTACGAGCTGTGTGACCCTGGGCAAGTCACTTAACCCCCATTGCCCCTCAAAAAAACAAACAAACAAAAAAAAAACAAAAACAAACAAACAAAAAAACAATCTTGAATCCTCTGGAATTGTGTAAACCTCCTTTTCTTAACAGTTGGACTGTGTGTCTAATTTCATTCCAGTTTTAGACCTAAACTACTAGGAAACCAACCTGTGTCAGGCTCAGGCTACAAAGAAGATCCAAGAAGAAGAGTATCTAAGCCCACAAAAAGATTGGGAAAAGGGAATGAGTGATAAAAGGGGGCTAATTCCTGCCTATCTGGTCACCAGCCCAGCATACATTACTGTTAAATATGTATTCATCTGAACATGCAGAAAAAAAGAGAGTAAGGAGATGACCTCTTCTTATTGACCTAGAAATCAGTACATGCTGGTTATTGCCCCAATATAGGCAATAGATCATGGCAATAGAGAATTAGCCTCAGAGCCTAGAAGACCAGAGTTCATGACCTACCTTTAATAACACATATTAGTTGCATGACCCTTGGCAAGTCACTTAAAGTCTTAGTACCCTAGAAATTCTATAAGACTATAAATTGCAAAAAAAAAAAAAAAGTGCCAAACTACATTGGTAGGAAAAGCTTCTCACTATAATTGTTAGGAGAACTCCAATGAAATCACAGGTCCTATTAAAAAATACGTTGGACATTGGCATCATACAGCTTAAAATGAAGAGCCCCTTGCAAACTGACTAGTACTGTAATAAGAAATCTGGAATCAGATACTTCATTCACAGACACTTTTTTCCTCTAGTAATTCTATAATTAGGGACAACAACAAAAGACTTCATGGTGAGTGTGATGAATAGCTGATGATTCAAATGCAGAAATATCCCCAACATAACTCTTATTCTTCTTCTCCTATTCAAACATGGCCCCAGAATTGGCTGCAATGCTTATTTTCCCCTTATGGAGATATATTGAAAAGTGATCTATGAATTATTCTAAAACTGTGTTGCCCCTAGACCATATTTTGTATACATTTGATTAGATGTAGCCACTCTTCTCAACTTCATCTCTTCAAATGATATCTCTACTTCTTCATATAGCACATTAGATATTGAAGTGTCAAAGTCCAAATATGGTACTTCCACAGTTATCAATGATCAGAATATATTGCTTATAGAAATGCTGGCAGAGCTGTTCCATTACATAGCTACCTGTTGTCCTCTTCCCCAGTTTCACCTATAAATGACTTGGGATGGTTTGACTTAGTTGGATCTCAGGCCAAGCTATCTATTGGATCATTTTTGCCTCTGTTACTTTTCTATATTTTGTAAAATGCTTCTCAAAATCTTTCATTATCTTCCTCTATCATGTTTTCCAACTGGGATTGTATTCTAAATCAGTACTTGCCAATTGACAGTAATATTAGATATAGTTCCTAGGCTCTTTTGGCCTCCTTCCAGCAGCTGTTGTTTTATATTATTTAAATTTCTCCCCCAAAATGGGGATAATCAGAGTCAATATAAAAGGCAGCTTTTGCATTTCTCAGAGATGTCAGAATACATAAGTATCAAGTTGAAACTATTATAATCACATATAACATCTTTATCTCATTATCCTCTTCCCTAATTTGGCATTGATTTTTACCTTTGTCCTAATTAGTTAATGATCTTATTATACAAAGACAGTTGATTAAGAAATTATTTCCATGTTGGTAATTAGTCATTTCCTGACTATTAACAATGTGAGTGCCTAAGGAGCTTTATGACTTGAGAGAAAATATACATCACCATGTATATTAAAATCCTAAAATATGAGGGCAGGGATTGGTTTGGGAAGGAAGACTTCAGAGGACAGAAAAGGAGGGAAATTGATAAATTATTGCAACAAGGCTCTAGATAGAGTAAAGAGACAGATGCAGCGAACTCAAAGGAGAAGTTAGATAGTGGCAATGATGCTAGACAGTGCATTCTATCCAATTCTATACTACTTTGTCACTATTGCTATGGAAGCAGGAGAGAGCCACACTAGATTAAGGGCCATTTTCTATTTGCATCATTTTTGTAGGTTGTCATAGCCAAAGAATTCATTACCTAGGAGCCAATCTGCTTTTTTTTATTCTTAGCTTGGATGGTCCTTGGACACCAGGCACAGGCTGTCACTGGGACAATGTACAAACCTTTTCCAACCTGATAAAATCTGACAGAGTTTGGGCTCTGCTTATAAAGCCTTTGAAAATACCAGGTCACGTCCAAAACATGATGAGGCATAGGAATAGGAATTTTGTAGAGGATATTGGCTTTCTAGACATAATAATATCATGCCATCTGTGACAAGGGCATCAGTTATCTCTATACTCTCTCCAGCCCATCCCAATATGCATATAATTAAAACCATGCAATTCATGGATGACAGATTTTTTTAACTAAACCAGAACCACCAAAGATACATCTGGCTAGTTAATCCAAGCTTTCAGTGAATTGAAGTAAACATTTAAAAATCATTGCCTAATAGGGAAAAAAAAAAAAGTTTGAATGAAATGCTCTTATCTAGCCAGGAATCAGATGACTATTTCCTCACTCTCTGACCATTTCCACCCCATTGAAAACTAGCACTCCACTCTAGCTCCCCTCTATGGCTGAGCTTTCTGTATCTCCTAGGGAACCAGGCCAAAGCATCACTTCCTGCAATCTCCTTGCCATGCTCCAATCGAGGTAACCTATCTTCCCTCCCTTTCTAGTCTCCAGTGCCTCATTTTATATTGACTTCCACCCTTGGAATAAATTCTTTGAGGACAAAGACTGTGTCACTTGCTTCTTGTATTTCTATCCCCAGCACTTAGCACAGCACCTGGCATGTAGTAAATGCTTAATAAATGCTCCTTTCATTTATCTATCTATCTATCTAGGCCTCATATTCCTTTACTTCCTCCCATTCAAAAAAATTTTTCAAAGAAAATACTTTAAGGTAATTGTTTGCATTTGTAAATTCTAATATTGCTTTACTAAAATAGATATCTCCCACCAAATTTTACCCTTTCAAAAGTTTTTAGGGTTCTGTTTAATGGTTAGGGATTTTAAGGGGCTAATAGTGTAGTGTAAACTCCAAAGATAAATGAAACAAAACTTGTCCTGAAATACATTACCCGAAGATGAATTATAGGAGTGGCATAGTAGCCAACATGGGAGAACAAATAATGTTATGATAAATATTCATTGATTCAAACATTTAGGGGGCAGCTAGGTAGCACAGTGGATAGAGCCCTGGTCTTGGATTCAGGAGGACCTGAGTTCAAATCCAGCCTCAGACACTTGACACTTACTAGCTGTGTGGCCCTGGGCAAGTCACTTAACCCTCATTGCCTCACAAAAAAATAAAAATAAGAGATAGACAAACATTTATCAAGTGCCTACTATGTGTCAGAAACTGTTCTAGGTATTGGGGATGAAGTTTAGAGAAGAACCTTGGATTTCACTCATATAAAGAACTTGCTGATGAGGAAACTTCCCTCTGTCAATGCATATTGGCACCTTCCTGCATTATCTAAAGTATTGAAAAGTTAAGAGACTTGCTCAGGGTTACATAGCCTGTGTGTGTGTGTGTGTGTGTGTGTGTGTGTGAGAGAGAGAGAGAGAGAGAGAGAGAGGTGGTACTTGTACACAGGTCTTCTTGGCACCAAGACCATTTCTCTATCCACTCTGCCATACTGCCTTGAGTGTACACAGGCAAAAATAAAAATAGTTCCAGCCCTCAAGGAGCTTATATTCTACTGGGAGATAGAACATGTAAATAGATAAGTTAGTATAATATAATTTGAGGGAGGAGAAAAACACCCCAAACTAGGAGTAACAGAAAAGATTTCCCACAAGTTGTGGCACCTAAGATGAACCTTGAAAAGAAGCTAAGGATTCTAAAAGACAGGGGTGAAAAAAAGGAGTTAATTAAAATTTAACCTCCAGTTGGGAAACCATACTTCCCCCTCATTTGGCTCAAGCACCAAGAAGTACAATTCAGTTAGAGCAAAACCATTACTTTGAAGACCATTAATAAATAAAGACAATTTTAATAAAAGTAGTTGTTAACTTCAGGAAGGTCTGCTCATGGAATCAGCAAGAAGTCAATAGGTGTGCCCCTGACCAACCAGCTAGGAAATAAGAGTATCAGCAGTTTCTCCTTCAAAGAGGAAGAGAAATGGCATCGATATATGCAATGTGTCTGGTAAAACTGACATTTCTTAATGTCTGTTTCTTTTCTAGGCCTCCCTCTGTGCTCTCAGCAATCTAGGACACAGTGTGACCCAGCAAGCACAAAAACAGACCCTGTAGAAGTAATGTGTTATCCCCGTTAGAAAGGCGAGTCGATAGAGACATGGAACAGGAAAGCAGTAGCTATAGCCAATAATCCTCACATGGGCACCAGCCTATCTCCCCCTTAAAGGCTACCAAACACCATTTTAAGAAGGCAGAAAGGGATTTCAGATTAGTCTTTGTAAACCCATGTCTTCTAAACTAGTATTCATACTGTATAGCTGATTGTGTTGTCAGGAAAGAGAGCCAGGTAAGATTTGTACAAGACAGGAATACTGAACTTTGGGGGCTCTGTATTTTGGACATTTCACTTGCATTAACCAAATATTTACCGAGTGCCCATTATGTGCAAAGCACTGGCACCTACTCTTTTTTTTTTCTTTTTTTTGGTGAGGCAATTGGGGTTAAGTGACTTGCCCAGGGTCACACAGCTAGTAAGTGTTAAGTGTCTGAGGCCGGATTTGAACTCAGGTACTCCTGAATCCAGGGCCAGTGCTCTGCATCAACTCTTTAAAAAGAAAAGAAAGCATAGTGTGTTGGAAAGAATATTCAATAAAATGTCTGGAGACCTGAATTCTAGACCTAGCTCCCTTAACAATACGCCAGGCAACTCAGAATGACTCACTTAACCTCTCTGGGTCTTGTTAACCACATCTATAAATATCAGGAAGTTGCATTAGGTAACCCTTAAGGCCCTTCTAGGATTCCATGACTATATAGTACACATTAAGACCATTTTGTAACTAGATTAAGAAGAAATCGATCAACATGCAAAACCCAAAAGTTTTATCGATGCTTTCCAAATTAACCAGTATCATAGCAATAATTAATGTGAAGTTGGGCTGTGATCATTACTTGAGAAGTCATCCCCATAGCCATATAGAATATAATTTTACTGCAGATGTTTATTTGTCCACCATCTGATTTCTCCACTCTCTTTCCAGGACTACTGAGATTAGAGGAAATCATCAAACAGAACTGATTCTACCTACTAGAAATCTATTATATGTAACCTCAGCTATTGCCTTCCTGCTCCTCATAATCCCACCCTCAAGTCATAATAACTCCATATCTCATTCCTCATCATGACTGTTTCAAACCTTTTCTTTCCTCCTGTCCCTCTGAGTGCCACTCCTAGTCCTACCCAAAGCCAATACTCTTGGCTTTGCATTAAGAAGGTAAAGACTAGGCCAGCTAGGTGGTACAGTGGATAAAGCACTGACCCTGGATTCGGGAGGACCTGAGTTCAAAGCCAACCTCAGATACTTGACACTTACTAGCTGTGTGACCCTGGGCAAGTCACTTAACTCTCCTTGTCCTGAAGGAAATAAAAAGGAGATCAAGACCATTTCACGATGGTTGCCTCAATTCCCCCTCCATTTTTAAAACCCAGTATCATCATCCTCTTTCTTTCTTCCTCCTTTCCACTTAGAGAAAGATATTCCTACTACTCATTAATTCCTCCCCCTTTGTCCATTATTCCATTGCTTCCTGCCTCCTCCAGGACCTTGCTCTAGAAGCTACAGCCTTTCTCTTACATCTTCAATTTACTCCTTGCCAATGGCTCTTTTGCCCACCTTGGAAACATACAGTCATGTAAGAATAACAACAACAACAACAACAACAGTTAACATGTATACAGAGCTTAGTATGTGCCAGATACTGAACTAAGCACTTTATAATTATTATCTCATTTGATCCTTACAACAACCCTGAAAGGTGGTATTACTTACCCTCATTTTGCAGATGAAGAAACTGAGGCAAAAAAGGTTAAGTGATTTGCTCAGGGCTACATAGCTAGCAAGTGTCTGAAGTCAGATATGAACTCAGGTCTTCTTAACTCCAGACCCAACACTCTATCCACTGTGCACCAAGCTGTCCCACCAATCATTGTCTCACCAATATATTTTTTTAAAACTTTATTTAATCCTTCTAGCCTATCAAGTCATGGTCCCCTTGTTTTCTTTCCCTTCAATGCAAAATTATGAAGATGTTGCCTCCATCCAGTGCTTCCACTTCTTCAATATTCCCTGTCTCTTAAACTTTTCCCAATCAGACAAAACTCCACTCTTCTATTGAAACTTCTCTCTCTAAGGGATCATTGAACACTTGCTAAGCACCAGTCCTCATCCTCCTTGACCTCTTAAAGACTTTTTTTTTTTTTAGTGAGGCAATTGGGGTTAAGTGACTTGCCCAGGGTCACACAGCTAGCAAGTGTTAAGTGTCTCAGGCCGTATTTGAACTCAGGTACTCCTGACTCCAGGGCCAGTGCTTTATCCACTGCGCCACCTTGTGCTTCAGACACTTAACACTTACTAGCTGTGTGACCCTGGGCAAGTCACTTAACCCCAATTGCTTCACACACACACACAAAAAAAAATTAATTAATCCATGATGTGCTATGAGATGGGAATACAAAGAAAGGTTTGGCATAGAAAGACCTTCAAAACCTTGCTCTAACCTACTTTTCCTGCTTCAGTATAGCACTCCTTTTTATGCATGCTTCTGTCTGGCCAAATTGGCCCTCCTGCCGTTCCTCACACAACAACATTCCCTCTCTCATTTCCACACTTTTGCACAGAACATTCTTTATGCCTATAATGCACTCCCTCTTCACTTCTGTTTCCTTCAAACTCCAATTTCTTTCAAATGCCATCTCCCACAAGAGGGCTTTCCTGTCCTACCCTCCAGTTATTTTCTCCCCCACAAAATTAACTTGCATTTCTATTATGCACACACTCATAAAGATATAGATATAGATATAGATATATGTGTATGTTGTTCTTTAATGGGATGGAGATACACACAGTTGTAATATCTATTGAACATGTCCACTTCTAAATAATTTTTTGGGGGGGTGAGGCAATTGGGGTTAAGTGACTTGCCCAGGATCACACAGCTAGTAAGTGTCAAGTGTCTGAGGCCGGATTTGAACTCAGGTCCTCCTGACTCTAGGGCCAATGCTCTAAATAATTTTTTTTTAATGAGTAACAATGGAGTTAAAATGAGTAACAAAAGAGTGCAATGGAGAATTATGCAATGGGTATAAGCAGGCTGCATCATATAATGAATAAGGACAGGAATAAAAGATATCATTAAGAAAAACAGATGGGAGGAAGAAGAGATGGTGAGGCCATGTGTGAAGGGCAAAGGATGATGGGAGGATAATGAGAGGACTTTTCTAGTACTCTTGCAACATAAAATAGAGATGGAAAAATAGAGATGGGCCCTTTATAACAAATGTAGCAATTATTCAAACAAGAAATATTGATTAAGTACATACTATGTACCTGGCCCTGTGTTTATGAGAGAACATGGACAAGAGTCCAACAGGATAGGCAGAAATGGACAGGTTGCAATCTGTATCATTGTGTGAAATTCCAAAATTGGTGATATCACAGACCCATTTTAGGATATTTTATGTACCGAGCTAGTGAATAGAGAGCTGGCTTCAAAGCTAGGGAGACAAGGGTTTGAGGCTCATAGACAACATAAACTGGTTGTATGACTTCAGACAAATCACTAGACCTCTCCATGTCCTAGGCAGTGCTCTAAGATTATAAATTGCAGAGAAGATGCTAATCTGCATTGCTGGAGGGAGTCTCCTAGCCTGAGAGTTCCTTATACCAATGAAGTCACAGGTTCAGTCCTTATTCCTTCATTTGTGATATTTACACATGTAAATTTCATTTCCCATTTTAGAATATAAGCACCTTTGAAGGCAAGGATTACTTCATTTTTCTCTCTGTATTCTCAATGCCTAGAACAGTGCCTACCTGATAGTAGGTGCTTAAGAAATATTTGTTAATTGACTATTTTTTATACCACTGCCAGAATCTCATGTCATGTCTTTGCTCAGATATCTTCAGTCATTCCTTTTTGCCTTCTAAATAGAGTTGAAACTCCTTTGTCTGACATTCAAAACCCTCTATGATATGATGCTAACCTACTTTTCCATGTACAGTATTCTGCACTCCAGATAAACTCTCTTTTCCCTATGCACACTGCATTCTCCTAAATCCCCAAGGGTCTTTTCTCAGATTGTTTCCCGTTACTACCCACTTTAACTGTCAAACTGCTGCCTATTGAGGTATAAACTCCTGCCTTTGAGTTCTCTTCTATGAGATTCTGTGATTTTGAGGCTTTTAAAAGATAACTTGCTTATATACTTGTTGTATAATTGGACTGGATTATGCATTCTAGTTATCTTTCACTCTATTAGACTCTAAGCTCCTTGAAAACAAAGACTGACTCTTAGGCTAAACTGCTAGAAGACTTAGCACAGTCTCTACAAGTTTGTTGGTATTTTTGTTGTTGGGGAAGTGTTTAAGTAAGATCACCACTAGTAAGGGATTCTGAAGATGGGATGCATGGATTGAACAGAAGGGATGAACTAGATTACTTCCCAAGTCTTTTCCAACTTTCAGATTGTTATATTTTTTTTGTTTCCCTTACTTTTAATAAGCTACAGGGCAGGTAGGTGGCACAGTGAATAGAGCACCAGCCCTGCAGTCAGGAGGACCTGAGTTCAAATTTGGCCTTAGACACTTACTAGCTATGTGACCCTGGCCAAGTCATTTAACCCCAATTGCCTCAAAAAAAGTCACTAGGAAATTCTGAGTAAATCTCATATATTCTTTTGCCTCAGTTTCACTATATGCAAAATGAGAAAAATAACTCTTGTAGTCAATGTTGAAATTTTTAAGAAGAAAGAAAGAAAAGGGCTGGTGGAAGAAGTCTGCAATCAGAGATAGCCAAGGAATAAAGAGAAGAGGAGGATGTTATTTATTATATGCCGAGCTTCTCCCTAAACATAGCAATAGGAAGTTGGGTAACAGGTATGAAGAAGGTAATTTAATTTTAATAAACAAATATTTGCCAAAATGATCAAGACATAAAGAAGCCCCACTTCTCTTACCTACTCATGAATGATTGTTATTATATGCATAAACAAAAGAGAGAAATAGGAACTTGGCCTTCCCAGTAAAGACAAATATTGAAAGAATGTGACTTGCCTGTATGTAAAGATCTCTGTGATGTCCAGGAGAATTGTTTTTAATGTAATCTGTAATCCAATTTTTAAAATGACTGTTTTTCAACATGTGTTACTTTGCTGCATGAGAAGCAATAGAGAGACCTGGGCTCAAAGCCTAAGAGATCTGGGTTGGAGTCCTACCTCTAATAGATACTGGCTATGTCAGACCCCTAGGCTTTGCTCCTCATTGCTCTAGGCAACTCTCTAAAGCAAGGATATGATGACCTGTATGGGAAGAGGAAATTCTTCACCAGGAGCCCCTTATATCCATGAAATCACAGTTCTAGTCTCTGTCCTACTCTATCCCTATCTAAAGTCCTATAAATATGTATGTATGTATGTTTTGGATAAGGTACTGTTAAAATAGTATGAATAATACTGGCTAACAAACCTCTGGAACACAGAGAACCAGCATATACCCCAAGGAGGTCAAAAACAGAGAGAAAAGTCCCATATGGGACAACATATTAATAGCATGGCTTTTTGTAGTAGCAGAGAATTTAAAACAAGACAGGGAACATAGGATGGTAATAAATATTTGTCTTAACTCTCAAAGGTTCTCTTCTGCAAAACAATCCTCTTACCTGCTAGGAAATGTTATCAGGTTTTCCAACAGCCTGCATCTATGGTAGGAAAAGAAACTATGGGGGGAAAGACCCTTAAGTGCTTTATAAATGCTTATTGAATTGAATTGAACTGAATTGAATCTTAACTTTATCCAATGGTATTAAATACCTCAAAGTAGGCAGCTAGGTGGCACAGTGGATAGTGCACTGGCCCTGGAGTCAGGAGGACATGAGTTCAAAGCTGACTTCAGACATTTTACTCCTATTAGCTATGTGACCTTGGATAAGTCACTTAAACCAAATTGCCTCAGACATCCCGGGCCATCTCCAGTCGTCCTGATGTATATCTTGCCACTAGACCCAAATGGCTTTGGAGCAGACAGTCAGGTTGGTGATTTTGTACAACCCTCCCTCATTTAAATCCAATTCACTGCAAGTCATGACATCACTTTCCGATGTCACGGTCCTCTTAGAGAATGAAGGACAAACAACAACTACTTCAAAAAAAAGATTCATGAAAACAAACTCTGTTTCATTAATATGCTAAATGGTTTGGCCAAGGCTATAAGCACTATTTTAACTTTAGTTCTCTCAGTTTCACCAGTGCTCAACCAAAGATCCTTTTTTGCTATGGATAAATAAGCAAACTCCCCATCATAGACCAATATCTATTTCCCTCTCTAAGATTTGACCCTTCTCTCTTAAAATTTCTCTTCCTCTGGTCCAGGAACTGGACTGCCCTTGACTACTTCCCTAAAAAAGCTGCCTTCCTCCCACCCAAGAACAACTAGAATTCCCACTTCTCCCACAAACAGTCCTATGATGACTACACCTTCCGGGGGCAACTATACCATCTTTAATCTTCCCTGCCATCTCCAAGGAGCCCTGCTGGAGGAGGAGAAAGCCTTCCAATCAACTTCAGCATTACCAACAGTTACATCTCTGCTGCCAAAGGCTCGGGTAACCACAACACATTCATATCACTATTTCACCATTATTTTAGTTGAAATATTTCCTACTCAAGTCTTGTAAGGGTTTAAAATAATGTATCAGGTTTGAGAAGTGAAAAACCTGCCAAGGGAAATGTATTAAGTACACAAGTGTAAATATGTGAGCTGAGTATTAATGTCCTATGTGAATGTAAAATTGAGTGGGTCATTCTAAGTTCCAGTCTCAGTATGACTATGTAAGAAAAAGAGAGGATAGAAGAGTATAAAGAGGGCTAGCCTTGGAATCAGGAAGACCTGGTTTCAAGTTCTGCTTCCAACATATCCTAGTTACATGACCATGGGCAAGTCACAACCTTGAAGGGCCCAGGGGAACTCTCTTAGATTGTAAATTATAAAGCACTTAAGAATCTGCAGTGGTGGAAGTCCCCAATGAAATTTTAAGTCTGATTATATTTATATAAATATAGATATAGAAGGAAGAAATATACAAGTAATATAATCATAATTATATGACCTAATATTATATATAGTGGTAGAGTATATAGAATGCATATTTGTATGCATATGTATGGTGGTAGAGTGGTAGAGTATATATAGAGAGAGAACATATATAAAAGTGTATATATGTATATTGTGTATATTTATATACATATGTGTATGCATATATATATAGTGTAGGGGAGAGTTAGGACTGTGACTTCTTTAGCATCCTCCACCATTGTGGATTGGCAACTGTTTTATAATATTATGCTTATAATATTTTATATATGTATACATTTTACATAGATACATCAATATAAATACATAGATATATAGATAGATATTTATAGAGATATGCAACTATATAAATATATATACATATTTATATATGTATATAAACCAGTCGCTCCAGGCAGGTGGGGCTCGTTAGCCTTCGCAGGCAAGGGAAGGAAACCCTGATTTTAAACCTCTGCTGCCTTGTGGCTATACCCATATATGGGAAAGGCTTCAGGAGCTAACCCTGAGGAAAAATCAGGAGTCGGAGTTCCTTAGGCAGTTGGATGTTGGACATCACATCCCTCTGGCAACTCCTGCAGTGGCACTGGTGCCAAACTGTATTGACTCTGCCTCTCCTTTGGATCCACCAATGTTGCAGAGAGGGAAAACCTGCTGCATGGACAACAGCTTGTTTTCCATATTGATCCTCCCAGGCCAGCACCCTGGAGAGGACACTCCAGCTACTTCTCATGGGGTAGATACAACACGGGATGTGGCAGTTACCGGTTATAAGTCACTCAGGAGCTGCGGCTCCCGTATCGGACTGCACAGCCACACTGTGGCCCGTGGCTCTTCAAGGTGCTGATCCATGGTCGTCCGCAACTGGTGGAGGCCTGCTATATATATGTGTGTGTGTGTGTCCATATATGTGTGAATGTGAGGTCATATATAGATGCATAACTGTGTGAATGTGAAGTCACTGCATGAGATCTATTTCACATAAGATTATGAAAATGTTATGTGTGACTGAGAGGAATGGACTAAGACAATACAGGAGAGGAAGTATGTGCCTCAGTCTGGATGGAAGGATGGATGGAAATAAATATTTTCAAGGAGAAAAAAGGAAAAGAAAACAATATAAAAGAACAGATAATTCTCTGAGAAAGGGTAGACAAAAACAAGTCACAATTATAGCTACAGAAATATAGCCACTAGTTTTTATGAGGTTGTGGACTCTGTAGGCTAGAGAATGAAGTTCTAAAGGAGTTAGAACCTGGGGTTTAGTTTAACAACTTTCTTATTTTAAAAGAGATGATAGTCCTGATATTCCTTAAAGTGGTGTGGTAAAAATTTGGGAGGGGCCACACCTGGCCCACCCCAAGGTTACATATGCTACTGAGGTCAGAAGGAGAACTCTCCATAGGCAGTTTTTGAAGGACCTCCCCTTTTGGGGGAGGAAAGATTGAACGCTCCCTGAAGGGAGGTGGAGGGTTCTTCTGGAACACTAGGCTTTTTCTGGAAGGCACTCTCTCCGTCTTCTCCCCTTGTTGTGGTGGTGAGTGTTCTCTCTGTCTCGGGCGGCCGTTTTCCTTGGTGGCATGAGGAACTGTAGACTGTCCAGGTGTTGGTGAGTTAATTACAGAAAACCATAAATTCCTTTGAACTAGCTTAATTGGAAACGGTCTGAGGATTGAATAGGTTAAGTTTAGAGTTACGAGTATTTATCTGTATTTCTATTTTCCTATTTCCTTATCTTTGATTTTTATTAGCTTCACCTTTGTTGTTTAATTAATTCCCAAGTAATAAAATCTGATCCTTTTGAGAATTAAAGCTTAAAGGCTCCTTTCTTATTGGCCTGGGAGAAATATCTAAAAAGGGCAGTTCAGAGGGGAGGGTGAACCTAAAAGGTCCCTCATATTTCTGGGACCCCAATATTAAGGCGAGTCACCCAAAAAAACTTCATATCAAATTTTGGCCCTCACAGTGGTAAAGATGATAAAAGACAAAAATCATCCTTGTTGGAGGGGATGTAAAAAGATAAGCACAATAACACATGATTGGTAGAGTTTCTAAATGGTCCAATCATTCTAGAAAACAAACTAGAACTATCAGAAAAATCATTAAACTCTTCATGCCCTTTCAACCCAATGATACCACTCCTGTAGGTCCGGATCTCTTTGAAGAGGACCAAAATGACATCACTATGTTGGGGTCACATCTGACTGTAGTTGATCAGGACAATATGAATTCAGAAGGCTCTACCACAGATTGGGCACAAATAGTCCACATGAATATTTGGAGTGGAGGTGTCTTTAAATTTGTGCTTCTCATTTCTTTGAAGCTACTGCAAATCTGCTTTGCTCATAAAGCACAGCACCTTCTTTGATACAGGCATACTATGCTGGGAAGTCCTGTACCATTGTCTCCCATGTCTCACAATCAATTCCAGAGTTCTTCAGAGAGACCTTGAGAGTGTTCTTGTATCACTACTTCTGATCTCCATGTGAATGCTTGCCTTATGTGAGTTTTCTGTACAATAGTCTTTTAGGCCAATGTATGTTTGGAATTTGAACATCTGTAATCCATCGACATGGTTAGTTCATCAGAGTCGCACTCTCTGTAGTAGAATTTGAATGCTTGGCAGCTCAGCTAGAGAGAGAGGACCTAAGTGTGAGGTACATTATTTTGCTAGATAATCTTTAGAATCTTCCTAAGACAATTCAAGTAGAAGCAGTTCAGTTTTCTGGCATGACATTGATAGACTACCCAGGTTTCACAGGCATACAACAATGAAGTCAGCACAGCCTCTCTGTAGACCTTCAGTTTGGTAGGCAGTCTAATACCTCTTATCTCCCACACTTTCCTTAGAAGCCTCCCAAACACTGAGCTAGCCCTAGTAATGTGTGCATCAACTCCATCACCTATATGTATATTCCTGGAAAGTATACTGCCAAGGTAAACGAAACATTCAAAATTTCTCCATTTGCTGTAAACGATGGTTCCATGTATTGATGGTACAGTGCCAGTTAGTGGAGAACCTCTTTTTTCTTGGTGTTAATTGTCAGGCCAAAATTAGAACAAGTGGCAGAGAATCAATCCATATTCTGTTGCATCTCAGTCTCAAAGGCTGCATTGAGTACACAATCATCTATGACCAAAAAGTCATGTACCAACTCTCCCTCCACTTTAGTCTTGGTTTGTAGCCTTTTCAAGTTAAATAATTTACCATTAGTGCAGTAGATGACCTTGATGCCATTTTCATCCTTACTGAAGGCATCTGACAATATGGCTGAAAACATCATACTAAAAAGCATGGGAACAAGCACACAGCCCTGCTTCACTCATTGGTGACTAAAAAAGCATGAGAGCATCATCCATTATCCAGAACCCATGCAAGCATGCTGTCATGGAACTGGCATACAGTATTGATGAACTTCTCTGAGTAACCAAATATTTCCACAATCTTCCACAAGCCCTCACATCTGACAGTATCAAAGACTTGGGTCAGATTAATGAATGTTCTATACAGACCTCTGTGTTGCTCCTGTCATTTTTCTCAGAGTTGTCAGGCAGCAAACACCATATCAACCATTCCTTGGCCCATTCCAAAGCCACACTGGTTTTTGGGTAGAAGACCATCTTCCAGGTGAAGGACCTGCCTATTAAAGAGGACTCTGGTAAAAAATCTTACTGGCAATAACTAAGAAAGAGACTCCCCTGTAATTGTCACAAGACAACTGCTTTCCCTTTCCTTTATAGAGATGGACAATGGATGCATCCTTGAACTCCTGGGTAATGACCTCCTCTTGCCATATAACCTAGAAGATTCCAGCCAACTTTTGTATATGCAATGGACCCCCTGCCTTGTAATTAGAATCAGCACCAAGCAATCTGCCACATGGGAGGAATCCAATGGCATTCAAAACCTCTTCTTCAGTTGGAAGTTTGGTTAGAGAGGGATTAACTTCAACCTGAGATAAAGAGTTCCTAGTTTCAGCATTGGTTGATGATAGTCTGGTAAGAATGTTGTGGAAGTGTTCAGCCCAATTCTTCAGGATCATGTCTTTATCACTAATCAGTGTGACTCCATCACCACTGAATAGTTGGAATGCACAATAGGTCTTGAATTCATAAATAACCTTCAGGGCATCATAAAAGCACTTTGGATTGTTACTACCAGTGCAAAACTGAATTTGGGGGGCAGCTAGGTGGCACAGTGGATAAAGCACTAGCCCTGGATTCAGGAGGACCTGAGTTCAAATCTGACTTCATACACTTTACACTTACTGGTTGTGTGACCCTGGGCAAGTCACTTAACCCTCATTGCCACGCAAAAAACAAAACAAAAACAAAAAAACCACCCCAAAACCTTAATTTCATCTGCCTTCTTACTGAGCCAAGAACCCTGCATCTCTCTAAGCTTCTCTTTTACTTTACTTTACTTTTTTTTTTTTTTGGTGAAGCAAGTGGGGTTAAATGACTTGCCTAGGGTCACATAGCTAGTAAGTGTTAAGTGTCTGAGGCCAAATTTGAACTCATGTCTTCCTGAATCCAGGGCCAGTGCTCTATCCACTGCACCACCTAGCTGCCCCTTTTACTTTACTTTTTTTTTTTTTAATGAGGCAATTGGGGTCAAGTGACTTGCCCAGGGTCACACAGCTAGTAAGTGTTAAGTGTCTGAGGCCGGATCCGAACCCAGGTACTCCTGACTCCAGGGCCGGTGCTCTATCCACTGCGCCACCTAGCTGCCCCTTTTACTTTACTTTTTTTTTTTTTTAATGAGGCAATTGGGGTCAAGTGACTTGCCCAGGGTCACACAGCTAGTAAGTGTTAAGTGTCTGAGGCCGGATCCGAACCCAGGTACTCCTGACTCCAGGGCCGGTGCTCTATCCACTGCGCCACCTAGCTGCCCCTTTACTTTACTTTTGATGGAGTTAAATGCTACCTTCTTAGGGATGGATGAACTATCCTGCTGATAAACACTATGGAGTTCTCATTTTTTGTTTAGCAGCTTTTGAATTTCCCCATCATTTTTGTCAAACTAATCTTGATATTTGCAAGTGTTCTGGCCCAGATAAGTAAATGCAATACTGTATGCCAGCTCTCTACAAGCTGCCTATTCCTTTTCTGCTACACTGTTGCCAAACATGTGTTGGCTCATTTTTCCTTCTAAGTAAGCAACAAACTGTTCACTCATGGAGAAGCACTTTCATCTGTTAACATTGTCTTCTGGTGGTAGTCTTGCCTTAGAGCTGCTGCTTTTGTTGAATGTGAATGTTTAGCTTGGAAAGGATAAGTCTATGATCAGTCCAGTACTCTGAACCACACATTGCCACAGCTGAGAGTTGGGTGAAGGTGGACACCAAAGGTGGATGAGCAGCTCTCACACCAGAGGCACTGATCTTCCCTGATACCTATACAAAACGAGTAGACAGTAATTGAAGGATGGCTGAATAAATTCAGCTATATGTATGTAATAATATTATTGTATTGCAAGGAATAGAGATGAGTAAAGCAAAGTTAAATTGACCTATGGGACCACCCCATAGTATGTGCTTGGAGTTGCTATTTATTCCTGATTTTATTGAACTAAATGAGATTTTTGAGACCTGTTTTGGCTCATGTATCAACCCAGTACTGAAAGAACTTGGTATGACATGACAAACTTTAAGCAATCTCTTGGTCTTTCCCTACTCCATTTCAGTGGCAGAAAGATGAGTTACTACATTGATTAAAAGAGATAGCTTCCAGCTCAGTATCTTCTCCTATCATCATATAACCCAAAATTTCTAGTCAGCTGTGGGAAAAGACTGGTCTTTCTCCCCATGCTACCTCTCTCCTCATCACCGTCCCCCTACCCCCAGCATCATGGCCATGGGTTTTGTTTTAGTTATTAAAAAGGGATGATGGGGAGAGGAGAAACTATTTCAAGACAATGGCATAAAAACAAAAGTCATCAATAAAATTATATAATAAAGAAGGTCATAGGTCTGTTGTAGCAAGAGTAGGAGGAATAACTGTGTTGTAGTGGAAAGAAATTGGACTAGAAGCCAGAATACCTAATTTCTAGTCCCAACTTTGTCACTAACTAGCTGTGTGACTTTGGGCAAATCATTTCCTCTCTCTGGTCCTCAGTTTCCCCCATCTGTAAGATGAGAGAGTTGGAATGAATGACATTGAAAATTCCTTCTAGCTCTAAAACTCTATGACTAAAGAGAGTAGAAGGGTGGGGTGAATCAATTAAGACTATGGTAAGATTGCTATTTCCTCAGCAATGGTTTTTGTTTGATTTGTTTTGTTTTACAGGACAATGAGGGTTATGTGACTTGCCCAGGATCACACAGCTAGTAAGTGTCAAGTGTCTGATGCTGGATATGAACTCAGGTCCTCCTGAATCCATGGCTGGTGCTTTATCCACTGCACCACCTAGCTGCCCCTTCCTCAGCAATGTTAATGCACAATCTCCATAATATCAAAACACCTAGCCTTTTCCTTACATAAACTGGGATACTTACCAAATTAAAGTCAATACCAAATTAATGCTATTGCTCAAATTAAGCTTTTCTCTTTTGCATCTCCCTTAAAACCCCACTTACAGGAAGGAAAGAGTTATGGTTGTGCAAAAAAATGTCTTTCTAACCATTCTATGTCTATCTATGGCTTTCAAATAGACATTATTTTTCCTTTCATTGACATCCATTCTACCTCATTGATTACCTATCAGAGTTGCTGTGGGGATGTGTTCATGATTTCCATTGATTATCAACTAATCAAGAAACATTTATTAAGTAGCTGTTGAGGGCTGGAAAGGCAGCTGGTGGGTAGAAAGCCTGTGAACCAGGAACACCTGGGTTGCAGTGTTACCTCTGACACATACTGTCTGCAGGAGCTTTGACAAATCATTTAGCCCCTTAGTGCCCTAGGCAACTTTCTAAACCTTGATTGCAAAGGTGGTAGTAGGAGATAATGATCAGGGAAAACTGTAGAAAGCAATAACCTGAATCTTGAAGAAAACTAGGGATGCTAAGAGGCAGATGTGAGGAGGGGGGTGTTCATATCACATTAAAAATATGTTAAATGGGGAAGCTAGGTGGTACAGTGGATAAACCACCAGCCCTGGATTCAGGAGGGCCTGAGTTCAAATCCGACCTCAGACACTTGACACTTACTAGCTGTGTGACCCTGGGCAAGTCACTTAACCCTCATTGCCCTGGAAGAAAAAAAATTTAATAGAATTTTTTTAAAAAACCAAGAAAAAAAATATGTTAAGCCTTCTTAGTTTTTGTCCCTTTTACAGCTAAAACCAAGAAGAGAAGCAAAGTGATTTACCTAGAGTCAAGGCACCAGAGCCAGGTTAGAACACCTCACCCTTAATTCTCCAGTCTGACACTTTGCCAGCAAAGCTTCATTGATTTTTACTACTAACGAGCATAATGATTTTGATCTCTTCAAAGAAAAGTGTCACCTAAGCTGAGTTATAATCATGATAACAACATCTTACAGAGAAAGAGACAGTTAAAGCTTTTGCCCTTAGCACTGTCTTTCATGTAGTGGGGGAGGAGGGGGAAGACCCTCAGCTTAGAGTTTCCTATAGATTCAGAGAAGCCTTGGAGAGCAGGACATAAAATCAAATATAAAAGGGACTTTCAACATGAATCAATGAAATGATCTGGAAAGTGAAACTTGATTATTTTCTCTCTGCTTGAGTCTTGCTTGCACTCTGAGTTCCTGGAAATGAGATTCACACTTACAGTGACTTCTACCAGCTTGAGAAATTGTGCTTTGCCCTAAGAAATGGCAAGGAAGGATTAGACACAGAAGGGTAGTCATGGAAAGATGTAAATGAGCACCCAAATGGGATGTACAGGGCTCCTAAAATCTGAAAGGAGCAAAGGAACTTCCCCATAGTCTCTGAGGAGGGAAGATGGGATCTTGAAGGGAGAAGAAAGCTAAGAGACTGAGCCCTTTCCAGACAGATGATGCCTTTCCTTTTTTTTCTACTAGTCCAGGTTTTCCTCAGCTGTCCCCCTACCCCCAAAAGAGCCCTCTGCTCAAAAGCTGTGAGAAGAGAGCCCCTTTGCCAGTTTAGTTCCCTTTTCCCTTCTCCTCTTCTGTTCTCTATGTTTTCAGGAAACTAACAGAGTATCAGTCTCTTATCTGCCTGACTTCAGAATCATTGAATATTAGATCTGGAAGAATTATTCAGTCCAATGCCTTCATTTAATAGATATTATTATTATCATTATCATCATTAGGCAGGTAGGTGGCACAGTGGGTAGTATCTGCCTTCAAGTCAGGAAGACTCATCTTCAAGTCTGGCCTCAGACACTTACTAGTTCTGTGACCCAGGGCAAGTCACTTGACCTTGTTTGACTCAGTTTCCTGATCTGTAAAATGAGCTGAAGATGGAAATGTCAAAACATTCTAATATCTTTGCCAAGAAGACCCAAAATGGGGTCACAGAGTCAGACAGGACTGAAATGACTGAACAATAACAACAAAATAATAAAAATGAATACTGATATAGCACTTTAATATTTACAAAGCACTTTATATCTCTTTTGAGATTATCTCCTTTGAGACCCAAACAACATTGTGATGTAGTTATAACAAATATTATTTTTTACACATTTTACAGATAAGGACACTGAAACCCAGAGACATTAGATGATTTTTTTCAAAGATCATTCAGATAAATAAGAAAGTAAAGTCCATGTAAATATTTAATGTAATGCAGTGGCACAGTAGACAGAGCAATAGGTCTAGAGTCCGAAAAACCTAAGTCCAAATCCACCCTCAGAAGGAAAAAAAATGCTATCCACCTCCAGAGAGAGAACTGATGAACATAGTGCAATGAAGTATAATTTTCTTGCTTTCTTCATTATTCTTGCTTTTTTGTGATATGGCTAATATAGGAATATGTTTTGCATGATTTCACACATATAAGTGATATCATATTGCTTGCTTTTCAGGGGGAGGAAAGGAAAGAATTTGGAACAAGAAAATGTAAAAGAATGTTTAAAATAAATAAATGGTGATTTTTGTTAATTTTTTTATCTTCTTTTTCTAGAATATCAAGGAAATTTTCCCTGACAATTTCTTGGAAGATGATGTCTAAGCTATTTTTTTGATATTGGATTTCAGGTAGCCCAATAATTTTCAAATTATCTCTCTTGGATCTATTTTCCAGGTCAGCTGTTTTTCCAAGGAAATATTTCACATTGCCCTCTATTTTTTTTTCATTTATTTGGATTTGCTTTATTGTGTCTTGTTTTCTCATAAAGTCATTAGTTTCCATTTGCTTACTCCTAATTCTTAAGCAATTATTTTATTCAGAGAGCTTTTGTATCTCTTTTTTCATTTGGCTTTTCAAGCTGTTGACTTTTTTTCTTTTCATGATTTTCCTGAATCACTCTCATTTCTCTTTCCATTTTTTCTTCTACTTCTCTAAGCTTATCTTCAAAGTCCTTTTGAGCCTTTCTATGGCCTGAGACCAATTCATATTTTTCTTGTGTAACGATTGGAATAACGCCACCTGCTGGAGACTTACTGTAGAAGAGTTCTGCCATGAAGCGAAGGTCTTTGAGGGCAAGACCCAGGAGTCTTTTCTTTAGCGTCAGGAAGTGACGCGGGCTAGTGGGAGGAGGAAGGAAGAGACTGGCGCTCGCGCTCAGACTCTTTCCTGGGGACTCTGGTGGAGAAGGGAGCTAGAAATGTGCTCTCCCTTTAATAGATAGGAATCTAGGCCTTTCTCTCTCTCTTTGCCAAATTCTTATTCTCCTTAATAAATGCTTAAAAGTCTAACTCTTGCTAAAGCTTATAATTTATTGGCGACCACTCATTGGATATTTTAGACAGACTAGCTAGAATTTTAGTCCTTAACACTTGGAAACTTTGTATGTAGGAGCTTTAACTTTGTTATCTTCTTCCAAGGGTGTATTTGATCTTCCTTGTCACCAAAGAAACTTTCTAGGGGCAATAATATCTTTTTCTGTCTGCTCATTTTGCCAGTTTATTTCTTGACTTTTAACTCCTTCTTACAGTGGGACCCTGCTTCTGGGGTATACTGTCCCAAGCTTCAGAAGGTCCCATGAGGTACAATTTAAGGAGAAGTACGTTCTGCACTTCCCTGGCTTGTGCTCTGTTCTGTAAGTAACCACAGTCATGCTTGCTCTTTAACACAGGAAAAGATTTCTGTTTCACTGTGGCTGCAAGCTCGGGCATGCCTGTGCCCCTCCCCTACCTGGACCTCCACTCAAGACTGTTTCTTGATTCTGATCACAGCAACACAACAGAGTTCCACCTTAGTGCCAGCAGAGAGCCCTATAATTTGCCCCCAGCCAACCTCTCAACCCCTAACCAGACTGTGAGCTGAGTTCCAGAAGTGGCCAGCACTGCAGCTGATTCAGAGGCTTCTTCTGGCATGGCCTGCCTGGGACTAGATCTGCACAGCACATCCTAGGGTTGGATCTGTGTCATCATGGCCTAGGTCTGGGCTCCACTCAGTACAACAGACCTTTCCTTCTGACCTTCCAAGCTGTCTTTGGCTAGAAGATTATCTCACTCTATCCTTTTATAGGTTCTGCTGCTCCATGGATTGTCTTATGGCATTATTTGGAGCTATTTGGAGAGATCATGGGGAGACATCCATAAAGTTACTGCTTTTCCAGTGATTTTGTTTAAGAAAGTATCTGATTTGGATATAAGGTGTGGGAAAGAAGGAAGAGGCAAAGATGCTCCCTGTGTTATTGAGATATGCAGTGCTCTCAACTCTCAATAGATATAGGAAAGATAGAAGGAACTATGGGTTTGGGGAAAAGATAATCAACTCAGTTTTGGACATATTGATCTTGATATGCCTATGGCATCTATCCAAGAGGCAATTGGTGATGGAACACTAACACTCAGGAGAAAATTGAAGGCTGGATATGTAGATTTGTGAGTCATCTGCATAGAAATTACAAGTGAACTCATGATAGCTGATAAGATTACTAAGAGAGAAAATAAGAGGACTCAGGATAGTCTGAGATTAAGTGTAACCTAAGCATAGAGGGTGAGTCATGGTTGATGATCCAGCCAAAGAGCCAGAGAAGAAACAGACAGGTAGAAGAACTAGTAGGTGAGGTCAGTGTCATGAAAAGCCAGGGAGACAGCAATTGGGAGGAAGGAATGAGTAACAGTTCTGAGCTCTGCAGAGAGCAAGGAGATTGAGGACTGAGAAAAGGCCTTTGATTTAGAAATTAAGAACTTAGATTTAGAGAAAGCCATTTCAGTCAAGGAGTAGAGTCAGAAGCCAGGCTGAAAGGATGATTGGGAGGCGAGAAAGTGGAAATAGAGAGTAGGGATAACTTTTTCTAGGCATCTAGTTCTGAGGCAGCATCATGTGGTATGACTTCAAGGTCAGTCAAGACACAGTTTCTAGTCCCACTTCTGATATAAACTGTATATTTATTATATATCTACTACATACACAGCAGTTGCTCACAGATGGATCTATACTAATCTAAGTATTCATCCAAATTATTTGGAAGTGAATTAATACTGCTTATCCCATCACTACCAGCCAATATAACAACAAAAGCAAGTCACTAAACCTCTCTCGGTCTCAGTTTCCTTTTCTGTAAAATGGGGGTGATGATGATACCTACATTACAGGGTTATTGTGAGTATCAAATGAAATAGTAGGTGCAAAGTGCTTCACAAACCTTAAAGAGATCTATAAGTGCTAGCTAGTATTAAAGTAAGTGACTTTAAGAAGGAGTAGGATGGGGGGCAGCTAGGTGGCACAGTGGATAAAGCACCGGCCCTGGATTCAGGAGAACCTGAGTTCAAATCTGGCCTCAGACACTTGACACTTACTAGCTGTGTGACCCTGGGCAAGTCACTTAACCCCCATTGCCCTGCGCAAAAAAAAAGAAAAGAAAAGAAAAGGAAAGGAAAAAAGAAAAATAAAAGGAGTAGGATGGTCATGAAAGTATGGCTATGGAGATGAATTTGTACTTTAAAGCCTCACTAATTCTAACACATTTCATGTTTTCTTCTGATTGTCTTAATTAAGAGTTATGCATTTTCAAAAACCCACAATAAAGACTACATGTTCCCAAACACCAAACCAGATGCAGGTATTACTGACTGCCTAAAAAGTAATTTGACTTACAGCTTCATCAGTGAAGGAAAGGTCACCCACCTGTAACAAAGAAAGTATTCAAAGCCTAGGAAGCTACAGAAGAGAAACGCAAATACTAGTAACTGGTTCCTCGTTCTGTTATTGCAATTCCACCAGACTTTGCTCATTGTTTACACTGACCTTGAATGAGCTTGATTTTGCTTTCAGTGGTTTAATATTTGATTTAATGTCAACATTTTATCTAAAATAATCTGCAAAAATGAAAAAGCAATGTTTATTCTTCTGATTATATTTTTCTGACTAAAGATTAACAAAAATGGAAACAGAGAGATATATTATTTAATTCTAATAATAAAACTTATTTTCTTAACCTGAATCTTTCAAGTAAACATATAGTTAAAGAAAAAGAAATTAAGCCACCACACACTCACTCTGGACACATACCCTTCCCCAGTTCACTTACCAATCCCATTTCTCCCCAAGTGATTTATTCTAATGATTACATCAGGTTTTTTTGTTTTTTTTTTTTTGGTGAGGCAATTGGGGTTAAGTGACTTGCCCAAGGTCACACAGCTAGTAAGTGTCAAGTGTCTGAGGTCAGATTTGAACTCAGGTCCTCGATTACATCAGTTTTTAAAATATCTTTCACATTTGTCAAATAAGGTCTTTGGATTTGATGATTTTTGATTCAGCCCTAAAATTCTAGGATTCTGTTTATTGTGTGCACTACTTATGTACACAGCCAGTTTGTCGCTGGATACATACTAATTTAAGTGTTAATCCAAGTCATTTAGAAGTGAATTCATACTGTTCACTCTGTCATTCCCAGCCAATATAACCACAAAAGCAAATCAACATAGCTGCTCACAGAGAGTTGGAAGTGTCCAGCATGGGAGTCAATTTCCAGTCTTCAAAAGAGTGAATCAAATCTATTTGAAACGGCCCAATTTGAAATTCTGTCAAATGTACATTGCACAATTAGCTTCTGTGTTCAAAAGAGGCACTACTAATGGTTCTGCCATCCACTGTGTGATTGTAGCTGTGAAGACTGATACATGGCTACTCCTTTCTACAGTCTCTCTTGCATCTATCGAGAGTTTGCAGCTAGGGCTGCTATTTGTGGCTCTGCCTTTTTTTGAACCTATTTTTCTGGGGAGAGAATTTCAGAAGAAAAACAAACAAACAAATGTTCTTTGGCTGTCAAAAATTCAGTCAAAATGTCCTGGTGGCAAGTATTCAACTCCCTTAATTCAGACATCCAGATGGCTTGATGGGGAGTTGGAGAAGGCATGTAATAGAGCAGTTAGATTCAAAATACCCACCATCACCTGGACACCTAACGATTCTTTACATTAGCACAGATATCCCAATGCAGCCTGTAGCTCCATTAATGGTGGTATTGCCTCTCAAGTTTCATCCACCATGATGGATGTTTTCTCAAGGGATATGTGTGTGTATGTATAACGCATTCCTCTGCCAGGAGGGAGAATGCTTAGATAGCGCCACATCCAATAGTTTGATGAATTATTTGGCCTAAAATATCTCATCCTATCTGACAGGCTAATCTATATATAAGCCAAATGGTCGTGGTGGGAGCAAGAGTCAAATTGTATAGTTGACTAAGAAACACACATTTAGGTATTTCCAATTTCCATTCAAAATACCCCTAATGTCTTGTCTCAAAAAGAGTCATTCTTACTACAGTATACCAGAATGGCCTCACTACCCTGCATTTGTTTTGTTTTACAAACAATATATAATTATACTACACTATTCAACTTGAAGTCATTGGAGGATATGAAGTACATTATTAAATAATATTTATTTGAAGTGTTAAAACTGGTGTTTCATGGTTTGAACTTTTTTTTAAAATATGCTTTGAATCTTCCAAATAGCTCCAATTCAAATGATCCTCCTTTATTCATTCTATGGGCTGTTTTTTCTCCCTACTATTTCATCAGGAAATTTTAAATCATTTTATAATATCTGCCATTCAGGAAAATACAGCTTTTTTATAACAAAACACAAACTTTGAGAATAGCATACCCTCAAAAATATATGAGATGACAAACCTATCTTCTTACCAGGTAGCAAAATTAGCAGATCTACTCAATGGACCTGAGGAAATTTTTTAATAGACCAGTTCTAAAATAAATTAGGCTATTAGTAAGTAACTATTGTAATAATAATGTCATATTTGTATAGAACTTAAAGACTTAAAAATAACTTTCACAGCACTGTAAAGAAGTTCTTAATAAGTACTCATTAGAACCAATTGGATGAGACTGGTTTGGAGGTAAAGTAGTATAAAGATTATAATTCTTTGAGATTAAAAAAAAATGGTGTTCTGACACTTACATGACTTTCTCACATTCACACATAGCAAATTATCTGTTCTGTTTGCTTCTATCAATGAGTCTCACTTTCCTTACCTGTAAAATGGAGAAAATCATAACACTTATCTCACAGGACTGTCGTGAGGATCAAACGAGATAATATATAGGTATATTCATGCACTGTTTATAGAACTGTGAAAAGATACAGCCATTCTAGAAAGCAATCTAGAATTATTACCAGAAAGCTATTAGACTGTGCATACCCTTTAACCCAACAATACTGTTACTAGGTCAACACCCCAAAGAAATAAAAGAAAGAGGAAAAGGACCCATATGTACAAAAATATTTATATCAGCCCTTTTTGTGATGACAAATAATTGGACACTTTTGGGGAGCCCAACAATGGAAAATGGATAAACAGTAGTGGTACATGTGTGTGATAGAATACTTAAGAGCTGTAAGAAATTGTGAAGAGGATGGTTTCAGAAAAACCTCGAAAGACTTCTATGAACTGATCCAGGGTGAAGGAAGAAGAACCAGGAGAACAATTTATATCATAATAACAATATTATAAAGAAAACAACTTGGAAAGATTTAGAAACTCTATTAACACAATGACTAACCAGAGCTCCAGAGGGCTCATGATGAAATATGCTACCCAACTTCATAAATTAATTACTTTCTAATTGGTCTGTCACATGATAAGATATTAATAATCCTGTTTCCATAGAAAATGAGGAAAAGGTGGCTCATTTAAGCCGCAATTTCATTCTACTCTGTGGATACACAGATGGACAATGAGCTAGGCCCATAATTGAATGGAGAAAGAGAATAGGCTAGATTGCATTGGGGAAATTGTATACCATTTTAAATTATCCCAATCTGATAGCTGATACAAAGGCCCAATCTTTTAAAAATATTTATATATTCTTCCGACAGTACTATATAACAGAGAATCATAGAACACCACAATCTGTGAAGAAATCAGAAATTTGTGTGACCCAAAGGGGTCGGTGGGGACACTAGATAGGCCTAAGTAAGGTGAAGACTATTCCCTACTATGACTTGCATGCAAGAGGTGGTAATATTAATAATAGCTATTATTTATACAATGCTTTTTAAAAATAATAGACATTTTTATTTATAGTTTTCAGTTCCAATTTTTATTCCTCTTTCCCTCCCTCCCTTCTCCCTGAGGCAGCAAGCAATCAGATATGGGTTATACATATATGATTATGTAAAACATTACCATATTTGTCATTTTGTACAAGAAAACTTGATTAAAAGAAAAAAATAATGGAAAGTGAAAAATAGCATCCTTCAGTCTGTTCCATCAGTATCAGTTGGCTTTGGAGGTAGATAGTATGTTTCATCAATAGTCCTTTGGGATTGTCTTGGATCATTGTATTGTTGTAAATAGCCAAATCATTCACAGTTCTTCATCAAACAATATTGCTCTCTCTGTGCACAATGTTCTCTTGGTTCTGCTCATTTCACAATACATCATTTCATACATGTCTTTCCAGGCCTTTCTGAAATCATCCTGCTTGTCGTTTCTTATAGC